>NC_062545.1:6378425-7000538 GCF_016906955.1 Phacochoerus africanus | reverse complement strand
CAGGCCGAGGGACTTTGAAAGGAGGGCCCTCCAAAAGGCGTGGTAGGTATCGTTAGGTCAGTGTCTTGACCCTTTTGGGGTCATGGAGTACATTTGAGAACCTGGTAAAACTGTGGACTCTTGACTAAAAATGCACATGATTAAAATTTTCATTCAGTTGCAGGGGACTTACAGTCCCTATGATTGAGATATAAAGTAATAGAGTTTTGATACTTTATTTTTTTGCATTTCCTATATTTTGTACATGTTGCATTTAATTATATACTGTGAGGTATTTATTTTCTGACACTGTAAGTGGTGTTTATATTTGGAATACACAGGACTTCAGGCCCCGAGTTTCCAGTAAATTTCCAGTAAATTTAGCCTATGTATTCAGCCACAGTTACCAATTATGTTCAGTGAAGAAAACTATAAAAATAGGAGCTTTATTTCCTAATTTTTTAAGATCTATTAAAATCCTCCCCATTTACGTAGTTTTTAATTAGAAGAAAACTTTATTTTTCATGAGACAGCTTTTGTGTGTGTGTCTTTAATCACATCTTTGATAGCGAGTAGTGTTTTATTTCTTAGATGTTGACTTGTTTAGGGGGATTTCATAATTCCTAAAGGCTTTGTTCGTCTCAGTGAACAGTTCTTTCTTTTTTCTCTCTCTTGGCTCCTGCCGGGTGAATTGGTCTTGCTCGTTGGAATAGTATATACAGAATAGCTGTTTAGGTTGACTTTAAGAGTGAATAGGTGAGGGAGTTCCCACTGTGGCTCAGCGGTAGTGAACAGGACTAGTATCCATGAGGATGCGGGTTTGATCCCTGGCCCTCCTCAGTGGGCCGGCGTTGCTGTGAGCTGCGATGTAGGTCGTAGGCCGTAGGCACGGCTTGGATCCCCGGACCCCGGGGTGCTGTGGCTGTGGCAGAGGCCTGCAACTGTAGCTCCAGTTCGAGACCTCTCCTGGGAACTTCCATATGCTGCAGGTGCGGCCCTAAAAAGAAAAAATAGAAAAAGATTGAATGATTGAGAAGCCTTGTGTGTGAAAACGTCGACGTAGTGTTAGGAGGCTGTGTTTATCTGTGTGCCCGTCTGCCAGGGTGAGGCGGGGGAAGGACCTGGAATCGCTCATGCCCCCCCCGCGCCCCCCCCACCCCGCCCGCGGCAGCCCCTGCGCCCGGTTAGGATGAGGGACCAGGCTAATCCGAGGGCCTTTCCCCTCCCTCTTCGGGTCGGTGCCTTCCGAGCTGTCCAGGGGCCCTTGGAGCCGCCTTTGGAGATGCCTTCCTCCTCACTCCCGGCTCCTCTTGGACCCGCTGCTGGTGTGCTGTGTGCCCTCCTCCGCGGCGCTGGGAAGAGCTGCGCGGCGCCCAGTTCTGGCTGCCCGTGTGCGCTGAATAGCTGGATCTTTCCGTGGAGTGAAGGTTCTAGAGGGCCAGAGTGGCGATCCCCTTGTTCAGTAGTGTGTGCTCACCTCCTGGCCCGGCGCCCTCCGGTGGGGCTGCTGTTGGTTGAGTGACGGTGGCGGTGATGTTCCGAAGGAGCTGCTGGGGGCGTTGACACACACGCGCGCACGTGCACGCGCGCGCACGCGGAAACGTGAATGTGTGCTTTCAACTGTAGTCACTCGACTAGAGAGCTAAGAAACAACCAAAAATGAATAACATACATTTACAAGCTTTATATTGTTCATCCCCCGTCTTAATGTGAAATCCCTTTCTCAGGCCACGTTAATTGTTGATTCTAAATAGCTGGTCTCTGATGCGAAGACTTGTTTTTCTGTCCCCCTAGGAGTTCGTCTTACCCTCTTTTTTACTCATAAACGTGCACAGGTTTCCATGATGTGGAAGCAGCAGCCTGATCCACGGGGCCCCTGTGAGAGGAAGGGGGGCCTCAGTGCTGGGGGAAGGCAGGGAGGGTCCTTCTCACGCTTGCTGTGAGAGCGGGGTAGCTGCCTGCAGGAGAGCCGAGTGGAGGTGCACCTTTTGTTTGATAGGCAGAAATAAACAGGCCAAGCCAAATTCTCGCTTTTTTTTTTCTCATTTAAATTGTGGCTCTGCTTTGTCTGCCCAGGCTCGCGTTGAGACTCATTGAGGAGACAGAGTGGCTGAAAGGCTTCAGCAAGGGTGGGAGCCTGAGAACTGGCCAGAGGGCTCTGTCCTGAACTGTCCCCAGGCTTTTTCTCCAGCCGAGAGGGGCCTCATTCTACAGGGGAAGTAATGCCCTGCTCCTGCCAGGGTGGACATCCAGTGACCTGGGAGTGGGACCGGCACGGGGCTCGGAGAGTCCTGT
Organism: Phacochoerus africanus; assembly: GCF_016906955.1. Classification (NCBI taxonomy): domain Eukaryota; kingdom Metazoa; phylum Chordata; class Mammalia; order Artiodactyla; family Suidae; genus Phacochoerus; species Phacochoerus africanus. The sequence continues at coordinate 6,998,264 of NC_062545.1, read as the reverse complement.
GGGACTGGAGCAGAGCTGCAGTTCTGCCCAGAAACTCTGCAGTGAGCAGACAAGCTGCCTTTGCAACTGTTGTTCTTATTCTGCAACGTTAGGATTGTGATGGTGTTTGCAGGGCTGTTGGGGAGAGTAGCTGGCACAGCGTTTGTGGGGTCCTAATCGAGTGCGGGGTATGAGAGAGGTATTTGGTTGTGAGGTCTGATGATTCTCATACTCAACAGGAATGGGCCTCTGGGCAAAGTGTCCATTCCTCAAATGGTGCCATGAAACTCTTGTCAAGGATTAAATGAGATTATGCAGGCTATTTATTTAGTGGGTAGTACCCGGCAGATGGTTGGTATTCAGTATGTTAGGTAGCAGTTACCTTGCTAAAATGAAAATTGTTTATTACTGTGTAACAAATTGTATAGCTTGTGTAAATTAAAAGTAGAAATCTGATGCATAGTCCAGTTTTGGAAGTTACTGTTTTAAATGGCACTTCCTCACCTACCAATTAAAAAAATTTTTTTTACCACCGCAGTCACTGGTTATATTGATTCCGAATGACTTACTTTTATAATTAATGTTATTTTTCATTTAGTCCTGGCTCTGAGTCTTTTATACCTATATACGAACACCCGATTTCTTCAGCATTGTCATGAAACTGTTCCATATAATGTCCTTAAATTAATTTTTAAATTTTTAATTTTAGAATAGTTTAGATTTAGAGACAGCTGCAGAGAGTGCAGAGAATTTCCACGTATCCCGTGCCCAGTTTCTCCAGTTGTCAGGTCGTGGACATTTGTCACAATTAATGATCCAGTGGCACAGTGTTATTTGCTAAACTCTATTCTGATTTCATTCTTTCTGTCTGATACTCCTTTCCTGCCCAGATCCCATCCAGGACACCACCTTGTATTTAGTTACCGTGTCTCCTTCGCCATCTCTTGGCTGTGTCATTTCTCACACTGTGATTGTGATGCGACTTGAACCGTTGTGAGGAGTCGGGTCTTTACACTGTTCCTTGGACTGAGTTTGGTGTTTTTTAACCCTGGTTTGATGGGCGTTCTGGGTTTGGGGAGGAGGGCCGCAGAGGGGAGGCGCCATTCTCACCCCGTCAGAGCACCTGCTCTCGTCATGACTTAGGCCCCATGCTGTTAAGCTTGAGCACTTGGCTGCAGAAAATATGTGGCTTTTTTTCTGCACGGATTTGTTTATTCTCCTATTTACATAGTAATTATTTCTATCAGTAAGGACTCATGGATTCCTGGCTATAATCCAGCAGTTGGTCATTTATGTTGGTGCTCAGATTGTTCCAGTTTTGGCCAGTGGGAGCTCTTTCAGTTGTTCTTTTAACTGCTTCCGTTGGTTTTTCTGGTGTTTGAACACTTTCTCCTTTGCTAATGTAGAAGATGCTCCAGACTTGTATCATATCTTCCTTTCCCCAGTCCTGGAGTCAGCCCTTTCTCCAGGAGGTCCTGGTTCTTTTGCTGGAGCATGGTATTGCTAACCAAGACAGAAGAACTCTTTCTGTGCTAATGTCAAAGCAGGGGTGAGAGATTTCATGTCCAAGTTGTCCTAACTGCCTTTCCCACTTCTCAGTTTTTCTTTGCTGAAAACCCTGGGAGAGTGTCTCATATGCTTGTATTTCCTCCATTGATCCCATCTACAGATGGAGTTCATCTTTTGAATGTGATGTGTGGTTATAGAACATATTTAGAGTTAACCACTTAAAGTTTTTAAATTAGAAGAGCGATAACTTGAGTTAAGGAGATTCAGACGGCTCATCTGTTTCCTACAGAAAATGGTCTTAATTTGATTTCTAAGAATGACGTGGGGGAGTTTCCTGTTGTGGCTCAGGGTGGAGGAACTCGACTAGTATCCATGAGGATGTGGGTTTGATCCCTGGCCTCAATCAGTGGGTTAAGGATCCAGCGTTCCCTTGAGCTGTGGTGTGTGTTGCAGGTGAGGCTCGAATCTGGCGCTGTGGCTGTGGTGTAGGCCGGCAGCTGTAGCTCTGATTTGACCCCTAGCCTCGGAGCTTCCCTGTGCTGCAGGTGTGGCCCTAGAGAGAAAAAATAAATAAAAATTAGTTTCATAAATGGAAAACTATATTTATATGATTTTATGAGTTTATTTTCTGAAAACCTTCATCTGAAAATATTTGTTTAAACAGCTTATAATTTTATTTCCAGTGATGAGTAAAGTTTATCCATATGGGGTAATTTTTCTTCATACATATATATATATGTGTGTGTGTGTGTGTGTATGTTTTCTTTCCTGTGTTTTCTTTTGTTGTACTTACCTCAAGACTGATAGAGGATACCTTGTATAAATCTGCGAGTGAAATCAAAGACTTCTAGAGGATCTAAGCCAAGCAGGCCTTATCTCCTCATCTAGCTGACCCTTTCCACGGCAGAGCCCTACGCGCCTCTGCTGTAAAACATGTCAGCTGATGCTCACAGCATCTTGAATGCTTGTGACTAATAGGCTACTCTCTGAGATGTCTGTGATTTTCTGTTCCTACCAGTTGAACTGTATACTTATCAGGAGTTTCTGGTTTTGTTCCTAAATCTTTTTAGGTCTTTATACATTTTAATTGTAATTGCATAATTTAGTAAACTATTATACAGATGTGTGAGATGCGAATGCAAAAGAGTATTGTAGTTTCTGTATAAACTAATTTGGAATGCTTCTTTGAAAAGTCTCAAGATCACAACAAGAAAATAGCCAGCAAATTCAGGGTAGGAGAGAACTGTTGAAGCTTAAGAAGAAAAATCATGGGCATCCAGAAAAATTACCCCACAAAAATATTTAAATTCATGTTCCATTTCTCTTTAAAGAGAGAGTGGAGATGGCAGATGCTACACTTTGGTTGTGGTACATGTGGCAAAGCTGACTTGGGACTTCTCTCAGGGACCCACAATAAAGGACACGGCTGTGGCCTCATCAGTGGAGTAAGGATTCACACCTGTTCCTGGGCTTAAAGTTTAAGTTTGGTGTGTTTGTCAGTTATCTATTGTAATTTAAAAAACCATACCAAAGCTTAATGGCTTAAAATAAAAACCATTTATTGTCTGTTATGGTATTGAGTGGGTCTTCTGTTTCTCATGGTGTTGGCTTGGGCTCAGGGACAGCTGGAAGTTCCAAAATAGCCTCCCTCCCAGGCTGGCAAGTTGGCACTGGCCGTCCGCGGGGACGGGAGCTTGGCAGGACTTGGCACTGGCGAGGTCTCCTTCGTGCAGCCTCTCCACCTGGCTGTTTAGGCTTCGAGGGCCACAGCAGTCTTGGGGTAGTTGCATTTCTCACATGGTGGCTACCTTCCGCTGGAGTGCTAGGTGGCCTTCTTAACGTCTAGGCCCGGAACTGGCCCAGCGTCACTTTTGCTATATTCTGTTGGTTGAAACAGGTCACAGGGTCACCCCACATTCAGAGGAGGTGATTATACAGGGATGTGGGTACTGGAAGGCCAAGTTCATGTAAGGCCACAAAGTAATGGCCACCACAGATGTTTCAAATTTTTGTTTGCATGTTTCGCTTTTTTTTTTTAATGGCTGCTTCAGTGGCATATGGATTGAATCCGAGCTGTAGCTGCAACAGCGCAGCCCCTTTAACCCACTGCAATAGGAAAGGGATCGAACCCCTGCCCCTACAGCAACCTGAGCTGCTGCAGTTGGATTCTTAACCCACCGAGCCACAGTGGGAACTCTAGCGTGTCTCATTTTTAATACCTTTAATACATGTTTAAAAAATTTATTGGCTGACCGCAAGTCTCAGTGATACTGGATAAGAAGCCTTCCAATAAATGAAGGTGTTTGTAAGCGAACATAATTTTTTTTTTTTTTTGGCTTTTTAGGGCTGCACCTGCAGCATATGGAAGTTTCCGGGCTAGGGGTTTAATTGGAGTTAACCTCCCTGACCTACACCACAGCTACAGCAATGTGGGATCTGAGCCATGTTACGACCTACGTCACAGCTCACGGCAACGCCAGATCCGTAACCCACTGAGCTTGAGGCCAGGGCTCGAACCCCGGTCCTCATGGATGCTTCTCGGGTTTGTTACCACTGAGCCAGAACGGGAACTCCCGGGAATGTAACGATGTGATTAAAGCTTTGCATTCTTACTCGTGAGTGTGCGGATGTCGGGATTTCAGCCCAGGTTATTCTGATTCTTTATACTCATTTCTGTCGTTTTGGTCAGTGGATCGTCTTGGTACCTGGGGTTACAGTATCACTTAAACAACATTAATGTAAGAATTCAACAATTTTTAATTCTTGTAGGCTTTAAAAATGTATATTTTCAAATGATTAAATGTGATATTTAAGTAAATTTAGATGATGATTGAAGTCTAAAGTATCAGAGGTAAAATTATTACCTCGCAAATCATTTATTCAGCAGAGAGTTGTTGGGCACGTAATCTGTACCAGGCTCTGTTCTAGACACTAGAGAAACTGGGCTAAAGAATAGAGATGAGGTGCCTGCCCTCATAGAGCTTTAGGTCTAGTTCAGGGGATAGTTTCTTATTCATTTCCATAGGAAATTTGTTTTAAAATACCTACTTATGTTTACAACATGAATTTTATTTTATTTTTATTTATTTTATTTTTTGTCTTTTTGCCTTTTCTAGGACCCCTCCCGCAGCATATGGAGGTTCCCAGGCTAGGGGTTGAATTGGAGCTGTAGCTGCTGGCCTATTGCCAGAGCCACAGCAATGTGGGATCCTAGCTGTGTCTGCAACCTACACCACAGCTTGGAGCAACGCCGGATCCTTAACCCACTGAGCAAGGCCAGGGATTGAACCCGCAACCTCATGGTTCCTAGTCAGATTTGTTAACCACTGCGCCACGATGGACACTCCTACAACGTGAATTTTAGTTAAAGTCTGAGTGTCTGTACTAAAATATAACGAAGACTTGCTAGGTTTGCAAAGACTCTGTGCTCTGAATCGATGCAAGAGTTAAATAGCGGGAATGTTGGATAAACTTGAGAGTTGATAACAGCTCACCTGGCGGTTTAACTACAGGCGGATACTGAAGATTAGCTATAGCTGTTCATTGGTGCTTGCAGTACAAACTGACCGTGCCGCCTGAAACTCAGCTCCTTTTATTTTACGCTGCAGGCCAAGCAAACTGTACAAGTTCTTTAAAGAAGAACTTGCCTACCCACTGCCTTTCCCACAAAAGTCGCCCTTAAATGCTCACTTTCTGGAGAATAGTCAGTGGGGAGGGGAAGGGTGGAGAGAATTTCACCCAGGTGAGCCCTGTGCTCGCCTCGAATGATATATTTTATGTCTGAGGACTTGGCTGGAGCACTTTTAAGGAAGTTAATTTTCTGTTTAAGGACTAAGGACTTTGCTAAAGAACTTTTAATGAAGTTAATTTTTTTTTAAAGGGCTTTTGCAAAACCACAGATGTTTTTGAGTTCATCTAATCCAACTTCATCACTTTATAGATGAGCTATTTCAGGCACCGTGTGGTTTACCTACTATGTCAGAGCAGAACTATTTAACCCCAAGTTACTTGAGTTTTGGTCTTCCCCATATTTTATTTAAAAACGATACCAGACCACCTTGGGTTGCATTCAAGACATACTTCTCTTAGACCCGGGTCTGTGTCAAGTGCATGGTACTTCAGCAGAGTTTTAGCTTGAAGAATGCAGCAGTGTTTTATGTGACTGTCAAGAGATTTAGTACCAGAAAGACATTTCACATTTGTAGGTTTTTAAGCGAGTACGGCCAGTGTTTCAGGGCGGCTGATGTAGATCTTGTACTACTTTCCTCATCCAAAATAATTGGTATCCATGGCAACGTTCTGACCCAGTCAGCTGACCACATGAGCTCATTCACATGAGCTAATACAACATGAGGTTTTGGGTGCTTTTGGTTAGTTAATTGAAATGATGCAAGTTCTTTTGAACTTACCACTCGTATTTATTTTCCTAGATTTTGTGTCTAGTGTTTTTTTAAAAAGGAAAAAAAAAAAAAGGAATTAACTTTTGTTCTCATTCCCTTCTCACCCTCATTATGTAAAGTTTCTTAACCAAAGCTTTCAAACTAGGTTGTTTTTCTCTGGCTGCTTTTAAGACTTTTCTCTTCATCACTGGTTTTTAGCAATTTGGTTATGATATGCATAACCAGAGTGGGAGTTTTCTTAGTCGTTCTCTTTGGAGTTTGCTGAGCTTTTCAAATCTTTGCTGCTTCTGGTTTTCTTCAAATCTGGAAAGTTTTCAGGACTTACTTCTTGAGAGATTTTTTTTTTTTCCTGTTCTTCCCTTTTCTGATTTTGGACTCCAGAAAGGACCACATGTATCACACTGCCCGACGCTGACCCACAGATGGCTGGTGCTTTTCCTTTCTCTTTTTCTCTCTGATGAACTTTGGGTAGTTTCTGTTGCTACCTCCTCAAGTTCACCGATCTTTTCTTCTGTTGTGTCTAATCTGCTTTATTCCCTTCCCGAGTTTTCTTCACTTCAGGCATGTTTTTCAGCTCTGCGGCTTCCACTTGAGTCATCCCTGGGCTCTTTCTCTTGATTTTTTTGTATGTGTGACGAGCATGTATGCTCACAGTATCTAGAGTAGTCCTGCTGGTTAAAACGCCAGATTTTGACCTGTTGCAGGAATTGTTTAAAGAGTTCGGTACTGTGAATTTGAATAATGCCACAGCATCTTTAGTTTTTGAAAGATAGCGTATTCTCCGAATTTTTGTCAGTGCACTTCAGTAATAGCGGTATCACGGATTTCATCTTCCCTCATGATTTCAAAATGGCTTTGATTTTGTAACAGGATGTATAAATTGCCGGAGAGGAAAGTGGTTGATTTTGGATCTAGTTTGGAGTTATATTTGTAAAAGATGAACTATAGTTTATAAAGAATATGCAGGATGGGCTAGACTGTAAGGGTGCCTGTTTGAGAGAAACTTCATCATTGATTCCATCTAGTTTGTTTGGAACTGTGTTTGTTCTCAGCTTATATCATTAAATTTGGTTAGCTTTGCAAAAAATGAAACTTTATCAAAATAGGAGTATTATCAGAGATTTGGGAAGGAGCGTTTCCAGAGGGCCAGGTCAGTGAGGAATTGCACTTTGGAGACGGAGAAACTCACCCCTTTTCCTCTGCCACAGCACCCGTCTTGCCTGCAGCCCGCCTGAGCACTGCCCCCTGGTGTTCATCAGCAGCACGGGGCCCTTGCCGCAGCTGCTCAGGTCCTGCTTTCTGTTCTCTGGGTGCTTTACAAACCGAGAGGAGCTGGGCTCTGAAGTCAGGGCAGGACCTCCCTCCTCCGCAGTTGAGCTTGTCACCGACCAGCGCACAGGTGACACTTAGCTCTTTTTCTCTTTTTTTGGCTGCACCCACGGCATGCGGGAGATCCCAGGCCAGGGGTCAAACCCACACCGCAGCAGCGGCCCGAGCCACTGCAGTGACAGCGCGGGATCCTTAACCCCCTTGGCCACAGGGAGTCCAAGGATGCTTAGCTCTGACTGGTTTGCATCTTCTGGTCCTTTGCTCTTTTCCCCTTGATCTGTGTTTGTTTTAACTTCATTTACGTCAGAAAGACCTCTCTAAACAGCAGAAACCGGGCTCGTTCTCCCCATGGTGCCCCGCGTCTGTGGTGTTGGTTGAGAGAGCGGGTTTGGGTGAGAGGTCGTCTCCTCGTGAGTTTCCGCAGGTGAAACAGAGGAGAAGGACTCCAGGGCTGAGGAGGGGACACAGCCACGGCGAGTTGTTCAGAGACACTCGAGGTCGCTCCAGTGTGAATCCACCTTGCGTGCTCCTGAATGGTTCTCCGCTTCTTGGCTTCTGTAGGCAAGAGCGCGCGTTGGGAGATGCTGCTCGAGAGGCTTCGGAGTCTGATCCCGAGGACTTCGCAGATGAGACCAACCCGGAGCCCTTCTACGGCTCCTCCCCGCCCAGCACGCCCCGCCAGATGAAACGCATGTCAGCCAAACTCCAGAGGAACAGCCTGGGGAGGCCCGCCGGTCGAGCTGGCCTCAAAGGTGAGTCTCGGACTTGGCAGGGTGCACACGAGCGCACGTGGCCCGGTTGGCATACGGTCTGCACGGAGCATGGGACCACTGGGAGGGGCTTTCCACAGGAAGGCCAGTGGCTCCTTTTTACAAATCGGATTTTATGCCGTGTTTAAATTCTTGAATTATTACCGTTAGCAAAAGTTTTTTAATAAAGAGACGGTAATCCTGCGGAGATGGAAAGGTTTGTCCCGAGTGATTGTCAGAGTCGGCATGTGAGGCATCGGCGTTCCTTTAGGACGTGGAAGAAGCCGCGCGGGGATGAGCCAGGTGCTCCTCTAGGGCCCTCTTTTATTTGAGTCTCTTTGGCGGAAACTTCTGGATTGTGTCTTCCAGACGTGATGTATTGGGCAGTTTGGGAGAGGCTGGGCCTGGGAATTCCTGCCCAGGATCCCCTGGGCGGCCTGAGATCCGTGCTGCCCGTGGAGACCGTGGTGCCACCCTCGGTGGGCAGGGCCCCGCTGTCACCAAGCTCAGTGCCTGGGCGGTGTCCCACCTTCTAACCGCGGATGGAAGCTGGAATCCCAAAGGCCAAGCACTCGGCTCCTCGCCGGGAAGCCGAGGGTGGGTCTGTGTCGTCCTTCCAACTCTCCTCCTCGCGGGTCTCAGCTCTTCTCTTCCGAGGAGGATGCGCGCAGTCACGCCCACCTGACCTGACCTGCTGCTTCGTGGCCTGCCTTCTGGCACCGAGCCTCCGGCCCCGAGGCCTGATGGTGTTAGACTCCCTGCTGATTTCCGCCAACCGCTTCTCCTAACCCTGATCTCAGAGCTTGCTGGAGTTCCTCTCCCTGTTACCGTAGGGGCAGGGCCTTAGTCCTGCATCTCCCCTGAGAAACTGCCCCACGGCGCTGGCCTCCGGCGCGGCGGCCTGTCTGGAGCCCCTGCTGCCCCCTCTGGTTGGCCGGGTTCCCTGGCCCGCAGTTGCTTCTGCACATCCATCTCCGATCGGCTGTTCGTTCTGTGTCCCTGTCAGAGCCCTCAGAAGGGAAGGAGGGGGCGGGAAATGGACTTTTTTTGTGCTTGCTCGCCTGACATCTGATCCACGGAAGGATTCCTGAGCAGTAGAGTCTTCTTTCCCACGGGGGAGATGACGTTTGAGTTTTCTTCTAAAACTTTATTCTTAGTAGGTTGTTAACCTGCGGGCTCTGTTTACCCCTTTTGAAAAGTAACAGCTTTCTATTAGGGGGTATTATCTTTACCCATTTTCTCTCTCTCTTGCGCACGCCTTTTTTTTTGGTCTTTTCAGGGCCACAGCTGCAGCACATGGAGTTTCCCAGGCTAGGGGTCCAACTGGAGCTGAAGCCAGCGGCCTACACCACAGCCACAGCAACGCTGGATCTTTAACTCACTGAGCAAGGCCAGGGATGCTAGCTGGGTTCGCTAACCTCTGAGCCATGACGGGAACTCCATACCCATTTTCTCAAAGACATTTCTCACATGCCTTCTGAAGTCCCGTATATGAAATAGTGTCAGTGAAGCTGCATCTGCCGAATGGAGGGTAGTCCATAGCCACCTGCTTCATGGTGGTGAAGCAGCTATGCCAGTAGCTCACCTGCTTTCTCTTCCTGCTGCTTCATACTGTTCAGAGCAGGGGTTGAGAACACAGGACACCCCCCCCCCCCCCATTTCATAGATTGAGACAGTGAGGCCCGGGGTTTTAAAGCAACTTCTTAAGGCCAGAAGGCTTGATGCAGTGGCAGGACTCTTCCCAGAACTGGTTCTCCTGGTCCTCCATCTGGACTTTTTTCCTGGAGCAGGTGGCAGGGGCGGAGCTCATGTGCAGGCAGTACCTGAGGTGACTGTCAGAAAACCAGTCGCTGGATGCTTGAGCTCCTGCTGTCCTGCTGGGCTGGGGCAGAGACAGAAGGAGGGGAACACCCGCTTTCGGGGTTCATTTGGTAAAGTTACAGAATTTAACTCTGGAACCGATATCAGACCGCTCGAATTAGGGTTGTTTTTCAGGTGAAGAAGCAAAGGCTCGTGAGCCTTCTGACTTGTCGCTCTCTGATAGCAGGCCCGGGGCACCAGAGTTCTTGATAACCGACTTTCTTCCGTATGTTTGTTGAAGGGAATTTAGAAAATACTGACAAAAAAAAAATAAACATACCTATAAACCCCGTAGGTAGAAATAACGCCTTTCTGCTCCTTTGCCTGTGGTCTCTGCTTGTGTGCATCTGTGTTGTCGTATACATACTGTACAATCTTTACTATTTTATAACCGGCTCCTTGTGTCATTCACTGTCTTCCTCTGTCGGAGAAGAGCCTGTGCTCTCCGTGTTGATGGCGCCTCGCCGCCTTTGCCCGGGAGTGGCTGGCGGTTGTCCTGCACTTACCTGGGCACAGCGCTTGGCTCCTCCTTTACGTGGACGGCCCCTCGGGCGACTTCGTGGCGTGTGGCTCATCTCCGGAAGGAGTCACGCAGAGAAACAGCTGTAGAGCCTGGAGGCCGCTGCGGTGCCCACCAGAGGGCTTGGGGAGTGACATTTGTGCTGTGACCTGAAAGCTGAGTCGGGGAGACCAGTATTTCAAAGGAGTCCGTGATGCATAATGTATGTGGGTCTCTCAGTGTTTTCAAGAGCATCTTAGGATTCATTAGATGGGTCAGATTTATTTTAAAAGTTGTCTAAGGAAACATGAAGTGGGGCATTCTTTCTTTCTCACTGCAGCCAAGTGAAGGCTCCCCGAGTCACTCTTCACCCGAGAACTGCTGTCAGAGTTGGACTCATCTTTTTTTTTTTGTCGTTTTGCCTTTTCTAGGGCCGCTTCTGTGGCACATGGAGACTCCCAGGCCAGGGGTCTAATCGGAGCTACAGCCACCAGCCTACACCACAGCCACAGCAACGCAGGATCCAAGCCACGTCTGCGACCTACACCACAGCTCACGGCAATGCTGGATCTTTAAACTCACTGAGCGAGGCCAGGGATTGAACCTGTGTCCTCATGGATGCTAGCTGGGTTCGCTAACCACTGAGCCATGATGGGAACTCTGAACTCATCTTTTTAATCAGTGTCACCAATTATATTTGCATTTTCCTGCTTATCTATTGCTGTGTAACAAATGGCTCCTTATGAAAGAGCTTTATTTTATTGTGCTCACAGGTCTGTGGGTCAGGCGTTCAGGCAGGGCACGGTTTGTCTCTGCCCAGGATGTCTGGAGCCTTTGCTGAAATGGCTCAGTTGGCTGGAGGTGTTGTCATACCTTGCCTGGGCCCCTGTGTCTGGTGCCTGCTGGTCGTCAGTGTCCTGGGTGGCTCTCTCCCTGACTCTGGCCCCTGAGCGAAGAGCTGCCTGGCATGGTTTTGGTTCTGTGTGGCCTTCCACATGGCTATACTGGGCTTCTTCACAGCATCCTGATCCCCAGGTAACTGGACTACTAAATGGCAGCTAGTTTTCCTCTCAGAAGAAGAGCGTGTGTTTCGAGATCAAGGCGGAATTTGTAAGGCTTCTTACGATTAGCCCGGGAAGTCCCCATAGCATCCCTTCTGTTGCATTCTTTCGGCTACACAGGGCCCGCCTGTGCCTGGGAGCAGCGGGAATCTGCAGAGTCCCAGTGTCATGGCATTGTCCAGCTCCTCTTCCTATTAGATGGAGGCGTCCCCAGGGGGAGAAGGACACACGGGGTAGCCGAGGGCACTTTGTGTTGTGAGGAGGCAGGAGTGACCATCAGCACGGTTTTCTTGAGTGATTAGCCATTGGCATAAGCTGATTATATGGAAATGATTCTTTAAATATTCTTATTACCGTGGGCTCAGAATAAACAACTACTGTGAATATAGACTTATTTTTTGTAATTGGAAATTCATTACCGGGCACCCTTCTGAACAGCTGGCTCTAAATTGATGGCTCTTGTGAGAGAACTGCTCACAGAACTCAGGAACACACTTTGCTTTTATTAGTTTATTATAGAGGTTCAGGAACCGCCAAAAGGAAGCGCTGCATCGGGCAAGGTGTGGGGGGTGACAGGGAGCTTCCGTGCCCTCCCCAGGGAAACATCCTCCCAGCACCTCAGCCTGCTCGCCAGCCTGGAGGCTCGTAGAGCTCTGTCCAGAGTTTTTACCGAGATAATCTCAACCCCTCCCCCACAGCCCATCTCTTTCGGGAAGTCAGGTTGGTGGGTGGGTGGAGCTGAATGTCCTGACTCTGATCTCGGGATCCTTCGGTGACCAAACCTCCGCCTGAGACTCGCTCCACTCCAAGTTGCCTCACTAGAATGAATTTAGGTGCGATTTAAAGGGGCTCCTAATAAATAAAAAAGACGCTTCTGTTAGGAATTCGAAGGGTTTTAAGAGCTCTGTGCCAGGAACCCGGACAAAACCCACATACATTTCTTATGTTAGAAAACAAAATTCAGGAGTTCCCTTCGTGGCTCAATGGTTAACGAATCCGGCTAGGAACCATGAAGTTGTGGGTTCGATCCCTGGTCTTGCTTAGTGGGTTAGGGATCTGGTGTTGCCGTGAGCTGGGGTGTAGGTCGCAGACGCAGCTCGGATCCTGCGTTGCTGTGGCTGTGGTGTAGGCCGGCGGCTACAGCTCCGATTCGACCCCGAGCCTGGGAACCCCCATATGCCGTGGGTGCGGCTGCAGAAAAGATGAAAAGACAAAAAGCAAAAAAAAAAAAAAATTTCAGCCAAGTGAATTTGATGATTTAATTGGCTTTATTCATGAATTGGCCAGCATTCCTTCTAGGAATGGAAGCGTGCTCTGAGAGGCTGTGCGAAAATGGAAGCGATTAAGGAAAAAGGGCGGAGTGAGGGAGCTGTTAGCAAAAGAAAAGAAGGGATGGTTTTTAGACCACGGCCTCTTTTTCTGTGGGGGTGGGATGGCAGGGGGTTTATCATGCAGATTACCTCCTGCTCCGGGGGATTGGAGAGCGCCTATTTGACAGACTACTTTATTGGTATTGACCAGAAAATTCCAGAACTGTTCAATTAAGGTTACATTTCCGGGAGAAATGGGAACTGCAGTTAGATAATGTGTAAAATCTAGATTTGCTATCAGGAGCTTTCAGCATGCCAGTGACATCATTGGGGGCTTGTGGTTTTCTTCCTAATACTTACTTCACCCCAATGAACAAAAGCAAATAGCTGCAAAAGTCTGAGGAGATGGCAGCTTTCGCACGGGGCTGGAGGGCGTGTACACAGCCACAGTCCCTGCGGGAAAGTAACTTGTCAATACAGATGGAGGTTGGTTACCACCTTGACCCAGGCAAACGCACTCGTAGGAGCCTTAGAGAAGTTCTCGCAAGTAGACTCCGAAGTTCTGCAAAGAGATTGTCACTCACTGTTGGCGATTTCCATCCTGAGGGGGCAGGTGAGCAGCCCCAACACAGGGAGGTTGGAAACAGTGATGACCCACCGTAGGAGAGGCGCCTGGGGATGAGGGGCCAAGGTGGGGTCCCCACAGCCCACAGTGGATTATTTCTCTGTATTGATGGGCTTTAAAATGATTGCCAGTTAGATGTGTGTGTTTGGGGTGGAAATGTTTTAAAATTAGGTTGTGATGTTGATTGTACAACTATAAATAGAATAAAATTCATTGGAAAAACTCTTTCTTGATTTTGTTTCTCTAGGAATGTTTAAAGGTATTTTTGTTTTCAAAATATTAACTTCTGCTTTTCGAAGCTGTGATAAATATATAGCAATATTATGCTATCCAGGTAAAAATGGTTAGCTCCTTATTACCTAAAAAATACCGGCTCTGTGACATCCTGACAGGTGTAACCTACAGGTTCAGCTCTTGAATTAATTCACTGACCAGGCTCGATGTCGTACTTTGACGAGTTACAGAATTTAGCTGTGGTATTATTTAAGATCGTATTTTTGGATAATGGTAAATAACTACCAAATTATAGCAATTAAGATTTTGGTAAGTTTCGGACAATAATTAACCACGTATAGCTTTTTCTTCTAAAGTCTGGTTTAAGAAATCCTTAAATGTTTGTTCTTCTTAATGTAGCAAAAGGAAGTAAATCCAGCTCATCTCATAGTTTACGAAGGTTCAGTAAGAACTAAGACACCCAAGCTAAAGCCCTTGTCAGGGTGAATCTTCCCTGTGATCTTTATCAGCCCGATTTCACAGCAGTATTGTGATACTGCAGTAATAGCCAGGCTACAGAGAGAGTTCTGTCAGAGTTTGCACGTATATACACGTGTACGCACACACATTCATCTCCCTGGGATCAGCAGATATCTCAAGGTGTGTCTTGTATAAACGTGTGTGGTTTTTTGCTTTTTTAAATTTTTTTTTGAAAAAATATCCTACTGCTGTAAAATTGATCTGGTAAAATGGTTTTTAATTTTTTTTTTGAAAAAATATCCTACTGCTGTAAAATTGATCTGGTAAAATGGTTAGAAGTCAGATTCAGGCTATGTAGTTAGAGAAATGTTCATGGTGAACCAGCGTGGATTTAAATCTATCTGTATTTCAGCTCTTTAATCCAGCCTCAGCCTGACTTTCGGTTTATATCCTAGGCGCTCTGTATACACGTAGACCCATTCTTCAGCCAGGCTTTCTTCTTTTCTGCCTTTGCGTCTTTTCTTTTCTTCTCTGGCTTAAAATATTCTCTTGCCTTCCTTGCTCCCCTTGTTTAAGCTGAATCCATTCCTCCAGGACCTCAGTCAGGTACTGGGTCGTATTTCAAGCCTGTGCAGATGACTTAGCCCAGTGTAACAGTCTGTCTTTGCTGCCCTCAGTAGCTCAGCCTCTCCTTGGCCGGCCGGTCCTGCCCTGTGAGCACCTTTGGCAGGTGTTCAGGCGGCGTGATGGCACCAGCGTGGGTCAGGGTCCCTGTCTGTTTACCATCCGTCTGACCATCCGTGTCCCGCGGTAGGTTCATCATACGGTTGTGAAGACTGTGACAGATTCTGTAAAGCCCTTCGCTCGGAAACGGGGGGATTGAGTAAAACAGTGTTTACCACAGTGCGGTGTCATTCTAGTTAGGCTGACTCAGAGATGCTGAGAGTGGGCCCAGGAATCTGCATTTTACCGAGAACCTGAGTGATTGTTACTATTTACTGAAATTTGAGAGCCTTGAATTAGAAGACCTCTAAGTTCCTTCAGATTTTGTGGACATTGTTTGACGGGCTTTTATTAATTGCAGAGGGATTTGGTGTTAACAGACAACTCAGCAAGCAAACCTGTCCATGGGCATGGGCTTCTGAGTATTCTGAAAAGTTTCTTACTCAGGTCAGAGCTGTATAAAGTACTTGGGGAAATTACCGTGCATTTTCCTCCGATGCCTTCCTGCATCTCAGATGTCCCTTAACTGGCAGTCCCTAGGATCTTTGTAGAGGCTGCCTGGTCACTGATGGTTAGCGAACACTCTTGTATTTCCGTCCCTGTCACAAGTAGATTATTTGAAAAATTCAGCTTCTGATGAGACAGATAGATTGGTGTTTTCTTTTTTTGCCCAGTAGCAAGACTGGGGCTTAAGTCAATTTTTAAGTTTAATTTATGTCATTTTAAGTCAAATTATGTCATATTAATGATGTATCAGTTTCCATTGTATATTTTTCCAAAGCCAGTATGGTATTTTGTTTTGGGAAAAAAGTAGCTTCTTTGCTCGTATTTCTCCTTTTTTTTCCCCCAGTTTGGTTTCCTTTATACACATTGTAGATCCAAATACTGAACCATCGTTTTTTGTAAATACAGAATTTCAAAAAATTGTGTAATATACCATTTTTATGCTATAAGATGGGCTTAACAAAATTTGTATATATTCTACAAAAATTAGGTTTCTAGGTTTGCTGAAATTTGATTCTGTTTATAGAGAAAATGATATTGTGGCATTTTCCCCCTTAAGTCCTTTTAATTGTTGAAATAAAGATCAAGGCTGAGAAGCTTCATCTCTTAATATTTTCATGCTTTGACTATTAGCCCTGTGGTAAATTTAGCATAGATTTGAACTTAAAGTTCCTAGCCCAGGCTGGGTTATTCAGGTCATCCAGTGCCTCTCAGTTAACCCTTTGTTTCCCTAAGGACCTTTAGATCATGGATTAGAAGAACATTTATAATTTATATAAGCACAGTGATACGTGTTCACTGTTCACTATTACTTGCAAGTTATAAAGTATATGCAGATGTTCCTATCAATCATGCTATCCTACACTCGTTTTGTAAAGTCTTCTTAGGATCTGAAACCCCAAGCTAACAAAATTGTTTTTTGTTATGTAAGTTTTTGATTTCTTTGACTCTGAACCACTTATGGACGCACACTTTAGTTAATACAAGGTCCATCCTGCCTCTCTTCTGCACACTTTTCTTGTATATTCTTATTTACTCTCCTGCTATTAATTAACATCTCTATATGCTAGTAATTTCCAAATTGATGTCTCTGGATTTCTCTCCTGAGCTCAAGACACATATTAGTTCCTTATAGACATTGTCGCATGAATGTCCCAGGGGCACCTCAAATGCACTGTGTTAAAAACTAAACTCATTATCTTTACCTCCAGTCTTAGACCGTGATGCCATGTTTATATCATTTCGTGTTTCCTGGTAAGAAAGTATAGTATGATTTGATATCCTGAAAAATAAAATAGAGTTAAATTTGGAAGCACTTGTTAGATTTGCTTTCAAGGAGCCATTGCTTTATTAAGTGGAAATGAAAGGTGTGTATGTGCCGGGTTAATAAAGGCGTAAAGAACACAGTTCAACAAAACAGCACAGAGCACAGAACCGTTGAAGTTAAACCCTATTTCATCAAATCCGAAGGCAGACTGTGATATTATATAGTGAAGAAAAAGACTTATAAGTGATGGCACAGTGTGTTTTTACACTTAGAATTTTTAGTTTTTATTTATTTAAAGAACTCTTAGATTTGATATTTAGACAGATTTTTCAACATCATTTGTGACTCATGCATATATGTAAAGGAAAACATACATGGAATACATAAGTGAATGTGTTCTTAAAACTTGTTTGTATTACCATTAACTATAAACCATTCTGATTTCAGGTGTTAAAATACAGAACGGGGGCGCTCTCTTGGGGCACAGTGGGTTAAGGATCCGGCATTCTCCCTGCAGCGGCTTTGGTCACTGCGGTGGTGCGGGTCTAGCCCCTGGTCCAGGAACTTCCACGTGCGCTGGGCGTGGCCCAAACAGAACCCCAAATGCGTGTCCTGGGTTCAGGGGAACAAAGTGTACCTGAGTGTGGAGGGGAGATGGGAGGGCGGGCGCTCGAGGCTTGGGCATTACCTGTCTGTGAGTGGAAGGGAAGGGATCAGCCGGGAGAGGAGGGGGGAGATGGGACAGGAGAGATCTGAGTGCCCAAGAGGGAATTGAAAAGGAGCCACGGGAGGTGGAAGAGGAGAGAACCCAGACTGCCAGCAAGCAGAGAGGAAGGGGCCTCAGCAAGGTCAGTAAGTGGTTGACAGCGTCCGAAATGCCAAAGAGGAAGAAAGTACGTGTGTGAGTTCATTTCAAAGCTTGGGACGCAGCTTCCTAAAACCTCTTACAGCTGCTTGAAGGACACGTGGGATGTTTCATTTCCTTGCATTAATCCTGAATTTTATGTGCTAATGTAATAGACGAGGCAAGTTATGCTCAATTAGTCTGTATGGCTTCAGTCGTCTCAAGATTAAATTTAAAATGTTATTGTTCACTTGTTTGTGGCAAAGAGGAAATCAGGGAACGGAATAGATTAAGGTAAACATTTTTGTTTATCATCTGTCTTTCACTGTTGTATGAGAATGAGCTTAAGGTGCCTTAGATTTTATGAATGAGAGAAGTGACCCAGAAAAGTGGATGGCAAAGGGAGGAATGAGAGGTGTTTTCCTCAGTCAGGCTTCTGGTAGCTGGGCCGTGCTCTTTCTCCCTTCTCGAGTCTAGTCTTGAGCAGGTGGACCAGCTGGGGAATGCGCTTTGTGTTCGCGAGGTAAAGCGAAGCCGCCTGCTGTAGGCCAGTAGCGGAGAATAGGGGAGAATGCAGCAGGTACCGGGTGACAGGGAAATCGGGTAAAGCCTTTTTGAAAACCGAGAGAGAAGTGTTCCGTATGCAAATGGTAGATGCGTGTGTGTGTGTGTTCTTTGACGTCACAGCACATGGCGTGATTATCTTCTTCAGTAATAGCCTGAAAATGTAAGTACGTGTGGACAGCGGTCTTCGTGAAAATGTTCAGAGCAGCTCTGGACCTGAGAGGAATGTAATGTGCTGCTTATTTTTTTTTTTTAACAGAAAAAATGAATGCCCCGAACCAGCCTCCACATAAAGACACTGGAAGGACTGTGGAGAATGCGGAGGAATACAGCTACAAGCAGGAGAAAAAGCTCCGAGCCGCGCTCAGGACCACCGAGCGCGATCATAAGAAAAACGTGCAGTGCTCCTTCATGTTGGACTCAGTGGGTGGGTCTCTGCCCAAAAAGTCAATTCCAGATGTGGATCTCAATAAGCCTTACCTCAGTCTCGGCTGCAGCAACGCTAAGCTTCCGGTGTCCGTGCCCCTGCCCATACCCAGGACCGCCCGCCAGACTTCTCGGACTGACTGTCCTGCAGATCGCTTGAAGTTCTTTGAAACTTTGCGGCTTCTGCTAAAGCTTACCTCAGTCTCAAAGAAGAAGGACAGGGAGCAAAGAGGACAGGAAAATACGTCTGCTTTCTGGTTTAACCGGTCTAATGAACTGATCTGGTTAGAACTACAAGCGTGGCATGCAGGGCGGACCATTAACGACCAGGACCTCTTTTTATATACAGCCCGACAAGCCATCCCAGATATTATCAATGAAATCCTCACTTTCAAAGTTAACTATGGGAGCTTTGCCTTTGTTAGAAATGGAGCTAGTTTTAATGGTACTTCAGGAGAAGGACAGTGCAAAGCCCCACGCGGAACAAAGATGGTGGGTTACTCAACCTATCATGAGCATCTGCAACGCCAGAGGGTGTCCTTTGAGCAGGTGAAAAGGATAATGGAGCTGCTGGAGTACATAGAGGCACTTTATCCATCACTGCAGGCGCTTCAAAAGGACTATGAAAAGTATGCTGCAAAAGACTTCCAGGACAGGGTGCAGGCGCTCTGTTTGTGGTTAAACATCACAAAAGACTTAAATCAGAAATTAAGGATTATGGGCACTGTTTTGGGCATCAAGAATTTATCAGACATTGGCTGGCCAGTGTTTGAAATCCCTTCCCCTCGATCCTCCAAAGGCAACGAGCCTGAAGACGACGGTGACGACACAGAAGGAGAATTCAAAGATCTGCAAAGTAGCACAGAAGAGAGCGAAGAGGAGCAGATCTCTGATCCAAGCGTACCAGAAACCAGGCAGCCCGCTGACAACACTTTCAGCCTCCAGGCCCAGGACCGCGTAACCAAGAAGCTTGAGAGGCTTGAATCTGAGGACGATCCTGTTGGCTGGGGGACAGCGGACTGCAGCACAGACGCAGGCTTTAGTAGACATTGTCTGACCTCTATTTATAGACCATTTGTAGACAAAGCACTGAAGCAGATGGGGTTAAGAAAGTTAATTTTGAGACTTCACAAGCTGATGGATGGCTCCTTGCAAAGGGCGCGTGTAGCCCTGGTGAAGGGTGACCGTCCAGTGGAGGTAGGTTTCCAGCAGGCAGTAAATAGCACGATCTTGTCCTTAGTTCCACTGTCACTTGTAAATTACAGCATATGTTGTGTTGTGTAGGTACTTTCCTAGTCTTGGTTTTTTAGTTGATTTACGATATTGTGTTCATAGTCTTGATATTTTTAAGGCATAAATGGTAGTTACTGTAAATTGCAGATTTAAACATCGCTGTCAAGTATTGTGATAAGTGGGGAAATGGATCTCTGACTACTTAGTGAAACTTAGTTAATTAAGTGTGTGGAGGAAAAAAATCCAACCATTTAAATATAGGCTGGAGAAAGACAGGCTAGCTATAAATAAACAGGGGAAGAAAGCCACAATCTTGGGTGACCGCAAGCTGAATATGAGTCAGTGAAAAAGTCAACATGATGCTAAAATATTTTTAAATACTGTGGCGTCCAAGGTCATGGGTATAGTCCTTTCTCTATTCTTTGCAATACTTCCTTTTGAGTAGCGTGCTCTGTTTTGGTCTCTGGCTTTTAAAGAGATGTGACTTACAGAGAAGGGTAAGAATGATCAAAAGGAAAAAGTATACACTATTTGCTAAGGTTAAAGAGTGTAGCATAGGTGATGGAGGTTTAAGGGAAGTATCTATTGTTATCAGATACGTGTTTCGATACACAAAGATTTTTTTAAAGAGAAATATGCTTACTAGAGAAAGTGGTTTGAAAACAATGCAGATTCGAAGTTCCCGTTGTGGCTCAGCAGGTTGAGAACATGACTAGCATCCATGAGGATGCCAGTTTGATCCCTGGCCTTGCTCAGCGGGTTAAGGATCCAGTGCCACCGCAAGCTGTGGCATAGGTCACGGATGCAGCTTGGTTCTGGCGTTGCTGTGGGTAGGCCGGCTGCCGCAGCTCGGATTCGAGCTGGAATCCTAGCCTGGGAACTTCCACGTGTTGCAAGTGCGGCCGTTAAAAGAGAAAAAAAGGAAAGTAGTACACATTTGGTTTTGACAGCTTGGTATCTCGGGTATTCTTTACCGTTTAAGGGCTGCGAAACTAAGAAAGGCCGTGTTGTTGGATATTGTTCTTGAGAGTAAAAGAGCATAAGCAATTTTCCAGTTGTGGGGAGGGTGCATGTTCACCTGGCTAAAAGCAAAAGCACCCAGATCTTTGAGATCCCTGATTACCTGGGTTAGGCTGTGAATCTAAATTCTAATAGCTGTACACACACACAGACACACAGACACATACACACACACACACACACACACACGTGTGTGTGTGTATTTAATTTTTGTAAACCAGTTTATTATATGATCTGGCTCTCACTTTGGGGTCAGAGATGATAAAAGAGAAGGAGTTCTTTCAGATGGGAAACATTGGAAGGGAATCTGGATTTGTAAGACTTTTATTTTTAATCTGATGGTAAGGTTATGAACCTTTAGGAAAGGGGGTCAGGCATTCACGTTCATAGGGCAAGGTGTTTGCAGAATGACTCAATACTTTGTAGCCGTAAGAGGTTCGTGTACTTTGAGTATTATTTTGATTAGAAATTTCAAAAAATAAATTTTTTTGGAGCAGTGTTTTTGCTCTAAATGATTTTTTTATGTACATTTTTTTTTTTAATTAGGGCAAGCGAGGTTTTTCCCTTCTAGTCCATGGGTAACTATTTTATAATAAAGCTTTCCTCTACTGCAAGTTTTAAAGGCAGTAGAGGAAAGCTAGATGCATAATAAAGATTTGACACGTGCTTTACGCAGCGCTTTCCTGCGGTTTAGGCTTTGGGCTGGAGTGGCCCGGGTCCAGCGAGGACACCTGTGGACAAGGCAGGGTGGATGCACTTTTACTGTGAAATACTGTTTTTGAAGTAACATCAGTGCAAAGGCCCTGGCATCGTTACGTCATCTTTGATCCATTGGTTCTCATGGGAGCGCGGCTCCAGAACCGCCGCCCTCCCCCCGTCTTCTCCCCTCCTCTCTGGACCCTCTCTGGCCCTGAGTCGTCGCTACCGACCGGAGTGCAGCAGAAGGCTGAGAATGAGCAGCCTGCATTTCTGTTAGAAACTCTTATGGGAAAATAAAGACAAGAGCAGGTAGCCCATAGTTTCGAATTCCTATCAAAGTTGTATTCCTTTTGTTCGGCCCACCGCGATTTCACGGAACAAAAAGGTTGTCCTTGTTACAGAAATGAAAGAAACACATACACAGTCAAAGCTTATAGAGTGTGTGAATTAAAGATGTTTATTAAAATTATTTGAGATTGTGTGCTTTTCAAAAATAAGTACAGAAGCCCCTCTTGTTTTCATTTTTGGTTTATAAAATGTTGTGTTTCTCAGATAATGAAAGAGTAACCAAGAGCTAAAATTCTTCTGTTTTGGAGATTAATCCAAACTAGTAAAAACGAATCCTCCCATATTATAATTAACTCAATGGGAAAGTAAGACTTTATTTTGACTCCTGTGACAGGAAGATAATTTCTCTAAGGGGAAGTGGAAGTGTGTGCTTATGTATATGAATGAATATATCTGCACTGTGTGTCTAGCTTTGTAGTGTTTCAGTCTTTTTACTCTGTCTGGGAGAGAGCCACAGTTTTGAAGTCAAATAACTGGATTCCATTCCTTGATGAGACTCTTTCTTACCAGATAACTTTGTATCTGGCTTAATCTTTCTGACCCTTTGCATCTGAAAAATGGGTATAACAAGACTTTCCCACCTACCTCACAGGTTAGTCGTGAGACTTAAAAAGATATTTGTATAAATAAAATGCTACAGAAGTCAAATATAAATTATTACCTTTTAAAGAAGTTTCGTTACATTTTTTTTCCCCTTGAAGCTAACTGTAAGTCAGTAGGGGCTAGGTGGTCCGTATTTTTAATTTTTAAATGTATTTTTAATCTCCACCGAATAATTGTATACTTTTAAGGGCATTCATTTTAAGCAGTGGCTAATAACTTTTTAGGTTTGAGGACCATTTTATTTTAATTCTTAATTGTTAGAAACATCTTGACCAACTAGTACTGCAGATTGAACCCAGTACATAGCTTCTGTTTTGCACAGTTTTTATGGCTTATGCAAATAATTGTAATGAACATAGTGGAAGAATTTTGTAGAAAAGAAGAAATACACTCTTGATACTTGATTTTTCATATCTGTGACTTTCTGTTTTTATTTCTTAAGTTACTTATAACTTGTGTTTACTAGTAACCTAGCTAATATTTAATTCCCCTTGGCTTATAAGCGCACTTTATAAAACAATTCTCTAGAAACTTATTGTATTTCAGGATCTTTAAATTTTAAAAATGCAACTAGTGCTAGAAAAAAAAAAACTATTTGTAGCTTGTCTTAATGAGTATTGTAAATAAATAGCCTTAATGGTTTGTTAAAAATTAGATAATGTTTAGCTCTCTGGCTTCCATAAGTTCATTTTCTCAGGACATATTACTAATAACACATGCAGTCTCTCATTAACAAATGGGTTAGTTTCCAGCGTTCACTTTGTAAAGTGGTGGCTTTGATCTCGAAAATAATTACCTAGAGAAACTGCTGTAAGTGAGAGCCACGGGCCATCAAATAAAACTTAACAAAAATCTAAGTAACTGAACTAACAATGCCAGCTACAGTTTTATTCCTGGCAGCAAGGATAACATAATTTAAGAGTCAAAAATATGAGAAGGCATTTTTTCCCCTCCTTGTTTTGGGACTCAGAGATGATTCTAGTTCTTTTTCAGGCCTTCTCATTTATTTCCTGGTTTTCTTATTTCCTGGATTTTTAGAGCATCCCAGGATCTCACTTCGCTGTAATCTAAATTCCTCCTAAGTGTGGCTGATCTCCAGTCTTAGGAATGAATGTGTGTGATTGCCATTCGATAGCAGTGTGTGCTCGTGTCCCTTTGTGATAGGTTGTCTGGCGTCAGTGCCTGCTCTTTCTCCATCAGATACTGCTTCCTAACTTTCCTTAGCAATCAGTGGGAATCATCTCAGTCCAGTAGTTTCTAGGTGTCTTTCCCAGCAGTTACTGCACCTGTGGGTTACGTCTGTATCCGTCCTCTGTCTACCTGTCCACCTGTTAAAAATAAACTCGTACATACTCAAGTCTCTGGCTGCAATCCAGCACCACACAGGTTGCGTCCTAGCCTTCCTCCCTCGCTTGTAACTTATTTCTCTTGCTTGTAACTTAATTTCTCTTATTTCTCTTCCTCCCTTGCTTGTAACTAACTTCTCTTGCAGTGAGAAACCTGTCTTCTACTACTGCAGTGTATTTATGTGTTGGTGCAGCCTTGGTAGACATGTAAAATAGTTTCAGAATCACTAACCAGTACCCCTGTGAGGACTAAATCCGCCAGCTGGAGTACAGTGGTTCATTCTAGGTATATAGTCAGAACACAGTTTTCCAAAGTTAGGCCAGCACCTTTTCCCTTCACTGTCTCCAGTTAGGTCATAGCTTACATTTGTAATAGAGTTAGGATGCACTTACCTCAGCCTGCCTGTGCTGTCTTGGAGTTCTCTGGTATCCTAGGTGATTTTTCAAAATTTGCACACTATTCACTTTTTGTGTTACACAGTTCTGTGGGTTTTATGCATTTAAAATGTTAAATATTCATAAAATATTTGAGCCATAGATTGTGATATGGTTATTTTATTCTCCTTTTTGCTTTATCTTATGAAATTTACATATTTTCAGAAGAGATAGAATGAAAAATTATATTTTAGTATAATATGCAAAACATTAGCTGTCTGATTTTGGCTGCATATTACCTTGCATATTCTTCCAAATTCTAGGAAGATTTTTGGTTACTTTTATTAATTACCTTCTTTTGAATTAGGAATGATCATATACTTATGTATGCGTAGTGGCCAGTGAAATATTGTTAGTCTTTGTATCTAATAATAATTATGCCATTTTTTCCCCTTTAAGCACAAGAAACCCTGAAGAGGTTGCCTTTTATATTCAGAATTGGTAAAACATGTAGAAACTAGGATATTTATATAATAACAGCTACCATTCATTGAGTCTTAGCATGTACTAGATACAATAGCCAAATAAAGTGGCCTTGTTAGTTCCTTACTTTACACTTAAGGAGAGTGGAAGACTTGCCACAAGTCACAGAGGCTATAGATTGTTGGAGGGAGTCAGACCTAGGACTTGGGAATACCAGACTTTAAACTGTGCCGTTGGTTTCCAAACCTGGCTGCGTGCACATCAGGGAGCTTTTAAAAATACACACGCCAGTGTCGTTCTTGGATATAGGGCAGGTCAGATTCTCTCGAGGTGGGACGTGAGCACTGACCTTTTTAGCTGCCACCATGCTTCCTATGCAGCCAGGCCAGCACCAAGCAGTGGTGAGTTGGCCGGCTGGAAACTAAGTCGGCGGCAGTGCTCCCCTGCCCGCCCTCGGGGTCAGTGCTCATTAATACAGCTGGCATAGGTAATTTTTTATCCGCTTTGGTCATCACCTGTATGATTTCATGAGCACATAAACTTTTTTTTTTAAAGCTGTCCCAGCTTATTTTTATTCTTTTTTTGCAGTACGTGGAGGGAATTATTCCTTTGTTGAATTGAAGGGCAGTTGATGCACAATGCTCTTTAAGTTACAGGTGTACAGTATAGTGATTAACCTTTTTAAAGCTCATGTTCCATTTATAGTTAAAATATATTTTGGCTGTATTCCCCATGTTGTACAGTGTGTCCTTACTGTTTTATTTTATACGGGATCCGGATCGTTTGTAACTCCCTCTCCCTAGCCTGCCTCTCCCCCCCTTCCCTCCCACCACTGGTGACCACTCAGTCGTTCTCTATATCTGTGAGACTGTTTCTTTTTTGTTACAGTCACTAGTGTGTTATCTTTTTTAGATTTCATATATAAGTGATACCGTACGGTGTTTGTCTTACTCTGTCTGACTTATTCCACTTAGCATAATACACTCCAAGTCCACCCATGTTGATGCAAATGGCAAAATCTCATTCTTTTTTATGGTTGAGTAGTATTCCATTGCGTGTGTGTGTGTGTGTGTGTGTGTGTGTGTGTGTGTGTGTGTGTGTGTGAGTGTATAAAGACGTATATACACCACATCTTCTTTAGCCATTTATCTGTTGATGGACACCGAGGTTGCTTCCATATCTTGGCAATTGTAAATAATGCTGCTATGAACATTGGGGTGCATGTGTATTTTCAAATTTGTGCTTTAGTTTTTTTTTCTTTCGGATATATACCCAGGAGTGAAATTGCTGGAATAGAATAGAAGTTTTAATTTTTAGTTTTTGTGAGAAAGCGCCATACTGTTTTCTGTACCAGCTGCCCAGTTTATGTTCACACCAACATACACAAACTTTTTAATTGAATAAGTGGCAGGCTGACAAGCACATGCTTACACATTTACCTGTATGTTCTCTGTTTTCTTACTGGAAGCATACTTACATGAAGGAAGACAGGAAGTTGTACTGTGTTGTTTTGCCTACAGTGAGCCACCTGAATCTAGCCTGACGTAAGAGGAGAAAGATCAGAGACAGGGCAGCTCATCAGCTTGCCTTGGAACTGCGTCCCAGGACAGCGACAACAACAACAAGACTAGGAGCCAGCCTTGAATACTCATATGGGGGGGGGGGCAGCTGCAGGGGTGGTTAAGGAACCCGGTCAAGGGCGCCGCACATCCAGTGAGCGGCAGAGTCAGATGTGAAACCGGGGCTCGCCGTAAAGCCATGCTCTTCACCATTGCAGTGTACTGCCCCCCGAAGCTGTATTTTTGTCCTTCATAGTGCTTTAATATTTTTGACCTAGTAGCTAGCATCGAAGAAGAGAAGATTTCACATGGAAATCTGGATTTTTTTTTTTTTCTTAAAATACTGGGAGGTCTGCCAACACTGGGCCCCGTCCCCATGCCGTAGCACCTGGTGTGCTCCCCCAGCTTTCTGGCACCTGGCATGCTCCCCCCAGCTTTCCTGCACCTGGCGTGCTCCCCCCAGCTTTCCTTACTCTCCCTGCCACCCAGCCCTCGTTCATCATTGACAGCACCCACCCCACTGGGCCCTTATGTGATATGAGCCCAAGCGTAGAATCATAGAAGGAGAATATAACCCCTATTTTGATCTCATCCTTCATTTTATAAAAACAGTTTGCTTTCTTTTGTTTTGCTCATTTGTTGATGTATATAAAAGAAACAAAGTTGCTGCTCATCCTCTACCCCTGCTTAATGTCATCATCTGGCTTGTGTCTTCTAGACATTTTTGTGCTTGTATATAAATAAATCTCTTTGCTGTATAATGTAGAAAATTTTTTCACCCCCCCCCCCCCCCATGATGATGCTGTATTTATTTCGAGACTGGTGGTCCCCGCCCCTGTCCAGATGTTCTCTCCTTTGGGTCTGTCCATAGTGCTGTGCGTAGCTCTGCCTCAGTCATTTAGGACTACATGGTTTCCCATTATATGAGTGTCCTGTCACTTATTTAACTATTTCACTTTTTTTTTTGCTTTTTAGGGCTGCACCCACGATACATGGAGGTTCCCAGGCTAGGGATCAAATTGGAGCTACAGCTGCTGGCCTACACCACAACCACAGTAATGCCAGATCCAAACTGCGTGAGCAGCCTATACCACAGCTCACAGCAACATCAGATCCTTCACCCACTGAGCGAGGCCAGGGATGGAACCTGCATCCTTATGGATGCTAGTCGGATTCCTTCCACTGCGCCACAGTGGGAACTCCGTCATTTTTTTTTTCTTTTTTGAATTCCACTCTCTGCCTCTGGCAACCATGAATCTGTTTTCTCTGTTCTATCTATGAGTTCCTTTTATTTATTTATTTATTTAGGATTTCATATGTGAGATTATACAGTATTTGTTTTTTTCTGTCTGGCTTATTTCACTTGGCATAATGCCCTACAGGCCCATCCATGTAGTCACAAATGGCAAGATTTCCTTCTTTTTTATGGCTGTATAATATTCCTGTGTGTGTGTGTGTGTGTGTGTGTGTGTGTGTGTGTGTGTGTGTGTGTGTACACACACTACATTTTCTTTCCCCATTCATCCGTCATTGGACACCTGGATTGCTTACGTGTCTTGGCTGTTGTAAATAATGCTGCATTGAACATGGGGATGCGTGTAATTTTTTAAGTTAAAAGAGTTTTCTTCAGATAAATACCCAAGAGTGGAATTGCTGGATCGTATGGTAGTTCTATTTTTAATTTTTTAAGGAACTGCTGTACTGTTTTCCATAGAGGCTATACCAGTTTACATCCTACCTACAGTTCACAAGAGTTCCTTTTTCTCCAGTCCTCATTTAACGCTTGTTATTTCTTATTTTTTGAATAATTACCATTCTCTCAGGTGTGAGGTGCTAAGTCATGTCACTCCTCATGGACACTTAAATGGTTATAAGCTGCAAATGTTCTTGTACATACCCCTTTATGAACTTAGTCTATTGTTCTTGTAAGAATGGTTTCTAGAGGCGTTCCCGTCGTGGCGCAGTGGTCAACGAATCCAACTAGGAACCATGAGGTTTCGGGTTCGGTCCCTGCCCTTGCTCAGTGGGTTAAAGATCCGGCGTTGCCGTGAGCTGTGGTGTAGGTTGCAGACGCGGCTCAGATCCCGCGTTGCTGTGGCTCTGGCGTAGGCCGGTGGCTACAGCTCCGATTCGACCCCTAGCCTGGGAACCTCCATATGCCGTGGGAGCGGCCCAAAGAAATAGCAAAGAGACAAAAAAAAAAAAAAGAATGGTTTCTAGAAATGGCATTGCTAAGTTATAGGGTATGCTCATTTAAATCTTTGCTAGATGCTGCCAAATTGCCCTCCAAAAAAGCTGTACTAATGTGAACTTTCCCCAGCAGCATAGGAGAAATCCCATTTTCCCACCATAATCAATAAAAACTGTAACTTCAGTGTTATCTTTGACTTCCCTCATTTTTAGTGACATTTGAGCCCATTGTCATGTTTCTTGCCCACTTGCATTGCTGCTTTGAATTTTCTTTTATTCATTTTTGTTTTCTGTTTTTTAATTGATCTGTTGGAACTATTTATATTTTGTGCATATTATTCATTTTTCTGTTATGGCTGTAAAAACTTCTTCCAAATTGTCTTTTAACTTATTTATGATGCTTTTCACTAGAAAGAAGTTAAAATTTTTATGTAGTCGTATTTACTGTTTTACGGTCATCTGATTTTATGTGTACTCCAAGATTATAAAAAGCTTCCCCTGTGTTTTTTGCTTATTTTTTATATAGCTATAAAAATGTTTGTTATGGAAAATATTAAACAGATGCAAAACACACAGACTAATACTGTGAAGCTGCTTGAATCTGTGTTCTAGCACCATGGTTATCAGCTCATGGTCAGTACCTGCTCATTTGACACCTTCCTCTGTCATCTTGAAGAAAATCTCAGATATCACCTTATTTTATCCTTAAATATTTCAGTATATTTCTCTGAAAGATGAGGACTTGTCTTACAAGTGTACTACAGAGCCATTATCACATCTAAAGAAATAGGAAGAACTCCTTGATATCAAATTTCAAGCTCATGTTCATATTCTATTGTGCATAATTGTTATGGTTTTTTTTCTTTAAAACGTATTTTACAGTTTAACTCAATTTGCAAATAGTGTCTACACATGGTAACTGTTCATTATGTTTCCTAAGTCTTCTTAAGTCTTCATTATGTTTCCTTTGTTGCCATATATTTATTGAAGAAATTGGGTCCCTTATCCTGTGGTCTCCCCTAGTCTGAATTTTGGTGATTGTCCCTCTGGTTGATTTTCTACAGTGTGTCTTTTTTCTCTGTGTTCTCTGTGAATTGACTTGTGTGATCTGGTGGCCTGATTAGATTCCTTGATTGATTGTGTTCACACTGCTTCATTGGATCACATCACGTCTGACTGTCTCTGACACTTAGTAGTCGTTGCCGCCATTGCCTGGATCTCGTCATTCACTGAGGATTGAACAGTGATGATATTTTAATTCTTTCATTTCTTCTTTTTTATTAGTAGCTTTATTAATTAGATACTGCTTTAAAGAGAAACTTTGCTCATCCATTATTTGGTTGCCTAGTGGGGTAAACTGAACAGAAATGACAGGATAAATGTGCTTTATTCTTTCTCTTTTGTTTTCCATTTTTCAAAATAACGGGTTGGTTAGTTGGTGACAAATTAGTGTTTTTTTATTAATGTGATATTGAACTCATGAATGTAAAAATATTGAAGCCATTGTTATAATCCAGGGAAATAAACTGACGTTCACATTGTCCCGTCTTTGGACAGTGGGAATGTGTTCAAGTTGGCTTAAGTCCTTTTTTCATGACCCTGGGGAATAGTCTCTGATGCCTGTTCTAACAGGCTGTCTCAGGCTTATATGGTACATCTACTGCAGGTTGGGAATCTGATGTGTTTTCAAGGAGCCCTCATTTTAGTGGGAAATGGTATTTCAGGACCTCCATCTGGGCATTGGCATTTCTCACTGGACTTCAGTTTTGGTCCTGGTTTTAATTCTCTCAGAAGAACACACACACAATATGTCATAAGTTCATACTGATACGAACAATTCAAATTCAAGATTTCGTATTTTTACTTATTAATGTTTCTGACTGTTTTTTGTAGCAGACATGTCACATTGTCAGTGCGATCAGGAATGATGGCTTTGGGGTATCCAATACTGACTGTGTTCCAGAATACATAGAACTCTCAGAGTGGTACCATCAGCAGTCTGATGACTGGAGAACAGTGTAAGGTATCCCCCCCCCCCATCCTTAAGGTGGCACAACCCTTTAGGAATGTTGTAAACATCGTATTGCAGTGTTTTAAAGACTCTTGAAAAATTCTTCTTGGGGTTATGCCACTGGCTAGATGTACAGTTAAATTCTTTTTTCCTGTTGTATATTTTAAAGAACAGCTTTGTGAGGCAATTCGCATACCATGGAATTAGTGATTTTAAAGTGTTCCATTCAGTAGTTTTCACACTGTATTCGGGGTTGCGTAGCCACTGCCACTATCTAATTTTAGAGCATTTTCATCACCCTTAAAATAAGGCCAGTGCCCTTTAGCTATCACCTCCACAGTCTCTCTGTCTGCCACCTTCAGCCTTAAACAACTGCCGATCTGTTTTCTCTTTCTTTATATCTGCCTATTGCGGACAGTTTCATATACATGGAATCATATAACATGTGGTCTTTTGTGACTGGCTGGTTTCATTTGGCATCATGTCTTTACTGTACTGTGTATTAATGCTTCATTCCTTTTTATGGCTGAATAATTTTCCATTGTATGGATATACCACATTTTGTTTATCCATTCATAGATTTTTTTAATGTAGTTTTTTTATTTTTAGTTGTTGCTTTTTAAACTTAATTTTTTGCAAAAGTTATGTAAAATACTTGGTTTTAAGAGAAAAATCTGTGGAATAATGTATTTTTTTAAAGGAGCCTAGTTTCTTTGATAGGGATAGTTAACCTTTAAAAAAAATTGTTCTGTTCTAACATACTGTTAATATAAAGCTTGTGTATACAGTTTACTGCTTTACTTTTAATATATGGCAAGGCTTATTTTTACAAAACCCTTAAGGTTATCATTATATCATCATCTTTATATAATAGTGTCCATTTCCCATTTTTTGGTTGCTATTTGTTGGTTCGCAACGGTGAGCTCTATTGGAATTAGTCCCTTTTTTTTGGTCTTTTGGTCTTTTGGTCTTTTTAGGGCCACACTCGCAACATATGGCGGCTCCCAGGCTAGGGGTTGAATCCCAGCTACAGCTGCCGGCCTACGCCACTGTCACAGCAACACCAGATCCAAGCCGCGTCTGTGACCTTCACCACAGCTCACAGCCACGCTGGATCCTTGACCCATTGCACCCTCATGGTTCCTAGTTGGATTCGTTTCCTCTGCACGACGGTGGGAACTTCCCCACCCTTTTTTAAAACCCATATTCTCATTCAAAGTAGTTGTCTTTTACTTCCAATGAAATGCTAAGACTTTTCACATGCCCTCCCCTTTCTCTGCAGATTTTGGTAGTTGTGTTTTATCTACTTTTTAAGGTCATAACTACTGTTGACAGTGCTTTGTCCCTGACAGCTGTCATCTAACCCAGTCTTAGTTCTGCAGTAGTACCTGGTAGTACCTGCGTATGTGCCTAAGATCGAGCAGTAGATAAATGGAGCCCGAGACACACAGTTTTGGGCTTTTGTTTTCAGGCTCAGTTTTAGGTCTCATGTCGGAGTCTCTGAGTCATTTTGGTTGGGTGACACTAGTTTCCTACGAGATTCCTCAGTGTGGGCTCACGAGAACTGTGTTTCCTAAGTTCTTGGATTTTCCTGTCAGTTTGCAGCATTTATACTTGAAAAGCTATTTGGCTGACCTTAAAATATTTGGCTTTTATTTTTTTTCCTGAATAAATTTAGTATTTGTCATTCATTGTCTTTTGCCATTAAAGCATCGAGATTGCAAAGTTGGGACAATATGTTTTTTTGTTCCTACTTACAATAACCTTGGTTTATTTGTTTATTTATAATCTGGATTCCTAAAAGATTGTTTTTCTTTAAATTACAATGTTCTTACTTGGTGTTGGTGTTTCCACCTTGATATTTTTGAATACCTGATGCCCTTTCAATATATAGCTTTAGGGTTTTCTTTTGTTTTTATCTTTTTTTTTTTTTTTTTTTAATTCAAGTGAATTTCTTTTCTTTTTTTGTTTTGGCATGTGGGAGTTCCTGGGCCAGGGATCAAGCCCGCACCATTGCAGTGACCCAAGCCAAGCCACTGCAGTGACAGCGCCGGATTCCCAACCCACTGTGCCACAAGGGAAGTCCCTGATGTACAGGTTTTAAAGAATTATCTTCTGAGTTCTATCACTTGTGAGTGTTTCTAACTAGAATTTATGACAATTTTTTATGTTTTCCAAGATTTAAAACATTTCTTCAAATTTATTTTTTGTGAGAATCAGGCCACCGTCTCGTGTTAGTGGACATGACACTCTAGCACGGTTTCATTGTCTGTGGGGTTGTCCTGCCCCTTACAGATCCCTCTCAGCCTGAAACAGCCCCGGATGGGATTCGAACCCAGTCCTTTTCTGTCGTTGATGAGCTTCAAGGAGAGAGCAAGCTGGGACATGGTTGGGGTTTGTGGCTGTGTGCGCTCCCTCCCGTTGCCAGCCGTTGCCAGCCGCGCTCTTCTGTTTTTGAGGTCTCCCGCTGTGCTCCTTGTCCCCTTTCCTGGCCCTTCTCTTTCCTCATGTCTCTTGTCCTTTACTGGTCAGTTGGGTTTCACTCCAGCAGTTTCTCGATGCGGAGCCTTGTCCTGGCGTTTTGGCTGCGCGTTTTAAGAGTTGGGGACCTAAACCGCTTACTGGTAACTCTGGAATTTGTCCCCCTTGTACCCCCTCTGCTTCCCCTGTTCACGTGCTGATAGGCTGGGGGCTGGGGTCCCACTTGGGGTGGGGTGGGGTATGCGGTATCAGTGGGTCTAGGGACTGTCCCACCCCTTCTGTTTGGAGGTTCACGAAGGTTCCGTCCCCCTGCTTTTGTTGTCAGTGTGTCTCATGGAGTTCTGGTTTTGTTGCGTCGGTGCTCTGTTTTTGTGAGGGAACAAAGAGAAATTCACATCCTACTGCCACCACTGTCTTTTCAGAATTCTTTTTATGATATTGACCTGTATTAACCTGCCGCAGTTTGATCATTTTTGACTGATTAAATGGCAATTGTATATGGTTTAACTGAATGTGTAGCTCTCTCTGTGGAGGTTTTAATTTGGAATCTCTTTTTCCAAATATGTAGGGTCAGCATCCGTTTTCGTGTTTGCATTAACACGCACAGTGGGCCCTCCAGATCCTCGGGCTCCTCGTCTGCAGATTCAGCCAACCATGGATCCAAGTGCAGGCTGTGGACGCGGAGCCCGGACACAGAGGGCTGACTGCGCTGTGTCCTTTATGTGAGGGACCCGAGCCTCCACGGATTCTGGTGTCTGCAGGGGGTCGGATACTGAGGGGCGGCTGTAGTTTCTCATGACAGGAAAAAATTTCTAAAATAGCTGTATAAGTTTAGAAATGGATTACCTGTGATAATGTGAGGCGTAAGTGTATGGGGTGGGGTAAGGTAAGGATGTGATTATTTTTACCTAATTCCCTAAAATCGGTGTGATTTTCCACCTTCTTGGACTGCTTACTTTTTTTTTGTCTTTTGTCTTTTTTGTTGTTGTTGTTGTTGTTGTTGCTATTTCTTGGGCCGCTCCCGCGGCATATGGAGGTTCCCAGGCTAGGGGTCCAATCGGAGCTGCAGCCACCGGCCTACGCCAGAGCCACAGCAACGTGGGATCCGAGCCGCGTCTGCAACCTCAGCTCACGGCAACGCCGGATCGTTAACCCACTGAGCAAGGGCAGGGACCGAACCCGCAACCTCATGGTTCCTAGTCGGATTCGTTAACCACTGTGCCACGACGGGAACTCCCGCTTACTTTTTTATATACTAAATTATCATAGGTAATCGGATATGTTTCTCTTTCTGTTGTTCTCTTTATCATTTTTTATAATGATTTTTATGTTTTCCGTTATAGCTGGTTTACAGTGTTCTGCCAGTTTTCTGCTCTACAGCAAGGTGACCCCGTCACACATTCCCATGTACATTCTTTTTTCTCACACCATCATGCTCCATCCTAAGGGACTAGACGTAGGTCCCAGTGCCGTACAGCAGGATCTCCTTGCTCATCCCTTCCAAAGGCAAGAGTTTGTATCTGTTAACCTGAAATCCCCAGTCTGTCCCCTCCCCTCCCCGTCCCCCAGGCAACCACAAGTCTGTTCTCCAAGTCCATGAGTTTCTTTTCTGTGGAAGGTTCATTTGCGCCGTATATTAGATTCCAGATAGAAGCGATATCATATGCTATTCGTCTTTCTTTTTCTGACTTAAGTTCTCTTTATTATTATCCAATACGTTTCTGTTTTAAATAAAGTACATTTATTAGTAAGGTTTGACTGCACGTAGGGCCGTTCTTCCCATGTATGCTTTTCAGAAGTTTCTGGGCTGCCCTTATTTTTGTAAAGTACTTTCTTCCACGTGAACTTTATTTAATGAATTTGTTAATCCCCACAGAATGCCGTTGGGTGTTGGGGTCGTAAGTACGTCGCGTTGTTATTGAGGTTCCTGCAGTTAGGGACACTGATTCTCAGTTCGGCCTGACTGAGCAGGGCTTTGAGATCAAATGTAATACTCTGTTTCTCTCTGGAATGAAACAATAGCAAGTAGGCCATTCTTGTACCCTAGTGCCACTTTTCCCTCTCATTGTGTTGTATTAAAATAATTGGGAATTTCAGATCCAAAGGTTTTTCCTTATCTTAGGCTTTTTTATTTGCTTGGTTCAAATGTGCCTTGTGGAAACTCGAATTACCGTCCTCAAGGCGGCAGCAGCGTGGAGTTGTAGGCGCCCCGCGCGCGGGTTCCAGCTCTGCCAGGGTCGCAGCCGCTCATGTCCCGGGGCGTCCTTCTTTTCCCACTTGGGCTCCTGCTCCAGGTTTCCCTGGCCTCTCCTGGGCCTCCGCGGGCCGTTCTGTAGGCAAGTGCGCTCGGCATCCTGCCTGGGTCGGAGGGCGACCCTTGCCCTCGCCGCCCGGGCCTCGCGTCCCTGTCCTGCCCAGCGCCCTGCGCGCGCCCCTCGGTGCCCCTGCACCTCCCTCCGCGAGGCTTCCTTTTCTCTCTCAGTTCTGTGCCTTTTCATTGCTCTGGGTTGGTGATCGTTTCTGCGGTGAACGCCTAAGTTACTTCTTCAGATCTGGACAGCACCCGTCACGCCGTTTTCCCTGCCTCTATGGAGGTCGCTTTGGAAATCTTGTTTGTTTTCCCCATCGCCTTGGAGATCTTGCATTAGAGTGTTTTTGTCGTTCT
Source organism: Phacochoerus africanus (assembly GCF_016906955.1). Taxonomy (NCBI): domain Eukaryota; kingdom Metazoa; phylum Chordata; class Mammalia; order Artiodactyla; family Suidae; genus Phacochoerus; species Phacochoerus africanus. Next base: position 6,962,909 of record NC_062545.1, on the reverse strand, counting down.
GTCCCGAGCCCTGGCTCAGCGTCCCCTTTTCCGCCGCCGCCTCGTCACCTTCCCTGCTGCCTCCTCCTCGGCGCTCCTTTCCCCGGGGCTCCCGGGCCCGGGCCGAGTTCTTCAGAGCCTTATCCTAAAAAGCGTGCTGATTTTTGTAGCGCACCAGGTAGACGTCTTGTCTGAGGTCAGGCTCCACGCCTGAGGCAACAGGCACTTGTATTGCCCAGAGCTTTGCAACAGACATGTCTAAGTCTGACCACATTTATCACGAGTCATCGTTTTTAAGAGGCTGCTGCTATTTTAGACATTTCTGCCTGTTATGGGAAACTAGAGTATGTATTAATTTAAATGCCAGAATACGCGTTGAACATAAAAGAATGTAAGTGGGGGAGAGCAGTTAAGAGTCCACTAAATGACAGGGAGCACAGACACGGATGACATTTGCAGTTAGAATGGCTATAATTGGCGGTGTTCTCAGTCGAAGAAGAGCTGAGAGTTTCACATTTCGATGGCTTTGGTTTTCCCAGGGAAAAGGGGAGGCAGGGTCTCTGAAGGCTGGTCAGCTGAGGTGACTGGGGATTTGGGAGCCCTGGCAAAGCGCCGCTCCTGCTGTTTATGGGGAAAAGTGGAAGGACATTGATGGGGTGACTGCAAGAGTGGGGGAGCAACTGTAGGAGCCCTAGGAAACATCGAGGGACAGACACTTGAGCGGGAGCAGCCAGGTTACTTTCATGAAATCTTTTCTTTCAGCATCATGGGGTGTCTGTAGCCCAGGAGAACAGATGGACAGACGTGGTTGAACCTACTAGTTTTCACATTTACACAAATGGCTACTTAGTTTTGTAATCTTTCTTCAAATGTAATAATTCTGCTTTTCTCAGTCTAGGGATAGCTGTGGATGGTAACTGCACAACCTTAACACTAAGTGCTCTGATTATTTTAAGTATGATTAAAAATATGTGATGAAAAAGATGAACTTCTTTTTCTACTGTATTTTTTGATAAAAGTATTACATTTTCATTTTAGTTCCTGCTATGGTTTTCTAATACTTTTAGAACTTTGGGGGTCTGTGTTGAAAATGTCAGATTATTCTAGTGATCACTTCTGTAAAATTATGATTTTTGTAGCTTTGCCTGCAAATTATAGAAAATAGTAGTTTATAACGACAACTTTAGGGTGTTCTCTTGGATGCTCTTTTAACCTTTGTTGAATTTTTCCTACAGTTTTCTGAATTTCCAGATCCCATGTGGGGTTCGGATTATGTGCAGTTGTCCAGGCCGCCCCCCTCCTTGGAGCAGAAATGCAGCACTGTGTCCTGGGACGAGCTCAAGTCCATGGATTTGCCCTCCTTCGAGCCTGCCTTCTTAGTCCTCTGCCGAGTCCTTCTGAACGTCATACATGAGTGTCTCAAGTTAAGATTGGAACAGAGACCTGCTGGAGAACCATCTCTCTTGAGTATTAAGCAGGTTTGTTTCAAAGACTGTTTAAAAATACCAAGCATTGCTTATGTTATTCTATAGGCTCATAATTTTTATTTTTAGCATTTTCCCCGTGTTACAAATAGTTAAAAAAAAAAAAAAGCGCATTAGTGTGTTTAAGCTGTTCTTTTTAGGGTAATTTAAAATGCTGTTTTCACATGCAGTCTTCAAATATGAGATTGTGGTTCACCCTGTCTACCTTCCACTTCCTCGTTCTAAAAATAGGAAAGCACGGTGCTGATAGGACCCCCTGTATCCTATTACCATCAGGCTCTGAAGACTGGAAACTTAAAATTCATTCATAAGAGGTAGTTTAAGTTCCTTTAATTTGTTTTTTTTGTTCCTTTCAAGCTATGTGAAAACAGATAAATGTCTTTAGAGACTGCAAAATATTTGGACATTTTGCTTGTGTAGGCAACTCTCTGGCACAAACGATAATCACAGTTCCTGATTTCTTAATTATTATTAATTTTGGATGGGATTTTTCTGGGGAGCTTGCTGCTCCAAGGGTACAACGAAATGGCTGGAAGTAGTAGTATCTGCCCAAGCGAGGCCTGAAGAGTGTTCATATGTTTTTTTTCTTTGCCTTTTTGTCTTTTCTAGGGCCGCACCCATGGCATATGGAGGTTCCCAGGCTAGGGGTCCAACCGGAGCTATAGCTGCTGGCCTACACCACAGCCCCAGCAACGCAGGATCCAAGCCGCGTCTGTGACCTGCACCACAGCTCATGGCAATGCCGGATCCTTAACCCACTGAGCGAGGCCAGGGATCAAACCTGCAATCTCATAGTTCCTAGTCAGATTTGTTAACTACTGAGCCAGGAACTCCAAGAGTGATTGTATTTATGCTTCAGTGATACCACCATGTGGACAGTCATTGTGTAAAATAACCCTTTCATAGTTGATGGGACACAGTTAATATGTTTTTTGTGAACCGTGCCCATCCATCCCCATGGGGTTTGAAGGGCCAGAGCCCCTGGGCTCTGAATGGCAGGGTGGGCAGAGGGCACGCGTGCAGGCTGAGGAAGGGCAGCTGTGCGCGGAGACACATGGGCTCTGGATGCTGTTTGCTCAGGCGCAGAGCAGGGCAACGGTCAGAGCAAATGTGGAGCCTGCAGCCGTGTCACCGCAGCTCCCCCGCAGCAGCCAGAGCGCTGTCCTCCCTGGCTCTGCTTCCTTCTCGCCCTCGGGGTGTGGGTGTTGACCTGCCAGCCGCGTTGGCCGTTGGCCGTGCTTTTCACTTGTCCTCTGGCTTGCAGCAGTTGTTTGGGAAATGTTGGCAAAATAATCACCTCCCTTCCCACAAAACAAATACTTGAGGAATATAACCTGGTAAATCAAGGTGGAGTTGACTTTTTACACACGGGGCTGTCGTGAAGACTAGACCATGGTTTATGTTGAGACTTTTGAAAGCAAAAAACCAATACGTAGATCAATGCAGCATTACTAGAGTAAAAGTAAAATAGAAATTTTGGCTTTAATGCTTTCAGATTGAGTGGTAAGCACCTAAGTGACATTGTGGCATCTAAATAATCTGAAAAGAACACTTTTTTTTTTTTTTGTCTTTTTGCCATTTCTTGGGTCGCTCCTGCGGCATGTGGAGGTTCCCAGGCTCGGGGTCTAATCGGAGCTATAGCCGCCGCCACAGCCACAGCAACGCGAGATCTGAGCTGTGTCTACGACCCACACCACAGCTCACGGTAACGCTGGATCCTTAACCCACTGAGCGAGGCCAGGGATTGAACCCGCAACCTCATGGTTCCTAGTTGGATTCTTTAACCACTGCGCCACGACGGGAACTCCTGAAGAGAACACTTTTTAATAGATTGAACTCTAGGCATTGCTCTCTTATTGTGGGTAATTATTTTAAAAACATTTTATTTTGAAGGGGATCTTTTTGTAAAAGCAGTTGATGTTTATTTTAGAAAATTTGAGAAGTACTGAAAGTGATACAGACAAAAATTAGTTATCCTATTCTTCTGCTATTCAGAGATAACCACTGTACCATTTTGGTGTGTTTCTCTCCATTCATTTTCCCCATATGTACCTATTTCCTACACATGTAAGTTAAAAAGTAAGGAGAAGATCATAGGAGGTTTCACCCTTAAGTATTTTTCAAAAGTAAGGTTTTAAGGGACTGCAGTAGTGCATAGTAGAGCATCATAGCTTGTTTTATCTCCATTGTTGTTTTGAATAATGCTGTGATAATGTATTTGTATAGAAGTTTTAGTCTGCGTCTCTGGTTATTGCTCGAGTATAAAATGTAGAAAATTGAGTTGAGTCATACAGTTTAAGATTCCGTGAAGTTCGTGCCAGTTCACCTTTGCAGCAGCAGCAGCGCCATGGTCCTTCTGTGTCTTGATTAGTCTGTGTTAAAACAGATGTAGCTGCCGCTTGGTGAGAACTGGAGGGCGGAGTCCCGGCACGTCCCTAGGGAAGGACTTTCTGGCCCCTCTGCCACCCTCCCTGCCTTCTCAGCCCCTCTGGGCCCACCCTTGGGCGGCTTACTCCTCCTCCCGTTGTCTTTCATCTTCTTTCCCCTCAACTTCCATCAGGTTCATCTTAGGTTTGCTTTCACGACTACTAAAGTATTTTGATGTAAAAGCCGCAAATCACAGCAGATAAACAATGCTAAATTGTTACAAAGGCCACCATGCTCTGTGGTACCTAAGCATATTTGAATCTTTATTGTGTTTTTGATTAAAAATGTCCAGTTTCATGAGGACGTTTTTCTCTCCTCTTCCTTGTCCTATAATTTATCTAGTGGAGAGATCTTTTTCTGTGGAGTTGATTTTCTCTAAACATGTATTTGTAGGAGAACATATTTTAGCAAGTCAGTGTTCTGCCTGTATGATATTTTCTTTGTGTATTCATGTTGTAATAATTAAATACTTTTATTTTCACTAATTTGTTCAGTAGAGATGACTGAGATACGTATGTGAAATACACTGACAACGAATCTGGAAACTGTTTTAGGTTTTTCGGGGGCAAGCTTCCCGTTCCCTGAGTGTCTGGAGCATCTGCCTGGGAGGGCTGTGAAACCCGCCCGGTGGCCCCGGCGGGGCCCGGCGGGCTGACGGCCCTGTGTCTGTTCCCCGCAGCTGGTGCGAGAGTGCCGGGAGGTGCTGAAGGGCGGCCTGCTGATGAAGCAGTACTACCAGTTCATGCTGCACGAGGTGCTGGACGACCTGGGCAAGGCCGACTGCAACATTGACGCCTTCGAGGAGGATCTGCACAAGATGCTGATGGTCAGGACTGGGGGACGCCGGGCTCGTGTCTGCCTCGGTGGGGGGTGGGGGGGGGTGGGCAGTGTGTCCGTCTCCTGTTAGATTGCATTTGTTTCTCTCAACCCACATTTAAAAAAGAATCCTCAGTGGTTTTGAGGTGAGCGTTTTTGACAAAGCTTATCCAAGTTCACTGTTTACCTGCGGGATCTTATAGCAGAATGGCCTAGAAATGGAATCCCGATCGGGTGCTGCTTTCTTGCTGGGCGTCCCATGTGAGCGCGAGGGCTCAGCCTGCTAGGAACTGGGCCTGGCGGCCATTTCCACCCTGAGGGTCCGCACTTGGCCGGAGATGGGACACCTGCCAGGCCTGGGGACATCCGGGGGCTTCTTACTGTGAAGAAGTGAAGCATGAAGATGAGTCAGGCAGTGGCTGAGGCACCTGCCACACTGGACAGTTGTAAACGGGGGGCTGGCGGGCACAGGCTTGTTTTTATTTCTTCCCCTGAGAGCACCCCGTCTTCTCACGTACATTGTGCCCACCTGTGCTTTGCCAGCCTCAGCTTCTGCTCCTGTTGCCCCCTCCTGCTCCCAGTGTCTTCTCCTCGTCTGCCCGTTTAAGATTCACTTTCAGGTTTGGCCTGACCGTGTGGACATTCGTGCGCATTTGTCTGTCCTTCTCCGAGCTCGTGAGCCCTTCTCGTTGGAGCTGCGCATCTTTAATGCTCAGTGCTGCGCCGCGGCTCCCTTGGCAGGGTCCCCTGGTGAGGCTGGAGGCTTCACAGCCAGGGCCGAGGGTGACGTCCTCGGTCGTCCGTAGCGTCTGCTAGAGTGGCGCGTACACTCCATGCGCGGTCGATCCGTCAGCATACGTGCACAGATGATTGCGCGGCGCGGTGGCAGCTTGATGAAATAACACAGAGAACCTTCTCGGAGGCTTGCACCCTCCCGACCTCTTGGCGTCTGTCCCGCCCAGGGTGGCTGCAGCGCCGCCAGGCACCGCCCTCGCTTTCTGTGCGGGAAGAAAATCGAGGGCAGAGGGGAAAGGCTGCTGGCCGCTTAGTCCCCACGGCAGAGGCTCTCCTGGAAGCCCCCCCAGCGGTCCCCTGCTTCTTACTGACCAGACCTGAGCTCATGGGGCTGGCGATTCACATTTCAGCCTCAGTCGTGGAAGGGAGAAAACGCGACTTCCGGGGACTTGCAGCTGGCAGGTTATGAGAAATAATTCTGAGTGTGAAATTATTAGGGCCTCCCTGGGCGTTTGGGAGACTATACAAAAGAGCAGAGGTGTAAAACGTGGCTGCATTTTGAAATACTTGTGTCAGAAAGTCTTTAGCACTGAAGAGTTACAGTTAAAAAAAAAAAATTAGGGGAGTTCCCGTCGTGGCGCAGTGGTTAATGAATCCGACTAGGAACCATGAGGTTGCGGGTTCGGTCCCTGCCCTTGCTCAGTGGGTTAACGATCCGGCGTTGCCGTGAGCTGTGGTGTAGCTTGCAGACGCGGCTCGGATGGCGCGTTGCTGTGGCTCTGGCGTAGGCCGGCGGCTATAGCTCCGATTCGACCCCTAGCCTGGGAACCTCCATATGCCGCAGAAGCGGCCCAAAGAAATAGCAAAAAAAAAAAAAATTAATTTCTCTCCGTGTGCATGATTAATCTGGAAGCTTAAGAAGAAAACAAACACGTGCTTTGCTTTCCGAGCTGTGCCCAGGCCACACTGTTGGCTCCTGGAGGTCCAGGCCCCACTCTCAGCGCCCGTGGGCTGCCCGGGAGCTGCCCGGAGCCCGGTTAAGCGAAGTTCCAGCATTCTCGGCGGCCAGAGCTCGAAGTGGTGCTGAGGGATTTCGTTTTGGCTTTGCTGCCCATGATCTGTGTGAGGTGTACCCTCCCTCAGTTTATCTCCATCGTTGCACTGATGAAGAGCTAGAAGTTACCAGTGGTTTTACAGGTGTGCCCTGAAGTGTGCTCGCTGGGTGAGTGCAGGGCACGGGCTTTGAGAACTGGGGGCGCCCCCCCTCGGCGGTTTTGTCGGGAGGAAGGAGAGACTGGGGTCCAGGTAGGCGGGCTCGCTGTTTGCTGCAACCCCTGCCCTCCTGCAGCGGTGCGGGCGCCCGCTCCTGCCCGGGGCCTATGAGAGCTGGGAGTCTGGGACTGGGACCAGGCAGGGGAGAAGTGGGGGGTCCCCGCCGAGGACCTGCCACCAGACGGAAGGAGCACGAGTAGAGACGCCTCTGTGGTCTGCAGCTCGCTGTCTCCCTGGGGCCGAGCTGCCCGGGTTACGAGGCCGAGTGTCCATGATTCGCGCCTTTGCGCTGAGCCGCATCGTCATTCTGACTCAAGAACCTGGGCAGCGGAACGCAGGTCCTGGGAAGTCAGGGTGAGCCTTTGTCTGAGCCGCCAAAGCCACGCGGAAACTGTGAGCGCTCTTAGCTCATGGCCTCGGCCCTGGCCTTCAGAAACAGCCGAAACTTTAAACATGACATAGGACGTGGGAACATGTGATAGATTTAAAGGAACCACATTTAAAAAAAATAATGTGAAAGGAGTGAAAATGATGAACAAGATGTGACAGCTGTAGAGGACCCACAAGGGAGCAGTCAGACCCACACTTCAAGTTCGCACAGGAGGATAAAGGGCACAGGAGCAGAGGGACGCGGTGTTTGGCCTGAGGTAGCACAGGGCATCTGCTGTGGGCCAGGCACGCATCATGCCTGGTACGAAGATGCAGTAAGGAGCACAAACTCCCTCTTGGAGGTCGAGATCGATGGGGAAAACGTGACTCGACAACTGTGAAAAACACTGCGAAGGAGAGGCACCGTCTTGGATGGACTCTCCCAGTAAGCTCGGAGCTCCTGGGGCGTTTAGAAAGGCCTCTCAGGAAGCGACCCTTGGAATGCATCTGGAAGCTGCTGTGTATGTTACAATCCAGTCTATGTAAGAAACTGAGAACTTACACAAAACAGTACTAGATATTGTAATTGTTGTAATAACACTGCTTTTGCAGACATACGAACAGAAGACACACTAAAGGCTTAAGCGCTGCCTCTGGGGCGGGAGGAAAGAGAGAGGGGAGGAAGGAGGCCACGGGGAAGTGAACATCATGATGCATCATTTCTTATTGAAAAAACGTCCAAAACCACTATGACCAAATACTAACATTTGTTCATTCTGGGTGTTATTTGTTAAAATATTTTAAAGGCACTTTACTTTTTCTTAAAAAAGAGAGAGATGGAAACACTTTGCTGATGGAGAAGGTGGCAGATGCAGAGTCTCTGTGGTGGAAACAGCTTTGGAACGAAGCTTCCCAGGAAAGCCTTGGGGAGGGACCATGGTAGCTGCAGTTGACACCGAGGGACAGCCCAGGGGTGCCGAGCAGGTGCGACAAGACCAGACAGAGATGAGTCAGGTGGTGCACGTGCCAGGCCTTGGGCTGGAGTCGGGTAACGTGAATTTGGAAAGAAGCCTGAGGCTTCGAAGGAAACCAAGGGAGTGTAGTTGGCAGGACGAGGGGTGGAGTGGATGTGAGGGAGGTGCCGAGAGAGAAGCTGGGGCCCAGGTTGGGCAGCGAGATGAAGAGGGATGGGTTCGGGTCCAGCGAGAATTTTTTCAACTGAAGTTACCGGAGACCATTTGGAAGCCTCTGGGCTTGCTCTTAAGGGAAGGAGCTGGGACGAACTGCACGTGTGCCTATGGACAGTGTTGGGTTCCTTGGACACCAGAGGAGCTGAGTCTCAAACACAGGCCTCGGGCTGAGGAGGAAGTGCCGCGCCCCGCTGTTAAAGAGAAGGACCACACGTAGCACCGAAGGTTCGAATGATTTGTTTCAGGAAGGTGAGAACTTTTCTGTCTCACCAGATAGGTTTTGTGAAGAGAGGTGAGGTCTGCTGCGATTGGGTTAGGGTGGCTTTTGGCAGTTTGGGGAAAAGAGACGTTTCAAACGGGTGGTTGTAGCGAGAAGGAAAATGGGTTGAGCAGAGGCGCAAATGCCACCAGAGATGCTGTGTGTGCCGTGTGCTTGGTGAGAGTGTGGAACAGTGACCCTCCCTGTCCTGTGACTCTGGCCCCTGTGCCTGGGGAATGGAGACCTGGGTTTGTCTGGCTTTGGGGGTGTGGCGGGCGGGCAGGTGAGATGAGAAGGCGTTACGGGGTGGCAGGGACGGGCGCCGACTGACAGGCATGCGGAGTGAGGATGAAAGGGAACCGAGGGAGGGGGAGCCCGTGGGCTGGGCTCCAGATAAAGAGCAGGGCGGAGAGGTGGGCGGAGAGGAGGGTTTAGCATCCCTGCGTTTGAGCTGCGCTTTGAGCAGTTCTGGTAACGACGGGATCGGAGTGGAGAAAAGATGCCTGGAACTGAGGCAGTGAGGGCACGGAAGTGACGTGTGGTGAGGGTCATCCACGTGACGGAAAGTCGCTCAGCTGCGCTGAGCCTGGGATGGAGAAGAGACCGAGTCAGACACTGGAGTGTGATGGCTGGTGATGGCTGGTTGGCCATCAGTGGGTGATGGCATGAAGAGGGGCGTCGATGGGGTCTTTAAGAGGCAGGGTGATTCTTCGTTTCCAGATAAGACTGTGTAAGAGTGATGGTTTGAAAGTCACAGTGGGAGCACAGCGGTGCAGCCCTCGGAGTCTTGTAAATCGTTGCCCCTTGTCCGGCTGTCAGGGGGAAGGGCAGTTGTCAGGACAGCCAGGTTTCAGGGAGATGAAGGAGCAGTCCAGGCGTGGACAGGGAGGTCCAGGACCTGGTGTAGCAGAGACTGGTGTCATTTGGACAAGATGGTGCTAGACCCATAAATTCAAAGTTCCACACACACAGGCGTGGCCATGATGGACCCAGAACTGGAGGAGAGTCGTGCTGCACAGCCTGGACGGAGCAGGACCCAGAAGCATCCAAAGATACAACAGAGGACAGTTTTCTTGAAATAAACACCCCAAATTTTTGCCTACTGAAAGTTATTAGTAGGCCTCAGAAAACATTCATTTCAACAAACCCTAAGATGTAGCCTGGTGAATAACTGAAATCCACGGCTAGAAGAAGAATCCTGGGAACATCTAAGCAGAGAAAGGAAGCCACCTTTGGGGAGTGGGGCAAGTAGCGATGAGTGTGGCATCAGGTTTCTTTGTACAGCATGACACACGGTGTTAGAAGGTAGTGGGGTAAGGTCTTAAGGGTTCTGAGGGAGAGGCTGTGTAGCTCAGGTGTTTCACACCCAGTCAACTTATCCTCTCAGGAACAGAACCCACAGACAGGGTGTTTCATAATGTATCAGCTGTGACCCTGTCTCGAGAAAAACTATTGGTAAAACCCTACTAAGTGACAGATAAATCCGAATAAGAATTTAGGACTGGGAAAGCTGTTTGGAAAGCTGTTTAGAAAGCTTAGGTATTTTGGTTATAGATCATAATTTATATGTCATAAACATTGAGAAATTATATCACAGAAATAGGGCTGTTGGGATGGTGTTGTGGGGAGAGCTGTGCTCATTTCCTCCTCATGACACGTAAGATACCAACTGAAGTGAAAGTGATTAAACAAAGGCCCGAACCTCATAAGGGGAATAATATTCACAATGTATTCATAATGAACATTTCTATATGCCATTATTTCGATTTTTAAACTTTATTGTACTTTTCTATAGAGTGTGGACATTGTTGTTCTTTCCTTAGTAACTTGCAGGGATTATGAATATGTATGTGTTCAATTGCTGAGGCGTTGAGTTACACGATCTAAGTTAACGGCGATGGTGAATCTTGCTGCTCTCAGAGTTTCCTGCTCAGCGGCCCCTCTTACCCTTGCCCTTCTGATCTGTAGCCTTCGTGTTAACAGAGCTGAAAGATGTGCGTTGCTGAACTCTGTTCTCAAATGTCTCCTTTTACATTTCTGTATTTTAAGGTATATTTTGATTACATGAGAAGCTGGATCCAAATGCTACAGCAATTACCTCAAGCATCCCATAGTTTAAAAAATCTGCTAGAAGAGGAATGGAATTTCACCAAAGAAATAACCCACTACATCCGGGGAGGAGAAGCACAGGCTGGCAAGCTTTTCTGGTAGGCCTCCTCTTGCCCCGAGCATGCCTGCCTTCCTTTCCACCTGTACTCCTGTCTGCTCACCAGTTCTCTTGTGTATGTTTGAATGTTCAGTTACACGAAAGTGACAGTCCCTCCTATCGTCGTGCGCCCCTCTCCCCAGTTTTGTTCTCCTTGGAGCAGCGGTTCTCGACCAGCAGTGACTTCCCCGGGGACACATGGCAGTGTCTGGAGACACTTCTGACTGTACTAACGGGTGGCCTGCAGCTGTCTGTTGAGTAGAGGCCAGGGACACTGCAGCTGAACATGCTGCAGTGCACAGGACAGCCCCCCAGACAAACATAGTCTGCCCCAAACAGCAGTCCTGCCTTAGAATGCACCCTCTTGGTGGTTTTCACTCGGAGAATTCAAGACCCCTGGCACCTGGGCCTGTGGCCTTCGCGTCAGTCTTGGTGGGCGCTTCTGAAACTTAAGTGTGTGTCTTCCCTGATCCTGGTTTGGGAATGTACTGCTCGCCATCGCCTCTCTTTATGATCGGGGTATTTGTAGATGGCAAAAGAGTTGAAATGCAAATAGAGGAAAACCCTGAGGGTCAATGGAATGCTCCCTGGTCTGTTCTGGGAGGTCAGTCTGTCTTCTCGAGCACAGGCGCCTGTCTGTTGAATGCATCTCAGGGGTTTTTGCTGGGGGCTGCCCCCCTCTGACTGACTGAGGACCAGGCCCCTCCTGGGCTCTTGACTCAGCTGCTGTCCTTTGGTGCTGCCTTCTCTCACTTGCTGCCTCAAGCCGTTTTATTTCTTTGTTTTCTTTTTATGAGGTCTTTTATACCCAGCTCATGTTTCCTTCCCTCCCTTTGTGTGTGCTCTTTGGGACTGCTGCTTGTACGGAGTTCTTGTCTAACTTCAGAAATTCGTCCTCAACTCCCTGGCCTTCGTTCCATGCTCGGTCTCTCAGAATCTTGTGTTCACTTTTCTGCCTTAACCACCCGTTCTTTTTATGTCATCCTCTCGCTTTTGAGTAAGTGGTGAACTTGCTTTTGTCTCAGAACTTATCTGGTCTGTGATCAGGCCCGGGTCCCCAATCTGTCTGGTTTTCCTAATCACATAGGTTCTCACTGTCAGCCTCATGAAAAAATGTGTTTGCTGCCATTTTCAGCATCCCTTCCCCTCTTAATTTTTCATTGTTATACTTTGCCTCATCTTCTGTTTTCATTCTCTGTTCTCAGGCTGTCAAGCTTTGTTTAAGAAATTTTTTTAAAAAGTTACTCTTTCATTTCCCTACCAATTCTTGTTATATAGTTTCTTTGTGTGCTCATTTCCTCCTGTCGGTCTTTTTGTCTTTATCTGTCATCTGTCCTTCAGATTCCAGCGGGTGCAGTCTCTGGCCTTCCTTGTCATGTTCTGTGTTCTGAGAAGCTGCAGAGCTTTTTCCTTGCTTCTGCTGTGGGACTGCCCACCTGCACTATTCCAGTTCTGTGTGTTTGTTGTGTTGGTGCTGTGTTCTGCTTCCTTGGCTGTTGCCCCCAGGTTTCCTCAGTGTTGGAGTTAACCCGGACTCCTTTCTCTCACACGCTACCCGATTCCGTTTGGCTGTCCCTTTAGGATACATCCAGAATTGACCTCTGCTCCCCACTCCCCATTTCCACTCTTCCTAGAAGAGCTGTCTCTGCTTCTGCCCTCCATCCTCGGTAGCTCATCCTCAGAGTGGTCCTCTTCGTCCATCAGGCCATCCTTTCCTCTGCTCCAGATGCACCAGTGGCTCTCCTCCTTATCCAGGTGATGCTGCGTGCCCCTGAACCATGGCCCATGAGGCCTCTGCAGCTGATGTGTCATTAAGGCTTTGTTCTCATCTCCTCCTAGGCTCTTCTGTGCTTTCTCTGCAGCCACAGTGGCCTCCTTCCTGTCTTTCACAGTCTGGGCCTGCTCCCGCCTCAGGCCCTCTGCACTTGCTGGCCCCCCTACTCCGACTGCTCTTTGCCCAGTTATCTCCATGACTCATCCCCCACTTCCTGTCGGTCTTTGGCCAGGCGTTATCTTCTCCATACTTAAAATTAAAATCTGGCCTGCAGGGAGTTCATGTCGTAGTGCAGCGGAAACAAATCTGACCAGTAACCACAAGGACACCGGTTTGATCCCTGGCCTCGCTCAGTGGGTTAAGGATCCGGCATTGCTATGAGCTGTGGTGTTGGTCACAGATGTGGCTTGGATCCTGCGTTGCTGTGGCAATGGTATAAGCCGGCAGCTGTAGCTTTGCTTCGACCCCTAGCCTGGGAACTTCCAAAAAAATCAAAAACAAATAAAATCTGGCCTGCAAGTACACCTTAGCTTTCTTTTTATTTTATTTCTCTCCATAGCACTTATCAATATCTGAAATTCTATTTTTTTATCTTATTCTTTTTTTTGTCTCTCCATTCACTGGAGGGATTTAATCTGTTTTGCTCAGCGCTTCTCACTCTAACAGATACGGAAGCTTGTTGAACACACTCATCCTGGCTATGCTTGTGTCCTGCTGCTGCTCTTAAAAGCATGTTTCTCATCAGGACATTTTCCTCCTCGGTTGCTCGTAAAGCCTACCCTCTGCCTGGAAAAGGAGGACCTCACGGTCACACACCTCCGGCCTTCCACAGCGTGGCCCGGTGTGCCTCCTGGTCATACCCTCCCGCTCCTCTGCTCTTTTCACGTTGCCGGGTTTGTTGTTCTTTTTCCTCCCCCTTCTTGCCTAACACACCTTCAAGCCCTTTGACCGTATTTATTGTTCCTGCTGGACTCTCCGTCCCTCCCCATGCTCTTCCTACACTCCTTCTCCTTGCGACAGAGAGCTCTGCGTCGCCTGCAGGCCCGTCGAACCCGCACCTTCCCCTCCGCCAGCTCCCCTGGCACTCTCTTTCTGCCCCCTCTGATGTTGCTTGTGGACTCACCTGCCCTCTGTCACCAGGTTAGAAGGGCCTTTTCGTCAGCGAGGTCAATAAGCTGCTGTTGAATTTTCACTACACTCATTTACATTTATTTTATATGTGTGGGTTTACATTTTAACCCTGGTATTTAGATTGTATGCTTAGAAGCATCAACTGATGAGAGCAGTTTATGTTTGTTGACTATGAAAGCTTAGTGTAAGAACAGTTTTCTAAAATAATTGCATTTAAGGAATTCACTTTGTTGCTTACACTGTCATCTAGCTTGTTAAGCGGTTAAAACACATTTTGCTGTGGATGTGTGCTTGAGGCTCTTTTATACCATTTGGAACATTGAAGGTGAAAATGACATTTGTATTGTAATTACATAGCTGTAAGTATGTCATTTAAGATTTTAAGGCTTATAATGAATAACTGGTAGTAGAACAAAGGTAGGTACACACTGTAATTGAGATTTTTTTGGTTTATTTTTTTCACATTAATCATGAGTTTATATTAAAAGAAAATTCTCCCTGTCATTTTTAAACTGTTGAAACAATAGCTGAATCTTTTAGCTTCTCATTCAAGAATTAGAACGAATGAGGACAATGTTTCTTCCCTGGTTTACTTTTGTTGTTTTTGTTCCCTTAGCGACATTGCAGGAATGCTGCTGAAATCTACAGGAAGTTTTCTAGAATTTGGCTTACAGGAGAGCTGTGCAGAATTTTGGACCAGTGCTGATGATAGCAGTGCTTCAGATGAAATAAGGTGGAGTTGCGTTTTCTTTCCGCTCTTGTTTCTTATTTCACGTACTTTTATTCTTGGTAATGAACCTGAAAGGAGCCTTGTTGAAAGCCAGTCATGTTGGACTTGAATTCGGGTCGTGGATCTAAAGGGATTTATTTATTACTATATTGTCTTTTCATGTGATCTCTTAGTTACGGTTTTATGTGAAATTTTCTTTTTGAAGGTGAACTTAAAATCTCTTTCACCCAATGAAAATAACGTCCTTAGAGGACATGTAGTTTCAGTTGACTGAAAGGGAGTGGGGTGGGCGTCATTCACATGGTCGGAATGTCTTTAATTAAACGATTGTTTCTGTCCTTCAAAGCCTCCATGGTGGTCGACGTGAATGCGCTTCACCGGTGTCTGGTGCATTGTTACTGTTTCTGTGCATGGTTTATCCCTTCTGTTGAACTTCAAGTTTAAGTACACAAAACTATGGCGTGCTCGTCTATTGCGTTTCTTCCAGTTCTATGCAGATAGCATATAGGTTGAACCAAGTGAAAGTGCTGTTTGGGTGGCGTGTATGTGAGTTGTGTAGCTGTTTGTGGCCAGTTACCAGCAACAGCCTGTGATTCAACATTAGGAAGTGCTGGGGTGGAACTAACTTCTCTAGAGTTGTTTTGTCTCACCGTCCAAGATTTGATGAAAAACACATTTCGGGTTTCAGAATACTGGGATGGCTTTATGCTAGGAATAAAGAGGTTACCCCATAGATTCTCACCTGGGAAAATACCGAAGAGCCGAGAGATGGATTGCATCCGTTTGTAGAAAGTCTTGCAGTTTTTGAACCTAACATGGTAGATTCAAAATAAACAGGAGAGGAGTTCCCGTCGTGGCTCAGTGGTTAACGAATCCGACTAGGAACCATGAGGTTTCGGGTTCGATCCCTGGCCTTGCTCAGTAGGTTAAGGATCCGGCATTGCCATGAGCTGTGGTGTAGGTTGCAGACGCGGCTCGGATCCCACGTTGCTGTGGCTGTGATCTCCGATTCACAGCCGGAGGCTACAGCTCTGATTGGACACCTAGCCTGGGAACCTCCATATGCTGTGGGTGCAGCCCTAAAAAGACAAAAAGACAAAACAACAACAAGAGCAAACCCCAAAATAAACAGAATTCAAGAATTAAGACGGTGTGAGCTGAAGGGTGGTTCGCACAGTGCACTGACTGTGTACTAGGGGGACGTAAACCCTGCAGTGCAGAGACGTGTAGGGCTAATGTGTCCCGGCTCCAGGGGGGTCCCCTGCACACCCCTTCCCAGGTGGCAGCTCAGTGGTGTCCCACGGGCTGACTGAAGACAGCTGTGCTGGGAGTATTTACAGCATGAAAATTGGCAAACACCACCCCAGACAGTATGTGTGGAGGGAGCCAGTGGTTAAAAACTCCGCAGCTCACTGCTGTGTATATTTGTTTGGAGTTAAGAGTATGAGCTAGGAGTCAAGAATTTATTTCAAACTCCAAGAATTATCCTAACGAAATCTAGAGAATTGAACATGCTGTTCTTAAGTATATGCTCTACTTATTTAACAAATACAGGTACTTTCTAGAAAGCTGTGGAGAGCAAACTTCCAAATATTTCAAATATATTCCCAGTAATTGCTTGCTTCTAAAATCTTCAGTCTTTATTAATGGAATTTGGAATTTGCTTCATGTTTATTGTTTATATTTCTGGTATACCGTAACGAATTCTAACTGGATTTCCATCGGTGTGCAGGAGGTCTGTTATAGAGATCAGCCGAGCACTGAAGGAGCTCTTTCATGAGGCTAGAGAAAGAGCCTCCAAAGCACTTGGGTTTGCTAAGATGTTGAGAAAGGTGAGTTGGCAATCCTTATTGATTATTATTTTTTTCTTATTTTTCTCTTATTTTTTAAAAAGCTAACCCTAAAGAAGTTTCTCTGTAACTGATCCTAGGACCTGGAAATCGCTGCAGAGTTCATACTTTCAGCCCCAGTTAGAGACCTTTTGGCTGTCCTGAAATCAAAACAGTACGTTAAGGTAAGTGTTTAATGGGCCGTAGCTATGTTGCCTTTCTTAATTTGCTCTAAAACAGGCAAGCTTTTTCTTAAAGGTCTAATAAGTATTTTAGGCTGTGCAGACCCCCTGTAAGACTGTCCCATAATTTCCCAATGGAATAATTAGAAAAACAAGGTATTTCATACTTATTAACTTATTTTAAGAATGTGGACGAGGAGTTCCCATCGTGGCGCAGCAGAAACGAATCCAACTAGGAACCATGAGGTTGCGGGTTCGATCCCTGGCCTCGCTCAGTGGGTTAAGGATCTGGCGTTGCCGTGAGCTGTGGTGTAGGCAGGTGCGGCCCTAGAAAAGACAGATACACACACAGAAAAACAAGAATGCAGATGAAAAACCCGAAGTATTTATTCATATTGCTTAGTTACAGACGTATTTAAAATAATGTATATAAAGTAATATTTTTAAATTTTATTTACTTTTTATTATTATCATAGTCGATTTACAGTGTTTCTTCAAGTTCTGTTGTACAGCAGAGCGACCCAGTCACACACAGTTCCTTGTGCTGTACAGTAGGATCCCATTGCCCATCCATCCCACTCCCTCCCGAAAATGTTGCTTTTAAATAATGTTTTGGTTTTCACCCTCACATTGCCTGGAACAGTTCCCTTTCTTTTTTCCTTTTCCTCTTTACAGCTGCCCCTGCGGCGTATGGAAATCCCAGGCTAGGGGTTGGTTGGAGCTGCAGCTGCCGGCCTACACCACAGCTACAGCATCACAGGATCCGAACCACATCTGTGACCTGTGCCTCAGCTTGTGGCAGTGCCAGATCTTTAACCCAGTGAGCGAGGCCAGGGAGACGCTGCATCTTCTCAGACTCTCTGTCGGGTTCTTAACTCGCTGAGGCACAATGTGGATGCCCTGTTCACACTTTCTCCGTGACTCTTTGATCTCAGTGTCTTGGCTGTCACCAGAGCCACTTTTTGAGTCACCGTCTCTGCTGTCATTGAAGTTGTTTGAGTTTATTAGGACTTTGAGAATCTGGGTGTGATGTTGTTCCTGGGAATTGTATCCTAAGCCTGCGTTTATGTGTGACGTGTGCAGCGTAGTCGCGCAGGTACCCGTTGTTAAAGCGATCTTTCAAAGGCTCTTCTTGCAATGCTTCTGCCAAGAATAACTAGTAGATTTGTATTCAAATTTTTTGTCTTTTTACTGAGTTAGGGGACTTTCTCTTTCGAAGGCATCCTGAAGCACAGTCCCCTGGGCCGCTGCTCCTCGTGCTGAGGACCTAACCACCAGTGCCCACTGCAGGGCGTTGCCCTGTGGGAGCAGCTTTGCATAAAAACTCCTTTGCAAAGTAGCACTGATTGAGGTTGTTTCAGGCTGTCATTCTTCCCTTGATGAGTCATGTCTTTGTTGTTGAAAATAAATCGGAGGATGCTGTGTTAGCGGAGACCCTTGACAGAGCCTCGCCCCGGGATGTGGACACTCTCCCTCCTCCACTCGCACTGACCTGAGTTACGGTTCTCTGGTTTCACAGCCTCGGATTCCACCAACTGCGGGTGGAAAATATTTAGGAAAAAAACTGGCAGCCGTTTACATAGACTTTACACTGTACTCTCAGCTATTCACGTAGCACCCATTGTACCTGGTGTCATGAGTAACCTAGAGATGAGCGAACGTACCCGGGAGGCTGTGCTGGGTTATGCCGGTGCACTGCGCCGTCTCAGCTCAGGCACTGCGCCTCCTCAGAGCTGGGCGTCCAAGGGGTCCCGGAAGCAGTCCTCTGCCTTTCCCACAGCTCCTCCCCCAAACCCCCTCGTCTTTTTCTAGTTTTGTTGTTTTTTTTTTTAAATAACATTTCTATAGCATATGATGCTCCTTAATTCAAGATTTTGGATTGTTTCTTTTCCAGGTACAGATTCCTGGCTTAGAAAACCTGCAGGTGTTTGTTCCGGACACCCTGGCCGAGGAGAAGAGTATAATTTTGCAGTTACTCAATGCAGCCGCAGGGAAGGACTGCTCCAAAGAGTCAGATGACGTGCTAATTGACGCCTATCTACTTCTCACCAAACATAGTGACCGTGCTCAGGATTCAGATGACAGCTGGACCACGTGGGAGGCACAGCCTGTCAAAATTGTGCCTCAGGTGGAGACTGTTGATACCTTGCGAAGCATGCAGGTGCGTCTCACTCCCGGCTCCCGCCTTGAAACAGTGTTGCTTATTTAAAATACTTTCGGGAAAAGTGAATTATTAGTAGCTCACGAATGATTGGTTTAGTAGTCTCAGATATCTACTTCCCCAAAATAGACCTGACTGTTTTGATAGTTTTGTAGCATGGCTTGTACTAAAATGTTCTTTCACCCTCTTTAAGTATGTTAAATTATACCGAACTGTTTGAAGTATTTTGTCTCTTTCCTTCCTTGAGCCATGTGTGTAGTTGGATCTAACTACCCATGGAAAAAAGAAAGGAATCATCCTTCTCATTTCATTTGTGGTTCCAGAAGTCCCGGGTCTCCAAGGACTCTGCGTTACTGGCTGCTTTGTTTTCGTTTTTGTAGTCGGGGCTGCACGGCCCGGCAAACGGGGATGCTATGACAGTTTATGTACCTCAGTCATTCAGACATGGGCCTCCTCCTGGGCTCTGTGTTCTGGAACAGTGGTGCTCTGCACACGTGCACCACAGACCCAGTCTCATGAGAGCTGGACACACCGGCCGACTGTCCCCCAGCCCTACAGGTCCGCTTTCCTCCTGCATTCCCCATCTCAGCGACTGTGCCCTGTCCACTCGCTTGTCTGACCTGGAAGGTGACAGGTCATATCAGTTTCGCTTCCTCCCCTCTCGCCACTGGCCTCAGCAGCCGGAAGCACTTCCGGGAGATGCCCCCTTTCTCTGCCTCCCCAGGGCCGTTTAGGAAGGCCCCCCGGTCAGGCCTTTTCACCCCTTTCTTGGACCACTGCAGTGTCCCACCTTCCCTTCCTCCCATTCTGTATTCTGTTTTGGTGCTTCCAGAATCATCCTTACAATTCATACATCTCATCACAGGTCTCCTCAGAGCGCTACAGTGACCTTCCCTTAGAATTAATCAACTCCTGATTTCTAACTGTTCCATACAAGGCTCTTCATTTCATCCCACTGCTATTCCTGCATTTTCCATCTTTACACGCTGCTTCAGCCCACACGCACGTACACAAACACGAACATACACACGCCGTACCAGGAGTGTGGATTACTTGGAGTCCTGGGACACGTCAAAGATGGGGCACCCACGGCGCCCATGGGATTCTTGACCTTGAGCCGGAGCCTTAGATCCCTGCCCACTGCCGTGTGTTGCTCTGTGAAGCAGCTTCACTTGACAGCTGCACTCAGAGCAGGTGGTTGCCGGCCTGGGGGCCCTGAGGTTGGTGCTGTTTGGGGATCAGGGGTTGAACTGGAGCGGAAGTCTGTAACCGGTCCGTGGTGAAGCCCTATGCTTGGTCTTCCTTCCAGGTGGATAATCTTTTACTCGTCGTCATGCAGTCTGCCCATCTCATCATCCAGAGAAAAGCTTTCCAGCAGTCCATTGAAGGACTCATGACTCTACGCCAGGAGCAGACGTCCAGCCAGCCCATCATCGCCAAAGCTTTGCAGCAGCTGAAGGTATTTCACCGTCAGCCCTGCGTTAGCTGTATTTACACGGAGTACAGTGAGAGGAGAATCAGTGTGTTATAATTGAGTGTCCCTCCAGGGAGCTGAGCTCTTACGTCAGCCTCCCCGCTCTCGCCCACGTCCCCCTTCCCCGGTCTGCACGGGACGTTTCCCAGATCCTTCCCGGAACTGTGCACCGTTAGAATTGGGAATGGTCACGTGGTTGGTTAGTGTTGGGCTTTAGGTGTTTTCATTCCTAATCCAAGTTCATTTCTCCTTTAGTAACTACCAGTATTTGCTGGAGGTACCTTAAGTCAATCATATGTAATTTTAAAAGATTTATTCTCTCATCTGACAGATGACCAGTCAGATTCCTTGTAACAGAGAGAGCCGATCGCAGACAGACAGGCCGAAAGGCCTTCCGAGTTCCCGACAGGCCAGAGCCTCGCCTGCTCTCCCCTCTGTTTCCGGTTCTCGCGCCTTCCCTGTGGTCCCCTGTTCATCAGTCTTGGGCTCCTCCGCACTTTCCCCCAGGCCCTCAGATAGGTCTTCTCAGCCACATTAGGGCTTGACTTCCTGCGGAGGAAGGACTGCTTGAAATGACAAGTGGTTTGATAAGCATTGGGTGTATCTGTCAGTCTGACGTGTCTTGTTTATCTGTAATCGTCCTCTCCTACAGGCTGTCCTCCCGCTCTAATCCCAGGGCCGGGCACTTTTGTTTTTTCTTTTGGTTTGAGTCAGTGGATCTGGAGAGTGCAGAATCAAAGGCGATATTGGTTATTATTGAGCTGAAGGAATTTATAGCCTTAGGGACGTGACCTGCCCACCAAAGTACAGAGGAGGGAGGGGTTTCCTCCTAGTAGCATCTGGGAATCGCCACCGAGGGGGCCTTCGGCGTGGGAGGATTCGAAAGACGCATGTTGGGAAGGGACTAGTGAGGGGAGCGCTCGGGCTTTGGCGTCCATGGATCAGGGTTCTGGCAACCTTCACATGATATCAGACAGTCTGATTTGGTGGAATCTTGGTCTACACAGCGGAAGGTAGGGGGCAGAAATCAGGCTGTTGAGAGATTTGGGGCAGGGTTTCTCAGCCTCCATGCAGTTGACATTTGGGGTCAGTCGGGAATGCTTTCTTTTGGGGAGCTGTCCTGTGTGTTATAAGACGTCTAGCCGCATCTCTGGGCTCTGCAGGAGATGCCACCCCGATTCGGACAACCAAAAAGATCTCTAGATATTGCTGCCCCCTGGGGGGGTAGACTTGGCCCTCTTTGAGAAACCATGAGCTGGAGCGTAGCAGGAGGCTAAGAAGGACGTTGTGGCTTGCTAATAACATCGTGAGGTCATTGGGAAATACATCGTTAATTCACTCGGTGGCATTGCGACCGTACTTACACTTGAGCGACCACTGAGGGGAGAAGACAACTGGTGGTTTATATGCAAAAATATCGTGGCCGTAAAGCATCTAGTCAAAGACTCCCTCGTAGTTAGGTATTATGTTTTTAATTAATTAATTAATTTCGGCCATGCCTGCAGCATGCAGAAGTTTCTTGGCTGGGATTGGACCTGAGCCATAGCAGTGACAGCACCAGATTCTTAACCACTAGGCCACCAGGGAACTCCCTAGGTGTTATATTTTGAATAGATTGTTTTCCTCTTGATTTTAAAAATACCTGATACAAGCGAAAATGAAAATACGACAATTTTTTTTCTGTTTTTGGTCATGGCTTTTGAATAACCAAAATAAGTATGGCTGAAATATATTGCAGTGGTCAGTGTCTATGTGATCATGAAAGAAATCTTCCTCTAAGATACAGTTAGTGTTGTATGGTTTGTTTCATTGTGGATTAATTCTGGTTTGGGATTCTTTAGAATGATGCATTAGAGCTTTGCAACAGAATAAGTGATGCCATTGACCGAGTGGACCACATGTTCACTTCAGACTTTGATGCCGAAGTGGATGAATCGGAATCTGCTACGTTGCAGCAGTACTACCGAGAAGCCATGACTCAGGGGTACAACTTTGGGTTCGAGGTAGGTACAGCACAAGAGAAAAAACAGAGTACCGTTTTGCAATTGCTTTATAACTTACTCAACAAAAAGTACTAGGGATCTTGCGATCTCATTATTGCGATCGCCGCTTAGTCAGCAGGGGCATTTTACAGCACTGCTGGACATCGGAAGTGTGATTTTCTTTGAAACTGTCCGACAGTTGCTCAGTGTTTGTTTCGTGTAACAGCTGTCCCCTTATATTTAAAAACTTGCCTTAAAAGATGCTTCATGTCATAAAAGTATGTTCTTAATTTAAACTTGAGTGAAACATTTGTGAAGTTGCATTCTAAGATATTCTTTATAACTTTTCGTACTCCTTTTAGAATTTATACACTTCATTGGCTTTTGCTTTTTGTTTTTTAGAAAAACGACATTTTAAACAGGGAATTGTAGTGTTTAGGAATCCGATCATTTTCTTCTTAGTTTTGATGCACATGAAATCTTCTTACAGTATCATAAAGAAGTTGTTCGTTTGATGTCCGGCGAATTTAGACAGAAGATAGGAGACAAGTATATCAGCTTTGCCCGGAAATGGATGAATTATGTGCTGACTAAGTGTGAGAGCGGCAGAGGGACGAGGCCCAGGTAATGACCAAGTGGGGAATCTGTTTGTCTTAAAACACACTGTAAGCTTATTCAACATAAGGCAAGGCAAGTGTAGACCAAGAAGACGTGTTTTGGCGTCGATAGTAGTTTTCAGTCAGATTACGTTTCAGTCTCATATAGACTAAAACTGCTACGGCATTTTCTTGACTGTTTTGTCACTGTTGAACTTTTCCATGTTGTAGGTGGGCCACTCAAGGCTTTGACTTCCTGCAAGCCATTGAACCTGCATTTATATCAGCTTTACCAGAAGATGACTTTTTGGTATGAGACAGTCTAAAGTGTTTTTCCTTAAAAGACAAATAAGTTGGCGTCACCATCGTGGCTCAGCGGTAATGAACCTGACTAGTATCCAGGAGGATGTGGGTTCGATCCCTGGCCTCGCTCAGTGGGTTAAGTATCTGGCGTTGCCATGAGCTGTGGTGTAGGCCAGCAGCTGTGGCTCCAATTCGAACCCTTCCCTGGGAATTTCCATATGCTGCACCTGTGACTCTAAAAAGCAAAAAAAAAAAAAAAAACCAAAAAACAGAAACACCAAAAAAAACCAAATAAGTTGATCACTTTTTATTCCTGATTCTTTACCTTTTTATTAACTTAATAGTGGCTCTTAAATGTTTTTTGCAAAATCGTAAAGATAACGCTGAGAAGTTAAATGCCCCCTTAACAGCACAGGAAGAATTCGGTGCTCTGTTCTTTTTATCACAATATCGTTCATTGACTAATTCAGTGTGAAGTTGTTTGTGCAGCCCAGCACTTGCTAAATATTTGTCAGTTCAGTATTTTATAAAGTGCCGTTGCTTTTTAGCAGCTTAATGAAGAGCACAGGGTAGCTATTTCACTTCAGTGTGTGTCATTTTAGAGCAAAACGTAAAATAACTATTTCTCGTATTCAGAAAAATGCCATCAGATCAAAAAGACGTTCATGAATTGGTTGTTTTTTAGCCTCTGGACCGTAGGGGTGATTGCAGGAGTGTCCTGCTTGTGAACCTCATTGCTAATGGGGTGTTGAATGCTCACTTGCTTCTCTTACAAAAATTGAGTTGTCTCTCGTATTATCTTAAATTGTGTATAATTTGTGTTTATGTTTTTGCCCATTTTTTAAACTAACTTTGAAAATATTTACTTAAGGGTAGCATGTTTCTTTTAAATTTACTGAAAGCTTAATTTGTGCCACTTGCATAATTGAAAGAGTATACTTTTTTCTCTTTTCCTTTCCCATTTTCCTTGGTTTCTAGAGTTTACAAGCCCTGATGAATGAGTGCATTGGCCACGTAATAGGAAAGCCGCACAGCCCTATTACAGGTCTGTACCTTGGTAAGACAGCAGTTACAGTGCTTCTCCTAGAACACACTGGTTTGGGTGAGCACCTTGTCTTGTGATTACAGTCATTTAAAATGGCATGCGAGTTCTTTAGGAACATTCCGGGAAAATGACAGTGGAAGTTACAGGAATGGGGTGTGTGTATAGAGAACCCCACAGTAGTCTTTCTGAATTTAACAGGAAGCTTAGGATGCTAACGCAAAGTGTTAATGTTTGCTGTCTTCACACACACACACGCCCACACCCTCATTCTGTTCCCCTCCTAAAACTCTTTTCTTCTGGGGAAGAAAGACTTGGAGAAATAGTTGTCTCTTAGGAAGCAGAGGCCTTTCTTGCTGCAGGCAGGCGAGTATCATTTTTCTGCCCCTTTCTTCACCTTTCAAAGGAAGAGGGAGTTTATTTTCCTCACAGCTTTTCTCAAGTACCCATTCCTCAGTTAATGTAGAAAATTCCTAAATGGCATTTTTCTCCTATTCCTATTTGGTTTTACTTTAAAAAAAAAAAAAATTAAGCTATCCTACAATGTACTTAAATTACAGTTTTCAGTTACAGTTAATACATAGTTTTACAGTGTATGTTGAAACCTTAGAACAAAATAAGTATCAGAAAAAGGCTCTCCTACCCCATTCTTGAGATGTAAATAAAAGCAAAACTGTATTTATATGAATAAGCACTCCAAATGAAAATGTAGAAATTTTAAATAATTTTCAGTTACACAAAATAATTTATAAATGGTAAATTTATTGAGTAGCAGTTGTATCTTAAAGGGTATTTGCTAACTACTTAAAGTTTAATAGAACAGGTTTTAATGCTTGGATTCTTTTAAAAAATTTTTTTCAAATCAAATGTGGTATTTTATTTTTTTTTAATTTTTAATTTTATTTTTATTGTTTCTTTTGTGGCCATCCCATGGCATTTGGAGTTCCTGGGCCAGGATCAGATCTGAGCTGCATTTGTGACCTACGCTGCATCTGCAGCAGTGCTGGATCCTTAACCCACTGTGCCTGTGCCAGGCTGGGGATCCAGCCTGTGTCTAGTGCTGCGGAGACACGCCAATCCCGCTGTACCACAGAAGGAACGCCTTATTTTTTTACGTCTAATTTTTTTGGTGGTACTCGCACATGTAGAGGTTCCCAGGCCAGAGACTGAGCCCGTGCGGCAGCAGCGACAATGCAGGGTCCCTTCCACCAAGAAGTTCCTAATGCTTGGTTTCCTTACCCTTAAAATTCACTCAGTGTATACCTCTTTTTCTCCCAAGGCTGCTATGAAATGAAAGCAATTTGTAAAACTACCTGAACGTTTTATATAGAACACGCTATATTTTTATCAAAGTTTTTTTTTTTTTTTTTTAATGGCCACACCCATAGCCTTTGGAAGTTCCTGCGCTAGGGATTGAATTCCAGCCGCAGCTGCAGCAATGCCGGATCCTTTAACGCACCGCACCAGGCTGGGGATCAAACCTACGCCTCCATGGCAACCCGGGCTGCTGCAGTGGGATTCTTAGTCCTGAGGCTCGGATTCAGTCCCTGGGCTGGGAACTTCCATGTGCTACAGGTGCTGCCGAAAAAGAAAAAAAAGACATCACCATTCTCACCAAATCGTTTTTGTTATTTTTTTTCTTTTTGCTTTTATTACTGTTGGATTTGTTTTACCTTTAGTAATGAGCCAGAGACACAAATTGCCTGAATTTCTTTTTTTTTTTTTGTCTTTTGTCTTTTCTAGGGCCGCACCCTCAGCATATGGAGGTTCCCAGGCTAGGGGTCGAATTGGAGCTGTAGCCGCCGGCCTACGCCAGAGCCACAGCAATGCGGGATCCGAGTCGAGTCTGCAGCCTACACCACAGGCTCACGGCAACACCAGATCCTTAACCCACTGAGCAAGGCCAGGGATTGAACCTGCAACCTCATGGTTCCTAGTCAGATTCGTTAACCACTGAGCCATGACGGGAACTCCCCTGAATTTCTTCTTAACAGTCACTTGATTTTTGTTTTACAAGTTTTCTCTTCAGATCTCTCCATTTTTGGTACTTCTGTCTTTCCTGTGTATTGTTGCTAATAGTAAACAAAAAACATGAATAGGGAGGTTTTTCCGTTTAGGATAAAACATATTTAGGGTGAAACATGTAGACTAAAATGATTAACATAGGAAGAGAAGTTAGGACATCTTAAAACACTCAGGAGGGTTAAAACAAAGTTAAAAATAAGAGTAAAAGGTGTTAGGGAGAACTAGACAAAACATATCATATTCATGAGTAGTTATGTTTAGTTAATGGGAAAGCAGAGTTGTCATCATTTTTGTAATTATTAGGTAAGGTCTCTTAAATTTTGTCTAAAATTTTGTCTGCTTTAAAATTGAGTTCCCGTCGTGGCTCAGCAGTTAACGAACCCAGCTCGCATCCATGAGGATGCGGGGTCGATCCATGGCCTCGGTCAGTGGGTTAAAGATCCGGTGGTGCGCGAGCTGTGGTGCAGGCCGGCAGCTGCAGCGTCGATTCAGCCCCCAGCCTGGGACCCTCCATGTGCCTCAGGTGCGGGCCTAGAAAGACAAAAAATAAATAAATAAAAATAAATAAAATAAAAATTTTGTTTTAAATTTCGTCCGTGTTTACCTTCTGCCAGAGCATTTAAAAGAGGAAGGGACGGAAACATGTTCTGAAAAGAGTCACCCGTTTACACTGCGCCCCTCCTCCTGCTTTGGTTGGAAGGAATTTGGTAACATTCCAAGAACTCAGGAAGATGAGAAGGGCTTCTCCCCAGCTCAGGACCTGCTGAAGTGTCCCCCTTGACCAGAATCTTTTGAAAAATGTAGACAGCATAGAGAATTTCTTTTTAGTAGAGACATGTCACACAAGCCACGTTTCGTCTGGCTCTGAAATGGGTCACCTGGCTGCTTACATGGACGTTGTATGTATGTGTCACCCCGAGACTGAGGAAGTGTTTTCGCTGGAGAAGAGTTTGAATGTGTAATATAACTGTATTAATTTTCCAAAAAATGACATTTTCCCAGCATTTGTATATGTAGTATGCTCTTCCTAATTATGTAAATGGTTTTATTTTGGTCACCGGCAGAAGTAAGCCTCCTCCCATTTCCACTGAATTGCCTGGTTTGACAGTTCTCTCTTGACCCTCTAATAAGTGCACTTGTCGCTGTGTTCACTGGCAGCCATTCATCGGAACAGCCCCCGTCCTGTGAAGGTGCCGCGGTGCCACAGCGACCCTCCTAACCCACATCTCATTATCCCCACTCCAGAGGGATTCAGGTATTTGGCGTTTACCTGCTCATTGGCTTCATGGATTCTCCTCGACGTGCGTGCTGATGCTCTGATAGCTGCTCATGCTTGCTCTGATAATGAAGTGGTTTTTTCTGTGTTCCTTTTAAAAACTCCAAGCGTTTTTAAAAGCTCCTGAAGAAATACCGTAGTGCCTTAGTTGCAAAAGAAGACGACAAGCAAGTTTAAAACAGACTTGTACCTTTCAAGATAACTTAGCCTCTGAGCTTTATAACCTCCAGCTACTAAATGCTTTCCAGCTTTGGAATAATTCTTTCTTTTCTTGTCTTTGAAAAATAACTTTAGGAAAACAAATGTGAGTGTGCCTAGCGCAGTAAACATTTGCAAAACAGTACTAAGTGTCTGTTTGGAGTTGGAGGAAAAACTGGGTTCATCCTTCCAGTCCCAACTGTTAGGTGTGTGTGTAACTGCAAAGCAACTCAAATACTAAAGTGAGTCCAGAAACTCGAATGCTTTCAAAATACTTACCCTGAATGTGGTGGCATTTCTGCTTCTTGAGGTAGTGAGCATCGTTCTTCCCCTGTGTAATCAATTTTTAAAAGCTAAATTTATTTTTTACAGTATTTGCCAGGAAAGGAACCAGAATTATTTTTGAAAATACTTAGTTCGCGATGAGTTATTTTTCTTTTTCCTACTAGACCTGAATCACAAAGAACCATTTGCATTTTATCTTTGAAAACATTTCGCTTCGTCACCCGATTTTATTTTTAACTGAGTCCACGAGAGAGCCTGACCCCTTCCCTCGCCTGTTCCTGAAGCTCTTCTTCTCCTCCCAGCACCCGGAGTGTGCCTGCGGACGCGCGGAGCCTCGGCAGCCCCGCCACTGCTGCTACCGTCGCTGCCGCCGCCACTGCCGGCCGCCCTGGGCCCTCAGGCAGCGACTCTGTGCCGCCCAAACCCAGCAGCAGTGCCCATGATACCAGGTAGCACCTCCACCAGGTCATGTGCCCCCGCCCCCCTCCCCGTGTGCACTGCGGCAGGGACCTCGGCTCTGGCAGGTGTCTTGGGACACGCCAGGCGCTGGCCTGCCCCGTGCGTGTGACACGCACGGGCTCCCGTGGGCGTTGCGGCCCAGGGCTCCAGCATGGACCAGCCCCAGGACACGCGCTGCCTGATTTTTGTATTTCTCTGGTGCAGATGTGAACCAAAATGACCAGAGTCTCTGCTGGTGATAACGGCAGAGAGAGTCTTGAAGGAAAGAACCCGGCCCACTGAGGCGAGGATTTTGTATCCGAATGTGCATCCTTTTCTGAGGCCTTTCCTAGGAGTCCCTCAGAAGATGCCTTCTGATTACTGCCTTTAGGTGGTGATGTTTTTTTTTTAAGAGGGTCAGTTTTCCAGCTACATCTCCTAATTTGTACAGTTGTTGATGATGAGTGTGTAGTAGTGGAAATAGGAGTTGCTGGGGCTTTAGTTGGGGTGGTTTTTGCTTTCTGGGGGGGTGGGGGATGGAGAATTTCATCAAGTTCTCCTGCACGTCACGGAGAAAGGACTCTCAATTCCGCTCTCGTTCCTGGTAGAATAGACACGGTCACTGTGCTCATCCTCCAGTGGGGACAGTGATAGAAGCGGGTAAAAACTGACCAAAAAAGATGAAGTTGTGAAGAGACTCAGTGCCCTGCATCCAGCTCCTAAGAAGAACTACTAATGCAGTGGTGGCAGAACGATAACACACGGCTTTAACGTTTAAGATGGACTAAGATCTTCTTAGTCTTACTCTCCAACAGTCTAAAATTTCCTCATTCACTAAGAAGATCAGTATGCCTCATTTTCAGTGACACATGTCTATAACCTAAAAAAAAAACGCCAAACTGTTTTACAGCTTATGCGGTCAACTAAAAAAATTAACAATTAACATTGAACGAATTCCCATTTGCCCTCTTTTTGAATGTCTAGAGCATTTCATGGCACATATTCCCACATGAGCTTCCCGCTGCCGTGGGCACTGACAGTCTTCTCACAAAGGCAGCGAGGGACGCAGTGCACCCTAACGTGCGGTCCCCGCTGGGGAGACCCCGGCTCCCACGGTCACACAGAGACTCCTCCAGAAGAGGGATTTCGAGAGCTCTAGTTTAAGGCTTTCACAAGTCGGTGGTGTGCGCGGGAAACGCACTTGAGTTAAATACCTGCACGTCGGCCTGTTCACGCATTTTGTCTCGGGCTTTGCAGAAGTCGTTGCTCAGTGTGTTTTGAGTTCCCAAGTGTTCTTCGATGGTCCTTGAGGTTTAGAAATTTTACTACCATCACGACGTGCCACCTTGGAGGCCTGTTTTCACATCATGACGTGCACCTCGAAGGCCTGGATACACTGTTCTGCGCTTCGTGGCAGGTGTCGGGCGGTGGGCAGAGCACAGCCAAGCGGGTGAAGGTGGGCAGAGCTGAGGGTTGTTCGCTTTCCTGCCCTGCAGCCTGGCACATGCAGGGTTTGCCTTCGAGCCTCAGCCCTCCCTGTGCGCCTGTGGAGGGGCCTCAAGTGACCTCCCAGCACGCCCCAGGAAGCTTCCTGATGTCGGTTGCGGGGGGAGGCGGCCCTTGCCCGTCGTGGAGATGCAGCAGCCGCAGGGAAATTGGTCTTGGCTCCTAGCACCCGATAAACATTTTCACTTGATACGGTTTGACTTGGGAAATAGTCTGGATTTCAGTTCTCTTACTGTTGTTTAGAAAACATTTTTGCTGTGTTCTTACCGGAGCTGGTTCTTACTGGTTTGCAAGAGCTGATTGTTAATTTTTCAGGAATTTTGGAAGTCTAAAACCTGCAGCCTCCTGCAGATTAGCTGTTAAACATTCACCCGTACTCCACCTCATTAAGTGTATTTTCTTGCCTGTTACCCTGGCAGGGATTGGAGGGTGTGGAATTGGCAGTTTCGTCTCTGGGAAATCAGGAAAATAGAGGTGTTGAGTGGCACCCCCGTGGTCCCAGTCTTGGGCGCGCCCTAGGAGTGGGGTGCCTTTCTTCACTTCAGCATCAGTGATCTTTCCCATGAAATGCTGCTGGGACTCTTGAGGACTCCATGGCAGCAGCAGGTGTCCCTGCTCATCAGACGTAACACGTACTTAACAAGTACGCCGCCAGAGTCACGAGTTTGGGGAAGTAAAAAAGCATCGCATCCTCCATAGGTTGTGAACGTCTGTCCCGTAGACCAGGATGCCTCAAGCCTGCTCTGTGTCCAGTACAAAGAGCATAAATGCTACCATACTTCACTGTTCATTGAAAAGAGACACACTCAACCTGTTAATAAACCCCATCCGCGTTTTGCATGAGTTGATTTACAGTTTTACTTCCCCTTATTTATTTCTGGGCTTTCTTCACTCTGGATTCATTCTGGCTTGCTGACCACTTAACTCTATTCCGGAAAAGCAGCAAACTAACGCTGTCCTTTCTGTGAAGCCTGCTCCTCTTCTGTGCCTTTGCTGGGCCGCTGCTTGAAAGGTCATTAGGTTTCCCTTCCGTTTGCTCATTAAGAGGTTTGAATGCTTTTGAATCATGTAATGAGTTCAGCACTTTAAGTAGAATTAAGCACCTAAGTTAAGTGGGATGATAATTTTAAACATCAGGCAGAGTGGGTTCATAATTTTCAGCCATTCTGGGCTTATACTATGGAGCGTTCCACACATGTCAACAATACTTCAGCAAATGCTGTTTTTTCACTTTTGTTGCTCTTTTTAACATGAAGCAAGTGTTAGGCAGCCAGGTTCCCATGTGTTGGCTCTGGAGGGATAGACATGGCAGCTTCTCAGGAGCAGCACTGTTGGTTTGGGTGAACAGGCTCGTTGGGGGCTGTCGTTCACCCACTAGATGCCAGGTGTCCCTGGGGAACAAACGCCCCCAGCCGAGGATCCCTGCTCTGGCAGAGCCTCTCGCAGCTGTCGCTGCACTGACAGCGTCGTGTTTTAAAACATTAAAACAGGGGTTCCAGCGTCCCCGAGAACGACCGCCTGGCTTCCGTAGCAGCCGAGTTGCAGTTCAGGTCCCTGAGCCGGCACTCCAGCCCCACCGAGGAGCGAGATGGTAAGTGGGGGCCCCCGCGGCCCGGCCCGCCCGGCCCTTCGTCCCCCTCCGTTCCCCTCCGTCCGCCCGGTTCGGTCGTTAAGGCCTTCGAGAAGCGCCGAAGCCGCCGGGTGCAGCGTTCCGGGAGGGCCTAATGCTGAACACTGGCTTTTTCACAGAGATGCCTTCCTGGCGGCCTTGGCCTTTCCTACTTGCGTTGCTAGATAACTTGTTAACGTCGTTATTCCTGATATTTGACGTGTCAAGCACCCTTACTTCGAAAATACCAACGTGGCCCTGTGTGTCAAAGACGTGCTGACGTTTGTTCCAACGCAGACCCGGGAGGTTGCTCCAGCGGTGTCTCTCTGGGCTCCGGCAGGCCTTTCTGGGCCGGGGTGGGGGGGGGAGGTGGCCGGGGGGCGCCCAAGGGATCTGGTCTCCGCTCAGTGCTCTCCGGTCTGGCACTCGTGGGAGGTTGGTGAGGTTAAAGGTCTGTAAGTCCATTAGCAGCTCAGTTGGGTGCAGTTGGCTGAATGGGAATGACCCTTAGCGCTTCTCACACTCACGTCACAGTGGAGACTCATCACCAGGACGGACAGGCTGCTGCTGGCTCCTCACCGCCCCTCACCATCTCAGCCTTGCAAGGAGCCCGTCGGTTTTGTGAGTCTTAATGTGTGGGGGAAACTTCTCTCTGCAGAACCAGCATATCCAAAAGGTGATTCAAGTGGGTCAACTCGAAGAAGCTGGGAACTTCGGACGCTGATCAGCCAGACCAAGGGTAAGAGAGGGATGTTGAGCCTCAGACATTTTAGCGTAACGGGAGCCGCTTCAGCGAAGATGTTTTAGCGTCTGAATTACTAGGGCTTTCGCATGAATGAATGTCTTGCGGGCTCTTTTATACCGCTGGCATCTTCTGTCCCTGCTTGTGTGTGTACGTTTCCTATTTCTTCCAATTACAAGATCCTTCGGATCAGAGACATGTTTTACCCGCTTGCGTGGTTTTCAGGCGGTATGACAGGTAACTAACTGTATGTCACCCGGGCAGGCCCTTATTTAGCGTGATTCGTTGTATGTGGCAAGCATGTGATAAATATTTGTGAATTGACTCGTAAGATCCCCACGACAGTGGGCTTTTAGAAGAAGAATGGAGGCGGCACCAGCCGTGATGCCCGTGTACCAGTCCCGGGCAGGCTGGGTGTTGCAGAGGCCTGGGAGGGGGCACATTTTGTCAGCTCGAGCCTGGGGGACAGGGAGGGGGTCTGTCCAGGGCCTTTCACAGGACCAGCGGCTCCCACGGATGCCGGTCTTTGTGAGAATTTTCCAAACAGATACTTTGTGGTCAAGTAAATTTGGGAACTCTTGGGAGAGTTACAGTTTACACTGGCATGCTAAGGACTGAGACTTTTTGAGACTTGTTTATTGTTTAAAAAAAAAAAGCCTTTCCCAGAACTGTTTGACAGTGGAATATGTCAGGGCTGTGAAGCCATCCATGTTCAGTGCCAGAGAGGCTAGATGCCTCATGTCTCGAGGCGAGGGAAGCAAAGACCCGCGTTGTCGAGAAGTGATGCGGTCAGACGCGGGGTCAGAGCGTGACCGGCCCCTGGGCACATCTCACACTAACCCTCCGGCCGCCGGGCCTCAGCGATCTCTTCGTCGGAAAATTCAGGCTCTCAGGCAGCTCATCAGGCCACGGCGTGGGAAGTCCTGGAAGAGAGCTGTGTGATAAGGTGGCGCTTTCATGTTACAGGCTGTTCACCCATGAGTGGGTTGTAAAATCATCATTAAAAAAATTGGGATGGAGTCCTAGTCACATGTAGTAAGAGTCACAGTGAGTCATGAAACTTGCTTGAGACACCTCTCTGTGTGTGAAAAAAATATTTCTTATTGTAAATCACGATACATGAAGCTGGAGAAATGGAGGTCGCTGGATGGAGAAATAAGAAATAATGACAGTAGCTAAAATTTCTGGAGTATTCCTGTTTTCCTATATTTATGTGTGTGGTTTCATTAAATTCTCACAATAGCTTTCTTTGTGAATGAGATTTTATTACCTTCATTTCACAGACTAAGAATTTGATGTATAAAGAGGTTAATTAACTTGCTGGTTGTCCAACACCTAGAAAATGATGAAGCCAGGGTTTTATCAGCCCTTCTGATTCAGATTCACTCTAGAGAAAGGAAAACTTAGTTCCCCTCCCACAGAGAAGGCTTCCTGGAAGAGGTGTGGTGCTTCTGCTGAGCTCTGACCTGAGAAGACAGGAACTGGGAGCAAAGGGCGTGGGGCCCGAGGGATTGCTCTGTGTGGGAAGGTCTCGGTTGGGCTGGTCCAGAGCCCGTGGTGGGAGAAAGGGGCATGGCAGAGAAGGATCCTGCGTAACGGCCTCGGACGCCTGGTAAACATGGTGTGATGAACCCGTGAAAGAAATTACGTGGGAGAGTCACATGGCCAGGTCTTGCGTCTGAGTGACGGGAGCGGATCGGAGAGAGAGGAAACCGGGGGCCGGTGGGGGTTCCTGCCGAGTCCAACCAGGACTTGGGCAAGGAAGTCAGCAGTTTGTCTCACTCGTGTGTGTGTTTGGTGGGTGTGTTTATCTAGTGGGTGGCACGCTCTGAGGTTGTTAGACGTTGGTGGCCCACAGTTCACCCCTGAGCACCTGCATCGCGCACGAGCTGGGGTGGGTGCTGGCGGCCCCTCCTCTGTCTTTGTTTTTATGTGCTGGAAGCAGACTTGGTCGTGGGGTCGGGATGACTGGGTTTGCCGCTCTCCCCGCAGACACTGCGTCCAGGCAAGGCCCCATAGAAGCTATCCAGAGGTCCGTCCGACTGTTTGAAGAAAAGAGACACCGAGAAATGCGCAGAAAGAACATCATCGGTCAAGTGTGTGACACTCCGAAATCTTACGACAATGTGATGCACGTCGGCTTGAGGAAGGTGACCTTTAAGTGGCAACGAGGAAACAAAATCGGTAAGGAGACCCAAGGGCAAGACGCAAAGGCCGTCGCTGTGAGAAGTAGCGGCGGCGACACGTCTTTAGGTTGAGTCTTACGTAGTTGGTCCTTTTCTCTCACAGGCATGGCAGTTATTCATCCTGCCCTTTGCAGAGGGTTCTTTTTTTTTTTTTTTGGTTTCATTTGTAAAGTGTGCTCTAAGAGTGATGCCAAAGAGGTTTTAGGAAGAAACTTAGGACGGTTTTATTTTTTCCGTTTTAGTTGATTTGCAGTGTTGCGTCACTTTCTGCTGGACAGCAGCACGTCCAGTCACACACATCTTTCCTTCCTTCACGGTCTAGAAAGCAGTTTCTAAGTGGTTCATTAAATTGAATAGTTGTGCATCAGTTGATACCTCCAGGCATTGCCAGTGGAGGGGGGGTGCGCTGGGGGCAGGGGGTGGCATCCTGTGCGGTTGGATTGTGGTGGTCATTGTGCAACTACAAATGCAATCAGTTCAGTGAGTGATTTAAAAAAATAGACGTTGCTAGTGGAGAGCGACATACCTGTCACCCATTTGTTCCAGCCTTTATCTTTTTTATCTTAGTCCCACAAAACCATTATTGAAGCAAGACTGGACACAGAGACAGGACAGGCTTCTAAAACGCCGCCCGATGAATTAGTTTCCAGGTGAAACACTTTCTCCTGAAGTAACGGGCGGCGGGCCGCGTGACAGAAGGAGCGCGGTTAAGTTCCCATCCCTCCCTCCTAAATGCGTTATCCCCTGAGCACTTGGGTCCAAAGGAGCAAACGCTTGTCAACCGGGACGCTCTGGGCCTCCAGCCGCCGGTTTGCGTCGCGCGGTCCTGCAGGGCGGGCGACACTGAGAAGAATCGAGTTCTTTCTGCGCTGTGGTGCTTCTTGTCACCGTCTTATCCAGCCATGTGTTCCCTTAAGGCCCTAAAAGGGCTGTCAGTGGAGTGTCCATTCCCACAGCCCTGGGTGTGCAGATCGAGGTGCCCAGGCTCCCTGAGGGCCCCGGGGGGGGGGGGGGGGGGGCTTCCTGCTCACCCACCTTCATGCCTCTTCTGCGACTGGCCGAAGCCACGCCGGCTCTGTTGGCGGTAATTGCAGGCGAGTCGTAGACTCCAGGGTCCCTGGGAACATGCAGAGGGAGTTTAAGTCTTGCGGCGCGAGATTGTAGGAGCGGAGTCTAGATCCGGGACGCGACGGGGTTCCTGTGCTGCGGGAACGCGCCGGGGCGGGGCTGCGCTGGGGCGGGGCTGAGAGCCGCCTGCCTGTCCCTCTCCGCAGGGGAAGGCCAGTACGGGAAGGTCTACACCTGTATCAGCGTGGACACCGGCGAGCTGATGGCCATGAAGGAGGTGGGTGCTCGGGGCCTTTGGGGCCTTCTCGTTTGAAGCCTCTGCGTGCAGAGACTTGGAAGCGAAACTTGTGTTTACGAGGCTAGAGCTGGCCTGAGCGCTCCTCTAGGGGTTCAGCCCGGCCTGCTGTTGAGCACTCGCTCCGGCGGGAGCAGCCAGGTAAATTCACGAAGCTCACCCAGGAGAGGAGGCCTCGACGAGTCCCCGGAGGAGGATGAGACCAGGCACGCTCTGCCTATAGCGCCTCAGGCTGTGCTGCGGGCAGCCAGCGGGAGGCCCACGGGGTTCACAGGACGCTGGTGGCAGCAGCATTTGGGGGAGGGGGCGCAGTAGCATTTGTGATAAGTTCGAAACGAGCAGCATTGGAACTGCTGGAGGTAGAGCAGCTGGAGCAAGGAGGGCCTGAGGAAGGCCCGGCCGGGAGATGCCCCACGGCTCAGCCGAGGGCCGAGGACCTGGGCTGGAGCTGCTGCAGCCTTGGGCCCCAAGCAGCGCGGTGCAGGCAGCGGGCACTGTGGCCCCTGGACCATGCTGCCCATGCCCCCTCCTGGACCCCTGCAGCGTTTCTTCATCTTCCCTGGGTGGCCCTTACCTGTGCTGTTATAGCCTCGGTCCAGCTTGGTGGTAAAATTTGTCAGCACAGAATCTTTTTTTTTTTTTTGTCTTTTTAGGACCACACCCGTGGCATATGGAGGTTCCCAGTCTAGAGGTCTAATCGGAGCTGTAACCACTGGCCTGCGCCAGAGCCACAGCAACTCGGGATCCGAGCCGAGTCTGCAGTCAACACCACAGCTCATGGCAACGCTGGATCCTTAACCCGCAAGCTCATGGTTCCTAGTCGGATTCATTAACCACTGAGCCACGACGGGAACTCCTGTCCGTGCAGAATCTTACCTCATCTTTCAAACTTGCCCAGAGCCTCCGCACCTGTGATTGCTTCCCGAGTGTTTAGGATTTTGGTTAATTCCGTTCGCAGTTATGAAAATGATCCCATTAGGTGTTTTTTTGGTTTTGTTTTTTTGTCTTTCTGCCTCTTCCGGGGCCGTTCCCGCGGCATATGGAGATTCCCAGGCTAGGGGTCTAATCGGAGCCGTAGCCACCAGCCTATGCCAGAGCCACAGCAATGCGGGATCCAAGCCATGTCTGCAACCTACACCACAGCTCACGGCAACGCCGGATCCTTCACCCACTGAGCAAGGCCAGGGATCGAACCTGCAGCCTCATGGTTTCTAGTCGGATTCATTAACCACTGCGCCACAACGGGAACTCTGCCATTAGCTGTTATCTCAGCACATATTCTAAAGCAGGTGTGTCTAACTCTCTGGGAACAAGAAGGGAGAGAAAGTCTGGCAGTAAAGTCGCAAACACTCCGGCCGTAGTCCTGTGGGTGTGGCCGGCGGAAATGTGGGCCTTCCAGCCCCCGGGTTCAGCGCCAGCCTGTTTCTAGTTTGTGACGACGGTGCCAACGCTAATCCGTAGTTTTCCTCTTACAGATTCGATTTCAGCCTAATGACCATAAAACCATCAAGGAGACTGCAGACGAACTGAAAATCTTTGAAGGCATCAAACACCCCAATCTGGTTCGGTATTTCGGGGTGGAGCTGCACAGAGTAAGCCCGCTTTGACCGCACTGCTTGGTGTGTGAGGTCCGTAGGGTGCAGGTGGAGTCCCGTTCTACATCGCAGGTCTTCTCATTGCAGAGCACAGTAACTTTGCCTAATTATCAGGAAATCTCCATGAGTTACACCATTTCTGCCTTCTCTCTGAGACTAGAGGAGTTCTTCCTAAAATGTAAGTCGTAGACTGTAGTCATTAACCCGACGGTAGAAAGCACTGAAACCCATCCTGCCGACCAGAAGCTGTCTGTCACAGCCCTCACGCAGCTTGTCGCTTTTTTTCCTCCCGTTTGTGGCGGAACCACTGTTGAGTACACTGTCAAGTCATACCGTTTTTTTCTTTGGCGTGTGTTGAAGGAACCATTGTGAAATGAGAGCAAATGAAGACCGCACGGTACTTTCCCCCTCGTGTTTCCAAGTAAACACTCTGTGGGAAAGAGGATAACTCGGAGCATCTTGGTGGAGTATGAGCTTCCAGGGGAAGCTGGATGTTGGTGATTTTTAATACCCCCCCCCACATTCATCTTTGAAAAGGATGTGTTTCAGTACTTACTAATGTATTTATAGGGACAGCCCTGTTGGTCCCTGTCTGAGATTATAGAGCAGACTTCATTGCAGAGGATTACAGGCGTTTGTCACCTGTGACGTGGCCACGTTCCCGTCCCCCGTGGCTGTATAATTCCAGACAGAGGAGGCAGGCGGAGACACCTGACACCAGAGGAGTTAGAGACAACTGGCTTAAGACAAATGCAGCATTCAGGATGCCGAGTGTAGCGTCCCGTTAGAAAGAAGAAGATTCCTTTGGGGTGTGGCCAGCGGGGGGTTGCGGGTTCTTCGCTGAGGGCCGCGTAAACACAGGGCTGCGTCCGACCCCCGCAGGAGGAAATGTACATCTTCATGGAGTACTGCGACGAGGGCACCCTGGAGGAGGTGTCCAGGCTGGGGCTTCAGGAGCACGTCATCAGGCTGTACTCCAAGCAGATCACCGTTGCCATCAACGTCCTGCACGAGCACGGCATCGTTCACCGCGACATCAAAGGTAACCGCACCCTCCCCGGCCTGCCCGAGGCATCACGAGCCCTGCGCAGAGTAGGTGCTCCCGCCCCCCACCCATCATGTCTTGAGAGAAACACCTTTGCTTTAACTGCTTCTGTCAAGAGCCCAACATTGAGGAACTGTCTGGAACACGTCTCCACCGATGCATGCGGAGGTCCGCCCCTTCTGTTCAGCACCGCTTTTTAGCCAAATCTCGTTCCCCAGAATGAAATTCGCTGTTGTATAGGCCGACTTGGCCTCTGCCCTGTTCACTGGGCAGTCATGCTCAGAGCCTCCTTTGTTTGCCTCAAGAGCCTTGTGTATTGAGGTACGTCCTGAACACGCAGAGTGACAGTGAGTCAGAAGGGCCAGTGTTGGTTGTGACGTGCAGCCGAAGCTGGGGAGACAGGGTCCCCAGCCTGCTGGAGATGGGTTTGGTCACGCTGATGACTCAGAGGCCTCCCTGCCGTGTGAGAGAGTAGCCACGCTTCTGTCTGACAGCTGTCCCTCTTGTCTTTGCCTCAGCCACACTGCGCCCTGACCTGTGTTTGTGGAGCGACAGGTTAGCTTTGTCTCTGGTTGGCCGCAGGCTGCAGGATCCCCTTCTGTCTCTTGATCCGAGCCCAGCCTGAGCAGCTCCACGCCACAGTGGCCTGGCTCGGCTGGGCCTGAGACTCGGGGCGGGGGCGGGGGCTGGGGGTGGGGGGTGACACCGGCACCTGCTTGCTGGGAGGGCGGTCTCGGAGGGGGCTCGTCTTGCCCCGCAGCCGCCCACCCTCCTGCGCGCCACATCACTTTGCTGCTGGGGTCATTCGGGGCAGTTGCTTAACTGGCTCTTGTCAGGCCCTGGCCTTGCCCGTTTCCAGTTGTTCTGGCACAAATACCATGCTTGTCAAGCGGTGCCTTCTTGTCATGGGCCAAAAAGAGTCTCCCTCAGAGTCTTCGGGCCAAGTCCGTCCACTCACGTCCTGTGTGGTCGCCTGGGGACCACGTACCCTGGGGGCACTCAGGCGATGAGGACAGACAGGTTGCGGCATCGAGGGGCCAGTTATCTGCCCCAAGCAGCTCTGTTGCTTCTGGAAGGAGGTCCCGGAGGCCACCTGGCGGCCCATTGCAGGGGGGAGCACCCCGCAGCCAGCAGAGGGAGCTGCCCTGGGACGTGTGCAGTGGCCCTGGTTCCAGCTGGAGTGCACGTGAGGCCTGCGTCCTGACAGTCATAGAACATTCTCTCCGGTCTGCCCACGTGGCCTTGGACACAGCCCTGCAGACCAGCAAGCAATGCAGCTGCCAGTTCTTGTCTGCATGCTGCCTCATCACAGGCGCTACTGATTGTATACAAACTGATTTTCAGGACTGCCCCCACAGGCGTTTGTGTTTTATGTGTAATTTCTCTTTAAGTAGCTCCTTGGTGGTTTGTTTTGTTTTGTTTTGTTTTGTTTTTTGCTTTTTAAGGCCACACCCATAGCACATGGAAGTTCCCAGGCTAAGGGTCGAATCGGAGCTGTAGCTGCCTGCCTATGCTACAATGACAGCAACTCGGGATCTGAGCCGTGTCTGCGACCTATACCACAGCTCATGGCAATGCCGGATCCTTAACCCACTGAGTGAGGCCAGGGATCGAACCACATGGTTCCTAGTTGGATTCGTTTCCGCTGCACCACCATGGAAACTCTGCTCCTTGCGTTTTTAACGTTAGAATTTATACACAGGAGTTCCCGTCGTGGCGCAGTGGTTAACGAATCCGACTAGGAACCATGAAGTTGCGGGTTCGGTCCCTGCCCTTGCTCAGTGGGTGAACGATCCGGCGTTGCCGTGTGCTGTGGGGTAGGTTGCAGATGCGGCTCGGATCCTGCGTTGCTGTGGCTCTGGCGTAGGCTGGCGGCCACAGCTCCGATTTGACCCCTAGCCTGGGAACCTCCATATGCCTCGGGAGCGGCCCAAGAAATGGCAAAAAGACAAAAAAAAAAAAAAAAAGAATTTATACACATATTTCAGTTCAAAATTATTGCTCAAAGCTCTCTGCACTAATGTTAAAATTACTCTGTGTTAACGTTTGTGAATAAACCTTTCTATGATCATACTTTGCAAGTAAAGTTTCATAAACCTTCGTAAAGTTTGGGAATGAAGTTCCTGGTGTAGGTAGGTTACCGTGTAAACGTTAAACTACCTGCGTTGTGTTTCAGAGGCTAACACCTGCTTCTTCCTTGTTAGGCGCCAACATCTTCCTTACGTCGTCTGGGCTCATCAAACTGGGAGATTTTGGATGCTCGGTAAAGCTTAAAAACAACGCGCAGACCATGCCTGGGGAAGTGAATAGCACACTGGGGACGGCAGGTGGGTCCGGCTAGGTGTGTCTTGGCGCCGGGGCTCCCTCCAGGGTGCGTGGGACCCCGGCTTTCCCTTCTCTCTGGGCAGCAGGTGTGGAGAGCGGGTGAGGGCTTCTAACCGAGCGAATGACAAACCACGCCTGACAGTACTTAGCAGGTTGGGAGGTCCGATTTCTCCCTTAAAGGGAAGGAAGGCACCTTTTTCTTCCCAGGAAAACCTTGTTCCTGTTGGGTTTATTTAGTCTTTTCTAGTTGAAACAACGTGATGTTTCAATGGAGAATGTTTTGGTTGCTTAGGAACAGGTAAAATTTTACATCCTCTTTTGCAGGTTCAGTTTCATATTTTCCTTGCGAATACAATTTATCTGAATATCTGCACATTCAAAATGGTCTTTTAGAAGATAATTTCACTCCAGAAATGTCCATTCCAGATACTTACTTGAGGAGTTCCCATCCACGGCTCAGTGGTGAATGAACCCATCTAGCATCCGTGAGGATGTGGGTTCGATCCCTGGCCTTGCTCAGTGGGTTAAGGACCTGGTGTTGCCATGAGCTATGGGGAAGGTCGCAGACACGGCTCGGATCCTGAATTGCTGTGGCCGTGGTGTAGACCGGCAGCTGCAGTTCCGATTCGACCCCTAGCCTGGCAACCTCCATGTGCTTTGGGTGTGACCCTAAAAAGACAAAAAAAGAAAGAAAGAAAGAAAGAAATTGACTTGGGATGTTTATTTTCAGTTTTGACATTTCGCATTATGTAATTCGGAGAAAGACCCTCCCCAGACAAGTCAGTGGTCTCTTCTGTGTGAATTATTGGCAACATCACTGTGTTGCTCGGCGCTGTTAGTTCATGGAGCTGTGTGTGTAACCCCTTCTTACCACCATACCTGTGACTTTTAAAGCTTACATGGCTCCGGAAGTCATCACTCGCGCGAAAGGAGAGGGCCATGGGCGAGCGGCCGACATCTGGAGTCTGGGCTGTGTTGTCATAGAGATGGTGACCGGCAAGGTAAGCGGAGCCCCCGTGGGGGGACCCCTCGAGGGGGCACTTTACAGGCACGGGCAGGAATTGTGGTCTTGTGACCTTTATGCAGCCGTGCACACATTTCCTGCAAAATAGAGGAATGACCCGTAGAAGGCAGAATAAGCTGAGACAGGCGACAGACTAGGAACCAAGTGTTTATGAGATAGGGGACTTAGAGAACTCGTCAGAGGAACAGAAAGAGCACAGAGCTGTGATTCATACAAACAGAAGTAAGCAAGCTACAAAGAAAGGAAATACAGAACGCTTAGGTCCCTGCAGAGACGGGCGCAGGAAGGCCTGTATCAGCTCTGTTCATAATTGCCCAACTTGGAAGGAAGCAAGATACCTTCCTGGTGGATAAACTGGGAACCCACGCGATGACTATTACGCAGCAACACAAAGAAATTGGCCCTTGAGATGACACGGAGAAACCTTCAAAGCACATTGCTAAGTGAAAGCAGCCGGTCTGGAAACACCACGTACCAAATGATTCCAGCTGTGTGACATTCCAGAAAAGACAGAACACGAAAGGCGGAAAAGATCTGCAATCGGCGGGGCTCCGGACACGGAGGGAGGCGGGCAGGCAGAGGGAGGCTTCGGGGAGACAGAGGGTCCCACAGTGCTGCAAACTGATCACTGACACTCCTAGTGACGGTGACACTGACGTTTGAAGGCACGGGGTGGGACGGAGGGTGTAGCATTACTTACAGAGCAACAAAGTTAGAACCTCCGAAGTGTTATTAGTAGGACGTTTAATGATGGTTACACCTCGTAGCTGTTGAAAAGAAGTGCTCAATAAATAAAACTCTTTCTTCCAACATTAACGTAGAAAGATGCCCCCATCTGTGTTATTTCACTCAAGCCACACATCAGAAAAAGAACAGGTTCTCACATCGAAGAATATTTATCTCGGAGTTCCCAGGTTAGCTCAGCAAGTTAAGAACCTGACATATGTCCGTGAGGATGCAGCTTTAATCCCTGGCCTTGCTCAGTGGGTTAAGGATCTGGTGTTGCCACAAACTGCGTAGGTCGCAGATGCGGCAGACCCGGGGTCGCTGTGGCTGTAGCGTAGGCTCCAGCTGCAGCTGGGAACTTCCATGTGCTGCAGGTGTGGCCGTTAAAAAAAAAAGGCCGATAAATCTGAATAACTAAACAGTGGTACGCCAATTAGAATTCCATACAAGCTTAGTTCTTTCCCCCCTGAGTCTCATTTATAATCATAATAAAACAATCTAAACTGTGCACTGAAAGAATTTGACGCCAATCATTCGCCAAGGCAGCATGCTAAACATCCCTATATGATAACTGTTAATGTTTTATTGACACTTTTATATCATTTTATATATGACATGTCTTATTTGCATGGTGATGGCATCTAGATAATGCTGGGCCAGCAGGACATCTAAATGGGGGAGGCAGACTATGTCCACCCCCTGGTTTTATGAATGAAGTTTTATGGGCACATGGTCACACCCATTTATATGTTGCCCAAGGCCTTCATGCTACCAATGGGAGAATTAAATAGAGTTGTGGCAGAGACCGTGTGGCCTGCAGGCCTTAAAGTATTTACTCTTTGGCTCTTTAAGAAAAAGTTGCCGGCCTCAATATGTATTAATATGGAGATGCCTCAAAAGAGGTTGGGCAGTGGCGTTTTTTTTTTTGTTGTTTTTTTTTTTGTCTTTTTGCTATTTCTAGGGCCACTCCCGTGTGGCATATGGAGGTTCCCAGGCTAGGGGTTGAATCGGAGCTGTAGCCGCCGGCCTACGCCAGAGCCACAGCAACGCGGGATCCGAGCCGCATCTGCAACCTACACCACAGCTCACGGCAACGCCGGATCGCTAACCCACTGAGCAAGGGCAGGAACCGAACCCGCAACCTCATGGTTCCTAGTCGGATTCGTTAACCACTGCGAGTGGCGTTTTTTTATGGCTATATAATATTGAAACCTGATTTTTTTTTTTCTTTCTGTTTTTAGAGACCTTGGCATGAATATGAACACAACTTCCAGATAATGTACAAGGTGGGGATGGGGCATAAGCCACCGATCCCTGAAAGATTGAGCCCGGAAGGAAAGGACTTCCTTTCTCACTGCCTAGAAAGTGAGCC
The DNA here is from genome assembly GCF_016906955.1 of Phacochoerus africanus. Classification (NCBI taxonomy): domain Eukaryota; kingdom Metazoa; phylum Chordata; class Mammalia; order Artiodactyla; family Suidae; genus Phacochoerus; species Phacochoerus africanus. The sequence goes on along the minus strand of NC_062545.1, from coordinate 6,919,253 downwards.
CAGGATGAGGTGGACGGCCAGCCAGCTCCTGGACCATTCCTTCATCAAGGTTTGGCACGTTGCCATGTAGTCCTCGTTTGACTGTGGGAGCGCTGTGTGCATCTGGCGTGAAGGAGATGGGGAAACTTAGATATAAGATGCCTGTGTGTGCAACAGAAAGGAGCTGAATGTACCATGCCAGGGAGTTGGGCTCATTTTGTCTTCCGGGAGGTGTTGGTTAAGGTTCTGCTCCTTGATCCGCTTGGGCAGCTGGCGTTCCACGGGGACTGTGAAGTGGGCTGTGAAACGGGACCGGCTGCACGATGTAGTTTTCCCTCTTCCGAGTGGGCGGCCGGCTGGCCTGGGTGCGGGCTTGGTGACGGCCGCGCCCTCCGGAAGGGCAGAGACGGGGTGGCGGTGGCGGGGCCCTGCGTCAGAAGCGGTGATGATGGCATGTGCGCCGTGTCGGAGGAATTTAATCCAGTCAGGGAATCCCAGCTGTTGCTTTCTTAAGACTGAGATGCCTGAGCTCTTTGGGAGGCTTTAGCCGGGTCAGGAAAGGGAGGAAGGAGGTGGCAGAATGGAAGCGACTGGAAAGGCTCGAGCCCGTCAAGGAGCCCGTCAAGGAGCCGGGCGGGTGCATCCTGCTGGAGCAGAGCAGGTGGCAAACGGCGAAAGGAGAAGCTGGGGAAGGATTCCACCTTCATTGTTGAGTGGGACATGATTAAGTTGTGCTGTAGAACCGTCCCTCTGGAGGCAGGTAGGAAGCTGCCGATACAGGGCGTGGGTTGGGCGCGCAGTCAGGGGTGGCTTCTCGGCGGTGTTCAGGAGTTCACCTGGCCAGGAGCGAGCGACTGCTGAGCGTGAAAGGCGCGCAAGGGGAACGAGTCCAGGATGGCTCCAGGCTCCTGGCTGGTGTCACCGGGCTATGGAGGTCCCATCCGCCAGGATGATAGAGGCGGCGGCTGGTGGAGGCTCGGGTCAGGGAGATGGTGGTTTGGGGAGACAGAAATACTGCTGCAAGGTTATGTGAGGAGAAATGGAATGAGAATGGAACCCAAGAGAAAACACTGACAGGGCCCTGCAGAGGATCTTCCGATAAAGGAATGTGCCAGAGGGTAGGGTGACATTATGTCTGCGCGAGTGAAATTAACCAGGAGATGGATTTGCTGCATAGATATTAGGGATTTACAATTAAATAAAATTTATTTCTTCATTATAAAGTATAAGAACAGTTTCTGTTGAGCGGATATTGTCCGGATACATTCTTAAAAACGCCTTCAAAGCACTGCACAGAGCAGTAGCTGAGCACGGCCGATGCATGGCGTGCAAGCGTGCGTGCGTGCATGCGGCCTTGGCTCTGAGCCAGGCCCCGGGACACACTGCCTGTGACTTGGCGTGGGGCTCACGGGTCCGTAGGGTTCAGCTGTCTCTGCCTCCCTCCCAGGTTTGCACAGATGAAGAATGAAGCTCGTCCCCCTGTGGCCTGGTGGTGTGTGTACTCGGAAACCCCCCTTCATCACTACTGTATGTAATATTTACATGAAGACTCTGCTGAGAAGCAGTAGAAGCCTTTTTAACCTTCCAAGACTAAAGACTGCACAGGTGACAAGCGTCACTTCTCCTGCTGCTCCTGTTTGTTTGATGTGGCACGGGGCCTCCCGAGTGACGGTGTCCGCGAGGTAAAGAAGCTGCATGTTAAGTGCCATTACTACTGTACCCGGACCATCGCCTCGGTCACCTTGGCTCTCAGGTGACTGGGCACTGTGACATCGGTGTCGTATTTTCGTAGTGTTATCAGGCGTCCTGGGCCTTGTCGTTAATCTCCCGTTTGTCGAGTGCACTGACCTTGAAACCTTGCCTTTTGTTGTCCTGGGCAAGCCGCAGGTTTGTTATGCAAAAGGATGATCAATGAAACTTAAGAAAAAGGTTCTTTTTTCAATAAATGGTTTATTTTAGGAAAGCTCCGCCACATTGTCTTTTAATGGTTACCAGCTTCAGAGCCGACACAGTATCTGACCCTGAGGTCTGTCGTTGTCGCTCACGTGTTCCTCCACTGGGGTACAGGCCAGTGTGGCCACTGGGCTGGGAGCTCCTTCAGGACCTAGACTTTCCTGCTAAAAGGTGAGAGAGAGACATGAAACCACACCAAGGCTGTAAGGGCCGGGGCCGGGGGCGGGGCGGGGGAGCGCTTTTAAGTGTGTGTATTGTTATCACTTGCTGCCGGGCTCAGTTCACTTCCAGACCAAGACGTGTGGGTGCTGTGTCTGTGTAAATACGGCTGCATGATCTCCTGGCAAGAAAACATCTTTCTCGGAATGTAACTGTTTCAGCCATTAGTTTTCTAAAATAGCCCAGATTTTATGTCACTGCTGGTGTTCTTTGATTTCTTCTTGCTATTAAATTTTTTTTTAAAGATTGACCTTAAAGCTTCCTGAACTCTTTTCAGAAGCCGTCTGACTTTCTCCTTACCACGGAGCAGGTGGCTCTGGGCAAGTGGGTGCTCAGGCAGGTTCTTGTTCACCCATCTCCAGGTGGTAGAGCCCCTCCGTATAGAAATTAATGTCTGGAGAAAGCTGGGGTCACAGGAGGATTCGTACACTTAGAGGTGTTTTTTTTTTTACTTCAGTTTTTTAAACAGCTTTTTGAGTACAGTTCACGTAATATTGAAAGTATACAGTTCAGTGATTTTTCCAGCATAGTTGTATCATCACACAACCATCATCATAATCCATCTTAGAACAATCCCACTGCCCCAAAAAAGAGACCGCGCGTCAATCTGCAGTCACTCCCTATACTCCTACCCCCAGCCTGAGGCAGCCACCAAGCCACTTACTGTCTCTATAGACCTGCCTTTTCTGGACATTTAATATAAACAGAATCTTCTGATATGCTGTCTTTTGTGTCCGGCTTCCCTTGTTATTGCTGAATGCTGTTCCGCTGCGTGGATGTGCCGCACGTCTTCTTTCTTCCTTTTCTAGCTCCACTGTTTGTTTACTTTGAACGATGCTGCTCTGAACATTCACGTACAAGTCTCTGCGTGGACCTGCATTTTCATTTCTCATGGAGCTGCTGGCTCTACAGTAAATCCATGTTCAGTTTTTTTTAAGAACTGTCAAACTGTTTCCAAAGTGGCTGCACCGTCTTACATGCCCACCAGCAGCGCGTGCAGGTTCTGGCTTCTCCCTGCCCGTGACGACACGTGATGCTGCCTCTCTTTTGGGTGACAGTCCTTCGAGCGTGTGCAAAGCAGCATCTCGTTGTGGTTTGCTCTGCATTTCCCTGACCACGGTGAGCATTTCTTGTGCTTGCTCGTTGGCCATTCATCTGTCTTCTTTGGTGAGATGTCTGATTGAATCTTTTGTCCATTTTAAAATTGGCTTATTTTTCTTCTTATTGAGTTGAGAGATTTTTGTATATGCTGGATGAAAGTCCTTTACCGGATATGTGATTCGCAAGGGTTTTTTTCTCCCAGTTTGTGGCTTGTCTTTTCACATTTTTACTGGTTTCTTTTGAAGGACGGAAGTTTTTATTTTGAAGTCTAGTTTATCAGCTTGTTCTTTATTGCATGTGCTCTTGATATCTTAACCATGACTGGACCCCAAGTCCAGGGGATTGACACCTCTGTTTTCTTCCAAGAGTTTAGGCCTGTCCTCTATTTTTAGTTCATGTGTATAACAGATAAGGGTCCAAATTCATCCTTTTGCATGTAGATACGATCTAGACCCAGCATCATTTGTCAAGAAGACTATTCTTGGTGTCCTCGTTGAAATCAGTTGACCATAAACCCCAGGGGTTTATTTCTGGACTCTCAGCTGCGTTCCTTTGTTCTATCTGGGTGTCCTCTGTAGAACCACACTGTCTTGATTAGTTGTAGCTTTGTAGTAAGTTCTGAAGATGTGAAGTGTGAGTTCAACTTTGTTTTCCTTTTCCAAGACTGTTTTGGCTATTCTAGATCATTTGTATTTTCCTATGAATTTTAGGATCAGCTTGTGGATTCCTTTCCCCCTCCCCCTGCGCCCCAAAAATCAGCTGGGATTTTGGTAGATTGCACTGTGTCTATAGAACATTGTTTTCCAATTCATGAACAGTTCATCTTGACATTTATTTGAATCTTTAATTTCTCTCAGCAGTGCTTTGTAATTTTCAGCGTACAATTCTTGAACTTGTTAATAAGTTTATTTCTAAGTATTTTATTCTTCTCATGCTACTGTGAATGAAAATGTCGTCTTCATTTCCAGATTGTTCATTGCTAGTATATAACAGAACAGATGATTTTTGTTTTTGTTTTTTTTTTTGGCTTTTTGCCTTTTCTAGGGCTGCTTCTGCGGCATATGGGAGGTTCCCAGGCTAGGGGTCGAATTGAAGCTGTTGCCGCCCGCCTACACCAGAGCCACAGCAACGCGGGATCCAAGCCCCATCTGCAGCCTACACCACAGCTCACGGCCACGCCGGGTCCCTAACAGTTCAGCGTCAGATACCCCTGGTGAGACTCAGGAGTAGCCTCGTCATGGTTTTTGACCTCAGGGGGCAGCATTTGTTCTTTCACGGTTCTGTTACGGTGCTGTGGGCGTTTCACATCTGGTTGAAGGTATTTCCCCGCTCCTGGTTTATTGAGAGTTTTTGTCATGACTACAAATTCAGGTTTGTCAAATACTCTTTCTTCACCTCTGGAGGTGACCGCTTGGCCTTAAGCCTTTGTGACTATGGTGTGTTAATTACATCAGTGAATTTTTGGATGTTAAACCAATCGCGCGTTCCCGGGGCGAGTCCTGGTTGATCTTGTTTGTGGTCCTGTTTAGGTGTTACTCTTGCTGTGTCATTTGCAGTGTTTTGTTGAGGACTTCTGCTTTTGTGTGACTGAAGGGGTCTTGCCGTGTGGTTTTCATTTCTTGTGGTGTCTTTGACTTTGGTGCCAGGATAATGCCGGCCTCACACCGTGAGTCGGACAGTTTTCGTCCTCTTTTTTTTTCGGAGATTGTGAAGAATTGGTAGTTACTGTACTTCTTTACGTATTTGGTAGAATCCGTTGGTGAAACCAACTGGGCCCGGGTTTCTCTTTGTGGGAATTAATTACTAATTCAGTCTCTTTACTTGTTGTAGGTCTCTTTGAGTTTTCCAGTCTCCTTTAGTCACTTTTAATAGTTGACATTTTTCTAGAAATTTTAGCCAAGCCGTTGAATTTGTTGGCATACCATTGTTGATAGTATCCTTTTATAATACCTTTAAGTTCTGTAAGGTTGATAGTGATATCTACACTTTTATTTTTGATTTTAATGTTTGTGTTTTCTTTTTTTCTTGGCTAACAGTTTATCGATTTTGTTTTTTTTTTCAAAGAATCAATTCTGATTTCATTAATATTCTGTTGTTTTCTGGTTTCCGTTTCTTTTTTTCCCTCACACTCATCTTTGTTATTTCCTTCTTTCTGCAAGCTTTGGGCTTAAATTGCTTTAAAAAAAAAAATAGAGCATATAACTTGAACTTACTGTACAGATGGTTTTTTCTTTTGTGTGTGTGTGTGTGTGTCTTTTTAGGGCTGCACCTGCAGCATATGGAGGTTCCCAGGCTAGGGGTTGAATCGGCAACGCCGGATCCAAGCCACGTCTGCGACCTGTACCACAGCTGCCGATCCTTAACCTGCCGAGTGAGGCCAGGGATCGAACCCGTGTCCTCCTGGATGCTAGTGAGACTAGTTTCCCCTGAGCCACCATGGGAACACCTGTAAAAATAGTTTCTCAGTAAGTTAAAAAAATAAATAAATAAATAATGTAAAAGCAGGGAGTAGGTTCTTTATTCTTCTAAAATCGCAGACTCAACTCCTGACGCTATAATCTCTGGAGTGAGGTCAGCAGACCTCTTCTGCAGGGACCGGAGACTGCTGTTGCTGGCTTTGCAGGCCAGAGGGTCTTGGCTGCAGGTCTTTGGCCCTGCAGGAGGAGCGTCACGTGAGGGCGGGCGGCTGGTTAACTGGTGACGGCCACCCCCTCGGCCTTCCGCGCAGGGGCAGGGGCATTTCAGAGGGCGGGGGACCGGCCCTGGAAAGAGCGTTGCTTTGCCCTTCGGTCTGGCATGCTCAGCAGGGATGCTGGTTGAGCCTCACTCATTCTTGGGCACCCCCCCCAAAAAAGCCATTGATTTTTAAGTGTTTTCATATTACATCTCTGAAGATAATCTTAGGAAATCACCCACCTGTGGTGCAACCAGTTACCTGTTGATCCCCCTTTATAAGGTGCAGAGGGATCCAGAAAGAGGGGGTGTTAGCAGCTGAACTGACATCCTTAAATGATTCCTTGGCGTGGGTGGAAAAGGAACCTGCGTCTTGATGCCGGGGCAGGTGCCTCACAGCCCTGTGTCCGCCTGAGCACTTTGTCTCAGTCACGGACACAGCTTCCCCCTTTGCAAGCACCTTGTGGGCGGCAGAGCGCAGAGATACCGTGGTGTCATCCCCAAAGGCACAGGCAAAGCCAGCGCCCCCAAGCCTGGAGAGATTTTCGCAGCTGAGGCGGCCCTCGTGTCTCACGTCAGCGCTGATGTCAGGACCGTCTCGTTTGGAGGACGACCAGCTGCCCACTCCGCGGCTCCGGGCGCCGAACACGTGCCACAAGCGCCTCTGTTTGCCATCTGTAAACAGCGCGTGGCCACCACTGCGGTTGAGCCTCGAAAACATGGTTGCTGAAGGAGGTGGCACTGGTGTGAACAGGACAACCCAAGTGACTGGTCACACTGGCAGGTGGCCTTCCGAGGAGCTCAGCAGAGGGGCGGTACGCAGCCAAGTGCGGGCTGGGCCCTGGAGTTGTGGCCTGTCCCGCTCCTGTGGTCTTAGAAATGGCAGGAGGTAGTGGCACTGCCCTCCTGTAGCCGTGCTCAGGTGAGGAGAGCACCCCGAGAATTCATCCTCCCCAGTGCAGCCCGGCAGCTGCGCCCAAGGCCGACGTGCGCTCTGGAGGAAGCTGGATTCAACTCTGGTTTGAGCGGGAACAGGTGCCCCGGAGACTTTGCACTGATTCCTCCCCAGCGCTGTCCCTGCTTGTGAGTCGGAGTCAGACCTTAAAGCCTCGAAAGCCGCCTCCGCTTGGCCTGGGGGGCCTGCTCCGCCCCGAGAGAAACAGGGGCCCCTTTCTGCGACTGTCACGTCCGCTGCACACTGAAGGGCTTACATCCCTGACTTTCAGGTGCACTCAGGGATATAGTAGAAAAATGCTAGTGACTTCAAAGTTTTAAACATGAGTAACTATTTTAAAGAGGTTTTGTTTTAGCAAATACAGCAGTCGGCAGCTGTCCCAGCAGGACTGAGCAAGGAAGCAGGTAACTCAGTGCCTCTCTTCCCCCTGCACAGCTAATCACACTGACCTCTAGTCACGGAATCGGCCCACTTGCCTTACACGTATTTTGCATGGCCGGTGTTTTTTAATAAAAGCTCTCTGTGGACTTGATTTCCTAGAAGTGCCTTAAACTCCCTGCCTCAAAGCAGCAGGGAGGGGAGTTCCCGCTGTGGCACAGTGGGTTAAGAATCCCACTGCTGGGGCTCAGGCTGCTGAGATGCAGGTTGGCTCCCGCCTGGGCACAGTGGGTTAAAGGATCCCTCATTGTCACAGCTGCACTGTAGGTCGCATCTGTGGCTGGGATTCAATCCCTGGCCTGGGAATCTCCATGTGCCAGGAGTGTGGCCGTAAAGACAGATTGTTGCAGGTTCTAGGATGTGACCCTGAACAGCTGGGAGGACCCTGCTCTGGGCTCCAGTTTGCAGGAAACTGCACTGCCTTCTCCCACACCAGACTTCCCAGCAGGCCCAGCGGGGCTGGCCTGGGCTGCCAGGACAGGCAGGACCTGGCACTCAGGTCTCATCATGCACTGCTCGGGGACAGAGAGATGGCTTCAAGTCCACAGGTTTTTGATTCTTAGAAAAATAAAAGCCCTGGGCACCGGAACCCAGGTGAAGGTGAGCCGGGAACTTGGGCGGGGATTCAGGGAGGAATGACTGTCCTGCATGCCTGTCTCTGCCCTTGCGGTAACAGGCCCCGCCTCAAAGCAAAATGCATTTTGCTGGAAGGGCCCAGCACCTGAAAAGCTGTTAGGATTGCTGCCCGGTGCCCTGCCCGCTCTGGCTTTGTAAGGCAATTTTAGAAAGAGGGCCCGTTCTTCCCCAAGAGAGTATTTTGCCTGCCTTGCCCCGACCTGGAGCCTTAGGTCCACACGGGGGTGAGGGGACTTGTTTTCCTTGCTACGTTTTGTGTTTGGTCCCAGAGACAGTTCAGGAGAAAATTAAATGGCTGTGGGTCCCTTTTACATTCCAGGCAGAAGGAGTGGGTGAGTTAGAACTTAGATGACTGTTAAGTGAAGAAGGTGACAGTGATTTAAAAATGACACATTTTCGGACCCTTCAAGGTGATGTCTTGAGCGTTTTGGGGATGGCAACAAGGAGGCCACTCTCTGAGCTTTGATCCCTTCTAAGGGATTCAGAAAGTGTGTTCACCTACTGCCTCATTCACCACCCATTTTACAGATGGGAAAACAGAGGTGAAGCGGCTGGCTCCAGGGCTCACAGCCAACCAGCAGAGGATGAACCGCGCAGCTGGGGAGCGTGGCCGGCACTTCTGCCTGCTCGCCTCTGTCCTCCGTGGAGCCACGAGATCCCCACGGAGGAACGACCCATCCAGGTGCCGGCAACATGCAGGACCACGTGTGCACACCCAGCCAACGGCCCCGGATCTCTGCTCTTCGGAGGAGGTGTGTTTAGAACGGGCGGGGACAGCAAGGCCTTCTAGCCTGCCTGCCCTTGGGGACACCAGTGAGAGCCAACTCAGGCCCGGCCAGACTCTCTCCCCACAACTGAGCCTGGCGGTTCCCGTTTCACTTCTGCAGGTCGTGGCATTGCTGCACCACCGTCCCTCAGGCAGAGGGCTTCTCTGAGCGCCGCGGCATCGCAGCCTGGAGTCACGTGGGGTCTAGGACTATCACCGCTTTTCTTTGTTCCTGTTTTGCCCTTGGCCTCTGCTGACCGGCAGCCATCTGCCGAAGCCCCGCACAGGGACCATCGCTCCAGGGACCACCTTTGGCGCCAAGCAGCGGAACCCTTGGGTGCCCGGAGGGAAGGCAGGAGCCCCAGGGGTCCTCGCGCCCCGGCGCTGGCCCAGTCTGACCCGGCTCGGAAGCACCTTGGCTCCTGCGGTCCCCTTTTCGAGTGAGCCTGCGTTTGTTCGGGGACCCGATTCCGGCCTGCTGCTGAGAGAGGATGGAAAGTCATCTCAAATCGCTGCTGAGCACCCAGGCTTGATGTGAACGTTCAGTTTCAGGAAGCGTTTCTTCAGGGAGTTAGCTGGGCACATCTTCAGGACTCAGGCGGGGGACATGCCACTGCCGGGAGACTGGGGAAACCAAAGCTGCCCCTCGGGGTCCAGTCACGCCCCTGCGATCCGCCCAGCCAGCCTCCCAGCCCCTTCCGGGAAGGAGGAGGCCCCAGCCCCTGCGTCTGCTGCAGCAGCCTAGCTGGGCAGAGCCCACCTCTAACCAGCCGGGCCCTGTCGCCTGCTCCAGATCCTGAGCGCCCCAGAGCCCTGTGGTCCAGAGAACAAGGCAGGGGCGGCCTATGTGAACACACCACAGAGGAGCCAAACACTTTAATTTTCTTTCTTTTTTTTTTTGGAGGCTTAATTTAGTCATCTTACCTAAAGTGCCTTTCACGCTCTGGCCATCCAGGGTTACAGAAACTCAGCACCAAAGGATGAACGGAAACTCCCCCCGAGCTCCCCGTCTCCGCCCTCCCCCTGCACCTCAGATGCCCTCTCAGTGATCACACGCACCGCCTGGCACACTCACATGTGTTCTTTCTCACACACACACGCACACAGGCACAAACTCACGTGGAAAGAAGGAGAACCGAAGCCCACTAAAGCACATGGGGGAAAAGGATTTAAACACGTATTTCACTCCTCCTGGCTCGAGGACCAAGCCCCTGCCTCCCTAGCAGGGCTCACCCAGCTTTGTCACTGGGTCCCACCAAGGATGCTGGCAGTGTCCACCAGTCCCCCAAGGTCCCCTTTGGATGGTGGCGCGTCCCGGGTCAGTCGCTGTGTTTCTGCTTGCTGTCCATGTTGCCGTAGGCGGAGCCCTTGTCAATTTCTGTGACGCCGATCATCCATCGAACCCCCATGGAAGCTGCAGAGACAGGAGGGGTGGTTAGGAGGCGGCCGCAGGGACTCCACTGAGACTTGCCCAGTGCACCCGAGAGGGCAGCTGTCGCGGACTCCCAAGCACCAGCTGGCGGACTCAGGGCTCATTTCCTAGCCCCGGCCTCACAGTTGCCCTTGAGCACAGGCATAGGGGGTCTAATCAGACTAAGTGACGTGAAAACAGCAAGGCTGTTCTGAGGGCGAGCTTTAGTCCTGCAGCACTGGAAGTGCACCGAGCTTGGTAAGCCGTACCCGGCCATACCCAGGGGCTTGCTTCCTGTGCTGATCCCTGAGGCAAAGAGAATTCTTTGGTGAAAGCAGTGTGCTACCTCCCAGGCACCTTCAGCAAAGCCTCCAGAAGGATGGGCCAGGACCTGGAGAATGCAATTGATCAACCGCCTACTCGGGGCCCAGCGGGTCCCAGCGCTGCCTCTGACGCGAGTTTTAGAGCAGCAGACGAAGTCCCTGCCTCCATGGAAAGCCTTTTCTCCAACAGCAGGATTTGGCCCAAACAGAGAAAGTGCAGGACACACACCAGATCCAGGTTTAACCACAAGGATCCTGGGAAACAGGTCTAGAGCCTAGGAGCTGCAGCTGGAGCTCCCCTCTGAGAGGCCGGGCGAGCTCCTTGGGTGCAGGGACCACGTCCTTTTTTTTTTTTTTTTTTTTTTTTTTGCTTTTTAGGGCTGCGCCTGCAGCATATGTAAGTTCCCAGGGTAGAGGTCGAATTAGAACTGCAGTTGCTGGCCTGTGCCACAGCCACCGCAATGCCAGATCCCAGCCTCTTCTGCGACCTACACCACAGCTCGTGGCAGCACTGATTCCTTTGCCCACTGAGCGAGGCCAGGGATCACGCCTGCATCCTCATGGATACCAGTCAGGTTCTTAACCCACTGAGCCACAACCGGAACTCCCAGAGATCACGTCTTAGTCATTGTGCTGTGCCCAGCAGGGGACTCAGGGCCTGGCAGCCCAGTCTGTGTCAAGTGTGGGTAGGTGGGCAGTGGCCGAAAGCTCCAAGTCCTCGTGAGCCTGTTGACGGAGCATTAGCATCGTTTTCATGTCCTCTCAGAGAGCCAGCGAACCCACCACGTTTGAAGCTCACATGGCCCGTGGGCCAGTCACCCGGGGCTGCCTGCAACCTGAGCCAGCTCCAGACCGGCGGGGACGTGAGCCTCTGTCCCAGTATTAGAACTTGTGTACAGTGGAGTTGACGGTGCTGCGGAGTGAACCACGGGCTCCAGGGCTGAAAGGCTTTGACCAAGACAGGCACTCAGGGCAGAAGAATCGGGCTCTCGGGGGTGAGGCTTTGGGGCCACAGAGCAGTTGGTTTCTCCAGCACTGGAGATGCCCCGCTGGAGACGTCTCCCTGGCGTGTTGGGCTCTACTCGCCTGGCACCTGGCAGCCCTTCCCCAGCCTTTGTCTGTGGGACCCCGGCTTCTTCCTCCATGGGGCGGGGTCTGTGTTTGCCCTCCTGCTGCAGCCGCTGCTGAAGGGCTGGGTCCACCCCCCAGGGGGCAGTGGCACCTGGCTGCCCTGTTGCAAAATCAAGTTGGGAGTTCCCGTCGTGGTGCAGCGGAAACGCATCCAACTAGGAACCATGAGGTTGTGGGTTTGATCCCTGGCCTTGCTCAGTGGGTCAAGGATCGGGTGTTGCCTTGAGCTGTGGTGTAGGTTGCAGACGCGACTCGGATCCCACGTTGCTGTGGCTCTGGTGTAGGCCAGACAGGTCCAATTAGATCCCTAGCCTGGGAACCCCATATGCTGTGAGTGTGGCCCTAAAAGGACAAAAAAGACAAAAAAAAAGACAACAACCAACAAAAAAAACAAGTGGCAGCGCAGGGGGAGAGGGCAGGCGTCAGAAACCTCATACTGGTCAAATAAAGCCTGTGTGGCCGAGTGGAAAGACTGACCCAGCACCCCCATGCGACGGCCAAGCACGGCAGCCAACCCAGAAGCACCCACACTTCTCCAAGGGGGCCCAGACCCGCGCTGAGAGGCAGAGAGCCTCTGTCAGTCCTGCTCAGCGGGGGACAAGGACGAAGTGGCTGAAAACGGAGCGGAGCCTCTGCAGAGGTTGGGGAGCGGAGCCTCTGCAGAGGTAGGGGAGCAGAGCTCGTCCCTGGAGGGGCTTCAGCAGCAGCCCTGCCAATCCAGGGGCCCAGACCCCACCCGCCTGGGCAGAGGGTGCCCTGGCGGCAGCAGGAAGTGGCCCAGGCCTGGGATCCTAAACCCAGATCAGTTTCTCCCCATGGACGTGCATGGTCATCACAGGGCTCCAGCCTTGCGATACCCTCCCAGGCCCCGGCCCCGGACTCACCCACAAAGAAGACGAGGACAAAGCCGGCCAGCGTCAGGGAGGAGCCGCTGCTGACCATGTTGACGAGGAAGCGGACGAATGGGTAGAGCAGCAGCGAGGCCCAGAAGAGCCAGTTGACCAGCGTCCAGGGCCGGCGCGGGGGCACCATGGGCGTCTCGGGGAAGGTGCCCGTGCGGCAGTACTCCTCCTGGAAGGCGTCCTGAGGGCAGAGGGCCGCCTGACCTCGCGCCCACCGCGGTCCCCTGCCACCCTCGCCACCCCCTCCCCCCTGAAACCTGTGAGCCGCTGCCCCGAAACGCCAGGCCTGGACCCCACGCACTGCCCTCCGACACCGCGCAGCGGAGGGGATGCCGGCACAGGTGCCCTACGTGGTGGGCCCCAAGACTGCGGGCACCTCAAGCCCCGGACCCACGCAGGCTCCCGCAGGAACGGAGCTGACACGAGAACCAGAGAAATGCCCTCCTTGCCCCTGGAGGCACCACTGACCCCTCTCCCCACCACTCCGTGGTCACCCCTCTTGGGAAGGATGGCCCCAGAGGTCCGCGCACGACCCGCAGGCCAGGCTGCAGGCCCATCGGTCTGGGAAAGGACCGGGCCCGGGCCCGGCTTTGCTGCTCGAGCCGGAAGATGGGGCCGATCCCACCTCCGCTGCACCCTCGCATCTTCACTGCTGGCGCGAGGGCCGAGAACTGGGTGGTTCCCCCCAAACTGAGCACCCTCACCTAAGGAGACGTGGGTCAGAGGGCGATCAGGGGGCCGCAGCATGAAGAAAGGCGGCCTCTGGGGAAAGGCCAGCAGCCCGTTTGCAGGAGGACACAGTCCTGCCGGAGCAGGGCGGGGGCTGGAAACTGCCAATGGAAAAACCCGCCTTTGCTTCAAGGGACTTTGGGGACCCCATCTGTTATAGATTTATTCATCTGGCTTTTCATGAAAGGACTCATTTATGGGGCTTTTTAAAGCATATTTTTCTCACAAACAGGGGCCTTTTTTTAACTAACCGATTAATCCAGAGCAGCACAAGGAAACTGCTGCCTCACGCAGAAACCAGAGGGAAAGAATTTCTATTGTGTTTCTCTGTCAGGGCCCAGGCGGGCATGAGCACAGAACCTCGGAAACTCAGAATCTTTCTATTAAAAAGTGCCAGGCATTTCCACCCACAGGTCCTCAGATCAGGCCATAGAAGCAGCGTCCCCTCAACCCTGCTAAGCCACAGAGGCCGAGGCCCAGGAACCGGCCCAGTTCCATGCCCTGGTGGCGGGCAGACCAGGCCGCCTTTACCACCCGTAAGAGGAGGCTGGAGAGTTGTGCCCATAAGCCACAAGCCACTCAGGAAAGACCAAAACGGCCGGGCTCTGAGAGTGGAGTTTTAAACCCCTTTGGAAAACTATTTTTGCAGGAACACAGGAACGATTTTTGCTAAGGGAAAAACAGGATTCCAAAGCCTGAGCATATTTACAAGCCTGTCTCTGCTTCACCTGATGTTAGGTGTTTAGAAGTCTTTGGAACGGAAGTCCCAACACATTCTCAAGGGTGGGGTGCAAAGTCCTGTTCAGCTGCAGTGCGGGTCCCTGGGTGAGGACCTGAGTGGCCATTTGCTCTCGGACAGCGGGGCAAAGAAGGTGCATGTGCCAGCCGGTCGCTATTCAGAGAATTTGGTGAAAGGGAATCAGAAACCCACCAGACGGGTTTGATTCTAGATAACGAGCTGGTTTGGGTCTCAAAGGTGTGACGGCTCAGAAGGAAGTTTTTCCCAGTGAGACCTGCTCCTACAAATGCCTTCCTCACCGAGGGAAGCTCAGCTTCTCTCCTTCGGAAGATCAAGGCTTAGGACAAGAATAATTAGATGCCCCTGCCAAGCTCGTGCCTTTGAGGAGAGAGACTACGAGAGATCCTGCTCAGAGGAGGGAAAAGAACTAGGGGGGACGGGGGCTGGACCACAGACAGGAGGCGGGGAGGGGGCGCTGAACAGATCAAACCCAGCCAAGGTGGACCCTCGTGGGTCCGTCCTGCCTGTGCTGGTGGTGTTTTGAGACCAGACAGGCAACGAGATGATGGCCCCAGAGCATCACGGCCCAAGAGAACACCCCCCACCCCACCCCACTCCACTCCCAAGAATGCTTTGCCTTCAGACCCCCTTGGGAAAATCCACTAGGGCTCTGGGGGCCGACACTTCCTTGTCTGCTCACCACGCCCGCGAAACAGCCCCATTCTTTCTGTGAAGCCCTCTTGAAAAATATGTTCTTTTTCCCCGCGGCCAAGGGGCGCATCCGCAGTACCCGGGGTCACTCATTTCCGCTGCGAGGTCTCCGGGGGCGGGAGACGCCCCCCTCCCCCCAGTGCCCTAAGCGCCCCCGGCGCCACCAGACACCAGCCCTCAGGTGGCGCAGGCCGGCCCGCCGCACTGACCTTCTCCTGGTAGAGCTTGTGCAGCCAGGCCGAGCACTTGTCCTCGTCTTCGGGGACTTCTTCTAAAGGAATCCGCCTGCGAAGCAGAGAGCAGCTAGCAAGGCGGGGCCCCCAGCCGGGGCTCAAAGACGACAACGCCCGCCCTCTCTCGCCCGTTTCCATCGGGGCAGCCCGGGGAATGTGGAAGAGGGTCATTCAGTGGATTGAAAGGGGGGGATCCACATGCAAGCTGGGCAAGTGCCGGTCCCTATGCAGTCACGGCCGAGAGCCCGCTTCAACGACTCGGACCCATCAGGGAGGACCGCCCGCCCACCGCCCCCGGCCCCGCCACTCCCCCTCCCCCTCCCAGAAAAGCTCCCAACACCTGCTGCCCGCCTCTCCACAGAGGGCAGCCAGTGCCAGCATCCACCTGCCATGGGTGATAATCCTACACACGCAGCCCCTGGGGAGGTGCTAGCACGCTTGAGCTGCTCTCAGGCAGGTGATGACCTAAGGCCTCTGGCTTCTTGGGCTCCGGGTTTTGACACATAACGTGACCTGTGTCTTGGTGAAGGGACAGTCCCCCAGCAGGGGAGAACCCAGGGGCTCCTCAGCCGGCTCTGAGGCTCAGGCACCATGCTCCCTGGTGGTGCCGGCTCTGAGGCTCAGGCACCATGCTCCCTGGTGGTGCCAAGATTCCAGGGCGGCCCTGGGCTGGGGGCTGACCAGGGCTAAGGCTCGGCCACCTGCACACAGCCCATCCCGAGCAAGGAAGTCACTGGGCACGTTTCCTGGTCCATACGTATTGCTGTCTGTTCTCAGGCTGCCAGCTTTGGTGATCTCCAGGCATGGTCATTTATACCTGATCTTGTTCATGTGAATTTCTGCAACCATCATGATTGTCTCGGGCTCATTTCATTTCCTGCTCTGGACCAATGACCATCTTAGTAATGAGACACTTTTTTTTTTTTTTTTTGGCAGTGCCTGCAGCATGCAGAAATTCCTAGGCCAGGGATTGAACCCACACCACGGCTACACCAGAGCTACAGCAGTGACAATGCCAGATCCTTAACCCACTGAGCCACTTAGGAACTCCAGGACACATTCTTAGAATTTGTCCACCGCTGTTGCCTGTTAAGAGAGCAAACTGTGGGATTTCATCTTCTAACAAAGGCAGGGTTGTACAGAGTTAAGTTTTTCACATAATTAAAAATGACTCTGGGAGTTCCCACCATGGTAGAGTGGGTTAAGAACCCAACCACAGCAGCTTGGATCACTTCAGAGGCATGGGTTCCATCCCCAGCCTGGTGCAGTGGATTAGAGGATCCAGTGTCACTGAAGCTGTGGCTTGGATTCAGTCTCTGGCCCGGGCACTGCCAAATGCTGTGGGTGTGGCCATTAAAAAAAAAAAATTACTCTTTAAAAATACAGGCACACCTCAGAGAGATTGCTGGTTCGGTTCTGACCACAGATATCACGTATCCCAAGAAAGCGAGTCACTGGTTTGCCAGTGTGTATAAAAGTTATGCCGACACTGCCACCTGTGATACAGAAGCATTAGGTCTAAAAACCAGTGTTCACACCCTAGCAAAAGATTTTATCGCTAAAAAATGCTAACCAGGAGCTCCCGTCGTGGCGCAGTGGTTAGCGAATCCCACTAGGAACCATGAGGTTGCGGGTTCGATCTCTGGCCGTGCTCAGTGGGTTAAGGATCCGGCGTTGCCATGAGCTGTGGTATAGGTCACAGACGCGGCTCGGATCCCGTGTTGCTGTGGCTCTGGTGTAGGCCGGCAGCTACAGCTCCAATTCGACCCCTAGCCTGGGAACCTCCATATGCCGCGGGAGCAGCCCTAGAAAAGACAAAAAGACAAAAAAATGCTAACCATCATCTGAGCCTTTGGTGAGTCGTCATCTTTTTGCCGCAGTGGCAACATCAAAGATCACAAGTCACCGGAACAGAACTCACAGTAATGAAAAAGGTTGAAATATGGAGACAATGACTAAAATGGGACACGGGATCTTTGATGAGAACGAGCCGGTGGGACGGCATCGGGATTATTTAAAACGGGGCCTGCGTCTCTCTCAATATAAACAGCACCGTGAGCACGTGCGTTTCCGCTCGGCCCGCAGACAAGAAAATAGTAACAGATTTCCCTGGAAGAAGGTGTGCGGCTCATCCGTCATTTCTTTCCCTGGGGATGGGCGCTCGATTTTCTGGAAAGGAAATGGAGCCAACTTACCTAACGTATAAATCTGCATGATATTTCTTTCCATTTAGGACTCCCAGCAGTGTTGGATTTTCATTATTTCTGAAATTGAGTGTACAGTCATATACAGCTGAAACTATAAAAAAAATAAAACAAATACAAAGCAGTATATAGCGTGTGAACCCAATCTCGGTTTGTAGATATACACACTGGAAAACAATCATCAAGTTGAGAGCGGATTATCTTGGCGTGAAAGGCCGACTGGTTCCTTCCTCATGCTTTTCTGTACCGCCCGTGTCCCCGTCCAACACGTGAACACATGCCAGCATCAGAAAAGCACACTGCATCTCGGTAGGAGCACTCGCTCACTGCTGAGGTCAGCGCAGCTGAGAGCAGTACTGCAACGTCCCAGCTGTAGGTCCTTCAACAGACACCAATATTTACACAAGTAGCAACAGTAAGATAAACGACCCCAAGGATGCTATCTAAGGATGTGTCTGAGTTACGGCAGCCTAACCACTCTATGTGCATTTTTCCTCTAGAAAAATAAGAGAGCTACAAAACTAAAATAAGATACTGGAAACTTCCTAAGTCAGTTGCAACAGAGCTGAGAAGCAGGCATGTGTGATATGAATGGGTCTACCGAAGGGTGAGTCCACCTGTCGGCATACTGAAAGTCATGTCAGGATTCACCACTGCAGCCCCAGGGCCTGTACCAGGCTCCATGAACGCTTCTTGGGTGGCAGGAGACATGAGGGGTGGGTGGATGGCCCTTCCTGCAGAGTCAGTAAGCCGGGACCGGGCAGTGGGATGAAGCTGAGTTTGGGAGTTAGTCTGGGTAGGAATCCCAGGGCCACCTTTTCCCAACGGTGGGGTCCTCCGGAGAGTCCACCCTGAGCCTAGCCCTCCCGGAGAATGGGACTCATGACCTGCTGGAACTTCCCAGAAAGCCCAGCACGGTCTCGGTGGACACTGCCAAGAGCTCTGCAGACCTGCAAGTGCCATCACCCAGGTGAGCAGGGGTGATGGGTGGGCAGGAAGTCATTTGGTCTGGCTGGGGGCGTGAAAGACCCAGGCTCCGAAATCACCATCCATTTCTTCCTACCCACCGCTGGCCACCACGTGGGGTCTCCAGGGGATGCTCTGGCAGCTGGAGCTCAGCTAAATGCCAGCAGAGAGTCTCCACCCACCCCTCCGCCCAAGGAACTGAGACCACTCCCTTGTCCTCTGGGGGAGGGCGCAGGGAGAAGTGTCCCCTCCTGAGGCAGAGCAAGGCTGGCAGAGAACAACCTGCATGTGTAGCGCACTGCTCAGCCTTTTTAAGCATGAAATGACACAGCGTCCAAGGCATCAGGCTGCACAGAGTTTGGCTGTAGAGACACAGGGTTTGAGAGCAGCGAGGGGCAGGCGAGCTCCCGGGGCTCAGTGGTTTCCTGCCTCTTTCTTCCGGCCGCTCTTACACAGGAGCCTGACGCTTGCTGCAGAGCTGGGGGTTACTTGGAATAATTAAGGATGGGACGACCCCAGGGTTCCCCAGAGAACAGCCTAAATTGGCACAACGCCATTTTCCCCAGAAGTCCCAAGGTCTTGAAGTGACAGAACTGGGCCTGGCACTAGATCCATCTGCTTAGGCCCAGGAGAAGGATGAGAGCGCCCTGGCAGCCCCGCCAGCCCGGGTGTGACCCTGGCCTGCTGGGGTCTAGCGGAGTCACTCGGGAGAAGTTCCTTATCACCCAGCCCGACTCCTTATCTGTGAATTGAAAGTTTAAAAAATTCCTTCACTGCATTTGGCAGCACATGTTCTGGCCATGCTACATGTGAGGTGCTTTCGCTGCCAGCATATCAGACCTGCCCTGCTATTTATTATGATTCTTCTTCCTATTATTGTTGATGGCGGTGGGATAGCTTGCAGGCAAAGCTCAAGTCAGGGAGTCTCACTGGTCAAACCCAGGCAGGGGAAAAGCAGAACTGGTAGCTGGACACCCCCACCTGGCCCAGAAGAGGGGCGCAGGGGGCGGCAGGAGGTGCTACCTACAGCCCACATTTGATTATTATGGGCCGGACACTAATGCTGCTGGGTCCTCGTTCAGGCCGACCTGCAACACCAAAGAGGTTCCACAGAAGCGCCAACCGGGCAGCCAAGCAGGGGAGGGGTCCGGGCGGGGGCGGGGAGCCAGGGCTGCCTGGGGCAGTGGGGACCTCAAGGTCTTCACTGACAGCATCAGACACTCCTGCAGCCCCACCCGCATGCCCGGCGCAGGCCCCAGGGGGGAGGCCGGGGAAAAGCCCTGTGTTTGCAAACTCAAGGAGAGGGACACAAAGCCTCGCCGCTCCCTGCTTCTCATCCTTACCTACGGTCATTTAGGGCTCCAGGCAGTAATTGCGGCCCCGCCAGACAGATGGCAAAGTCACAGAGTTCACTGCCTGGGGACAGCTGGTACAATAAAATAAAAATCTGGGCTAATCCGGTGTGGGGCCCAGGGACCAGCATGGGCCGCAGCCTGCAGTCCCAGCGCTGGGCAGCGGAGGGCAGCGTTGGCTGTGAGAGTGAGAGTGAGTTCCTGTGTGTGTGTGTGTGTGTGTGTGTGTGTGTGTGCGCGCGTCGCGTGTTCATGCGTGGTGCAGCGGAGGGCAGCGTTGGCTTAGAGTGAGTTCGTGTGTTGGGGTGCGCCCGTGTGTTCGTGTGGGTGCGCGCGTGTCCGTACCCACGTGTGCTCACGTCCCCCCTCCTGCCTAATGGCCAAGGTCGGGGGCGGGGGGGGGGGGGGAAGGTACGTCTGGGGCGCCGGGGGGGCGGGCCGGGCTCCCTCGCTGCAGGGGCGGGGCCGGGGCTGGTCCTTACCTACATTTCTCAAACTCCTCACGGTGACCGCAAAGCCCTTGGTGCGAGGCAGCAGGTGGTGCTTGAGGCTGGGCAGCCCCTTGGCCTGCGCCACCTGCATGCTGATCTGGTGCTTCTTCTCCGTGAACCGCGTGCCCTCGCAGTGAATCAGGAACTGGAGGGGACAGAGCAGCCTTTACACACGGCCCCGAGCTCCCTCAGACACAGCCCCGAGGCCACACACGCCCAGGCCACCCCGCGCCTACTGTGTTCAAGAGCCGGGGAGCTTCGGAGAGAAAGGGTTGACACTTGGGGAGGCTGAGGAGGCAGGGGGTGAGCGTGTGTGTGAGGGTGACAAGGGCACCCCGGGGCGGAGCCCGGCACCCTGAGCTCAGAGGAAGGGGGGGTCGGCCGGGGGCGGGGCCTGCGGGAGGACGGGGCGCCCGTACGAAGTACTTCTCCGGGTAATCGCGCAGGTGCAGCAGGCTCCGGGAGACGGTCTTGCGGTCCTGCTCCCACTTGCGCGTGCAGAAGACCATCTCGGTGAAGTACCACATCCAGCCGATTATGGGGACGTAGGCCAGCTCCTTCTTGGCCAGGACTTTGGAGCCCTGAAACAGAAGGGCCCGAGGGCGTCCGTGAAAGGGGCCAAGTGGCCTTGCTGGCGGCCGAAAGAGCTCACTAGAAAGAGGAGCGAACTGCATTTCAGGGCCCTGCGGATGGTCCCTGAGCACACGGGGGCAGGGAGCCGTCGACCTGGAGCTGCCACACTGGTCAGCTAGAGGGCAAGGCTGTGCCAACTCGGCCCCGCAGGGGCGAGGAACAAGGGGGCCTGGCTCTCCATGGGGAAACAGGCACGGGAGCGGGGTGGGGGGCAGTTGGGAACATCTGGGGGTGCTGGGGAGGCTGTGTCGTCCTCGTGCCCACCTCCAGGTGTGCTGGCTAAGCCCATCCCGCAGACCTCACCCAGTCCTCAGGGAACTTGCTGGCTCTGCATGGGGCGGATACACTCTCCTTAAAGCAAAGCAGGTTCTCTGGGTCGAATGGCTAAGAAATGATGGAGCCCAGAGCTACACTCAGATCGGCAGGTGCACTGGGAGCACTCCACACAGCCCCCGGCCAGCGCATCCCCAAGGCTGCACGTGGTGCCGGCGGTGACCTGCTGGGGAAGGATCCAGTGGCAGGAGGGGACAGGGAAGACACAAAGACAGCTTCTGATCTAGTGGATTGGGTTCCACATTTTTCACCCCCATTTTTGGAATTGGCCAAGGTCCTCCTTGAAAGAGCTGCCATCCATCAATAACAAAGATGACGGAGGCGGTGATGCGGACTGGCCGGTGGCCTTAGCTGTGCTCCTGGCGACAAGCGTCATTCTGTGCCCCTGAACCCATGAGGCCTGCGAGCAAGAGCGACACTTGAGCATGGCCCCGCCTCTTCCCATCCCTCCCTCGACAGCTACAAAGCTCAGCAGAGGGGCAACGGGCCACAGTCCCCAGTCCCTGCAGACCAGGGAAAGGTATAAGCAGCCACTTGCTCCCTTGACCTTCAAAAAAACAAGCATCGTCCCCACTGGGAGAAGAAAAGGCACAGACACC
The DNA here is from genome assembly GCF_016906955.1 of Phacochoerus africanus. Taxonomy (NCBI): domain Eukaryota; kingdom Metazoa; phylum Chordata; class Mammalia; order Artiodactyla; family Suidae; genus Phacochoerus; species Phacochoerus africanus. Next base: position 6,897,776 of record NC_062545.1, on the reverse strand, counting down.
TTTCAGGCACAGCCTCTCCACGTTTTGACGGGTTTGAGTTGTGTTTTTCTCACGTGAAAATTTCCAACATGCAAATTATCTCACAGAGAACCAAGACATAAGATCCACAGACCTGTCCCAGAGGACCCAGAGGCAAGTCCCCGGAGGTCAGAGCACTTGCCCGTGAGGGGTCATGGCCAAACACAGGGGACGCGTTCCACAAATGCTGTTGAATTCTAAACCGGTAGGACAGGTACACCCATTCTACAGATGATCAAATTGAGGCTCAGAGACAGTCAGTGACTCACCCAGAATCACAGATCAGCAGCTGGAGAAGCAGAGAATTTGGGCCGGGCCAGCCCGTCGGAGGCCAAAGTTCGTGGTAAATGTTAATGAACCCCTAGGCCCTGGCCGATGCTGGGGGCCGTCCTCCCAGCCACTGCTTCCTTCTCTTTCATTTCCAGACTCCCTGTCATTCCGAAGGCCACGTTCTCAGGCTCCAGGGGCACCGTGACTGGCCCAGCCCCAGGGGCTGTGAGGGATTTCGCCTGGTCCCTCCTCTCTCGGGGTCCTTATCTGCGTCATGGCAGATCCCAGCCTGCTTGGCCCAACTGGTGAACATTCAGAGGTCAAAGGTGGCCTCCCTGTCCCCTCCCAGTGCAAGAGCGGTGCCTGCGAGCATTGCAGACAAAGCTGCAGGTTAACTGTTAACTGACTGACTAAGTGGGGCGGGGAGTGGAGGCGTCTCCTGCAGACACACCTGAGGATGCTGGAGTCCCCCCTCACAGGGCGACAGAAGCACGACTGCAGGGGTAGCTGCTTGGAAGGAAAACTACAGGTCTCTACATCTAGCAACTTCTAATCTTGCTGTAGCCAAAGAGAGCCTGACAAGCACGAAGGCAGAAGCTGGGACGAAGGCGGACTTCATCCTTGTACTTCGTAAAGTGATGGGGAGATTTCGTCTCCCTGGGACCCAGTGCCAGGAGAGCAGGTTCAGGCCCACTGAGAGAATATTCCATCTCTCTTCCATCCCCCACAACTTATCCTACTTTTCGTAAGAAAACATGTGACGGAGGGAAATGAATTAAGGTCGAAGAAACTAATAATTACCGCACACCTACTCCGTGCTACGCACTTGACGAGACATCTTACTTGTATTCATTCAGCCCTGAAACAGCAGGAGGTGGGAAAGGTTAGCCAAGGTTCAGAAAAGTCAGATAAGCTCCCCAGGGTCACAGAGCTGGTAAACGCAGAGCCGGGGTGTGAGTCACACGTGTGGGGCTCACAACCACTGGGGGTTTTGCCTGCACACCCGTCTCGCCCCTGCCACCTGCATCGGAGAACTGTTCTGGAGTCAGAGGGAAACAGAAATATCTGCTCTTGGTACCTGAGCACACGAGGCACCAATCCACCTCTCAGAGGATCCACTTCTGCGCTGAGTTTTACGTGTTTGAAAACAAAACACAGGAAGCCTAGAACTTGGGGGAGTGCGGTAACTGATGGCGGCTTATAGGAAATAACATTCATGTAGCCGTTCTAAACCCATCTTCACTGGCTTTCTTTCTTCGGGAGACTGCAGTTAGAAAAGTGGTCCCTTTATAATCAAACTTTAAGAAATGTGGGTTTTCAGACATATGTGATCTTGCACAGAAGGAGGCCCATTTCAAGGAAAAGACCAGAAGCATCCTGGCAAAATCAAATCACAACATTGACAGTTTGGGTTCAGTTCTTGATTTTCTTGGGGTTTATATCATCTTCTTTCTGATTTGGGTGAGTAAGTCCAAAATCGCCCTGCACTGACCTTGGGCTGGCGGCCAGTGAGGGAGGGCCGATGCGTCTGCCTGGCCAGGCCCAACCGCGGAAGAATCGGTCAGCAGAGCCCAGGACCGCAGCAACCGGCCGCCTCCTCGCTGAGGGGGCCTGTCACTCAGGATCTCCCCTCAGGTACCCCCTTCCCTCGCCTCACAATTACCCCTTCACCAGCATCTCTCATCGCTCGGGAACCACATGCCTTCACCACGGTGGCCCAGCTGCTCCCTGGACCTCCGGCCCTGCCCGGCAAACGAAGCACGGACACTCAGAGTCACAGAGGACCCCCAGAAAGCTGCTGTGTGACGGAGTGGCCTGTGGTTAAATACGTGAGGTATCCAACACACGGGGCACCCCCAGGGGACACATCCCCCCCACTACGATCGCTCAACCCCCAAGTTGTGTGGCCAGTATGCACCCCTTCTTTGCCTGCGTATACTACAGAGTCACTGAGAGCAAGGGCTGCAGCTTTCAATCCATCCTTGTATCTCCATAGCAACCAGCACAGTGTCGTCTTCTCCGCCTTTTTTAATTTTAGGGCCACACCCACAGCATATGGAGGTTCCCAGGCTAGGGGTCGAATTGGAGCTGCAGCTGCCAACCTCCACCACAGACACAGCAGTGCCAGATCTGAGCCCGTCTGTGACCTACACCACAGTTCATGGCAACGCCAGATCCTTAACCCACTAGAGCAAGGCCAGGGATGGAACCTGCATCCTCATGAATACTGGTCAGGTTCTTAACCTGCCGAGCCACAGGGGGAACTCCCAGCACAGTGTATTCTGCAGGAAATATACACATATGCTTGTCGGATGAATATTCTGAATCTGCAACAGTCGCCACTGTCACCACCATGTGTCCTCGTGTTTAGAAGGCAGTAGGGAGCTCCGTTAGTGCCCTCTGCTTAGGAACCATCATTCCAGCCTGCTTCTGCTTCTCCCTGTGTGCAGACAAGTGGCAGGGCTTCAGCCCAAGCTCTACGGGATTCCGTAAATAATACTAACTCAATGGAGACCTGAGGTTCAAGGTTAAACATCTTGCTGGGTGGCCCCGGTGACCCTGGCCTCCTGGTACCTCTGGGCACCCTTGCGTGTCCCTCCCTGTTTCCTGGAGCATGGGCTGAGCTCATCGACTCACTTCGGACACGCAGACTACAACACAAGTGCTGGCTGCCACTTCCAAGGTGTGGCTACAAGAAGTCTGTGGCTTCTGCCTTGGGTGCTTTCTCCCCATCACTCTTGCCCTGCCCCCACCCCACCCCACCCCGTGGAACAAGTGACACCTGAGCAGAAGCCGGGGGAGGATCAGGCTGAGACAAACAGAGACAAGCCTGGAGGCAGATCACGGCATGGCGACCCTTCAGCTAAGGCCGTCACCCCTGCCAGGACCCCACGGAGCTGGGCCGGGGACCCAGACCACACAAGCGGGCATAAGTCGAGTTTCTTTGGAGGCACTAGGTTTGGGGCTTGTGGCGCTGCTGTAGAGAATGAACCCGTGAGGCCGCTTTAAACACCCGACGAGAACATCCCACTTGGCCTCGGGGGTAACAGCCAAGCCACACGAACCGAGCAGATAAAAACGGACAAGAACAGCTGCTTTTACGGAGAGCTGACCGGGCCCTGGCGCTGCGCAAAGACCTGGCAACACGATCTTAGGGGACCCTCTGGGGCCGCTGTGAAAGAGCACGTCCTATTCTCCTGGGGCGGAAGCTCCGTCAACAGGACCGAAGCTTCGGGAGTCATGACCCTGGCGCCGCACGCCCTGGGCTGCCCACGGGTCACCCGCACCCCAGGGAGGAGGCAGCCAGCGAACCCCCGAAAGGCGGTAACCAGAGCCTTCGCCGCCTGGTCTGCGCCAGCAATGCCAGCTCTCGGGGCACCAGAGCCTCGGGGACAGGCCACCTGAAGGACCTCATGGGTAAAAGCTTATAAAAGGACTGAAAGCAGCACCCCCTTTTTACTTTTAAAAAGAATCCCATCGTGGCAAGTTCCCATGTGGCTCAGCGGGTTAAGAACCCAACCATGTGGGTTCCATCCCTGGCCTCACTCAGTGGGTTAAGGATCCGGTATTGCCGTGAGCTGTGGTGTAGGTCGCAGAGGCGGCTCAGATCCCACGTGGCAGTGGCTGTGGTGTAGGCTGGCAGCAATACCTCCGATGTGACCCCTAGCCTGGGAACTTCCAGGTGCTGCAAGTGTGGCCCTAAAAAGCAAAAGAAAAAAGATGAATCAGGTTAGTTTTTTTGAAGGTCAATTAAGACAGAAGTACTGCTGAATAAGTCACATAACAAGATGCTGTTTCATTCCTTTCAAGGGTCATAGGAGTATATGGGCCGCTCATCTGGCATCACGCCCTTGAGGGAACACCCAGAGATGCTAAATGGTTCCCTGCCACGCAGGGAGAAAGTCCTCCCCGGAGAACACAGCCTGGTGCTTCCACCTGAGCTGGCCCAACCCGCACAAGGTCACTGACACCCTCTCTCATCCTCTCCCGGTGCCTCTGCCAGCACGTGGCTGCATCAGAATTTGTAGAGACAGCCAAAGCCATCGCACCAGCTGTTTCCCGGTGCTGGGGGGGGGGGGTGAGTAGGATGATGTGGTCACCCGCTGCCCCCTCCCCATCCTCCCTCCACTGCTGCCAGGACCTTGGGGGCTCCAGGAAGCACTTCAGCAAGAATCTAGATAATCTGACGGCACCCGGCAAGGCTACCCGGACTCCACGAGGGGAGATGCACCCGCCCACTGCCTCGCTGCGTGAAGTTCCTCAAACTCCTGGACGGTCTCCAGCCCAAGGGGCAAAGCTCATGCGCTCACATGCAATGTCTGCCGTGTGGTGTTTATGAGTCAGAAATGAACTCTGACCGGACAGGGCTTTCATCAGGAAGTCAGGGTGCCAGGTGAACAGTCCCTGCGTAGGACAGCTGTTCTGCTTACTAACTTACCATTTTATTTTTTATTATTCTTTTTCTTTTTAGGGCTGCACCTGCGACACATGGAAGTTCCCAGGCTAGGGGTTGAACCAGAGCTGCAGCCACCAGCCTATGCCACAGCCACAGCAATGCAAGATCTGAGCCGCATCTGCGACCTACACCATAGCTCACAGCAACACTGGATCCTTGACCCACTGAGTGGGGCCAGGGATTGAACCTGCAACCTCATGGATACTAGTCAGGTTCTTAACCCACTGAGCTACAACGGGCAGTCCCTGCTTAATAACCTTCAAAGCATCTGCACCCTTGGGCTCTGATTTGTAAACTGATCAGGATTTTGGAGTCTCTGCTGATCAAATGCTGAAAGTGCTAAGACAGTCACCACAAGGACACCTCCCCTTCTCAGCCCCCGGTCCCCCTCCAGTCCCAGGTCCTCTCTCCACGTGACTTCTCCTCCAAGCCCCTCGTGGGGTCCACCCTCTTCCCTGCACTGTGTCGGCAGACTCTGGTCGTTTCCGTGAGCATCCCTGTTTGTGCCCCTGCTTCGTCAGTTCCTGCTGCCCCATCCCTGGTCCCCTGAGGGTACTGAGGGTTTTTACTCCCCAGAGTGGGCCCTGCGCAAACCACGAGCCAGGGGAAACTGGCGGCCTGTCCCTCCCAGGCTGCCCTGGTCACTTTCCGACACAAAGGTTCCCCCACAGCTTTTCCTCCCAACACCATCCAGGAGGAAACGAGCAGCAACTCTGAAATTAGACTTAGCTGTTCCTAGCCTGGGGCAAATTTCTTTACCCAAACTGAGGCTCTGGCAGTTTATTTGTCAAAAGTAAATAGCAACAATATCACAAGGATTGGAAAGAGCACACACAGGTGAAAGATGCTTTTAGAAGGAGCTCGTGGAGTTCCCGTCATGGCGCAGCGAAAATGAATCTGACTAAGAACCATGAGGTTGCGGGTTCGATCCCTGGCCTCGCTCAGTGGGTCAAGGATCCGGCATTGCCGTGAGCTGTGGTGTATGTTGCAGACGCAGCTTGGATCTGGCATTGCTGTGGCTATGCGTAGGCTGGCACCTGTAGTTCCAATTAGACCCCTAGCCTGGGAACCTCCATATGCTGCGCATGCAGCCCTAAAGAGGCAAAAGACAAAAAAAAAAAAAAGTATTTAGAAGGAGCTCGTGGTCACAGAGCCACAGAGGGACTGGGGGGGCAGGGCACAGGCCCTGGAAAGTGCCTCTATGTCCAGCACACTTGCTGCTGCCCCAAATGACAGGCGTCTCACATTCTGAGCGTGAACATACCCACGCCACCTGGGAAGCCCAGAAAATCAGCAGCTGCCCCCATACCACAGCTGAAGTTCCAGGAAGCCCAGGCCGCAGGCACGAGCACTGGTGTTCTGGGCAGGATGCAAAGACATCAGGTGCCCTTCCTCCTGCAACGGAGGGAGGATCCAGCCATCAAGCATCTGGATTCTCCATGGGGTTTGGATGATGCGCCGTTCTCTCCTCCCAGAGAGAATGAAGCCACAGAATTATAGCCCAGATCTCTGCCCAAGGCCGCTTCAAACACAGGTATTGGAAACTCTGGGTTTGTTTTCCTGAAAAATATTTGCGCACGCACACACACACGCCTGCACAGACATCACTGTCAGTTCTGGAGGAACAAACAGGAAAACAAAGAAGAAAGCTGTTGGCAGGCGGGCCTGTCCATTCTGGAAATCTCTGCAGTGCCTATTCGCCCAGGCAATGCAGTTTTCTAGAAGCCTGAAGGCAGCAACCTTGACTTACACTCCTTCTATGTCTGGAAAAATGGCTAATGACCTTATAGTTGCCTTTTGATAGTTTAACTGCAAAATGACCATCACTTGTCCTAAAGGCATTACTGGAACCTGTTTCTAAGCATATATATTTTGTTTCCTTCTTATGGCCACACCTGCAGTATATAGCGATTCCAAGGCTAGGGGTCAAATCGGAGCTGTAGCTGTTGGCCTACACCACAGCCACAGCAACACCAGATCCGAGCCACATCTGCAACCTACACTGCAGCTTTCGGCAAAGCTGGATGCTCACCCCGCTGAGCGAGGCCAGGGATTGAACCTGCATCCTCAGAGACTATGTCAGGTTCTTAACCCACTGAGCCATAGTGGGAATTCCCTGGCCCCATGTTTTGCTTAAAAAAATGTTGAAAAAAGCAAATACAAGTGTGCCCCAAGGCTACTTAGCCCTTTTAGCTAAAGGGCCTTCCAAAGCAGGCGGAGGCCAACAGCACCCAAAGGGGCATCTGAGGCTCCACGGGAACGTGGGCACTGGACAAGGAGACCTTCTCCAGGGACTGAGACAAAAGTCACCCAGGGGAACCCAATACCAAAGGCAGGCAAGAAGTCCAACTAGGTGGAGTAAAGCAAGATTTTCTACTTATTCTGAACCCTGCAGGTCAAACTCTCTCGCTTAGACATCCAGCTTTCTTGGGCCCACGAGGACAGACATGCAGAGGTGGGGTCTGCCTGGCAGCCAGGGAAGGAGCAGAGCAGTGAGATTAAGAATACGAAGTGGTTGGAGTTCCCTGGTGGCTCAATCGGTTAAGGATCTGGCATTGTCACGGCTGTGGTTCCAGTTGCTACTGTGGTGCAGGTTTGATCCCTGGCCTGCGAACTTCTGCACGCCGCAGGTGTGACAAAAAGGAGGAGAAGAAGAAGAGGAAAGACTATGAAGTGGCATCCAGCCCTAAAAAACAGGAAAAAATAAAATAAAAATAAAAAATAAAAAAGGGCCGGTATGTGTTCCTGACTCCCAAGAGGTTCTGTAAGGGTTAAACAAACTGAGAGTCGGAGAAACGCGGGCACAACCTAACGGCTGAATAAACAGGATCCTTGCTCACAAGCGGAGGGCACCCTGATTCCGAGCAAGAAGGAAAAGCAGTAGGTAAGACCCTCTCCCCAAGGCTGGTGAGGCGCCTGCAAATCGTGAAGCACGGAGAGCAAAGAGCCAAGAGCAGCAGAGCCGGGGATGCCACTTACCCCTAAGACCCCGAAGCGCTCGGCCAGGCTCCAACCACAGAGAAAGTCGATCTCAAACTTGTGGTTCAGAACGACGATGGCGTTCTCCTTGCCATACTTGGGGTACGCCCGGGGGTCCGTGTGGATGACGCACTCCGTGCCCGACCACCACTCCAGCAGCATCACCAGCTCTGGAACAAACCACAGACAGTCGGTCACGTCGCCCGCCCTCTGTCGCCACGGGTCCCGCCCGCCCGCCGGGGTGGAAAGCAGCTTTGAGGGGCCAAGGTCTAGAGCATTTGGGCCAAACCCTAGTCCTTGAAAAGGTGCGGAAGCAGAAGGAAAAATGAGAGAATGCCGAACATCTCTCCAGGGGAGGAGAGGAAGCTTCGAGACGGCAAATGGCTTGCCTTCCTTGATTAGGTGCCTTGGGGACAAATAAATCAGCAAGCCGGACTCCATCAAGAATCCACGCCCTTGTGTTTTCCGAGCCTTGAAAGGCGGCGTGAGGTGCTGTGCAGAAGTCTTAACGTCCTGGGAAATGACTAATCAGGAGACTTATCAATGCCATCAGAGAACACTAAATACTCATTCTTTCTCTGGAATGATGGAGCGGTGCAGTGAGACACCTGCACCCAAACACCAAGGATAGATGAGGGCCATCACCTCACAGGCCTCAGTGAAACGATTAAAACATTTTTTCAGGAGCTGGTGAAAATAAAGTCCTTTTTCGGGCAATAAGGACCAACTGGTCTTTATTCTTCAGGGACACCTTGAATCCAGGTCCCCAATTCCTAACCTGGTGGCCTCAGGACAAGTCTTCATCGTAGAAATTGTCCGGAAAAAAAGCTGAACCTTGGTAACTAAATCTCCAGCTAGAGAGCAAGCTCTGGAATGGAGGGTTAAAGCTTTATGTATGTTCAGCTAGTGGACGCGTGGCCGATGAGCCCTCTGCAAAGGGCGTGCCCCTTTTATCATAACTGATTAACGGGGTACACGTTAGGCTGAGGACTCATTCATCCTTCGCCCCTGCACCCCCCCCCCCCCGCCCAAGTGACACATAAAGCCCAGCAGGTGTGGTCTCAGCTCCAGCCAAGCCTCATATGTGAAAGGCTGGAGTGGCTGCCCTGGAAACCTCTCCCATGGAGGCTGGAGACTGGTGCTTAGGAACTGGGGTGGGAGGAGGGGGTGCCGGAACTCTCTAGAAGACATTACTGTCTAGTTTCTCAGCATGCCCACTCTGGGGCTTTAGACAGGTAAACCAAATGGGACCTCAGCGCCCTAATCTTTGAGGGGATTGCCCCATAGGGTTTTGTGAAAAGTACCGAGCAGAACACACAACAGATGCTCCCTGCAAAGCACGTGCCAACGCCCAACCAACCCAGGCTTCCGCAGCTACCGGTGTCCGTAGAAACACCCAGAACACATCCCTTACTTGACACTGAAGAGTCTGCCTATTCCGAGGAGTTGAGAAGATGCCACGCCCCCAGGCAGGTGTCCCATGGGCTGTGACATGGGGACTGACAGCCAGAAGCGGCCACCAGGGAAGGGAGGGCGCGCAGCACAGCGAGTGCCCTCGCAGGACAGCCCTGCGGGCGGGCCGGTTCCCCCTGGGAAGAAAGCTGCTTCTCCCGCTGCACTGATTTCTCCTAAGAGATGTCGGCAGGACCGCTCTAGGCCACTGCTCCGCCCAGAGCCCGAGCGAGCCCAACGCAGAGCCCCACGAGGCAGCGGCATCAAGCTGAACGGTCCCCTGGGACTCCTCGTACCAGTGCCTCTCTCTGTGCCCTGCTGCTCCCCGCCCAGGGCCCGGCTGAGCCCCCCTCTCACTTTCCCATGGCTGCCCCTGGGCTCCCATCCTCCTGGAGACGCTGCCCAGAGGCCAGGAGAGCAGAGGCTGCTCACGGGGTGGACGGCCGCCCAGCATGGGGCTCATGGGTTTGGGGGCCGCTCACAGCCAGGCTCCAGGCCTGGGGCGGCCACTCAATGTTCCCGAGACCTCTGGCCTGTCTCTCTGTGTCCAATAGGTCTCCACGTCCTCATCTGCGAATAAAGACAGGAAAAGCTTCTAGAGACGGTGCAGGTATTAGATTATGAGGCACCTGGCCTGATGTCGCCCACAGTAGGGGACTAGTTAAGCTCTTCTTGTTCCTGTCACACTCACGGTAATTTTCAAGCACAGGAGGCGCTGTGACCACTGAGGGCGCACGGCAGGGAGAGGCCGAGAAGGGGGTTACAGCCACTTCTGCACCCGAGCAAGCTGTTAGGATGATGATTCCACAATGAAGCCAATGAGAAGTCACTGCAGCCTTTTTTAGGAGGTCACAGCAGCAGCTAATTTGCATTTTGAAAAGATCACTTGGGTTGAGGCGGGCACAGATCAGAAGCGGGGAGGCCAGTTCGGGGGTGACGGTGGTGCGACCAGGGGGTGAGTGGGGACAGGCCCGATTTCTCCCTCACCCCAGCAGGCTCTTAGTGGCACAACTGGACACTAAGTCTCACTGGGTAGAAGAGTTTTCTTTCCCCCTTTTTTTTTTTTTTTCCCCACCAAAGGGTTTCGATTTTTTTCTTAACTGACAAGAAATACACTCACAGAGTCGCACAGTAAAAGAATTCAAACCATCCAGAAAAGGAAAATGTAACGTTCCCGGAAGGCTTGGCGTGTCCCTCAGAATCCCTTTTCTTGTTTGTGTCCAGCTGAGGGGCCGCGGGAGATGCTCTTAACGTTTTGCAGGCCACCCGCCGGCCCAGGTGCTGATTTGCTTCCCGGGTGTGATGGAGCAGGTGGCCCTGCGACCGCGGCTCCGACCCTGGGCCTGGCAGCGCCTGCTCCGAGGAGGGCCTGGCTCCCGCAGAACCCACACCACCCATGGTGGACGCAATAAGAACCCACGTGGGTTTCAGTCTGTGCTCTAGGGCCGCCAGTCGGGCTTGGGGGTCCCGACCTCTCAATTCCCCCACCTACACCCGTCACCTGCTCCTGACTGCCCTGGGACTTCAAGCTCCAGCATGAGCCGCAGAGACAAGAACCCTCCAGAACGGGCCAGCCTAGCCCCCAGAGGGGACTTCGGTGTATATCCAACCCCAGGGGCCCTTCCTCCCGCCCCCTCCCCCACCCCTAACTCTTAACCCTTCTCCAGGGTTAATAATTAGGAACAGCAGGGAGGGTGGCCTCCCAGTCTTGTTCTTAGGTGTTTACACACAAACACACAATCACATGCACACACACTCAACACGTTTTCCACCCGTAGGTGGGGTCATACTTTCTCAAGCTTTATAAACGCATGCCTAGAGTTCTTCCCCCCCTCCCCCTCCGAACGGCGTAGGTGGGGCTCTTTCCATGTTAATACAGATAAACAGAGGTATCAGCAAATACTTCCTGGGCTCTGGCTGCAGGCTGGGCGCTGCTCCGAGGCCACGCGGTATTGCATCAAATCCGCACATTCACCCTGCGAGCCTGGGAGGCACTATTATTGTCCTCATTTTAAAGATGAAGAAACAGTGGCGCAGGGACAGCTCTCATTCTTTGTTCAATAGATGAAACTGCCCCTTTTCGAGGTCAAAAAAAGACAGAATGGCAGTTTCATGAATGGCAACCAGATGCAGAGCAGTTCCTGCTACAGATACCCTGAGATTTGTTCAGCTATTTGGCCATTGATTTAGCATTTTCCCACTGTTCCAAATACCATAGTAAATATACTTGAAAATGCATGCTAAAAAAATTGGGGAGGTATTTCTCCAACATAGGTGTGCCCAAAATAGGATTATGGATTGAAGAGTGTGCGTGTTATTCCATTTTAAGTATATTTCCAAATCGCTTTCCAGAAAGCTCCTGCCAACGCCCGCTTGAATCAACAGTGTGGGAGCAGGTCCCTTTCCTGCTGCTTGGACAACACTGCAAGCTCCTGGAGGCCAGGACCCAGTGCTCTTCAAGGCATGTTCCCGGCGACTGGAGGGATTCTCATCAATTACTTCGTGACATCCTCCAGCCAGCACCCAGCCTCATCCATCTCTGCATCTCCCGCCTCTCTGTCCCAATATCCAACACACTGGGCGTACTCCAAAAGCGTCCGCTGGGAGTTCCCACTGTGGTACAGTGGGTTAAGGACTGGCCGGGTCTCTGCAGTAGCTTGGGTTCAATCCCCAGCCCTGCACAGCGGGTTAAGGATCCAGCTGTGGCCCAGGGTGGTGGCAGGTCTCAGCATCGCTCCGACCCCCTCCCCCCACGGAAGCAGGAGCACCACATTCCCTGGAACCTCCAGTTGAACTGAAGCGTCACCAGGCGGCAGCTGGGCAGGCACTCCTGATGGAAGACCACGGGCAGGGGAGCAGGACAAAGGAGGCTGTGAGAAAGCAGCCTCTCTGGTTTGTTTAGGGCACACCGCCTGTCAGGAGTCTCAGACCGCGGCCCGAAGAGCTGGCACTTTGACACCAGGAGCCACCGGTAAACACCCGCTGGGTAGACGCAAGGGGCCAAGAAGCACTTTCTGGTTCGGGTGTCAAAACCATTACAGGGTGAGCAAGCAGAGAAATCAACGAGGCTTTGACCTAATGAATTCTCATTAGGTCAAAGCCAAGAGTCAAGCAGTTCACTGAAAAGTAGAACAGCTTGGAGTTCCCGACGTGGCGCAGCAAAAATGAATCCAACTAGAAACCAGGAGGTTGCAGGTTCGATCCTTGGCCTCGCTCAGTGGGTTAAGGATCTGGCATTGCCGTGAGCTGAGGTGTAGGTCGCAGATGTAGCTTGGATCCCGTGTTGCCATGGCTGTGGTGTAGGCCAGCAGGTGTAGCTCTGATTTCTATCCCTAGCCTGGGAACCTCCATATGCTGCCAGTGAGGCCCTAAAAAGACAAAAGCTCCCCAAAAAAAGAAAAGCAGAACAGCTTGGAGTTCCTGCTGTGGTGCAGAGGGTTAAGGATCTGACTGCAGCAGCTCAGGTTGTTTTAGAGGTGAGAGTTTGATCCCTGGCCCAGGAACTCCCATATGCCAAGGGAGTAGCCAAAAATAAATAAATAAAAAAAAATAAATAGAAAAGCCAGTAATTAAAACAAAGCATCAAATCTGAAGATGGGGAAAAGGGGGCTTCTGATACCCCTGGAGAAGAGCCCTGAGGTCGCCACGTCCTGCAAGGGGCTCTCAGTGAGTTGCTGGAGGAGGGGCACTGGGACAGAGAAGTCCCGTGATCTGGTGGCCTGGGTCCTCCCCAGGCCCATCTAAGACTGTAACTTGGCCGTAGTGTCCTGACCCCAAGGGTGAGTGTGTGGTGGACACGTCTATACGGAGCACCTGTAACACGCCCCTCTGTCCAGGCCCGGGAGACAGGACAGAGGGCCCCGCCCAGGAAGGCCACCTTGACTGGTCCAAGGTCAGGTGCTCTCGGGTAAAGAAAGTGTCTGGACACAGACCTTCTGACGTCCACGCTGGGGCTTCCTGCGCCTGCCCCTCGGTTCACTGTGCTCCCTTAGGGACCAGGGAGAGTGTCGCAGTCAGGCTGAGCCAGCGGGGGGTCCCGGCCGTGCTGGGGTCCACGAAGCAGGAAAGGCAGAGGAGAACGACAGAACCAGGAAGGTGGGGAAGCAACGGTGCCCCCCAAGCCCAGCGCCGCACAAACTGGAGCACCAGGGGACTGTCACCTGGGTCCTTGATCAGCCTGTACCTGTTGGCCTTCGAATGGGGCCAGGAACCCCTTCATCTGACCCCTGGCCCTGGTCCAGGAGCCTGTGGCAGACTGAGCCCTGGACCCCAGACTGGGCTTGTGGCCTGGCCCGGTCTCCACGTGATGCAGAGGCAGCAGGGGTCCCGCACAGGCACCAGCCACCCCACAGGCCTGTGGACCCCAGGGCTCCTCCTGAGGCCTGCAGGGTGGGCACGTCAACTGCGGGGCTAAGAGTCAAATTCTCTTGGTTCCCAGACCCAGGACGGGGACTCAGGGGGATCACCCTTCCCTCTTCAAGGCCCCCCAAGAGACATCCCACCCCCAACCAAGAGCTGCACAGCGGCACCACCCCAGGTGAGGGGCTCCATGCTTCCCTGGTCTGCAGCAGCTGCTGCATGTGTGACAGAGCAGGCTTGGTGTCCCTGCTGGTGGCTCCCCCTGGGCCCAGCGAGAGGCCCCCCGACCCCCAGACCCTCTCAGCTTCCTTACTGCATGGGGGTGACACGCACAAGGTTAAATGCATTCAGAGTCTTTGGGACCCACATTCCAGCCAGGTCCTGGCTCCAGCTGCCTTTTAGCGTCTGTCTCCGTCCCATGTCACTGTAAACACAGTCAGGGCCGAAACCCCACCACACCCCCAAGCACTTTGTCCCGACCTCAGAATACATCTCAATGGAAATAGCAGTATTTGCTCAAAGCAGGAGCTGGAGAAGATGCAGGGGGGTGCAGGGAGAAAGGGAGGGGCTGCCCCGCCAGATGCAAAATCCCGTTTCGAGAAGGAGGAAGCCTCTGGTCCCAGGGCCTCGTCACCTCGTCACCGAGACTAGCTCTTCCACCCTCCCGCCCCTCAGCTATTATTATTGTTATTATTATTCTTAGATGAACTGACAGCTAATATTATCACAGGCTCTTCCCTCACTGTGGCCTCAACCTGCCTGTTAATTTCAGGGCACCCCGTTCACCCCGGGGTTCTCAGCCGGGACCCAGTGCCTGTCAGACACTCGTCAACAGACCAGATCTGCAGCCAACATTTTTTCAGTACAACGCAGCAACTCTGAAATCTTTTGTCCTATTTAAAAATGTTCAGGAGTTCCCGTTGTAGCTCAGTGGTAATGAACCCAACTAGTATCCACGGGGATGCGGGTTCGATCCCTGGCCTCGATCAGTGGGATAAGGATCTGATGTTGCTGTGGCTGTGGCGGAGGCTGGCAGCTGCAGCTCTGATTCGACTCCTAGCCTGGAAAGTTCCACATGCCACAGGGGCGGCCCTAAAAAGACAGAATTAATCAGTCAATTAATTAATAAATAAAATGTTCAGCTTGCCAAATTTTGCTATCGGTATTTTTCCTGTGGCCGCTTCCCAAGGGCAGGGTGGCTGGAGATGCTGGCAGGAGCCCAGCGCAGGCATGTCCCCAGCAGCTCAGCCCCCCTGGATTCTGCAAGTTGCGGCCACGCGTGGCTCTGGCCAGTGGCTGCCGCCTGGCAGGCCAACGCCACTTGCAGACCAGGTAGGGCCGACTCCAAGTTATGTGAAGTAGGACCAGGGAGGGGCGTGGAGCACAGGAAATGACCTCCGCTTTAAAAGCCCAAACGCAGCCTCCAATTTCAGGGGCTGATGGAAGGACCCGACCCAGGGGCCTGTCCTGAAGGACAGATTTGGTTTTGTTCTGTCGCTACGGTGCTGGGCGGCCCGATCCCAGAGAGGAAAAAAGTAGGACAAATGGGAAACAGGGCGGGGGGCGGGGGAGAAGGTAGAGGGGAGAGGGAGCCCCCCTCCCCGGGTCACATTTGTAAAGGAGGGGGAAGATGACAGTAACTGACACTCCCTGAGTCCACTCACCCAGCACTGTCCCCATTTCACAGCTGAGGACGTGGAAACATCGAGGCTGGGCAGCCGGAGCGCTGCGTGCTGGGCGCTGAACCCAGACGGGGGCACTGAGAGAGTCCACAGGATGCTGAAAGCCCTGGGTGAAGGGCCAAGGGGGCAGAAAGAGCATTTCGGGAGAGAAGAGGGTCCGAGGAAGGTCAGAGTAAAAGGACCCCACCCTTGACCTCAGGCAGCCCTTCTCCGGGGAACAAAGATGCTCGACTCAAAGGCCATGGTGGGGGATGAAAGCACGTAACATGTGCCTGCCCTGGACCCGAGGATAACACAGCAGTGACGACCAGAGAAATAACGAAGGGACAGAGACATCGGCCAGGAAAGACATGAGCAGCACACTAGCCAGTGTCCACTCCCGGGCGGCCCCTGCTCTCACCCCCCAACCTCCCTGTCCCCAGACTCTCTGGTCATCTCAGCCCAGACACCGAGCAGCTTCTGCTGCGCTGGATCTCAGGAGTCCACACTGGCCCTGGAGCTTCAACAACCCTCCAAACCCACAGCTGAGCTTGTACGAGCCAACTGGATGCAAGGGAGAGGGCTCCCCCGAGGGCTCCCCCTTGCCCACCTAGCCCACCCCCCAGGTTCCTGCTACAGCTGCCACCAAGGCCAGTTCTCTCCTCTCTGTGGCCCTTTCTGGAAGTGCTGAGAATTCTACCACGACAGGGAAGCAGAGTCCCTGCAGAAAAGACCTCGAAATCCAAACTCTAGGTCAGCGTTCATTGTTCAAACACACGCCAACAGCCAAACTCTCCGGCAAGGGAGATGTGACCAAGGAATGTGGTGTTTTTAATAATTAACTCTCATCTAATTTTAATCATGATATAATCATACAATTATAATGTAATCTATAAACTAGGTTTATTTAATTATGTACTTGTAATAGCTTTTTATAATTTCAGTGATAAAAATAACTTAGGTTAAAAAATGAGCCCTCTCATCCTCAAAAGCTTCCAAAATGCAAAAACGAAGCCAAGAAGCTTCTGGGGTTTGAACTAAGACCACCCACCCACTCCCACACCAGGATGAACGGGAGGCCCTGGCCTTGGTTTCCACACTGGCCTGGCTGTGCTCAAACAGGGGGACGGAGAGATGAACTTGAGCGGTGAGCGGGGGCTGTGCAAACAGGAAGGCCGGGGGCCCACCACTGCCCACCGCCCCATCTCACCATCCCGCCTGAGATGCTTGGAGGATGGAGTTCGATACACAGACTTGCCACCTGACCCAGAATCGGGGCCTTCTGACCCAAGACCAGCTGCTGGCTGGTCCCCATCCAGCTCTCGGGTCTGCTGGGAGCCGCCCAGCCCTGCCTCCCTACTCACAGCCCCGTAACCGGCTCGAAACCCGGGTGAAGCGGGGTTCCCTCCCACCTAGCTACGCCCTCTCTTTTCCCCACGTTTTTCTTCCCTACCTCCCCTGACCCATCCGGGCTCAACACGTGCCCACAGTCCCACGAAACCTCAAGTCCGAGGCCACCCAGACAGGGTCTTCCTAACGTCCCGCCACAGCTGTGCTCGTGCACGTGGACACTGCGTGTATTTTATCTGAATTACTTCTAGTTAATTCACCAGCATGTGCCTTTGGGCCATCACCTGATTTCGGTACTCTGTTCCCACGACACCAAACTAGGAGCCCCACTGAACCTGCAGCCCTTCCGTCCACATCCCAGCCGACAAGCATCTGCTTTTCCCACTTAGGTGCCCAGATCATCAAATGATGCTGAGGCAAGAAGCCTATAAACAGATGCACAGTCTGCCTGGACTACCAACAGTTCATGGGGCCATTTGGAAAACAGTATCTAAAGAGGCTCCTTAGAGAGAAGGAAAGATGCAGGACGTCTCTGAGATGGATTTGCTATGAGCTGGCAACACTCGAAGCTGAATCCTCTGGCCCGCCCAGCCCCTCCATCACGTCCTCCCAGCCCCTGGAAAGTGCTTGTTTCTTCGCAGGTTTTGCCCTTGGCAGACAGGGAGGGGATGCACCTGACCTGGTCTGTTCTTGGTGATCAAATCTTAAAGAGCTAATGCTGCCACATTGAAACCTTTCTCCCGAAGCCTTGAGGTGGCGATGCGAGGCCATAAAAACATCTGCTGATGGAGTGAAGAGCTCTGCTCTCTCCCCACTTACATCCTGCAGGAAGGAGAGGGGAACTGGGGAACTCTTGCCAAGACAGAGCCAGCGCCGGGGGGAGAGCAGGCGGTATATATGCTCCAGGCGTTTATAGTGTGAACGTGGAGTGAGTGAGCTCAGCAGCGGAAAAGCAGCTTCCTATGGAAACGGATGTGTGTACACGCACTGCTGAATCACTCTGCTGTACAGCAGAGATCAGCCCACCACTGCAAATCAAGTGTACGTCAATAAAACTTTTAAAAATGAAAAAAAAAAAAAAAAAAGGGAACCTCCCTATGCCGCGGGAGCGGCCCAAGAAATGGCAAAAAGACAAAAAAAAAAAAAAAAAGCAGCTTTCTACCAAGGGGAGTCACCGCTCTGCTGCCAATTATTGGGTCAAACTTTCAGGAAGAGGCAAAACCTCAAGAAATACAACCGGGTTGAAGCCTTGTGCTTCCGGCTCTCATTCAGAACCCTCAGGTGGGGGCCGGGAGGGGAAGGAAGGGTCCAGAACCAACCCCAACCCCGACCACTCTGACGGCCTGACATTCTGGCTTCTCAAGACTCCCTTCCAAGAAAGCAGCTCCAGAAATCACTAAGCCCTGATACCCGGGCTGTCTGATCATCCATTCCCGGTGTCAGCACCCTTGTTCATCCGTGATCAGATACTGATGAAGAAGCCACTGGATGCCCAGCACTGGTGCCAGGCCTCGGACAAACACATTCTAGCAGGGGAGACGGGCAGTAAAGAAACAAAAAGCACACAGATGTGCATCCTGGTAGCTGGAGGGCTCTAAGGGTTGGGAGGGCAACAGGAAGAAGGACGGGCTGGGGACAAGATCCAGCAGGGCTGACCTTTCAGAAACAGCCCAGAGAAGGCCTTCCAGAAGTCTCTGGAGTTTGGCATGAAGCTGCTGTGGTCTGAGATAAAACCTGCTGGAAAGGCGTCTTCCCCAGACATGGGACTCATGTTGTTCACGGGTGTGTTTACAGCGCTGAGAACTGGGGACCCAGGGAGAGGGTGCCTTTGGTTGCTGTGTGGAGAACTGTCAGCAGGTTTGGATGGAGGCCAGCTCTGGGCCATCAGCCAGGGGACAGGGACATGGGCTCGGTGGCAGTGGTCACGTGGAAGAGGCGTCTGGGGTGACACTGGAGGTGGGGAGGGCAGGATTGGCTGCTGGGCTGGGTGCGGTAGAAGAGGAGGTTGAGGTGTGAGTCTAAGATGTCACCATGAGCAGAGGGAAGTGGACCTGCTGTTAAATGAGTTGGGAAGTCCTGGGAGCAAAGGGGCAGCTGGTGGAGAACGAGCCCGGCTTGGGGCACATTAGCCTGGTGCAGGGCCAGCATCCTGGCTCTGAGGAGGTGTGAGGGGAACAGCTCTGTCCTGCCCCGGTCTCGCCCTGCCCCTGACTTTTCTGTCCTGCTCCCGTCACCCTCAGACTACTGTACCCTCCCCACCCCCGTCTCTGAAGCCACCTCTACTTCCCTCCCAAACCCTGTGACACCTTTCCACTCCCCCGTCACCAGTGAGAGTTATTGGTCAGGCTCCCACCCCGTCCAGGCGCTTGGCAAGATGAGCGTCACCAGGCCTGGAGGCAGCCATAGCACAGGAGGCACAAGCACCTCCGCACCCAGATTTTGTTCTCTAAAGCCCACTTCCCATCAGCCTTCCCGTCAAGGGCCCCACCCCAGGGGAGGTAAGGTAACAGTGGACAGTTCTTGGGCGCCAGTCTGAACCTGGACCACCAAGTGTTTATGTCTAACTTCTTGTTTACCATCCAGGGAGGGAGGAGCAGGTTAAACTCCCCTCCAGTGAGCACTCACACATGCCCGGGAGGTGGGACACTCTACAGGTCAGGGATGATCTAAGTGGAGAAAGACTTAAAAGACACAACAACCAAATGCAGTGTATGGACCCTAGAATTTACCCATGCCAAATGTTGGGAAAAAAAAGTTTGGAAACAGTTGCAGAAATCTAAATATGGACAGTATTATGTGACACTGAAAAAATAACAATAATAACTTTGATAGTGGTGATAACAATGTTGTGGTTGTGTTCAGACGTCCTCATTTTCTGTAAAATACACCTTGTGATAACCGAGGATGTTAACTCATGACATACAAATTTCTAGGATCCCTTTTATAAATTTTCAGCAACCTACCAGTAACAATCAATAACTGCCAATATGACAAAATATTTAAAGTTTTTAAATCTAGGTGCTGGGAATATGGGGAATCCTTATGCTATTCTCTGCAGTCCTACATGTATTTAAATGCTTCATGATAAGGACGTGAAAGGAAGCCAGCAATGTCTTATACAGAAGCATAAGTCCAAGGTCAAAGGCAGTCCCCAGACACCTCAGTCCTGCCTCAAGCACTGGTTCCAACAATGGAGAGACAAAGAAACCTCGAGAATGTATCTACGCAGGAGTTCCTGTTGTGGTTCAGTGGTAACAAATCCGACTAGTATCTGTGAGGATGTGGGTTCAGTCCCTGGCCTCACTCAGTGGGTTAAGGACCCGGCGTTGCTATGCGCGGCGGTGCAGGCTGCCGAAGAGGCTCAGATCCCACGTGGCTGTGGCTGTGGTGTAGGCCGGCAGCTACAGCACGGATTCAACCCCTAGCCTGGGAACTTCCATATGCCACAGGTGCGGCCCTAAAAAGAAAAACAGAAATACATCTGTGAATAAAATATAAACCAAAGCTTCATGGGGATTGCCATTTTTTCAGTGTCTGAGAGAAAGGCAGATTACAAGACAGTTTGAAAACGCTTTACATTTTGATGCCAGTCCATCGAGTGGTCCGGTCACAGGGTCTGAAGTGTCCATAGGGTGAAGGCATTCACGTCTCTGCTCCCCTCTGCTCACTAGGCTACGTGGAGTAGTAAGACATTCTTGAAAGCTGGCACTGTTCCCTCGTCCCCATGGTCACCAGGTAAAGCTCCCATGCCTTATTCCAGGCCATAGGGGTTGGACCCCCAAGCCCAGCCCTTCTCAGAGTGGCTTTGGGGGGCTGCATCTTCCCCCAACCCCTGCCTTAGTATCCTGCCAGCTGCCTACCGTGCAGGCTGTGCTGGGGCTCAAGTGTCCCCGGCCTGCGCAGTGAAGAGAAGCCAGGAGACCGATCTTGAACCGCACTGCCTTTGGGAGATGTCCTCGACCTTAATCAAAGGAGCAAGTACTTAGGAAGCGCTTTCTCTGCCAGGTCTGGGCACGTGGGGGCAGGGTGGGGATGGTGGAAGTGGAAGCTGCCAGGCTCCTACGGAACTGAGATCAGTAACAACCATGTCAGGTGGAATTTTATCAACAGGTAGCAACAGTCTGGCAGAGAGCAGACATTCGGTGGACACCCCACCCGCCTCCTCCCTCCCCACCCCGACACCACGCCTGTTGATTTATCTGATCCAAACCCCAGTGCCCCTCAAGACACAGATCAAGGACCCCCTTTGGAAAGCGACCCCAGGCCCCAGGTTCTGCAGCGCCCTTGCCTTCTGCACCTTCCACTCGGCGAGGGCGGGCATGTGCCTTGGGACGCGAGCACGCGCTGGGGCTGGGACTGAAACGGGGTGTTCTTTGGGTTCCCAGAGGGTTCTGGAAACTTACCCTTTATTACCCACTGCCCCCTACCCCAAGGTCCCCGTCTGAGGGGGCCTCGCAGGATTCTTTGCTAAGCCATTGTAAGTTGATGAAAATTTCTCAAAGCCAAGAAGTATGAGGGTCACTGTCATGTTTTATGGTGTCTCCCCTGCCAAGGGCCCCAAGATGTCACAACCTTCCTAAGCCCGGGGCCCCAGTGTTCCACCTAAAGATGGAAAGCCTTTCCCTGCATCCTTGGACAGAGGTCTCCCTTCCAAGGCCAGGCGGTGCATTCTACCTGTGTGGACAGGACACACCTCAACAGTGAGTCTCCTCTAAGGACCCGGACACAGGGCACGAGATGGCTTCCTCAGAGCAAAACTGAGCAAACAGATCCCAAGCCGCAGTCCAGAGACAGGTAAGAGTCACTTGACAGAGGACACATGGCCTCCAGGCCACGACTCTGATACCAGCTTCCTTTAAAGCGCTGGGCACGTGGTGGAAAGAATGAATCAACCAAGAGCATGCTGGTCCTTCAGGAGGAAGGGCCGCGAGCATCTCCACGCTGCTCCCGCTACAGGCCCAGGCGCTATGGGCCCAGACTCCACATCCACCCAGAGCAAATTCGCTCATCCAGCCTGAGTGCGATCTGACTTCAGAGGCAGATCAGCCTTGAGGGTAGAAACGTGGTGATGAGCCAGTGTGAGCATCCACACCAGCTTATTCTCTCCATTGAGAAGTAGACAAGTACTTGGCGGTTTCATTTTTGTACCTAAGTGCTTCTTAAGACTGCTTACTATGAGCTCATCAGAACCTGATTAAAATAAGAATAGAGCCAGTTTTAGCCCAAGAAACTGGGGCTCAGACTCTGGAAAGTGGTTAACTCCTCCAGGTTACACAACCTGCCTCTGGGGACTCGGCCCGCCTCCCTGTCACAGCTTAGACCTCCACCAACAGCCAAGATGTATGCTGCCAAGAAACTGACCTGCACTCGCGGGCCAGCGCTCACACCACTGGCCCCCCCCGTCCGCCCACCGCCCACCCCCCCGGTCCTGTTAGTCCTGCCTCTTCCGTGTCCAGCGCCATCATCCCCTCCTCCATTTTCAGGGTTGTCCTTGTCATCCTGTGATGACCTTCTGTCTGGTTTCTCTGCCTCGAGGGCCACCCACCCTCTCCTCCGTCTGTGTCCCCACCTCCTTGGCTCCTGACCATCCACGGAGGAAGTGAGACTCCGTAACCAGGCCCTACTGCTTGGCCCACCTTCCTTCTCCAACTGACCTTGAGCTAAGGTCAAGTTCAACTACGTGCTGTTCCCAGAACTACCCAGAACACACTGTCCCTACCCTGGGCCTCTTGCCCAAGCCATTCTCGTGGCCAGAAAGGCCCTTCTCTCCATAGAACATCCAAACCTTATCTGTCTTCCACGCTTCAGCCCAACTGAGATCTGGTCTGTGAGTTTCTCTGGACCACCCTCCACCTCCACCAGGAGTGACTGTCTCCGCCTGGATCCCCGCTTCCGGCCGCTGCGGCAATGGTACTTCCAAGGCAGACCTGACCCGAACTCCCCCCGGCCTCACCGACTAGCTCCATGACATGGGCGTATGACTTAACCTCTCCGGCTTTCAGTTTTATCTGTAAAAAAGGAATAATAAAATAGCACTCCCAAAACTGTTTTGAACACTGAGTCCTGAATAAGACAAACATCTGACTATTGTTTGCAAAAGCACTGCAGGCAGGCAGCGGCCGTGATGCGCAGGCAACCTCGGGTCAGACGTCCTTTCTCAAGGGCCAGTTGCAGGCACGTCCGGTTTGGTTTGGTTTGGTTTTCCTTCCCCGTGGGCCACACAGTCCCTCAGGAGGGTTTTATCCTGTCCATTTGTTACCCTGCTGCACACAGAACAGGGCTGGCACAGATATCCACACATATTTGTCCTCTCACAAGCTGGTGATGGCATGATTTGCAGCTAAGAGAAAATTCACAAAGATCCAGATTATGTCAAAAATCAGTTAAGGATGGTAGGGTCCTTGGGCCCATTTAATCATTTAAAGCTTTTTGGGTTTTTTGCTTTTTAGGGCCGCACCTGCCGCATATGGAAGTTCCCAGGCTAAGGGTTGAATCGGAGCTGCAGCTGCTGGCCTACACCACAGCCACAACCACACGGGATCCCAGCCACGTCTGCGACCTACACCTCAGCTCACAGCAACGCTGGATCCCCGACCCACTGAGCGAGGCCAGGGATCAAACTCGCATCCTCATGGATATTAGTCAGATTTGTTTCTGCTTTGCCATGACAGGAGCTCCCCCCCAAAAAATATTCTTAAGCAATGTTAGGAAACAACTCATCTCGGAGTTCCTGATGTGGCTCAGCAGGTTAGGAACCCAACAGAGAGTCTGTGGCTTTAAATTTCAAGTCAAGTTTAAAATCTACTGAAGACAAACACATACTCTAAATTTTCATCCATTTAATGGCTTCTCTCACCTTCCCCTCATCAAAATATAATGAAGCTTATGTTCATAATTCAGATTCATTACTCAGAGAAATACATCTACTGTGAAAAGGATGAAAAAAATTGAGATGCTGAAATATACACAATTCCCAAAACAATTTTTAGGTCAGAAAAGTGAGGGCGAAACTATGCTGAATTTGTCTTTTTTTTTTTTTTTCCTTTTCTTTTTGGCCACGCTGCAGCATATGGAGCTCCTGGGCCAGAGATCAGACCCAAGCCGCAGTTACAACCTACACCATGGCTGTGGCAACGCCAGATCCTTAATTCACTGTGCCAGGCTGGGGATTGAACCAGTGTCCCAGCGCTGCAGAGATGTCACCAATTTCTGTTGCACCACAAAGGGAACTCCTAAAATTATTTTTGGAAAAAACTTGTCTCGGAGTTCCCTGATAGCCTAGCAGGTTAAGGATTTAGGACTGTCCCGGCAGAGGCATGGGTTTGATCCCTGGCCTGGGAACTTTCACATGCCAAAAATTAATAAATAAAACCCCTTTTCTCCACATGAGATATCACTTCCTTCTGTCCGCCCAGGTAGCTACAGAGACTTCGATCTGCCTTTTCTAATACAGGACTGACTCCCTTGCCAGAGAAGAGAATAATGCACAGGGGGGGAGTAATGTACAGAGTGTTTACTCTTTGATAAGTGAGGTCGCCGGAGTTCCAGATCTATCCTAGCATCAGTTATTTCACTCCGTCCTTGGCTTTGCAACAGGATTCTGTCCCTATTAAGGGTGCCAAATAAAACGCAAAGTGCCCAGTGAAATCCGAGCACCAGATGAACCTCCAAATTACTTCATAGCATAAGAACACCTCATGTAATAATAGATAAAAGAGATACTAATATATGAGCCTTGCAACAGGGGCAACATCCTCCTAACACAAATTATTCGTTGTTTATCTGAAATTCAAATTTAGCCAGGAGTCCTGAATTTTTATTTGCTAAATCTGGCAGTCTGAGTCCTTATCAACCCAGCGGTAGCCATGGCAACAAGCAATGATGTGGAGCCAGGAAGGAGCTGGACACCAACGGTCAGGGTTGAACGGCCACCAACAGCTCCGCGGGGCTCTGACCAGCGTCACCTTGTGTGACCAGGCGGCCATCTGCCCAGATGGGCATTTCCTCCCCATCGTACAGAAGACAAGAGGGGAGCCACATGGCTTTCCCAAGGTCGCACATTTTGGGGGTGGGGGGCAGGATTACTGTGCTTTGCGGCTGCCACCTGGAATCCTGGGCAGCCGATGGCACAGTTCTGTCACCTGCTGGCCCCCGTGAATATGCAGAACGCGTGTTTCATAGGATCTCAGCAAATCGTCCAATAATGAGCCTGCACTTCACATACAGCCTAATCTTTCAAAGGTCCCTGAGAAATCCTGTTTCCGGGCTTTGGTGGAGCTTTATCTAATCAAGTCATGAAGCTAGTGAGCGGGCACAACAACCAGTTACGAAACCCTAATTGCACGGCAGCCCTGGGAACACCAAGGCCAAGAATTACGAGGCTCAGCCATCTGTGAACTGTCCCGGGCGCTCCCCATCCAGCCCTTGTTGCAAAGGCTAATTAACGTGGGCCAAGCCCAAGGCTGATGCAAAAGCAGACGGTGAGAACGTGGATGAGCTAACCCAGCCCAGGGTGCCTGCTGGGGCGACAGCAGAAGGACATAAATAGGATGGAAGGGGGTGGGGGGGAGCCAAGCACGGAGGGAGGATGAAAGAACCAGTATTTATTGAGCACTTTCTGTATGCAGCCAGGGAGCTCGTCACACACAACCACTCATTTCTCCAGCCCCGGAGTCACCTGGCAGGATTAGCATTACCTACCTTACAGAGACGCAGAGACTGAGGCTTAGAAAGTTCTGGTAACTCGTCCGGGGTCACCCAGAGAGTAAAGATTTCTCTCTGGCTCGCGCGCCCCAGGACCCAGGCCATTAGGGGCAGTCTGTCCATCAGCTACCCTCTGCTTCACCATCTGCATCACCCTTGCTCACCCGCTGCCCCCAACCCTCCCAGTGCCAGCCCAGAAGAGGGCAAACAGGGACCTCGGCGCAGTTCTTCCCAATATTTGCTTTCGTTTCAGTGAAGCGCTGTACGTGTACAGGCCCCCTGCTCTAGGTGAGGTCTTATCAGGTATTTTTGTTTGTTTTGCTTTTGAGGGCTGCGGCTGCGGCACATGGAGGTTCCCAGGCTAGGGATCGAATCGGAGCTGTAGCTGTCTGCCTACTCCACAGCCACAGCAAGGCCGGATCCGAGCCACGTCTGCAACCTACACCACAGCTCACGGCCACACCAGATCCTCAACCCACTGAGAAAGGTCAGGGACTGAACCCACAACCTCATGGTTCCTAGTTGGATTTGTTTCTGCTGCGCCACAACAGGAACTCCCAGGTCTTATCAGTTCGGAGACACGTCCTGTTCTCACTTGAACGTGCCTGAAGTCAAGTATACCCTACTATCCGCGGTGTGCCTGCTTTAATTTTTTTTCTCAGAGATCTAGAAACTAAGGACGCACCTTACCAGCAACGACATCTTCAATTCTATGAAATACAGAACTGAACAAACAGGGTGACCTTAACCAGCTGATGTCACTTAGACGGGCTGCATCTTGTAGGTGGCAGCCACGGGTTTGGAAAGCGCCAGGGGCTGGGGGCCGGAAGGGAAGGATGCACAAACAGGTGGAGCACAGGGAATTTTCAGGGCAGGGAGCTGTTCCATGAGACACTGTCACGGTAGATGATGATACCACGCCCTAGAATGGACGACACAAAGGGGGGACTTTCTTGTAACGAATGGACTTTATCGACATCAGTGTATCAACCCTGGCTCATCAGTGGTAACAAAGGCACCACACGAATGCAAGAGGTTCCACCAGGGGAAACCGTGTGTGCGGAGGGGCATGGGGTGGGCAGTGCTTGGGGACGATCTGTATGTATGTGCGGCACGATTTTTCTGGAAACCTAACATTGCTCCATCACTTCTAAGAGAACCCGAAGTGACTTGATCTGTTTCTATTTCTCCCATAAAATAAAGTTTAAAAAAAACCCCATAAAATTCTGGTTTATATATCTGGTTTTTGAGAGATTTTCAGCTAGCTTCAGTTACCTATGAGCGGTCAGGAGAGGAATGATGGGAGTTTCACCCAGAAGAAAGTAAAATGAAGTAAGGAACAAAATAGAAACCAGATCTTCAGGCCTTAAGATAGGGATCGAGGGAGTAGAAAGATCCCCGACCCACCTCGACCTCTGAACAATCTCACTCTCCAATCACGCGATGGCAAAGGAAGATACCAGTATGTCCACAGGGAAAGGGACAGTTTCAACATGACCTGAACTACCACCTTTAGAGTAGGACGAGCAGAAATGAATGAATTATCAGAAAAGTCAATGGCTTTGGCTCTTGGGTCATCATTAGGTTCCCGAGGCCAACAGACTGTCATCTAAGGTTATAGCTACAGTTGGTTCTTTGTTCTTTATTCTAGACGAATACACACCAAGAACAGTTTCCCAGTTCAAATTTCCCATGACCAGAGGTCAGTTAGATTCACTGCTACCCACGGTGTTCAAATCTCCCCAGCATCACCGCACTGGATTCCGCATCTTCAAGACTTTAACATCAAGAAGGCCAACCATCAGGAGTTCCGCTGTGGCACAGAAGGTTAAGAACCCGCCTGCACCAGCTTGGGTGGCTTCAGAGATGCAGGTTTGATCCCCAGCCCAGGAGCGAATGGTGTAGGTCGAAGCTGCAACTCGGATTCAATCCCTGACCCAGGAACTTCCATGTGCCGCAGGTGCCACCACACACACACACAAAAGAGGAAGGCGGCCAACAACCAGACTCCAAATAAAATGTCATGTTTACTAAATGCCTATTACAGGCTCTGCTAGGATGTCGAGTAGCAGAAAGAAAACGGACCATTCATCTTTGATAAAAGTGGAGAGATCTGCCACTCCCAGCAGTTCTGACGAAGAGCCAGAGCCAGGCAAGAATAGAGATGCATATATTTTTTCCCATCATAGTCCTGGAGACGTTGATTGAGTAATTAGGAACACAATCAAGGTTAAATTGCAGCTGTTTGACTTCTGTAGATTGACATTTAAAATATCAATAAGGAGTTCCCATTGTGGAGCAGTGGTTAACGAATCCGACTAGGAACCATGAGGTTGCGGGTTCGATCCCTGGCCTTGCTCAGTGGGTTAACGTTGCCATGAGCTATGGTGTAGGTCACAGACGCATCTCGGATCCTGCGTTGCTGTGGCTCTGGCGTAGGCTGGTGGCTACAGCTCTGATTCGACCCCTAGCCTGGGAACCTCCATATGCCATGGGAGCGGCCCAAGAAATGGCAGAAAGACAAAAAATAAATAAATAAATAAATAAAATATCAATAAGATTTTGTGAGATACAGATCACATGAGCTGAGAGGCAGCATCTACACCAGCCACCCAGGCAAGCTGTAGATGCAGGAGAGACTTAGAGTTGGAGTTCCCATCCATCCTCAGCAGACACGAATCTGACTAGTGTCCATGAGGACGCAGGTTTGATCCCTGACCTTGCTCAGTGGGTTAAGGATCCAACATTGCCGTGAGCTGTGGTGTAAGGTCACAGATGCAACCCAGATCTGGAGTTGCTGTGGCCATGGTGTAGGCCAGTGGCTACAGCTCCAATTTGACCCCTAGCCTGGGAACCTCCATGTGCTGCAGGTGCAGCCCCCCCCCCAAAAAAAAAGAGACACAGAGACTTAATGTGGACAAAATTAAAACGCAGCAAGGCTTCTGTTGACTCAGTAAGTTGAAACTCTGAAGTCAAGAGAGATTGGGTTTGACTGATGACTCCATTTTTTCGGTTGTTTAACTGTTTTTTTCATCTCGAAGATAGAAACGGTGCTTTCAACTCTTAATTCACACCCCCCCACACACTTTAGGACCAGAACTGTACAGTGTATGGGGACGTGAATTGTTCTCCTTCCTGGATTTACAGTCACCATCCAATTTGGTGCCCTCTATCTGTCCCACACTTTCTTCTCTCGCTCTTCTTGCCTTCTTTTGGAAGAAGTACTTTAACTCATTTTCCCCTCTCCTGGTTTAGAAGCCAGACCGTAGTTACCCTGAAACTTCAGCCCGCATTCTTATCACCCATGAGGTTAATTGAGTCCTTCACCCTCTTCCCAGAAAATGCAAGGACCTGAAACCATCTCAATTTATCCTTCCTCGTGTTTTTTAATGTTATGCTGGCCTGTGGTGTCGACTTTATCCTTTTAATTTCATCCACAAGACTATAATTATTTTATACGCTCAGGGTTCACTTATATTTACTCATATGTATATATTATCCTTTTTGTTCTTCTTTTACTCTTAGCTTTCATACCCTCCACCTGAGATCACTTATATTTCGCTAAAATTTTATCTTCCGTATTTCCAGTAGTGAAGGTCTGATGTGGCTAATTCAGTTATTGTTTCATCTGCAACTGTATTCATTTTGCCTTTATTCTAGACACAGAATTCTAGACTAGAGCTTACTTTCCACCCAGCACACATTAAAGATATTACCACGCTATCTCCTGGCTCCTACTCTTGCTGGTGAGAAGCTAGACTTCAGTCTGCTGCTGTGTGGCAGCTGATCCGCCTTCTCTCCTGTGGCTGCATTTAATATTTTCTGCATTTTGGTGTTCTGCAACCTGACTATGATATGTCTTTAAGTGTGACTTTTTTTGTTCCTTTTATATCTTCCCTATGCCTCCAGGGCCATGTTTCGTTTTAATTATTAGCTTTTCTACTTTTTTAAGAAAAGGCTGCCCCCACAGCATATGGAAGTCCCTGAGCCAGTGACTGACTCGCAGCCACAGCTGTGACCCACACTGCCCACTGCAGCTGTGGCAACACCAGATCCTTTAGCCCACGGTGCCACAGCAGGAACTCCTTAGCATGTTATAAAGACCCTTTATGAGCTCTCCTCGTGTCTTTTAAGTCTCATTGCCAAACCTGGTCACCAATCCTTTGTATTTGTATGACTGCGTTTGTGTGCGTGTGTGTGCACATTTGTGTGTATAGGGGTGTGTGTGTGTGTGTGTGTGGGTATATGTGTGTATGTTTGTGCATGTGCGTTATGTGTGCATGCATGTGGGAGGGGTATACATATGTGTGTGTGTGTGTGTGTGTGTGTGTGTGTGTGTGTGTGTGTGTGTGTTTGCCCCCCCTCCACAAGACTGATCCTTGAGGAAAGAAACATCTGGTCCACCTTTCTGTCACCAGACACGGTGCTGTCACACAGTAGGAGCTCAGTGAACATTCGAGTAACAAAATGAATGAAATACTTCCACGGATGGTCTGATACACGGACCGTTCAGCTGGGAGCTCCTCTCCCTTCCTCCGGTTTCTCTGGGGTAACCCCTGCCTCCCAGCGTCCCCTTCACTCAGCTGCCCCAGGAGGGGAGTAGTTCCTGCGGCTGGTGGGTTTGGGAAGGTGAAGTGGCCATCCTTGGCCTCGGCTCTGACTTGCTCCTCCGTGTGAATTCTGCCCCCTCCCCAGGATGTGCCCTCTGACCTCAGGAGGCTGCCCTGGGCCAGCACCGTTCAGGCTGCTGGGGGCAATCTGCCCAATTCGGGGTTCTGCCAGCAGGCCCCTCCAACTCTCACGTGAAGCTGTACCTCCCAAGACAGCCTCTCCCAGGGATAAAGAAGCCGTCTCAGCCACCGTCTTCCATGCCCTTTGCTCAGTTTCTCAAATCGTTCAGAAAAGGAACTCAGGAGGGCAGGATTCACGGGGGCCCTCTTGGAGACCTTAACGTTACCTATGTCCACAATTATCACCCCAAATTCCAGACACAGTTTTCTCTAAAAAATAACATACAATTTAATTGAACCGCTTCAGAAACTATTCAGGGGAGTTCCCGTTGTGGCTCAGCAGGTTAAGAACCTGACTAGTATCCATGAGGACACGGCCTCACTCAGTGGGTTAAGGTTCCAGCATTGCCATGAGCTGTGGTGTAGGCTGGCAGCTGCAGCTCCAGTTTGACCTCTAGCCTGGGAACTTCCACCTGCCACGGTGTGGCCCTAAAAAGGTGAAAGAAGAAAAGATGGAAAGACAAAAAGAAAGACAGAAAGACAGAAAGACAGAAAGAAAGAAAGAAAAGAAAAGAAAAGAAAAGAGGGAAGGAAGGAAGGAAAGAGACAGAGAAAGAGAGAAAGAAAGGAAAGAAACTATTCAGAATTTGAAGCAAATGTTAACTCAAAATCAAACTGAAGGTAATGCAAGACAAGAAACTGGCTACTCTTTCCAGGGTGAGATGCTAGCTTTCTCTTTCCGTCGGCAGTCTTCCCAAATAGATGGAAAAAAGCAATTATTCAGAGGAGAAGAGCACTGGAGGATAACAACTGGGAAAGAATACAAACTGGTCACAGGTGCTTTTTAAGGGGACACGGATTGTGTGGCGTGTCCTGCAACACGTAGTCGTTCTAGGCTTCAAGCCATCAAGGGAGGTCATGATCCCTAAAATCAGCAGCTCATGCAGTGGCCAGTCATCTTTAAAAGCCCAAAGTAGCTTCTTAGAGGGTACTTAATATAATTATCCACTCGGCATGCCCGTGGTGTATGCAGTAAAAGCATACTTAGGAGGACTTCATCAGGCAGTCAAGACACAGAGGGAGAAAAGCCTTGAAACCTCAAGTGCACTGGGCTGTGCGATGCCTCACTCCTCTTCAACTCGGCTTGAACAGGAAAGGATTCTAGGAAAGCCACTCTTCATCTTTGATCCCAAACTATATGCGCAGCAACTTCAGACACGGGGACGCTGAAGAGGCCCCCGGGATCATGCAACACACGCAATTACCCAGACTCTGCTGGGCAGCCATGTGGCCAGGGAGCAGACCCGTTCTCCAGCCTGTGGCATTAAGGCCAGTCTTGAATGGGAAAGCACTCCAGGCCCGAGCCAATCCTATTTTTTCCCAAAGCATCCTGATCTTGTTCAAGCTCCCCGCCCCCAGCCTCCCCCTCCCCCCAGCCCCCGCACAGAAGAGTGAGCAGGGCTCTTCTCCCCCACAGGTTTCACGATTTACACAGCACTGCACATCTTGATACTCAAGAGCCCTTAAAGAGGTCAGGATGGTAGGGTTAACAGTACTTGATGGGCCTTAACGACAGCGCAGGCACAAAACAGAAGGATACCACCCACCTCTTTCTCGAATGACTGGCTCTCCCGCCAGGAGACTGGAGATGCAGCAGCTGGGGACATGGTAAGGTCCACGGGACGATGAATGGTGACCTGTTATCACCATTTAAAGTGACAGGAAGAAAAATGCAGGAACCAGAGAGTCTGGGAGACTGGAGGGCAGGCAGGAGAGAGGAACCAGAGGAGAGAATGTTTCCGGAAGAAAGAAGGAGGTGCCTGTGCCAAATGCAACAGACAAATCACACCAAGCAGCCTGGGGACCGGGTCAGCCCAGCGAGGAGGTGGACCGGGTTGAGACAACCGAGCAGCTCAAATAGGTCTGAAGCCACAGTTAGGGGGACAGCTAGACTTAAAGGTCATAGTTCAATTTATGGCATTTCTTTTTTTTTTTTTTTTTTTTTTGCTTTTTAGGGCCCCATCCATGGCACATGGAGGTTCCCAGGCTAGGGGTCCAAATGGAGCTGTAGCTGCTGGCCAACACCACAGCCACAGTAACGCAGGCTCTGCCGTGTCTGCGACTTAGACCACAGCCCACAGCTCACAGCCACGCCAGATCCTTAACCCACTGAGCGAGGCCAGAGATTGAACCTGCAACCTCATCATTACTAGTCGGATTTGTTTCTGCTGAGCCATGACTCAAGTCAACATGTTTCATCCTAGAAGCAAAAATGGAAGAATGAGCAGCGCTGTGGCGGCTGAGAGAGTCACAGCAGGATGGAGTCGCGGAGCGAACATCCAGGGAGCACTCACTGGGCGGCCGGCACTGTTCCTGGCATCAGAAAGTCAGAGAAACAAATCACAGACCCAGAGAGGATCCTATTCAGTGAAATAATTCAGACAGAGAAAGACAAATGCCATATGATATCACTTGTACGTGGAATAAAACAAAAAAAAGAGGAGTTCCCATCATGGCTCAGTGGTTACCGAATCCGACTAGGAACCATGAGGTTGCGGGTTTCATCCCTGGCCTTGCTCAGTGGGTTAAGGATCCGGCGTTGCCGTGAGCTGTGGTGTAGGTTGCAAACTCGGCTCGGATCCCGCATTGCTGTGGCTCTGGTGTAGGCTGGCAGCTGTAGCTCTGATTGGACCCCTAGCCTGGGAACCTACATATGCTGCAGGTAGGGCCCTAAAAAGACAAAAAAAAAAAAAAAAGATATGAATGAACTTAGAAATGAGCTCATAGACATAAAAAACAAACTTATGGTTACCAAATGGGAAAGGGCAGAGCAGGGATGAATTAAGAGTCTGGGATTCAGAGATACACACGACTATATATAAAACAGAAAAACAACAACAAAGTCCTCCTGTGGAGCACAGGGAGCTCCACTCGAGGCCTTGTAAGGATCTACGATGGAAAAGGAGCCGAAGGAGAATTTATGTAACGGAGCCACTCTGCCGTGCACCAGCAACTAAGACAACATTGTCAGTCAACCACACTGCAACTGTAAAAGAGAGCGAGAAACCAGTCTCTGTCTTCGTGGCACATGTGGGTCCACGCAGGAGACGAGGACAGAAGAGCGGGCCGCCGTGCGCGGCCACTGGGAAAGGGGACCGGTGTTCGCGAGACTCTCTCACTGGGAGCGAGGAAAGCAGCAGAGCTGGGAGGGGCTGTCAGCAGAGCTGGTCCGTCATGTGCAGACGTGACCTACCTACACCCCCCAGACCACATTCCCAAACTCTGTCCCCAGGAACCCCAATTCAATAACAAGTCACCGGGTGATGCTAATTTGGGGGGAATGGTTCTTTGGAAAAAACGAGACCCACCTATGCCTTCACCTCTGGACATCTCAGAAGGTTTGTTTTGTTTTCGAAGAGCTGCATCTGCAGCATCTGGAAGTTCCCAGCCTAGGGGTCTAATCGAAGCTGCAGCTGCCAGCCTACACCACGGCCACAGCAACGCCAGATCTGAGCTGTGACCGTGACCTACACCGCAGCTCACGACCACGCTGCTTAAACCACTGAGTGAGGCCAGGGATCGAACCCAAGTCCTCGCAGATACCATGTGGGGCAGTCCTAACCTACTGAGCCACAGGACTTCTCCAAACATTTAATGTGCTAGTGAGATTTTTTCTGAAAGGGGCCTCAGCCTGTAACTCCCGTCCTTACACACAGGATGTCTAGGAACTAGCGTCCCAAGAGACAGTGAGTGACTGCCGAATGGCGTGAGTGCACCTGCTCCCCTGTATTCCTGACACTTCCCCCATGTAATCTCGATAGAAAGTCTCAGAGCCCAAGCCTAGTCCGTCTCCCCTCTAGAAAACCTTCCACAGCAATAGCTCTCTTTTCCTGCACACCAAGCCCCCAGGGTCTGAGCCCTGCAATCAGCCCCAGGCTGGCTTCCTCCTACCCCCGGGGCAGTGACTCAGGCATCTTCGCGTCTTGGTGGAGAAGCTCCTAGAAGGACGATGGGGGTCGTGGAGGGGGGAGGAGGAGGCAGGAAGGTGAGTCTCTGAGGGAGACCTGGACTCAGCCCCCTCCTCCCAGCAAGGTCACGGCAGTGGGCACCGTCAGGAGGGTTGAGCGCCTGCGGGTTTCAAGTTCTGGGAATAAAATTACATACCCGAGTTTTAAGGGAAATATCACAATCAAAAAATCGTCACTTTTGATGGACTGAAATAGAGTCTTGGCCTCGCCATCCACAGAAATGAAAAGCTATGCACAGGGATAGTAACTTGGTGGTTCTATCTTAATATTTTCTCTTTTTGGTGTGTATAAAATTTTCACTTCTGTGGGGACCTGTACTAAAATTAATAAATACATGGAATGTAAAATGCACATGGTTAACAGTCATATGGAATCTCATGCTCCACATGGCTTCTGAATTACCTCTACTTTTTTTAAAATTAGGTTCAAACATTGCTTCTATTTTAATAAAGGGGGCAAGTGAAATTTTTTCTCACTTGTTATTACCCCCGCTCTTCCTCAGTGTCCCGTATTTCTTCCTTCTCCCACTCTTTTTCTATATTTTTAAATCTTTCGATTAACTCTTCTATAATAAAGAACAGAAATACAGTTCTACTGTACTTACTGCTCTGCTTATGGAAGTTTTGTGTTTCTTATTCTGAACTTTTAAAGTGGAGAAGTACATTGATGTGCATATTCTTTTCCAAAACATACTTTAAAACCCTCCGACGTGTACTGCATGTTTTTTGTTCCTAAATTAAGTCTTCAAATAATTTTTCCTTCCACGGCCATGGTTCTCAGCTAAGAGTGGTTCTGCACCTCCTGCCCCAACCCCACTTTAGTCAATGTCTGGAGACATTTTTTGTCGTTATAACTTGGGGGAGGGCTGCTACAGGCAGAGGGTAGGGGCCGGGGATGCAGCGAAACATCCTCCAATGCACAGGGCAGTCCCTGACACAAAGAACTTTCCAGCCCCAAATGTCAACCATGCGGAGGCTGGGAAACCTGCTCCACGGCCACCAATACTGAGAAAGGCAAAGCCAGTCTGCATGGTTTTAGAGGTGGTTTGAGACACACATTCGCTCAGTCTGGGTTCAACCCTGGCCCCATCCTTATGAGCTGTGAGACGCTGGACCAGTTGCTTGATCTCACTGGGCCTGGTTCTCCTCCATCTGTGGTGGTGGTTCTGAGGTTTAAATAAGCCAACACGTGAAAGGGACTTGGGATAGTGCCCGGCACATTGTAGGCATGACTGTTCTTTTTCCCTTTGCTTTGGCTGAATGTATATTAACAAGGGACCTGACCTAGAACTTGCATAGGTTTTCGGATGAATACAAGAGTACAGAGCCTCTTGAGGGAAAAATACCTTGTTTACATTACCCAAGATTCTATACCGTAAACTCTAGAAAATCCTCAAGCCAATCTCTACCAGTATTATGACTAATACCGATTCGTTCTCTGAAGTCGTAGAGTTTGTTTTGAAATCCAGGATGCAGAAGGCTTTGGAACAGACGCGCTCATTCTAGACATTTCTCACTGGCCTGGTATAGAACATCTGGCTGTGACATACCTACCAAGGCAGGTTTTAAAGGATGCTAGCTCGGTTATTACAGAGTAATTACAAATACCATTCATTGGCCTCTTAGCCTCTTCTGCATAAATTCAATGCTACAACCCTGGGCATCCATCGGACTTGCAGAAACCTACGTGAACCTTTCGACTGGACCACAGACCTCGGGCAGGCGTTTGGGTACCATTTCCTCCATGCGTCTTCTGGTCTTGCTCGTCCCTCCTACCCTGCTCAAAGCTCAGGGCTAAGGAGGCCAATGTTAGGGGCTCCAGCCATGGCTGGGGTGACGGCTGGTTTTATGCAGTGACTTGGCCAGGCGAGGGCACGCCGTTATTTCACTCCACACTAGCCTGGGGGGGTGGTGAAGGGTCATTATGAATGTGGCCAATGTGTCAATACATGTCCATCTATTTCTCTCGGAGGACCTGATGGATACCGCGGGCCCGCCAGCCCCTTGATGACAGCGACTGAGCAAGGGAATGGCGGCCACATGCACACGGCTGGGGACACCGTCGGGGGTTATGCCCCACCACACAATGTGAATTCTTACTTAAGGAACATATGGCTCCTGGCCCCCATGAATGCCAGCTGGCCCTTTATAACCGCTCAGAGCCACAGACCCCCTCGAGAGCTACCAGTGACGTGGATAAAAGGGACAGGAAAAGGTACAAATGAGTGTTTCTGGGAAACCCACCTTTGACTTGGAATGAATGGGGGCATAAAGGGGAAGAAAGAGGAGATCCCTTCGTGGCTCAGCGGTTACCGAGCCCGATGAGGATCCATGAGGATGCGGGTTCGATCCCTGGCCTCAATCAGTGGGTTAAGGATCTGGTGTTGCTGTGGCCGTGGTGCAGGCTGGCAGGTGCAGCTCCGATTCCACCTCTCGCCTGGGAACCTCCATATGCCTCAGGTGCGGCCCCAAAATGAAAAAAAAAGTGGAGGGGGGGGAAATAAAGAAGGAAAGACGTAAACTCTGTCCTCATCCTTCAGTGAGCGGAATCATCCTTCAGAGAGGGAAATGCTAAACTGTGCATCACCTCGATGAAAAATACTACTACTGCGAGGGATATTTACCACTCACCTAAATCGCATTCGATATGTGTTATTGATATTTTTAATTAAGGCCTATGCCCAGAGCACTGGAGCCAAGGATGTCCAGGCCAGTGCCCACGGCCTGAACGCAGAGAGCGTTGTCTTGAATCACCATCACTGAAGTAAAACCCTCTCGGAATGTGGGAAAGACCTGCATTCTCCGCCTCTCTGTCCAGCTCTGCCCAGAAGCCAACCCAAGCAGGGCTGGACAAGGAGGAAAAAGCGTGCGTCCTTGCGCATACGTCGTGGTGCCACACAAGCTCATCCTCTGATTGTGCAGGAACACTTCGGAGGGAATTAGCTTCGCCTCCTTCCTCTTCAAAAATCACATCCATTATGCTGACTGGGGACACCCAGGGCCCCTCCCTGCCCCTCCCTAAAGAATCAGGGACACGCAAGCCACAGCTTTGCATTCAAATGAACACCCACCTGCCCCTGAGCGTTTACGTGTCACATCGAATGGCTCTAGTCCTTGAGAAGCCCCATCAGTGTGGCCTCACTTTATTTTCTTAAATGCATGTTGAAGTATAGTTGGTTGACAATCTTGTGTTAGTTTCAGGTGCACAGCAAAGTGTCTCGGTTTTCCATAGGCACCAACTCTCTTCCAGATTCTTCTCCGTTCGAGGTTATTGCGAGATACGGAGTACAATCCCCCCGGCTCTACCGTAGGTCCTTGTTGCTTCTGTATTTTACATACGATCGTGTGTATATTCTCATCAATCCCAACTCGTAAGCAGAGAGACCCTCGGCCTCCTGGTTTCAGGATAACGGGCTCCTGTCACAGTTCAGGTTTCAGCTGTAGCTGAAAGAGCATCTTCCAGCCCGGGGGCGGACAGGGCGAGGTGCGGGGGGGCAGCCAGAGCCCCAAATCATCCTAAATCATCCTCCATCCCTCGGTGTTACAGAGGAAATCCTGCCCCGTGGATCCGCTCAGCTTCCTCTGCAACATTGATCTTCCAGGTCCTTCCTGGAGAAAATGAACTGCAGGGAAGCAGGGACTGGAGGCTTTTCAAGGGCGACTTAATTCAGCACCTAATCAGCTAAGGCGGAGGTGAAGAAGTCATTAACGCAAAAGGAGTTTTCCTCGGGACAAGATTAACGAGCGAGCACCACGGTCCCAAGGAAAAGGAAATTATAGGAATTAATCTACCTTTTTTTTTTTTTTTGGTCTTTTTGCCTTTTCTAGGGCTGCTCCTGCAGCATATGGAGGTTCCCAGGCTAGGGGTCAAATTGGAGCTGTAGCCACCGCCTATGCCAGAGCCACAGCAACGCTGGATCCAAGCCACATCTGAGAACTACACCACAGCTCATGGCAACGAGGGATCCTTAACCCACTGAGCGAGGCCAGGGATCGAACCTGCAACCTCATGATTCCTAGTCGGATTTGTTAACCACTGAGCCACGACAGGAACTCCAGAACTAATCCAGACTCTTTGGTTAAAGTCTTATTTTTTTTTTTCAAAGAGTACTTTGGGTTAAAAAATAGAACCCAGCATTAAGAAAGCCATTGGTAACAGCAGGGAGGATGGCCTTTGGTGTCTTGTGTTATTTTCCAGGCTGTGGTCTAGACTCCGCACCACGAGCTCTATCTACCTTCGGGCTGCGGGGAACTCCACGGCGGTACCCAGCCTCTGGCCTCTGGAGCAGAGCTTCTCAAACCCTGACAGGCCTTGGCTGCATCTAGCCATGCCTTTATCATGCAGATTCTTGGGTCTGAGGGGCTTGGATCTGCCTTTTTAACTACTCCAGGGCGATGCTGAGGCTGATTCGGGAGGTAGGTGCATCACCGCTCCCTCAACTAAGCCGGTCCTACTTTCAGCTCTGTAAGTACATTAGCTCCATTCAGTCTCGGAACCGTCCGAGGGGAAGTCTCCATTTTATGGACAACCAGTTAGACTTTGGTCACTATTCACCCATGATTCCTTTCCCTGTTTCCAGTGTTCTCACGTGGCCTGTCTCAGTTCACATGCCTCAGCCTGTCATTCCCTGCCTGAGCCTTCAAAGGCTCATCACAGGTGGTCTCCTCCTCCAGGAGGCCTTCCTGGCCTGGCAAGCCTGGACAAGGTGGCCTTCCCACACTCGCTCAATTTACGCTCCCATACACTCGCACTGGATGCACGGTCATCCATCATTTTGCACAAGGACCCCAAATATAAGGGCTCGGCACAACAGTATCATTATCTCTGTTATTATCTGACAGTTTCTGGGGTCAGAATTCAGGGCTGACATGATGCTGGCCTTGCAAGTCACTCAGACTCCTCTCACGCTCAGTTTCCTAGACAGAGTCACCGAGTCCAGCCCACCTCCAAGAACTGGAGGAATTCAGTTCTGCTTTTTGCACGGCACATTGAGACCGTCCTGCAAAGGACTGTGTTCTCCAAAGACGACTGAATCGCCCCTGCTCCTCTGGAATGAAGCCACTGCCCCATCGAGAGGCAGGATCAAGTCCCCTCCCTTTGATGCTGGAAGGGCCACCACCTTGCTTGTAACCAACAGGATGGGGTGGAAGCAACATTCGGCCAGGTCACGTTTCGCCCCAGGAGCCAGGACACTCACTTTGGGAGCGCTGAACTGCCACCTACGAAATCCTGCTACCTTGAGCCCAGACCACATGGAGAGAGTGTTCAATTAACGACCTCGGCTGAGGTCCCAGCCAACAGCCCACCAGACCTGGGAGTCATGACACCTTCGGGATCCCCCCTTCCCCCCCAGTCCTGGAGTCTTTCCACTGAGAGCCAGGCATCCTGGAGAGCGGCCATCCTACTGGGCAGTGTTCAGGTTTCTGACCACAGAACCCATAGGCGTAATGGGTTGGTTGTTTAAAGCCACTAAGCTTGGGGGAAACTTGTTACACAGCAGTTGGAAACCAGAACACACACGGCATTACGGTTGTCTGTTTATTCTCCCGCTCTCCTGAGATCCTTAGACTGTAAGCTCTTCTAGGGCACGGGGCTGTGTCTTACTCCTTGCAAAGTCAGCACCCACAATACTGCCTGGCATGCACTGCGTGTTACACAAATGTTTGTCAAGTGCATGATGAATGAATAAAAGTTTGGGAGTTTTGCCGGGACCATTCTCTTTGGCTGGAATAAAGGAGAACCACGGCTGAAGTTCTGTAAGCAGAGTCAGCACCTCGCCTTTCCAGCCTGAAGACCCATCTCGCTGCCCCTTGCAGAGCTGCTCGTTGTGTTTTCATCCTTGCCCTTCCTGTGACCTTCAAAATTCACCCTGAAAGCATTTAATCAGAGACTCTCTCGGCTGCCATGCAAGACACATGCCATCAACATAAATAAACAGAAATCATGATTATAAACGCGGCTGTGACCACAAAGCCAAAGGAGATCTAGGTTTAAATTTGATTCTCGGTTATTATACGTTTGGGAAACTATTTCAAACTCTTGAGTTGGTTGTACCTTCTCGGGTTTAAAAAATGGAAATTTGTTTCAGTTGCATTTGGGAGTCGAATGCATTTCATCTTCCTGTCAATAAACATATAAAAAGGGGATTCGCTGTGTGTTGAACACCTTTCCATGCAAATGCAGAATCTCTTTTCAACGTGTCTGAACGTTGACGGACTGGTCTTTAAGTTGGTCCAGACGGAAGTTTCAACCACTGTATTTTGAAAATGTCTTTTAGTCGGTCCAGTGCCTTTTCCATTATTTTGCTGGATTTAATAACAACGAATACTGCCAATTTTGTATTTATATAAGCAAGTTTAGAGCCAGCACCAGCCTTGAAGGTAAATGTACCTACCAGTTACTACTAATCCCCCACCCAGTCCTCCGTTCATTCTATATTTACCCTGCAGTCACAGGCAATTATCTAGAGACAGCACTCAGCCCTCATTAGCTCATTAGCTCATGATTAAGTTTAACTCCCCAAATTTTACAAATGCTAATTAAATCTAAAAAAGCAAACAAAATGTCAATCAAAACGATCTACAGTTGTTTGTCACCAGCAGCTGGGGGTTTTTTTGGGTTTTTTTTAAGTGTTTTTTTCATCTTCAAAAAAATGTGTATGCTCTGGTGTCAAGCACAGCAGACAGAGGCTGTAATGTGGTTGACAAAAGAGGCAGGAATTCTTCCCCCCAGAATTAAACACATATTTGCAGTGAAGAAAAGCTCTGAATGATTTTTTCATTCCTCTCCCGGCTGTTGTACTACTTTGTAACTATTGCAGAGTCAGCTATAAGAATAAGTTCAGTTGTAGTTTAAAACAAAACAAAATCACTCCCAAATTTGAACAATTATCAAGTTTAGAAATATCCCTGCTGTGAACGCCTACATGATACTGGGGATTAAAAAGCACTGGGGGGAAAGATGATGCAAGCCTGAACTCACCCTGGCAAGGAAGTGGCGTCTGACGGTGTATCCGAGGACACTCTGTGTTATAAAGACATGTCGACTTGCCCAGCATCCAACAGACAAAGGATTCACTGGCACAACTGACCCCCAAATGCATCCCTTCCACCCCTAGGGAGGTAGAAGGTGCATCCCTTCCACCTCCCTCCAGGCGGCCCCACCACACACAGCAGGGCATGTGACTGACCTTGGAGTCCGACTGACCTTGAGGTCTCATGCAAGCTGCTCTCCAGGCTCAGCCAGAGAAACTGAGGCCAGGGAGCCAAATGGCCAGAACCAACCTAGAGCCTCTTTTCGCCTCTACCTCTTGATGCTGAGGCTCCAGCATCCTTTTCCTGCATCAACTCCGGGCAGTAACCGGGGCAATATCAAGCACGACCAAGAGGGACTCTTTAAGGAAAAAGCATCACTCCCCAGCCAAAGAGGGCAGAGGCGCTAAGTGCATCTCAATTAAAAAGGAGTCCAGCTGATTTCTACTCAAGACATTCCCCAACTTACATGGAAATTCGACTAGATAAACACCTGGGGGGGGGGTGGTTTTGTGTTCCTTTTCGGCCACACAGGTGGCATATGGGAGTTCCCAGGCCAGGGATCAAATCCGAGCCTCAGCTGTGACCTGCGCCACAGCTACTGCAATGCTGGATCCTTCCCCCACTGTGCCACAGGGGGAGCTGGTTTTTAAAGCAAGAAGCCATAGTACTTTTGGGGTGGGGGGGGTGCAATGAGGAAGAAAGAAGCCAAGAAGGCAGCATGACACTTGCTCTTTGGCAGATCACACACACAGAAACAAAATACCAACTTGAAGGTTAATCAATTCTGGGAAATAGATGAGAGGGGAAAAAAGCCATTGTAAGAGGTGAAATGACAATTACCAACGAACTTGCTGACAGAAAACCTAGTCTTTTTCAGTCTCCTTTTCAAAGCCGTTGCTCTGGCCATGGGACCTTAAAATAGCCCTTCGAGACTTCCGGTTCTGGGACAAGATGGAGCAGACACGCGTCCTTCTGTGCCACAAAGCAGCAGGGCACGATATACAGAAGAAATAACGGACGACTCCGAAGGTGGAAGAAGCCAAGGACCAGCTCAGGATGGGAGGGCAGACAGGGCTGTGAGTTCCCTGGCAGTCACACACATCTCTTCATATATCCCAGGCTGTGCTACAGATGCTGGCAGCCTGGAAATGCCAGCTGATGGTGGAGAGCAGACCCAAAAAGCTCCGAGAAAAGTCTGCTCTCTAGACCCAAACCTCCGGGGGAAAGGCAGTCTACCAAGACAGAAAGCTTCTAGACAGTAACTGCCCTCCTTCAACCAGACATCCTGGGAAAAAAAAAACTGTGGCCCCGCCCTAGTCCCCCTCAGCAAAAGCCCAAGAGGGGAGCCACTTCAGGCTTGAATGAAGCGTCCCCCTAACTCCTCCCTCCACCTGTTGCGTGGTGTCAGAGCAGGCTGGCTAGGGATCTGGAACGTTCACCATCCTCCCGTAGGAACAAGCCTCCCTGCCCCAGACACAAGGCACCCGCCCCTCCCCAACAGGGTGGTGTCAGTGGACGCCTGGCAGGAAGTCCAGATGCCCACTTGGCCCAGTAGGAACAAGGTACACTTCCCCCCTCCAGAGTGTCCATGACGGCATAGTGGGGAACCCGGACTTGCACCCCTGCCAGACAGTGGCAAGGCTTACACGCCTTCTCCCCAGAGAAAACCTACTAAAACAGATTTAATAAGATCCAGAGACTCAAAACATAATGTCCCAAACATGCAGGATACAACTGAAAACCACTGCACACGCCAAGAGCCAGACAAATCTTGACTATAATGAGAAAAGACAACTGCCACAGACCAACACGGAGACAACACGGATGCTGGAATTTTCTAACAAGCATTTTAAAGGGGCCATCATGAAAATGCCTCAAGAGCAATTACAAACACACCCGATGTAAGCAAAGAAGAGACAGTCTTGGCAAATAAACAGAAGATACAGAGAATAACCAAAAGGAAATTTAGGACCTAAGAAAGCAATAACCAAAATACACTGCACTGATGGCAGGGCTCAACAGAGGAGGGGCGAGGACAGGGGAAAGAACCGGTGAACGTGAAGATGGAGCAGAAGAAATCAGCCAATCCGAGCAAGAGAGAGAAAGATAGGCTGAAAGACAGGCTGAGGTATTCCTAATGACTTGATGGAATCTTCCAGGATTCTTAGAAAGTATGTAGCTATTATCTGGGCACTATTGCCAAAGTAGATGTGCATTTAAGAGTCTTAC
This sequence comes from Phacochoerus africanus, assembly GCF_016906955.1. Taxonomy (NCBI): domain Eukaryota; kingdom Metazoa; phylum Chordata; class Mammalia; order Artiodactyla; family Suidae; genus Phacochoerus; species Phacochoerus africanus. The sequence goes on along the minus strand of NC_062545.1, from coordinate 6,854,507 downwards.
GTTTCCCCAGATACTTGTAGGCTGAGTTGATCTCCCCTGTCAGGGATCCTACCAACCTTCTGGAAGTAAAACTGCTTAAATATCTTTCGCTGCTTTAAAAGTAGCATCGGAAAACGTTCCCATCGTGGTGCAGGGGTTAATGAACCCGACTAGTATCCGTGAGGATGCGGGTTCAATCCCTGGCCTGGCTCAGTGGGTTAAGGATCCCTCGTTGCTGTGAGCTGTGGTGTAGGTCAAAGACGCGGATCCCCTGCTGCTGTGGCTGTGGTGTAGACCGGCAGCTACAGCTCCAACTTGACCCCTAGGCTGGCAACTTCCACATGCCCCGAGTATGCCCTAAAAAATAAATAAATAAAATAAAATAAAAGTAGCAATGCAACCTGTCACTGAAGAGAAACGAATCTCTCTTCCTCCCAGCGCACGGGGGCGTGCCCACCTGTTCTGTGTTGAGTACCAGGATGCTCCCCTCCCGCCAACACTGAGGCCAGACCTGAGGGAAACCAAACCTTACAGGTCGCATGATCAGAGTCGAGGCATTTTTTTTGGTACCAACTGTCATTCGGGGCACCAGGCTATGCTATGAAGATGCTATAAAGCTGGGTAAACACTTCTGCTAAAACAAGGATATCAGTGCAATGCATTCATTCTTTCAACAGATTCGTGTTCCTGCTGCTGGGGGCCAGGCACTGCTCTACACAGTCGGGATACAGACAGGACCTCAGGACAGAGAGCCCTGAAGTAGGTTCAAGTTCCAGGGAAGTCGGAGCAGGAACGCGTGGAGAGAGATGACAAGCACGATGAAGACATGAGTGAGTTTATCAGAAAGTCACTACTCCTCCGCTGAAAAGCAGAAACGGCAGACCAGTGTGAGGGGACTGGGGATGGAGGGGTTGTTGGCTGTGGGGCGAGGGAGGGGGCCGTCACAGGGGCCCAGAAATCGTGACCCTCTGGCAGAGCAGGGAAGGGTGAGAAGAGGTCCAGTCGTCCGGGTGGGACCCTGAGCAGCACGGGGACGGTGTGGGGTCAGCAGTGCCGCCGCCAGGAGCGGGACACGCGGCGAGAGGCTCGAGTGGGAGCTCAAGACTAAGACACACGGATTTAGAATCACCCAAGGGATGCTTTGAGGCGCTTTATCTCCTGTGTTCTTAGAAGAGACAGAATAACGAGAACTGAAGGAGAGATTATTTCCGAGGCTTCACCGCTTTCCCCTGTTAGTGTTCAGAACGAGGCTGGCTCAGGTTTCAATTCCAGCAGGACGCGCTTGGCTTAAAGAAGAGAGGTTTCTGAAAACCAAGGGTACATTCTGCATTGCAGTCTTTGTTTTATATGAAATGAGCTACTGCGAAAACCACCGTGGTACTAAAAGCAAGCCACTCGAGATTCAGAGGAGCCTCCGCGTGTTTCTACCTGGAATTACCCTCCCAGCGAGCGCTGCTACGTCTGACGTCTCCGCAATGACGTTGGCAACGCTTCCTCTCCACTCCCACCTTAAAGCCCTTTGCGCTTTTTAAAACTTTTTTTAAATTGACGTATAGTGGATTTACAATGTTGTGTGCATTGCTGGTGTACAGCAAAGGGATTCAGTTAGGTTTATATCTTTCTATTCTTTTCCAGATTCTTTTCTATTACAGGTTATTATAAGATATGGAATCTAGTTCCCTGTGCTATACAGTAGATCCTATATTTTACATGTATCTGTGAATCCCAAACTCCTAATCTGCCCCTCCTCATCCCTATCCTCTTGGGTAACCATAATTTGTTTTCTATGTCTGTGAGTCTATTTCCACATTGTGAATATGTCCATCTGTATCATATTTTAGATTCCATATTTAATAATTTAGACGATAATCTGTCTTTGACTTACTTCATGTAGTATGATTATCGCTAGGTCCATCCATGTTGCTACAAACAGTATTATTTAAAGTCCTTTATTCTTGGAGTTCCCATCGTGGCGCAGTGGTTAATGAATCCGACTAGGAAACATGAGGCTGCGGGTTCGATCCTTGGCCTTAATCAGTGGGTTAAGGTTCCGGCGTTGCCATGAGCTGTGGTGCAGGTTGCAGACTCGGCTCGGATCCTGCGTTGCTGTGGCTGTGGTGTAGGCCAGCGGCTACAGCTCCGATTCGACCCCTAGCCTGGAAACCTCCATATGCCATGGGAGCAGCCCTAGAAAAGGCAAAAAAGACAAAAAAATATAAAAAGTAAAAAAATAAATTCCTTTGTTCTTAACAGCTCAACACAACACACACATACTCAGGCCTGTATACAAATACACACACACACACACACATGCGCATGCACCGGACAGAAGTAACACGTGATAATTTGAGGAGCTCTCCTCAACCACATTCAAGATTTAAGACAGGATCCAATGAGGCAGGCAACACCTGCTATCTCTAGAGGTCAAATCTGAGCTCACTGAAAACAACAACAAAAAGTGCTTGCAATGGGCAACTTGATTGAAAAAGTAACTGTCACTCATCATTCAGATTTTTCAAGGTTTTGTGGCTACAAGCAAAAAATTAGAACAAACAGAAAATAATTGACACACTCAAAAGAAAACTATGGAGTGCTGTTGGATTTAAATAAAGGATTCTCTCCTGAGTATTCACCTAAAGCGCAAATATACTTCATTAGAATTCCAGCCATTCATAATTTGTAACAATTCAAACAGAAGCCTGGAAGAAACACATAGCTGCCCAACAGGAAAGGACTGTTGATAATCAGATGAAACGCTATCATCAGAATCATCCCTGGGAACAGTAAACAGAGAAGATGAGTAGGAGCTGCGGGGGGAGCCCTTTGCCAATATCACCATGACCTTGTGGGTCAATTCCTACAACGACGCTGCACGTCCAGCAGGGAAGGCTGCTTTGCCCAGGAAACAGAAATGCAAACCAAATGGGAAAACTGGGCTGCCCATTAATCAGCCTGACACCGGGGGATAAGAGGCCAGCGCGGCGCTGGAACAAGATCTTCATCCAAGGGGAAACCTGACATCGGAATAAGTCGCAGAGCCGCCCCCCCCCCGCCCCCCACCATCCCCAGGGAAGAAAGGACGGGAAATCCCAGCACCTGGCTCAAAGGTGACCTGCTGCTGCTGCTGAAATGGAGCCATGTGCCCTCGTCCATTTCTCCAACAGCCTGCGAAGCAGCCTGAGCCGCAGGGCTGGATTAAAAGGTTCAATCACCACTCGTTTCCAAGGAAAGTGGTGCCAAGCCACTCGATGAAGTTTTCACAAAATATGTCTACATTAACCACAAAGTATGTCTAGGATTGTGACAAAGGCAGAAAGAGGAGGGATTTTCTTCTGGTTCCTTTGTTACTCATCTTGATAGTCTGCCCCCCAACCTCACACACAACCAGGAGCTGGGACCAGTGGAACAGGGGAGTCTGAAGGCACCGGCCAGGACAGGCCAAGAACAAGACTTAGAACTTGACGAGGCAGGGGAGTTCCCGTCCTGGCTCTGTGGTAGGGAACCTGACTAGTATCCATGAGGACGCGGGTTCGATCCCTGGCCTCGCTCAGTGGGTTAAGGATCCAGTGTTGCCGTGAGCTGTGGTGCAGGCCACAGAAGTGGCTCAGATCCTGTGTTGCTGTGGCTGTGGTGCAGGCCAGCAGCTGTAGCTCCGATTCAACCCCTAGCCTGGAAACTTCCATATACCTTGGGTGAGGCCCTAAAAAAGACCAAAAAAAAAAGACTAGACCCAGCCAGAGGGCTCTGACACCCTACTCTAGGAAGATGGGACAGGAGTCCCAAGTTACAAGCCTTGGGACTTCTGAACAAGCACCCATCCCAGCCTGCCCAGCGTGCTTCGGCCTGAGCTGAGCTGAATACAGGAAGGTCACTCTTCGGTCCCTCTCTCTACACTGGAAGAAGCTCATCAGCAACCCTTCTGGCCTCAGAGATGCTGCAGAGGGCGTACTAATTCCTCTGGCCAGCAGGGATGCGCCCGGTGCCTGCAAGCAGCGGGCAGAATCCCTGCTGGGCTAGTCCCATATTTCAAACTGTATCATATTGTTTCAAGTCAGAGTCTTTCAGAAGCATGCCCTGCTCAGCCCCAAACCTATCCTGCTGGCTCTCCTTAGCCAGGACTAAGATAAATACGGCAATAGGACCAGCCACTACAGTTGTGAGAAAGAGCTCACATCCGCGGATGCGAATCAGTGTGTCTTTGGTGAAATCGTTTAAATACCCATGTAAATCCCCTAAAGGGACTATCTATCTAGAGGCTTCTCATTTCTATAGATCTAAGTACCAAGTGTACTACATTGCCAACTGAGTCTTTAAACCCGACTGCAACCTCGGGGGAGACAGATGGAGTGCCAGCAGGATGAGCCACATGGTGGCAGCGAGGGTCCCCGAGGGCACAGGCAGTGCTGCGGGTGCCCTGGCTGCAGGGATGGGTCCGCGTGGGCCACACAGCCCCCGGCCAGAGAGCAGCCCGCATGGGCTGGAAGGGGGGTTTCTGGCTGGGCTCCGTCATCCTCTTCCAGGCTGGGAGACCTTCATCTGAGTAGCCGTCCCTCCTGGACCCTTCCACCTGCATGATTAGGATGCTTGCCAAGCATCAGAGAGCAGGAGCCCAGTCCGGAACGGTGGAACGGGTGAGGGAGGTGACCGCTCCAGGCCTGCCGCGAGGCATCACACCACACGGACTGTCCAACTTGACCCTGAAGGAGTTTATGGAACCTGCAGGGTGTGGGTGGTTAGAAGACCCAGGTGGACATACTGCATTTTTCTGTGCCCAAGTCAAAAGCACAGAGCCCACGGCACAGAGAACTTTCTCCGATCTCTTGGGTTAGAACACGATGGAGGAGAGTGTGGTCGGGGGAAAGGCGTGTATGTGGATGACCAGGGCCCCTTGCTGTACAGCAGAAACGAAAGGAACCCTATCAATTGCTGCGGCTCCTTTCTTCCCAGCGAAAGACCGAGCTGAAGCAGCACCCCTGAGGCCGCATCTACACAGCACAGGACGAACGGCCTCTGGGTTTGCTTCGCGAACATCCCAACGAAATAATCTCACTAGCGTGTCTGTCAAAAACACACTCCTTTTGAAACGGGAAGTGGTGACTTCTTAGGATAAAAGGCAGGTTAAGCACGAAACTAATGCCTGGGCGCGAACGTTATCGTAAAACGCGTGGCCCGTGGCTTAAAATCCTCCACAAGGAGCCGGAAAGGGATGTGAGCTCCTTTCCTGGTTCTGGGGACCGCGTGGGCCAGGGCCTCTGCACCTGGACCCGTGCAGTGACCTGCCCGGCCATCTGCCTGGGGCGGTCCAGGTTTGACAACTAGAAATCCCACATCCTGAGAACCCCATCAGCTGGAGGCAAACGGAGAAGGCTGATTGCCCCCAAGACCCCTGGGGCCAGCAGGAGCCACACAGGGGGAAGAGGATGGGGGTCAGGGGTAGGGGGGGACTCCCCCCCTCCCCCCAAGAACTCGTATCAGGGAAAATGATCACCAAAGCAGGCCTCATTTCGAACTCACATTCCTAACCTTCTGGCCAGTTCAAAACATTACTTTTATTGCCAAAAGTTTTTAAGTCTGTGGTCTTTAAACACACCGTGTTATGCTCCGCCCTCTGCCTGTTTCACTGGCTCCCTGCCAGCCTCTCCCCATCCCTGCCCAAGCACCCCTGTACCTAAGTCAGCTTGTTATCGACTCTCTGCTCACTTTTTCTGAAACAAATCCTGTATTCTTTCATTAAATCAAGGGTGGCTTCATCCAGAAGCCAGGGCCCCCCTCCCTCAGCCCCCAGGCTGTGCCAGCCCCCTGCCCCGTGCCTTCCTCGAAAACCCAGGGTGGTCCGGCTGGAAGGGATTGGAAAGGGTCTCTGACAGCCTGTCCCACTGGCCAGTGGTTTGCAGAATACTCCGGGGTACACCCCCCTCCCTGAAGGGTCCCCAGTCCCCGCCGAGTTCACAGCAGGGGCTCCCCATTTCCGGGGGCTCCTATCCTTAGCGGTCTATGCAGGTTTCTGGTCACTTTCCCCAGAGGCTCAGCCCTTCCTTTGCAGCTTCCTCTGTGGTCCCCGATCCACACAGCATCCTCCCAGCCTCCAGGGCGCGTCCCCACAGCCCCAGGGTCTCCTCCCAGCTCATTCCCCAGCCTGCCCGCATCTTCCTCACCGGCTCCAGGCATCAGGGCTGGGTTTAAAGCACGCACAGCCCCATCTGTCACACTCTTGGCTGACTGAGCGGGGAATAATCGCAGGAAAACCTTCACCTCACATTTCTGTAGCCCACGACCCTCCCTTTCCAGGTGAGAAAAATGAAGCCCCGGTCGCCAAGGTGACACCAGAGAAGGTCCACCCCCTCCATGGCCCCAGACGCAAGATGCCCACATCAAATCTACCCCCCAAAAAAGCTGTGTGGGAACTTCCAGCAAGCCTGAGAATGCCAGAGAAGACCCAGTCTGCTTACACACGAGGTAGCCAGCGGGCCCGAGGCAGGAGAGCGGGGTGGGGGGGATTTGAAAACTTTATGATGGAACACCAAAGCGTTTCTAGGGTTTTCTTCCTTCACAACAAACGGTGGAGGTTGAGAATACTTTGGGGCGGGGGGAATACTTTTAATCCAGGATCTCCCGTCCTTTCTGGAGACCTGGGATAGGACCAGAGAAAGAATGCCTGAAAATATCTGAAAATGCCTCAAATCCCATCTGGACGCATGATAAACTGAACTAGAGGGAAATACGGCAATGCTTTTTGCTCTTAGTATATCCCTTTGCTTGGGAGCTTGTTTCTGGAAGCCTGCTTCCCCCCTGCTTCTAACTGTGCTATTTAAATTCTCTCTCTCAAACGCTGATACCCAAAACCAAAGGCTAAGGCAGTAGTCTTCAAATGTTTTGTTTTGTTTAGGGCTGTACCTGCGGCATATGGAAGTTCCCAGGCTAGGAGTCCAACTGGAGCTACAGCTGCTGGCCTATGCCACAGCCACAGCAACACAGGATCCAAACCACGTCTGTGACCTACACCACAGCTCATGGCAATACTGGATACTTAACCCCATGAGCAAGGCCAGGGATTGAACCCATATCCCCAGGGAAACTAGTCAGGTTCGTAATCCACTCAGCCACAACGGGAACTCCTGGTCTTCAAGTGTCTTTGATTGTTTAAATTTAAAAACTGAACTATGCACCATTAGCACAGGCAAGTTTTTTGCGTATAAAATTTGCATTTTATATAATTTATAAAATATATTCAATTTTTAAATCTTATCCATATATCTGATAAAAGATGCATACAGTAAGAGCTCTAAGGTGCACAGCAAAGGGAACCATAGAAAAACCAGGAAAAAAACCTATGGAACAGGAGAAAAGAGTTCCAATGATGCAACCGGCAAGGGCTTCGTCTCCAAAATATACAAGCAATGTACACACCTCAACAGCAGAAAAGCCAACAACCCAATGGAAAAATGGGCAAAAGACCTGAATAGACATTTCTCCAAGGAAGATATAGAGATGGCCAACAAGCACATGAAAAAATGCTCAACATCCCTGATTATTAGAGAAACGCAAATCAAAACGACCACGAGATACCACCACACACCAGTCAGCATGGCCATCATTCATAAGTCCACAAATAACTAATGCTGGGGGGTGTGGAGAAAAGGGAACCCTCCTGCACTGTTAGTGGGAATGGAAGCTGGTACAACCACTATGGAGAAGAGCATGGGGGTACCTTAGAAATCTATACATAGAACTACCATATGATCCAGCAATCCCACTCTTGGGCATAGATCCGGACAAAACTTTCCTTGAAAAAGACACATGCTCCTGTATGTTCATTCCAGCACTATTCACAATAGCCAGGACATGAAAACAACCTAGACGTCCATCAACAGATGATTGGATTAAGAAGACGAGGTATATATACACAATGGAATACTACTCAGTCATAAAAAAGAACAAAATAATGCCATTTGCAGGAACACGGATGGAACTAGAGACTCTTATACTAAGTGAAGTGAGTCAGAAAGAGAAAGACAGATACCATATGCTATCATTTATATTTGGAATCTAATATATGGCACAAATGAACCTTTTTACAGAAAGAAAATCATGGACAATGGAGAACAGACTTGTGGTTGCCGAGAGGGAGGGGGAGGGTAGCGGATGGACTGGGAATCTGAGGTTAATAGATGCAAACTATTGCCTTTGGAATGGATAAGCAATGAGATCCTGCTGTGTAGCACTGGGAACTATGTCTGGTCACTTGTGATAGAGTGTGATGGAGGATAATGTGAGAAAAAGAAAGTGTGTGTGTGTGCGTGTGACTGGGTCACTATGCTGCGCAGTAGAAAACTGACAGAACACAGCATACCAACTACAATGGAAAAAATAAAAATCATTAAAAAAAATAAAAATTAAATTAAAGCTCTAAGGTTTTCTTTCTTACCCCATGGCCCATCTCATTTCACCTCTGGGGAACACCCAGCCCGCTCTGAAGACACACACGATCATCTTACGAAGTTACAAGACACCAGAGTCAAACTTATCACCTAATCTGAAAGCCGTAATTTAAGTCAAAAGTGAAATTTAATGCTTGCGAAAACAAATGGGCACCTTGGCTGAGAATTAATTTATTTATAAACCACATCAACAGCTAAAACACCTTTGCCCTCAGGCAAGCAAAGGCTCATACAAGTCAGTGTCACATTTGTCATCCTAAATTTGCTGTTTCTTTCTCCTTTTTTTTTTGCCCAGGAAGTTCCCAAGCCAGGGATCAAACCCATGCTGAGTCACAGACAACGCCAGATCTTTAACTCGCTGCACCACAGCACGAACCCCAATTTGCGGTTTCTTTAATCCGTCGTCTCTTTGAAATTGGGAGAAGCTAAGCTCTCTACTTCAAGTATAAGGTTATTATTTTGGAAGATCACATGTATATTTCTCTACTGTGACTAAAGCATATATGTATGTTGTATCTATATACATACATATATATTTAAAATATAGAAATGGATTGTAACTCAAAATAAACAAAGCATGCTGCAGCATAGCCATGTAACTTTTTTTTTTTTGTCTTTTTGCCTTTTCTAGGGCCGCTCCCACGGCATAAGGAGGTTCCCAGGCTGGGGACTGAATCGGAGCTGTAGCCACCAGCCTACGCCAGAGCCACAGCAACAACGCAGGATCCGAGCCATGTCTGCAACCTACACCACAGCTCTGGCAATGCCAGATCCTTAACCCACTAGTTGGATTCGGTAACCACTGCGCCACGACGGGTGCTCTGAACTCTTTTTAAAAAGCTAGTGTCGAAATTCCCATAGTGGCTCAGCAGAAACGAATCTGACTAGCATCCATGAGGATACAGGTTTGATCCCTGGCCTCACTCAGTGGGTTAAGGATCCGGAGTTGCTGTGAGCTGTGGTGTAGGTCACAGACATGGCTCGGATCCTGCATTTCTGTGGCTGTGGTGGAGGCCAGAAGCTATAGCTCCGATTGGACCCCTAGCCTAGGAACTTCCATGTGCCTCGGGTTCAGCCCTAAAAAGCAAAAAAAAAAAAGAAAGAAAGAAAGAAAGAAAGAAATCCAGTGTCCTCATCACTCTCCTTTGAGTGACTCGGCTGCATAGAATGAGACCACTTGTCTATTGACCGAGAAGTAGCTGCGATACTTAGCGATGAACAGAGCTTCGGACAAACTGATGTCATCATCAGCTCTCGATGCCAATAGCTCCCCCCACCAAACAAAAAGTGTTGACACAAAAGGCTAATTTTGTCTTCAACTTTGTGTGGAAAGGTCAGCAGAGGAAACGCCCAATTCTAAAGAAAATCCTTCCACCAGGAGCTCTGCTGGAGGGTCGCACTGATTAGGAAGAGAAGATTCTGGAGACGTCGTCCTGGCTCCTTAGAATCCAGCCTGGCTGAGACGACTTCACCCCTGCTACCTTTGCTCGCAAAGCAAAGACAGAAGCAATGACATGGGGCCAGAGACAGACCTGAGGACTGCCTTACGGCCGGGCAACTCCCTTACCAGATTCCTGGTTCAAAGGGCACTTTCATTCTAGTTTTCTGAGGCTCTGGTGATTAGCCAAAGCAGTTCTGGACTTAGAGAGTGTACTCAGAGAGACAAAAATAAATGCCAGCTGAAAACACAAGGGCAACAGGATGAGAGCATCCTACAAGCATTGGTCTCCATTCATCAGAGGATCCGCCCCGTGGTCCAGCCCGGCCACACGCACACCAGTCACTGGCTGGACCCAAGGGGGACGGTGGCCTCCGGGGGAGGCTTCTGGGCTTGGCCACCTATCTCCATGTCCAGTGTCACCAGCCCCACTTCACTCATGGGAGACCCCTGACTCTAAGAAGCAGGGCGAGGGGCCTTCTGCGGCTGGGTCCATAAGCAAAAAAAGCAAGGCCTTCGGTCTGTCTCCTCTCTCATTTCCTGTGTGGCCAGTGCAACGACGGGAGTGGGAGAGGCAGAAGCCAGCTGAGCTGGGAGCAGGGAGAAATAAACCCAGCCTCACAGGTGTTGGTGCCAGAGATGGGCCTTCGCCTAGCAGTTCTAGACACCGTGGGAGAAGACTTAGACTGCAGCAGGCATTGGTTTCCTGGGGCCGCTATAGCAAAGTTTGGTGGCTTAACATGGAAGTATGTTGGAATTCTCCTGTGGTGCACTGGGTTAAAGAGCTGGCATTGTCACTGCAGCTGCTTGGCTTGCTGCTGTGGCTCAGGTTCGATCCCTGACCCAGGAACTTCCACATGCCGAGGGCACAGCCAAAAAAAATGAAAATGCATCACGGCTTCCCTCCGAGGCCGAGAGGGTGGGATCCCCTCCAGCCTCTCCTCAGCTTCGGCCTCCTGTGCCCTCACAGCGCCTCCCTCGGGGTCCAAGCTCCCCCTTTGATAAGGAAGCAATCACAATGGATTGGGACCCACCCGCATGACTGCATCGCAATCTGATGGTCAGCAAAGACTGTTTGTAAATAAAGCCCCCCGGCCCCCGCACAAACACAGCGTTAGGACTTTACCATCTTTGGGGTGGGGGCGCAATTCAACCCATGACCCCAAGGATGTGGCTCGGGGGGGCGGGGGGGGTCACTGTCCTCTTCCTTCCATACAGCTTGGCTGGTCCCTTGATCTCATCATCCCTGGTCCCCGGAATGGCCACTCCACCCAGCCTGGAGAGGACGTACACACACACACACAAATGCACACACCTACAAAGGGCCCGCTTTATAGCTTCCTTTTCAATACGGAACAGATGAACCCATCTACAAAACACAGACAGACTCACAGACGCAGAGAACAGACTTGTGGTTGCCGAGGGGGAGGGGGAGGGGGAGGAAGTGGGATGGACTGGGGGTTGGTAGATGCAAACCATTACATACATACATTTATTTATTTTATTTTTTTGTCTTTTTGCCTTTTCTAGGGCCGCTCCGCGGCATATGGAGGTTCCCAGGCTAAGGGTTGAATCGGAGCTGTAGCCGCCGGCCTACGTCACAGCCACAGCAATGCGGGATCCGAGCCCCGTCTGCAACCTACACCACAGCTCATGGCAACCCGGATCCTTAACCCACTGAGCAAGGCCAAGGATCGAACCTGCAACCTCATGGTTCCTAGTCGGATTCATTAACCACTGTGCCACGATGGGAACTCCCCAAACCATTACATTTAGAATGGATAAACAATGAGATTCTACTGTACAGCGGGGAACTATATCTAATCTCCTGGGATAGACCGTGATGGAAAGTAATATATTAAAAAAAAAAAAGCTTGTGTTTGTATGACTGAGTCACTTTGCTGGCACAACATTATAAATCAACTATACTTTAATACAAATAAATAAATACATTTCCCTGTTCTCCTCCCTTCCCTAGCTAATTCTTTTCGGTGTTTGGATTTCTATTTTGTTTTGTTTTGTCTTCTCAGTTTGCAAACTACATGCTCATCGTATGATGTATAAGCGATTCCGAAAATATAAAGCCAATTTAAAAACATCACCTCTAATTATAATTCCCACAAGCAGCACGCCGATGAACTTCCAGTCTGTATTTACAAAACTGGTATCATACCGTACAGCTTGGCATCATCCTATTTTTCACTCACTGTTATACTTGGGGTAAGACATGGTTTAAGGAACTAATGATTATGTGTGAACAGATCTTCCGAAAAAACAAATTAACAGCTTCTCAAGGCACTGTTTCAAACAGTGCTGCTCAGGGCGAGACGGAAATAAATCCCGAAGTAAACCGGTGACTGCGCGTGGAATTCTCAAGAATGACTCCGCGGGGTCCCTCCATGGAGGGTGCCCGTGGCCACCAGCGTGCAGGGCACCACTGCACGCCACCCCCTCCCCATCCTCCAGGGGGACCTCCAGCTCCGGCCTCCTGACTCAGCAAGGTCATGATGACCTTCGGAAGGTCTATCTCCTTTTGCTGCCTGGCCTCCCAAATAAACCACTCAGCCCCTTGGCGACACTAGAATACGCTTTCTCCTCAGACAACACCGCATGGCCCCCTTCCCGAGGACCCAATCCCCCCTCGCTCTGTCACAGCCGGGTCTCCCCAGGAGGGACTGACCCCTCTGTGCCTGCCCCCCAGAACCTCCCTCTTGGCTTTGAGCTCCCTGCTCTAGGGCGGAGTGCAGCCCGTGCCTTCCCCACTGGACTGGTCCCTTCCGAGAGCATCCGCTGCACCCCACGTGCTGGCCCAGGGTCGGGGCCCTCAGCACAAATGCCATCACACTCCGGTTAAAAGAACAAGGTGAGCGGTGACAGGCGGCCTCCAGGCTCACCTGCGTCTGAGACGGTGAATCACACGCTCCAGGCTGATGCTAGCAGCTGTCCCTTTCATTCAGCCACGGGTGTGAAAACTAAAACGCTTATTTTATTTGATTCAAAATGGAGCGGAAAAATAGATTTGGGGATCCCGGCTCTCCTACTTCCCGTGTGACCTTAGACAAGTCCCCCACCCTCTCTGAGCCTCAGGTAATGAAGCTACAAGATGGGGGGGGGGGCTTGTTCAGAATGGTTATGCGCTTACACAAGGCCAGGCTATAGCAGGGACGGCACGGTGCCTCATACAAAACCAACACCACCAACTGTAGGGATCAGAGCAATCAGACGAAAACAGCTGTGTCTCGTGACTTTACACTGACTCCTTTCCTTTCTCCCTAGTCCTGTGGAATGTCACCTACCACGACTGCCAGGGGACACGTGGTCTCCACTCAAGAGCCTGGTTCCTCAACCCCCAGGCCACGCCAGGCAGTGCTACAGACAGAAGCTCTGCACTCAGGCTGCCTGGCCTCAGTCTCAGCTCCTCCGCTTCCTGTGTGACCCTGGGCAAGTCGCTTGACCTCTCTGTGCCTGGTACTCGGCGCCTAGAATGGAAGGTGCTCCCTAAGTATCAGCTGGTGACCAGTCCGCAGAATAAGGAGGAGCCCGACCCTGTTTAGCTTGTACCCGCTGCAATCCTCTTCCTTGACTCCTACCTATTATTCTGCTCTCACTGAAATACAGACAGTATAGCTCTTTGACTCGATGACAGATTTCAAGATCTAACCTATGCCAATTTTTGGATTCTTCTTCTACGTCCTTCTCTGGAATGCTGAGTTGCTGACCTGCTCTGGTTTTTGTTGATCTGGGGCTACCCCAGAGGCCTCACTAAGGGAGGAGACAATGAAACAAGGTCCATTGTGTCCAAACCTGGGACAAACGGGATGGCTTTGGTCTGTTCTTCATGACTCACTGTAGGAGATTATTCTGAGATCTTCGGGCACCCAGACTGCACGCTCTGCGGCGAGAGGGCGTCGCTGCCTTTCTCGAACTCCTCGGTACCAGGCAAAGTCCCCAGGACCAGACCCAGGGCCCAGCACACAGCAGGTGCTCAACACCTGTGGAGTGAATCCCCAAAAAACTACTTAGAGCAGGGTCTCTGGCCTGATTCAGCGTGGCCTTCTCAGGTCAGGGAGCCAGTTACAGCCTCGCCAGCCAGGGCCTGGGGTCCAGGTACCCTCCACGCCCTCAGCTGGTTCCTGAAAGCCACCGGCCAACACTGCTGTGGGGGCTGCCGAATCGCCCCTCAGGCCTTGTGACCCCGAGTGAAGCTGGGCTGGCGTGCTAGAACCATGAGGCTGTGGAGACCAACACACCTCAGGCGACGGAGAAGGTCTGGCAGGTGGCAGAGGTGAGGACAGGAAAGCTTGTACCAGCAGAGAAATTCAGGTGCCCCTGCTCGGCTGCCCAGCAGAGGAGCCGCCGCCTTGGAGGTGACAACCCCTGTGACCAGAGCAAGCGTCACACGGCTCAAGACTGAAAAGAATGGAGTCAGCTTGGGCTGAAATAAGAAAAAAGCAGCCCTGCCATTCATCAGGCTGGGAAGAGACTCAGATCAAGCCAGCTGCCAAGTGAGTTACGCCTCTCAAGGTCCTGCTGGGAACACAGCCCCCTCCTTGATGGATGACTTTCTTCCCAAAGACACCCCAGACCGTCTTGGGTTTTCACTACTGGGGGACAGGCACTGGCGGCCGCTGCCTCGTGACCACACCCAGCAGGCCTTCTGATCCCTGCTTCTCCGGGTCCTGCCCAGAAACAGAAGCCTCGGGGAGCTGATCCCTCTCCCCTGCACCCCCATCCCCAGGCCCCCTGCTCGTGCCCCCTCCACTCCTTCCCCAGGCTCTGCTCCGGGGGTGGGGGTGGGGGGGGCACGTGCCCAGCGGATCAATAACAACTTCCATTCGGAGGAAGCCGAGCGGAAATCCAGGGACAGGGCTCTCCCCGGGGGCTTCGCTCATCTGCAGGTCCTCCCCCCACCCCCCCGGAGGGGTCCCCCTTCCACCTCCATCTCCTCCTCAGCGACTCCAGGGCTGGCCCTCCCTTCAGGGGGTAAGCAGGGTCCGAGGACCCACTCAGGGCGGTGGGGAGTGGTCTGCACTTGGGACAACTGATGTCGCATCCCCACCCTCCTCCTGCCCCAGCCCCCCCGCCTCTTGACAGCCCCCTCCCCTCAGCCACACCACTAGGAGAAAAAGAAGGCGCGTCTATTTTTCATGTGTGCATACGCAGGACTGGGTCACTTCACGGCAGAAACTGGCACAACATCGCAGATCAACTACCGTTTTTAAAAAAACTAATTTAAAAAATTAAAATTAAAAAAAGGAAACTGCTGCAGGCTGAGAGAATCTGGAACTCATAGCAGGACATTCAAAAGACAATCTTTATCCTGCCTCCGGAGGGGAGAGTGTTCTTTAGTTTGAGTGAGAGACAAAAGGAAAGAAAGACACAAAACCAGCCACATCTGCTCTGGGGGAGATGGCCTTATGCCAAAGCATAGCTGGCTGGACGGCCCCCAGGGCCAGCCTGTTGCAGGACTCGGAGTGATGCTGGGGTTACAGTTGGGGGCGGGGGGGAGGGCTACGCAGGGGACCCGACGGTCACCACTCCACAAGACGGACAAGGGGGCCTCTTCAGGGAAGTCCGGGTCCTACCGGGCTCCAGGGAAGCCGCCTGTAGGTTAGTGGCTGGGCCTGTCCACCCCACCCATCTGTCACCACCAGTAGCAGGAGCCCCTGAGGTGGACCTGAGCTGCTCTGGGCTGGGGAGGCCTGGGGACAGGGGAGGCAGCGGGCCCTGGGGAGGGGTCCTGGTGGTCGGTACCGTGCAGGCAGCCGCAGCGGTTGGGTCCAGCCCTGGGAATCAAGGGGCGCCCTCCTCCCAGGGCAGGGCCTCCAGCTCACGCTTTCCCACGGCCATGGCAGCATCCCCTTCTCAAGCCACCGACTGTCCTCCTGGACCCTCTAGGTCCTTCTCCTGGGGGCGGCTCCCCCTACCTCTCTTGGCCTTCTGAAGGGCTTCCGTAAGCGGGTCCAGGAAAACCCGGTTCACTAACACGGTATCCACTGATTAGGGCAGTTATTCACACCTACAGACCCGCAGAAACCCCCGCGAGGCAGCCAGAGACCAGCGTCTGATGGAAGGACGGGGAGAAGGTACAAGGGCATCCTGGGAGCCTCGGCCTCCCTGGCGGCCACCCTAAGGGGCAGCAGGTGGAGGGGACTCCTGGCCTGCCCTGCTCAGCCTGGGCTAAGCTGCCTGCCCAGGCATCCCCCCCACCTCTCAGAGAGAGGCAGGACGTCCACTGGACAGTGTCGGACCAAGCTGGACAGTGTCAGAGAGCCCGCAAAGTAGTGCGGACGCTGACAGTGGACCCTTCAAGCCACACAGTCCTGCCCCATCAGGGAGCTCAGAATGAATGCACCTGACTCTCGCCCAGAGCTCCATCCCGTTCCTGCTTCCAGACGCAAGCCTGGAGGACAGGCCAGCAGAGGCGCATCTGTTCTCCGCAGAGGAGTTCCCTGGGCAAAGCAGGAAATGAGATCATTGTAAAAAAAAAAAAAAAAAGAATAGCGGAGAGGCAGGAGGTTTGTTTTGTTTTGCTTCACAATTAATTAACCACACTGACATGTGAAGATGCGGAAGACGGACTTGGGCACAGGGAAAAGGAAGTTCAACTCGAGGCCCTGGCAGCCAACCCTAGAGAGAGTTTCCTCCAGTGGCCGAAAAGCAAAGCCATGCGTAGCATCAAGGAGCAGAACAGCACACACACAGGACCAGATCAGGAGCTGGCACACGGCTAACCGCGACAGAGTCAGAGGCCCTGGTGCCAGCAGCACCCATCCTCTGAGTCACCCATTGAGTCACCCAAGGGGCTTCTGTTCCATTGGGTTCATGATGCTTCATCTTCAGACCAACCCAGGAACGTCTGGGTCATGAGGAGTAAGATGTGAACAGAGTGGCCATGGAGGGGACAAAGCAGCCAGCCCGGCCCTCAGCCAGCGGACGCCCGGACGGCTCTCCACACCCTGCCAAAAGCTGCTGGCAGGGGAACGAGCCGCTTTCTCTCAGGAGAAGAGAGTCAACCTCCGGCAGGAGCCGGGACTTAACTGCCTGGATGTGCCCATTTCCTTAGGCCTCTGGGGGCTTGGGCTCAGCCTGCAGGCACCCACCTTGCTGCGGCTATTGACAACAGGGGACCACAGACCGGCTCCAGGCTTCAGGTCACAACTGGGATGGGACTTCCACATCCTGGGGTCCTTTGCAAATGCGGATTATTGTTACAGCAGGAAAACTGACATGTGTTTCAAGGGAGGACCTGTGAGCAGTGTTGCAGGTGGTGAAACAGAGCTGGCTTCTCTCTTTACAAGAGACCTCTCCCTCCTGCAAACAAGGGGGCCCATAACCTTCGTGGGGGTGGGGGCGGAAGGCAGGGGCTGAAAGGAAGTAAATATCTTTCCAGGCGCTTCATTAGAAAGGTATCGGACTCTTGCTCAATTCCACTCCCTCCCTTTATTCAAATGGAGCCGATTGTTTTGAAGTTAGCTAACCAGGCAGTTGAGGCCATAATGAGAAGGTACCCTTGCCACCTCAGGTTCTGACCCCGCCTCACCGTCATGTGACTTTGCCCAGCACGGGCACCCAGGGGACCCACGCGTGGGCAGCCCTTGCATCCAGGAGCATCGTGGTCCAGGAAGCGCAGGTGGCTGGCTGGGTGCACAGAGCTGGTCTGCTCTTGCTGCGTTTGAAAGCAAAGCACCAGGATTGGGGGTGGCGGGGAGGCAGAGGGGGTGGTGTGGGGGCTGGAGTGTCCCCACGCAGTTTTGTGTCACCAGACCTCAATGGACCATGAAGGTCAGTTGCGGTCCTGCCTACCCTCTCCCCTTTGTAAAACCCGGCCATTAATAGGTTCTCCGAATCTTCCCTGCTTTTTTTACAGCCATCCCGTCAGAGGGGAAGGAAAACCAGCCAGCTGGTCTTGGCCATTTTTCCCTGGAGATTAGAGGGCACATCCTCCGCCGTGGAAGGGTAACACAATTCTACCGCGCAGTCCGCCTTTCGTAACTGTCTTCCTTCTCCCCTTGCAGAAGCGCGCCCCATCCCCTCTCCCCATTCAGCTGGCCTCAGCCCCCGCCTCCAAAGCTAGGTGACAATGACAACACAACCTTCCCAAAGCCAGCTGCCGAGATTTTAAAAAAAAAAAAAAAATTAAAATTGTTATTTAAAAAAAAAAAAAAAACTTTAAGGGGGGTGGGGGGGATGTGCCTGGGCTGTGGGATGGAAATCCTGTGAAATCAGATTGTTATGATCATTATACAACTACAGATGTGATAAATTCATCTGAGTAATAAAAAAAAAAAAAAACCTTTAAAATAGTTATCCCGACGTTGGTCCTGGCCACCAAGGCCTTCTGTTTGTCCTTTACATCTGTGTGGCCTTTCACACGCCTGGGCTGGCACCTGACCTTGGACTCATCTGGTTTAACACTAAGCTCTTGACAAAAACTTTTTTTAAAAAAAAAGGGGGGGATGATGACACAGCTCTGTTAGTAAAAGGTGGACGGGTGATGGAGGAGATCTGAGTTTCTAGGAAACATTTTATCTGCCTTTTTTTTTCTTAAACAATCAGCTGCAAATGATGAACGCTACTGATTTCCTAAGCTTTAAAGTGATGCACTAGGAGCTCCCGCTGTGGCACAGTGGGATCAGTGGTGTCTTGGGAGCGGCTGGGACGCGGGTTTGCTTCCCGCCCAGCGTGGGGGGTGGGGGATCCGGGGCTGCCGCAGGTGCAGCTTAGGTCGGGACTGTGGCTCGGATCTGATACCTGACCTGGGAGCTCCGTATGCCTCAGGACGGCCAAAAAATGACAAAAAGAAAACGTGATTCGTTAAACCCCACGAGGAGGTTTATCTTAACCCAGAGAGGAGGAGGCCACGAAAGCAAATAGAAGGGGCCTGACCATCTCAGAGTCCCAGCTACTCAACAGCCCAGAAACCGTAGCCTCTGAAGATCACCAGTTCAGCCAAGCTTTCCAACAACCTGCCTGCTCCCTGCCTTTGGCTGTTGCTGTGAAACGCGCACAGGAAATCTGTCAACTACAGAGGACGGGTTCAAGGGGAGTGAGA
This sequence comes from Phacochoerus africanus, assembly GCF_016906955.1. Lineage (NCBI taxonomy): Eukaryota > Metazoa > Chordata > Mammalia > Artiodactyla > Suidae > Phacochoerus > Phacochoerus africanus. The sequence goes on along the minus strand of NC_062545.1, from coordinate 6,835,597 downwards.
AGGAGACTAGCTTTGTATCTGACGCACGCTGGGAGACAGGAAGGGGGCAGGAGACGTGGGTGCAGCGGACGAGTCCCAGTCAGTGCCCGCAGCCTAGCCCAGGAGGCAGTGCCCTCCCTTCGACCCCACCCTGCCTTTCCAGAAGCTAGAACTGCTCCCCCAGAGAGAAGCCCTTCCTTTCCTCTTCAGCTGGCAAGAAATCTCTCTGCTTCTGCTCAGCCCAAGCCCGTGGAAGCCTCCTTCCCCAGCAGTAGCCACAGAGCCCACGGAAAGCACGGCCCTGGAAAGAGATGCCACCGAGCCTTTGGGACAATTACCCCACCTGCCCCTCGCTGCGCCCTGGGCAGGGAAATACCAGTGGATCTCGGATGGTAAATCGTTCTAAGTCATTTAATGAACTTGTGTTTAAAACTCCGCCGTGCCTGCTGAAAGCTGTTCTCCACCTTAATTTCCACCGGAAGCAAAGTTAGGCTAAAGCACCTTAAGAAGAATATCAACTTGACCCTGCCTTAAACTTGGTATGTCTTCACCACTCACCCAAAGAAAAATCGAGTCGTCTTGGGAACTCCCATCTCAAATCCTATGTCTCTCTCTCTCCTTTTTTCTGCTTTTTTAAGGCTGGGCTGCACTCAAGGCACGTGGAGGTTCCCAGGCTAGGGGTCAAAGAGGAGCTGCATCCGTCAGCCTACGCCACAGCCACAGCCACAGCCACGCCAGATCCAAGCCACGTCTTTGACCTACACCACAGCTCACAGCAACGCAGGACCTTTGACCCGAGTGAGGCCAGGGATTGAGCCCACATCCTCTTGGATACTGGTCCCATTCGTTACTGCTGAGCCACAGCTCCCTTTTATTTCTTGACTCCAAATGAGAAATTCAATTCTTAACCACCTGTCTAAGATTTAAATAGGGGTTATGACAAAGCAAATACACATGATTTGAAGTTGCAAAAGGACAGATCCAAGCCTCGCATGCAACCTACACCACAGCTCACGACAATGCCAGATCCTTAACCCACTGAGCAAGGTCAGGGATTGAACCCGCAACCTCATGGTTCCTGGTCAGATTCGTTAACCACTGAGCCACGACGGGAGCTCCCCATGGTTTCGTTTTTAAATGAAACCCTTTAAGGTTTCAGAAAGATACCCAGAATTTTGGACTCTGGGTATAATCGGAAGTAGCTGAGGGAGTTCCTGTCGTGGCTTAGCAGTAACGAACCTGACTAGTACCCATAAGGACACGGGTTGGATCCCTGGCCTCGCTCAGTGGGTTAAAGATCCGGCGTTGCTGTGAGCTGTGGTGTAGGCCAGCAGCTACAGCTCTGATTGGACCCCTAGCCTGGGAACCTCCATATGCTGCAGGTGCATCCCAATACTCAGATTTATCTTTTATCATTTTCACTTTTGAAATTCTGGCCAGCTGAGTTAGCCAGGTTTAAAAGAGTCTAGTATAATCAAACACACACACACACAAACGCACACGAGCATATAAAACTGGAGAAATCAGAATAAGGTTGATGGGTTGTGTCCATATCGGTTTTCTTGGGATGTCATGCAAACTGTGGCGACACAAGAGGTGATCTTTGGCGGAAAACTGGCTTCAGGGTCTGTGAGACCTCTCTGTGTATTAGTTCTGACAACTGCATGTGCATCTACAATAATCTCAAAAAGTTAAAGAAGAAAGGAAGAAGACAATATATTATATTGCCATTTAGTTTTTTGGAAGTAGGAGCACGTCTGAGGTGTCTATACAGGTACCCGGATTCTCCCACGCACACGTACACACAGCAGCCACACACACACACAAGTATTTCCTTACAGAAATGGCATACACAGGCCCTCATCCTATTTCTGGAAGGAAAACGAAGAAATCATTAATGCTGACTACTTCGGAGGAGGAAAACTAAAGAGACAGAATGCTTATCTGCTTTTCCCAGGATACCCTTCCGTGCCTGCTGAATTTGTGCGACTGGCATCATTCATTCCAAACACAGTTTTTGAAGCGTGAGGACAAAAGTCATTTCCAACCTCAAACAAAAGAGAAACGCTGCCCCCCGCCCCCAATACCTTCGCAGACACTGCAAAGCCCTCATTGCGCCACGCGCACCGCAGCGGCGGCGAAGCAACCAGAGAAACACAAGTATCTTACGGCTGGAGATGCAGTAAGACAGCCGGCAGTTGATCCTTCTGAAGAGCTGCTTGTTTATGGGCCAGAGGAGGAGCGTGAAGAGCTGAATGGTGTTTATGATGAGACCCGAGGCGATGAATACGTAACAGAAGACCAGGTGGCACAGGAACTGAGACTTGAGCAGCCCGACGAGGTCCATGCTGGGAGGCTGCTCTTCCTCCAAGAACAAAGTACCCACAGCAGGACCACGTCCCCAGGGGAGAGGCTCCGGGACTCAGGAATGCACCTGAAACACAAGCCCAGGTTAAGGGTCAGAAAAAACAGAATGCGCTCTTATAGGCAGGGGAAAAAAAAAAAAAAAAAAACCCTCATAGTAAAAGAAAGATATGCTCTCTAGATTAAACACACTGTAGACCTGTTGATTTATTTTTATTTCCCAAACATTGATATAAATAATGCTTGCTTAGGGGTGGGCACAGTTTCGGCCCTTTAAAACCATTTGTCCCCCGGATTGTCCTGACACCTGTGAGGCAGGGACTACCACAACAAGGAACCCGAGGCCCAGAGTGGCCAGGGAACTTGGCCAGGGCTCCACAGCCCCCCGCAGAAGGAGTCTGCAGCTCTGGGCCGTCCTTCCTGCCGAATACCGCCCCCAGCAACCCCTTCACCTCCCCCGGCAACCCCTTCACCTCCCTCCGCTCGTTCTCATCTCCAGACCTCGGTGCATCATCACTTCTAACAAGACCTCCCTGAAGGCAGGCGCACCTACTCTGGGAGATGAGGGACCACCCCCAGGCCGATGCTCGGGGGCCCGGCAGCACCTCCGCTGTTACTGGCAGAGCTGCTGGCCTTCCTGCCCTGGACTGTGACTTTTCTGGGACACATGAGTATCTGGAATATCATCACTGTCTCCCCAAGCCTTGGAAAAGCCGCTGGCACAGAGGCAGAGTGCCAATCTTATAACAAATACATAAATGAAATGATTTAATGAAGTTAGACAAAGGATGAATTTGATATTATCAGTGAACACAAATACACAAATAACCAACTATGAAGGCAAAAGAACCTACCCACCACACACACACACACAGGCCCTTAAGAGTTCGAAAATCAGAATCCCACAGCCACGGCCACACGGGATCAGAGGCACATCTATGACCCCTACACCTCAGCTTGAGGCAACGCCAGATCCTCCATCCACTGAGCGAGGCCAGAGATCGAACCTGCACCCTCACTGAGGGACACTGTGTTGGGTTCTTAGCCCACCGAGCCACAACGGGAACTTAGGATCTAGTGTTTGGAAAGTATCTGACAAACCCTTTGCTTTGCTGGTTTAACACTAAGAAACAGAAGTTGCAGACGCTGGAAATGCAAGGAATTGAATGCTGCCTTCCTCAGTTTCCAAGTCAAGAGAAGTGCTATGAAGAAAAAGTGAGATTTTTTTTTTTTTTTTCTCGTGAAAGTTGAAGAACCATCATGGTCTTTGGCAAAACCCTGGCTAGTCACACAGCACTGGTGGTGTTTAAGGCGGCATCACAGGCAGGCCGGCCTCAGTTGGCTTGGTTCTGCCCCAGACCTCTCCCTACGCTGGTGTGGGGGCTTGGGTCCTTATTGTCTGGGCTTGAAGCGCTGTGATACTTCTCATTGGTCGTGTATCCTCAGCTAAACTGACTCTTCTAAATTTCAGATTTCTCTATCTATAAGAAAGAATAACAGAGGGCAATCAAAATTCCAAGGAGGCGATTACTGTTTGCAAAATTTTAGTTAATTCTCAAATTTGTATTCAAGAGCCAAAACCCACAAGAACGAAGGAGCAGCATGAAGAAGAGTAAGGTAAGAAGAGCCATGAGTTTGCTAAACCATACAACCGACTTTAGCCTCAGGGCTGATTATTAAAAGAGAAGCAAGGCTGGATGCTTTAGGGGGTTGTCTAGTGGGCGAGTAGGTGCTATGTGTCTTAAGCTCATTCCAGGGAGAAGTTGGGGGACCACCCAACCCATCTTAACTAAAGGCAAGCTTGCTCTCTTAACGTGAGCCAACTCAGCACTAAATTGAGGAAAGTTGGTCTAAAGCTCTGACCAGTGATGAAAAAGATAGCAAGAAAGCATTTTATTTGTTTTTGGGTTTTTTTGCTTTTTTTGTTTGTTTGTTTTTCCTGAGGCATGTACAAGTTCCAGGGCCAGGGATCAAACCCCCGCCACAGCAGTGACAATGCGGGATCCTTAACCCACTGAGCCACCAGGGAACTCCTTTGTTTGTTTTGGTTTTGGTTTTTGGAAAACATTTTAAAATTCTTTGCCTCTTTTTCTAATTTGGGGTGGAAGGATTATGGTTTCTTTATCCCTGGGTTTCTTTGTTCTTTTCTATAATGAAAATGAAATCCTTCTCCTTCCTGGGCGGAGCTGGATCCACCATTTCCCAGGCTCCCCGCAGTAGTTTCTGAGGGGGATACAGGCCAGCTGGAGGGTAAGGAACGGCTGAGGGAACACTGGAAGCAGGCAGCCCTGGCTAGAAATCCAGGCTCCAATCCTCCGACACGGGGTTACTGAGGACTCAGGGATAACAGGGCATCTGAAACACAGCACAACACCTGGAATGCAGGGAAACCCAAATGGTGGGAGAAGTTCTCTCTCCTTTCAAGAAAAGACACAGGCCACAAGGGGCGGCTAGGATATATTTCTTTGGCATCTCTGGGAAGGCCAGCGAGATATAAATCAACTGTTTTCCTTCTCGCTCCACATCTAGACCCCGATGTTTCAACTGACCTTGAATCGGGTTAAAACATTTCCTCCCGGAAATTCCCATTATGGCTCATCAATAGCAAACCTAACGAGTATCCCTGAGGATGCGGGTTTGATTCCTGGCCTCACTCAGTGGGTCAAGGAGCCAGCAGTACCGTGAGCTGTGGTGTAGGGCGGCAGCTGTAGCTCCGATTCGAACCCTAGCCTGGGAACTTCCACATGCTGCAGGTGCAGCCCTAAAAAGCCAAAAAAAGAAAAAAAAAATTTCCTCCTCCTATTTGCTTTCATTGTAACCTGTCCTTTACTGCGAGTGACTCAGAAACGGGAAACGATGCATTCACAAAACTCCCATGTGGAAGTTCCCCTGTGGCCCAGCAGGTTAAGGATCTGGCATTGCCGAAGCTGTGGCACAGGCTGCAACTGCAGCACAGGTTTGATCCCTGGCCTGGGAACTTCCATATGCCATGGGTGCTGCCAAAAACACAAAATAAAAAACCCATCAGCTTCACATGCACGGGGCCTTCTTAACTAAGTGATGATCTTGGCAAAGGTAGACCCAGAATAAAGGAGAGCGCCAGCTTGCGGGATGCCTTCCCCAGCGCTGTTTCCCACGCCAATTTCTGCCCTGAAACTGTCCAGATGCAGAGAAGCGGGCGGGCGCACACGGGCAGAGCGCGCCCCATGGGACGCATGCAGGGTGCGCGGTGGCAAAGCAGATGGCGCCACATGCTGCCCAGCACCTTCCATGGAAACATAAGCAAATAAAAGCAACTCAGAATCCCCGCGACAGAGAACGCAAGCTGCATCCTTCTCTAAATACACACAGCGAGCTTCACCGCAAGCATCAAATTAGACAACAAAGCGGGAACCTGAGTTAGGACTCACATATGCTGCCCAGGTCAACATTCTGCAGCTACTTTAAAATAAGCACGTACTTTGGCCACATTCTGGAAGTGACTAAACCTGAAGTGGGGCTAACTCTTACACTAGCTTGTTTTGAAAGGTTTGGTTGGTTGGTTCTGCACATTCACGTGACAGAACTAAGCCAGCTCAGGGTGTTAGAAGCCAAAGCTTCCTTCCAAGGCAATCAATCCACGTGGAATTGTTAGGATAATGCCCCAGACCAGTGCCGTATCCTCATCTAAATAACCCCCGATTTAGGCTCTTTCAATCCCAAACCCCAGAATACCATTCATAAAACCGACAGCAAAGTGATAAAGGGGGGAGTTTCCGGATGGTCTCGTGGTTAGGACTTGGTGCTTCCACTACTGCAGCCTGGGTTCAATCCCTGGCCTTGGAATGGAGATTTTCTCACCGCAAGTCGTGAGAAAGAAAGAAGGAAGGAAGAGAAGAAGGCAAGAAAGAAAAGAGAAATGCTGATTGGAGTAACTGGGAGTTCCCACGATGGTGCAGCAGGTGACTGCAGCGGCTCAGGTCTCTGCATAGGTGCGAGTTCAATCCCGGGCCCTGCTTAGTGGGTTACAGTGTTGTTGCAGCTGAGGCTTGGGTCACAGCTGCAGCTCAGATTCATTCCCTGGCCTAGAAACTTCCATATGCCACAGGTACAGCGAAAGAAGGAAAGAAAGGGAGAGAGGAAGGGAGGAAGGCAGGCAGGCAGGCTAGTTGGGATAACACTATTTTTTTTTTTTTTACATTCCAAGCTAAAAATGATAATATTCCATTCCAGAGGAGCTGAGGTAAAAAAAAAGAGGGCTTTATTCTCAGCGTGAGAACAACTGCTCCATCTTTTGAGAGGTGACACACACAGAAAGACCTCGACACCTTCACACCACTTGATTTCGCAAACCAACCTCTGACGAGCTCTCTCGAGGATAAAATTAGCTTTTAGAAAATTCTCTCTGCACAAAGATATTCAGCCAGTATTATTTATAAGTGCCCCAAATTAGAAAGCACTTACATTTCTGACAGGAGGAAACAATACAGTGAATGATGGGAAACGCACACAAGTGAATGAAGAAAGCATCGTTATAATTGGTTGGTAGTAAGAGGGCTGCATTTGCATCACGCTCTTAAGAGATAAAGGTCACCCAATTATATCCAGAGAGAATAAAAATCACAGCTCTAAAAACACTAAACGCAGTGATCTTTGTATGCACACACACACAAAGATACACACACAGACAGACAAGGGAGCCCAAATGGAGTCGGCTTTCATCACCTTCCCCCTTCGGAAGAACCCGAGCAGGTGGCTCCAAGATCTTTACCAATGGACCAGTCTGATTCTGATACAGGAAAGCCGCCCTGCCAGCCAGTGCCTCCCTCTGAGCAGGGGTCTCGCTACCCCCGGGGGCGTTAAAGTGGAGCCAGCCCATCTCTCCCACAGCTCCCAGCGACAGAGACGGGTCTGCAATGGGCGAGGCTCAACCGATGAAGAAGAGGGAAGGAAAACTCCGCAGGGACGGCAGAGAGAGCAGCAGGGCTAACGCAGGGCTGGCTGGTGGGCTCGTTCCCAGACGGCACCTTTGGCGCGTAAGGCGGAGGACGCCCCGGCTCAGCCCTGCAGGAAAGGGGCCTGGACGCAGTCCCCGTGAAATGCGTGGGGGGCGGGGGGTGCTCTGGCTGCACCCCCTTCAGATCTCGAGTTCTGTGTCAGGGTGACTGCATTTAGCCCAAATCGCCAAGAGGGCAGCAACTAACTTGCGGAAGCCCGAGGCCGCCACATGGCGCTTCGTCCTGAGAAACAAGGATACATTTAGTGTCTGGATTCCTGGGAGTGACACGGGTCCAAGGCCCAAAACAAAACAGGAGAGAAAGTGTTCTAGACGGAATTTAACTGTCTCTGGGACCATCTCTAACGAGAATATATTCCTCAATTAAAAAATGATCAGTGGCTAATGGGCTGGCAGAAGCCTATATAAAATGAGCTTACTTTAAAATCTGATGGCACAGTCCTTTGTCCAGAGTCCCTGTACAGAACATGAAGTCCATTAAAACAAACCGTAAATCATACTCAACTTTTTCACTCCGTCCGATAATAAATAATCCCCAGTCTCTCTCCAAAGTCTAATTTTAGGATAATAAAAACCTAAGACTGTAGAAAACCGAGGCGTCTACGTTTACATGTAATAGTTGCTTCTGAGCAGGTTATAAGAGAAAAACAAATTCTAAAGAGTCTTCAAATCTAATCCAGGGAAAACTGAGGTGCATGCATATCTTTGAATTGTACCTTTGTCCAGGTAGATGCCCAGGAGTGGGACTGCTGGGTCAGGTGGCAGCTCTGAATTTAGTTCTCTGAGGAACCTCCACGCTCTTCTCCAGACTGGTCAGCACCAATTTACATCCCCACCAACAGTGTAGGCGGGTTCCCTTTTCTCCATTTGCCATCTGTAGACTTACTAATGGGGGCCATTCTGACCGGAGGGAGGTGGTACCTCACTGCAGATTTGATTGGCATATCTCTAATCATTAGCGATGCGGAGCATTTTTCACATGCCCGCTGGCCATCCAAAGGTCTTCTTTGGATAAGTGTCTATTTGGGTCGTCTGTCCATTGTTAGTCGTGTTGTTTGTTTTTTTTGTTGTTGTTGTTGAGTTAAACAGGAGGGACTGAGAGCTTGGAGTTAGTGGATGCAAACTATTACATTTAGAATGGCTGGACAAGGGCCTGCCGTGCAGCACAGGGAACTATACCCAGTCTCCTGGGATAGAGCAGGATGGAAAACAATAGTAAAAAAAAGAATGTTATGTATGTATGACTGAGTCACTTTGCTGTACAGCAGAAATTGGTACAACGCTGTAAATCAACTACACGTTAATTTAAAAAGAAAAACTTTTTTAAATAATAAAGAGCCCAAAAGTTGTAAAAACAAAACAAAACAGAACAAACCTAATCCAAGGAAACCAAGATTCAGAGGTAAATCAGGTGAATAACCTAGGTAACTTTTTCTGTCATGACAAAATACAAAGCTAAAGGAAGTTAAGTTAGGCGTTCTCCAAGGTCTTTTGCAGCTCTGGCATCTACAAAATTAAAAATATCTCGACTTAAGCATCAGGTCTTCTGAATGGTAACCAGTGCAACAGAATAAATCTGCTGAAGGTTTTACACACATCATCTCATCAACAGAAATCTACTACGGAAGACCTTGTTATCCCATTTTATAGATGAAGAAACTGAGGATTAGTGAGACCAGGGAACATGCAAAGATCGGATAGAGAGTAGATGCCTGACACTCAAGCGCAGGTTCCTGACCACCGTTAAGCTGCTTTGAAGACAGGACGCCCACGGCAGCGAGACTCCTTGTGAACCTGGGCTTCCATTCCCTATTTCGACTTGTGGTCCCCCGTCTGACTGCTGGGGGAACCGTGAGTTCCTGAGCCACTGCCTTGCCGGTCAGTCCTGCAGAGACCCCCCGTCAGGCCCTCCTCGCAGGCAGAACGTCTGCCATCTCCAAACCCCAATCCAGCTGTCCCACAGCCCCTGGGGCCAAAGGGCCCCGACCTCACCGTGTCTGTTTCCAACAACCCAGAGCACGGGAGCTCTCTTACAAGATATTCCGTGGAAAATATATTTTAAAATCATGTGCAAACATTGGAAATCTCCAGACAATTGTACGAAATCCTGGCAAAACTCTAATACCATGAAACCCAAACCAAAAATGGAATGAGGAAACTTCATCTGCTTTCCATGAGTCTCTGCCAGTTCAGGCTGAAACCTTTGCAAAGACGGAAGCAGGATGGAGGCTGGATGGAGATGGTTAGTGGGCTCTTGAACGGTACCACTGCTGCCATGTGCCATGGCCATCAACTCAGTCACACACCGGTGAAGGCTGAGGAAGACGGAGGGGCTGCTCTCCGCCCCCCACGCCCACCCCCAGGTCTATCCACGTGGGGAGATGGCCTGAGACCAGCTCTGGGCCCACAAAAGCAGACGTGAGGTGGATGCATCACCAGCTGGCACCAGAAACAAAAAAGAGAGCTTTCTTCAGTATAGAAACCACCTCCTACTCGAGTCCCACCGTCACCAAGGCAACGTGGTCAGGACCAAAGTCTCACCACACTGCCCACCTCTCTCCTTCCCACGCAGGCCGTGACAAAGCTGCCTGGCTCAGGGGAACCTGGGCAGGCAGCCCCATTTACCTACTGTGTGGCTTTGGGCAGGGAACCCACCTCTGAGCCTCCGTTTCTGCACCTGTTTCATGGATGTAATAATCCCGCCTCCAGGGAGGTCATGGTGATTACATGCAGCAGCAAGCACGGGCTACAGGAGGGCGCTCCTGGGTACCAGCGTCCGCCACCCAAGCTCCCAGGCACCCCTGCCAAGCCCCCTCCTGCAGCTGCTCCCCCCAGCGGCTCCCCAAACCAGCGACCATCTTTTCTCACTAAACATTCTGCTTGTGGCTCTCATGATTCCTACCAATTTTCCTCATTTGAACATGTTTCCCGAACATCCACACAATCCAGAATGACCCTGAGCTGAAGTGACCTGCAAGACTGCCCCCTGGCCCCCCCATCCGTTCACACATTTTAATGAAATGATTATGTCCCCATTCCCACCTAAAGGCAGGTGGTTCAAAGTCATTCGTCCTGGAGTTCCCTGGTGGCTCAGCAGGTTAAGGACCTGGCATTGTCACGGCTGTGATTCTGGTCATAGCTGGGGTGTGGTTTGATCCTGGCATGCCACAGGCACCACCAAAAAAAAAAAAAAGAGAGAGAGAAAATGAAAAACAACATCACTGGTTCTAAGGCTGTCTTCCCAGTGATGGTTAATGCCTGTTAGTTCCCATATACATTGTATTCAAGAAACAAGGTGAACCTGCACTCTGAGCCTTGTTCGGAGCTCTCGGAAGAGAAATAAAAACTAGTACTGATGAGACCCAGACCATCACTCCGGTGTCCCTGAATAAACGAGTGTTTCCCAGACTTGACAAGAGGCTGAGGACACAATTCTGGCAGATGGGAATGAACAGGACGAGCGGATCAAACGTGTGTCGCCTCGCAGGAAGCAGGTTGGCGTGGACAGCTTCAGAGCCGCTGAAGCCGGGCTGGCTTACTACGGTGTCAGCTAGGTGCCCAGCTCATCAGGGCACCTCAATCTCTTTCATAAAAGCTAATCTTTAAAGTTTCAAAATAAACTGAAGACCAACAGCAATAAAAAGTGTTTACAATTAAGACCTGGCAAAATTCGAGCCTTTGTTGGAAAGCTCCTTAATCTTCCTATATAATTTGATATGTTATAATTTAGTATCATTTAATACCATACATAATTGAGTAGTTTCATCTTGCATACCCACTGGGGAAAGCAGGGCGACCCTAACCTTGTCCATATTTAGAACGCTAACCTTTAAGCTGGCTCCCCAGTGGACAATTCCACGAGCTCTGCCAACAGCCAGGCCAGGGTACCATGGGGATACCAGTGCGGAACCACCGATGAGAAACAGCCAAGCACATCATTTTCCAGTAAAGCCGGGAGGACCGCCCACGTCTCTTCCCTCCTTCTGGCCTGGCCCACCTGGTCTGCGGGCTCCATCAGGACCGAGGACTCTCTCCAGTAGACATGGGACTAAACCCTGCCTGGGGCCACGTGAGCAGGGTGTGTAACCAGCCCTGGACAAATGGACAAACCGCCCGCTCTGGGGAGAAAGGCTATCTCAGAAAGTCAAGAAGATGTGAAGTGGTAGTAACCCAAGCTTGGAGGCCATGGCGCAAAACCACGTGGCCGTGGGAAGCCCTGCACAGCAGCTCACCTGTGCGAATAGAGGCTGGGGGCGTGGAATGGCCTGGGAACTTGGGCTGCACTTGCCAATGCCAAATAGGTTAGGGTTCTCCTGGGGAACCCACAAATCATGACTAGTAGTGGCCGAAGAAATAAACGCAGAAAGGGAGCCACCAGGAGGCACCAGTATTGAGTCAGGAGGATGGGTTCGACTCCTGACCATGTATCTGTGGCTCCCTGTCAGCTTGGCCACTTGGCCTCTAGAAGGTTCGGCTTCCCCTTCAGTCAAGACACACGACCCACAGGAGTGATGGGGGAGTTCAGAGAGGTGAGAGTGTGTGCAAGGCGCCGCTGGGCTGATGCTCAGGCACCTGCGGCCACTCGCAATGCTGAGAAAATGGGAAACAGGGCCACTGGTCCAGATGCCATCCCATCCACCAGAGCACTTCTGATGCATGGAAAGACACATGGCCTTAGTCTCCTAGAGTATTTCTCAGGGAGCAGGGTCTAGAGAGGCCCTCTGCTGCCTCTGACACGGTCCCCTGGAGGGGTGGTTCCATGAGGGTCTTATCAGAGGAGCTAATGGGGTGGGGAGGGGGCTTTCTTTCTCTTCTCCATCACAGACCCCAGTAACGGGGCTCTTCTCTCTGGTGGATCCTTCTCCACCGCCCTCATCCTCACTGCCCGTGAAGTGCCCTTGACCCCCGGACCTCTGAGTCCTCGGAGACCCTGCTCTTGTCCATCCTCATGCTCTGGCAAGGAGTGTGGAGAAGGTGAGAGGCCAATAAGGCTAGATTTTAAATCTCATCTCTTTGATTTTCGTAACGGCATGCCAATGAGCCCAGGCTGTTTCCCTGACTTGATTCATGCCTAATGGACTGAGACTTATTAGAAAACAAATGCACTTAAATGCTTTCCTGACATGAATCATTTATTGAAGACAGAATTGCTGGCTGTGAGCACCCAAAATAGGTTGACTTACAGTCTCCTTGTTTTGCGATAGATCTGAAATATGACCACAGAATATTGAAGTACTCGGCAATGAGCGATGCATTTGGGGTCATGATGGGCTGGCTATTCCTCGAAAAGTTTCATTAATAACAGCAGTGATAAAACATGAAGCAGGGCCTTCTCTCTCCTTTTCTCTTTTTCTACTTTGGTCACAAAGCTCAGGAACAGAGGGTGCTTGGGGAAAGCAGTGATGTTCTTTCCAATTTCTGTTAAGTAGAATCTGGGACAGGTGCTCCTGGATTCACGCAAGCAGTCATGAATCCACTGATGACTTTACTCATTCATTCCATTGTCTGTCCATCCAGCCACCCACTCATCCATGAAGTCCAAGTTTCCCTGATTTATATTTAAGGGTATATAGCTTTATCTACACCACTGCATTAGACTTGTGCAGGTAAGCACAGGGGCTTCTTAGGAGCCCCCCTGTGTCCTATGTGGGTCAGTACCGTGCCCAATAAACTGAAGCACTTACTGAGTAATTATTTCCAGGCTCAGAATCAACTCTACCCCTTCTACTTCTTACAGAATAAACAGATGCTCAATAAATGTTGATTCAACCCAAATCTCTAGATGACCTAATATCATTTAGTCTCCATACCAATAACCCTGGATAGTCCAAAAAAAAAAAAAAGTACAAAGAGATGACATGACTATCCTAGCAAAGTCCTAGATCTCTTTCTCATTACAATAAGAACAGAGCAGATGACCCAACAGAAGCCATGCAGATAAACCCACATGATTGTTCTCTAAACCGTTACGCCCTGCAGCCAAGCAGAGAATCCTCTTCTACCAACGCTGAAACTGCATGAGGCAATATATCAAACTGACATGAAAATAACTAAAATGAAAGCAAATTACCTCTTTAAACCCCAGTAGGTTTCAGATGTTGGTTGGGGAACAGAGTTGACTTTTTTAAACAAAGAAACTTCTATTAAAATAGCATCTGGTAGAAGTAAAGGAAATTATTCTTATTGAGTAAGTCACTTAGTGAAATTCACAAGTCCTGAATTTTTTTGAAGGTAATTTCCTCCCATTCTATCAGTAATTCCTATTCATTATAAAAAGTTTGTAGAATTCTAAAATGTAGAAATTATACCACCTCTAACAGCCACCAACACTTGTGTTTATTTTCTTCGAGTCCTTGGTGAATTTATTGGCTTTGTCTTTTCTTTGATAGGTAAAACCACTGCAGGCAGAGGCTTTTTTGCTTTTAAATATAGTTGAGATCCTCTGTTAAATCAATTGCACGTGCCCTTTTCTTAACCTTGTTGACATCATTTTCAATGTCCTTTTCACAATATAAATATCCCAGTAGTTACAGTGGACATAGCATAATTATTACCTTACTGCCCCACTGTTGTATCATGCAGGCTTCTTTTTGTCTTTTAAATAATAAGTAATGTAATAATTAATAATTCAGAGTCTAAAGGGTTTTTCTTCCCTGATTTGGGGATAATTGCTTTAGCATAAATTCCCAGAAGCAGGATTTCTGGGTTCAAGGAACAAACATTTTAAGGCATCTGATAAATTTTGCCAAATTGCTTTCCAAAAAGTTCATAGCTATTTCTGTTCTTAAGGGCCGTTTACAAAAATACCCATATGCCATTACATGTTTGTCAGCCCTAAGAATTCTCATTTAAAGACACAAAAAAACAGATTAACTCTTTATACACTGAAAGTTGCATCTGTTGGTACGACCAGGATGGAGGTTCCTTAAAAAACTAAAAACAGAACTACCATATGATCCAGCAATCCCACCTCTGGGCATACAACTACAGAAAACTCTAGTTTGAAAAGATACCTGCACCCTAATGATCATAGCAGCGCTATTTACAACAGCCAAGCATGGAAATAACCTGTCACTGAAAGATGAATGGATAAAGAAGATGTGATATATGTATATATATATATATTGCTCAGCCATAAAAAGGAATGAAATAGTGCCTTTTGCCGCAACATGGAGGGACCTAGAGATTATTATTCTAAGTGAAGTAAGTCAGAAAGAGACAAATAACTATATGACATTGCTTACATGTGAAATCTTAAGAAATGGTACAAATGAACGTATGTGCAAAGAGAAAAAGACTCCCAGACAGAGAAAATAAACTTATCGTTACCAGAGGAGAAGTGGGGGGATAAATTAGGAGTTTGGAATCAACATATACACACTACTACATAAAAAACAGATAACCAGCAAAGGCCCACTAGATAACACAGGGAACTATATATTCAATATCTTCTGACAACCTATAATGGAACAGACTCTGAAAAAGAAAGATTTATACAGATACGTGAAACTGAATCACTTTGCTGTACACCTGAAACTAACACAACACTGTAAATCAACAATACCTCAGTTTAAAAAAGAAATACATAAAGGAGGGAAAAAGTTGTGTCTTGTTACTTTAAGCTGCACTTTGGGAGTTGCAAGTGAAGTGGATTATTTTTTAACTTATTTAACTATTGTTTTCTTTTTTTGGTCTTTTTGCCTTTTCTAGGGCTGCTCCCGCGGCATATGAGGTTCCCAGGCTAGGGGTCTAATCGGAGCTGTAGCCGCCGGCCTATGCTACAGCCACAGAAACACCAGATCCGAGCCGCGTCTGCAACCTACACCACAGTTCATGGCAACGCTGGATCCTTAACCCACTGAGAAAGTCCAGGGATCGAACCCGCAACCTCATGGTTCCTAGCCGGATTCGTTAACCACTGAGCCCGACAGGAACTCCTCTTCTTGTTTTTATCTAGGGCCCATTTATCTTTTGCATATGGATTTGCATGAACGCTTCATACACTAACTAGAAAACCACCTTACCTATGTCGTTTAGAATGACCAAGTTTCCCAGTTCATTTGCTTTTAATTTTAGCTTATTAGAGCCTTAAATTATTATGAAGACTGTAATTTCTTCGTAAAATTTAAGCTTGAAAAGGTCTTCCTTCTACCTCTACTTCTTGTCCTGCAGAAAACTGGTGTTCACTTATTTTATCTAGTTTTTTCCATAATGAATTTCATGTATTTTTAACTCTTTGATCTGACAATCAGTTTGGGCTATGATACACCATGAACATCTAAATGGATGTACTTCCGAATACTTAAGGAACTGTATCCAAAGCATTTATGGACAGATCCCTCCCTCCTCCTATAATTTCATATGTTAAACAGCAATAAACAGAGAAGAAATGAAATGTAGGAATCAGTACACTACCTGCTCATTCCACAGTTGAAACATCAGCACCTGTAGAGTCTGTGGCCTGCCCCATCCCTTGGGCAGGACAGACAAAGCTCTGAGCGTTCTTTCTTCCTCTTGGACCTTGTGCTGCTAGCCCTCCCACCTGACCGGTTTCCTCTATTTTTAAATGCTTTTTGGCCACGTCTGTGGCATGCGGAAGTTCCTGGGCCAGGGATCAAACCTGCGCCACAGCAGTGACACTGCCGAATCCTTAACCCACTGAGCCGCAAGAGAACTCCCGTTTCCTCTACTAGAGGCAGTAAAACACTACCTCGAATTACAGATCAGCCTTTCCCAGTCCAGGGTTAAAGACCCACAGGAACTTTGGAAGCTGCACCGTAGAACTGAATCTGAGAAAGAAATGAAGGAAACCAAGGTGCAGGCAGACGCCACTTCTGGGGTCTTTCTTTCCCATTCAAAGGCCCGAGAAGGCCTCGCGAATCCCCTGGGGGTACGGCTAGCTCTGGGGTTGTGCCCATCTCCCTTCGGGAGCATTTCTGTAGGAGAAAAAAGACAAGCAGACAAGAAAGTACTCATTTGTAAAAGGGATTCATTACCAATTAGTGCTTGGAGAAAGGAAGCCACAGCGTGGCAGGGAGTTTTAGGTGGTCCTCCAAGGATTCATCTCAAGAACCAGAACAAGGATGCCTGCAGGGACGAGGGAGAGTCTGGCAAAGCCTCAGGAGGCCCCTGGACCACATTTCTAAGGGACCGAAAGCCTAGAACACAGGGACAATGAAGCAGGCCCGGGACACAGGGAAAATGCAGTCAGCAGTGTGGGCAGCAGCCAGGGGGATGAGAGAATCCTTTCCAGCCCAGACGTTTGCTTAGCTGGTATTTTTGGTAATAGCATATGACGCTTCCAGATGTGAATTCCCAAACTTTGAGGAGTTCCTTACTCCTCAGTGGGTCCTTTGTGTGTTAACTAAACCAGACATCCGTTTTGCCTCTGCTTTTAGGTGACAAGCTCCTTCCGTGTCAGAGGCCAACTGTATCGTCAATGAATTATAAAAATCGTGAACAGCTACAAACGAATACATAAAAAATAATTACAAGACATGAGCAGGAAGCCCCAGCATCGACAACTTCTAAACATTTCTCTCTGAATAAATAATTAAATTGGAACAGAAAGACTCAAGCTGGCCAGGAAGAACAGTGAGGAAGTGGACGTGTACTCAGTGACAAAAAAGTTTACAATGTACAAAAGTCAACAAAAACATGCACCCAATGAGCCAAATATTAAAGACAAACAAACAAACAAACAAAAACCCCAGTACATCTCTATGCTTAGGAGGTAGCTGGTTAATAAGTCATCAAACATTTAATATCAGAAATATTTTAAGACAAGGGAGGCAGACACCAGAAGTAAGAGAGGCTACAACTCTATTATCTATAAAAAGGACATCACACCAAAAACCTATAAAAATGGAAGACAGAGAACTTTAACTCAGATGAGGGAGAAAGGAAAAACCCCAGAAAATCAGCTAAGCGATGAGGAGATTCTCAGCCTCCAGGAAAAAGACTTTAGACTGTTGATGCTGAAGATGATGCAAGACATTGGAGATAAACTGGAGGCAAAGATGGATAATTTACAGGAAACACTGGGCAAAGAGATACAAGATATAAAACTTAAACAAGAAGAGATGCAAAATACAACAACTGAAATAAAAAATTCACTAGAAGCAGCTAACAGCAGAATACAGGAGGCAGAAGAACGAATAAGCAAGGTGGAGGACAGATTAGAAGAAATTATGAATGTGGAACAGAATAGAGAAAAAAGATTGAAAACAAATGAAGAGAGTTCTCAGAGAACTCTGGGACAATGTTAAACACACCAACATCCATATTATAGGGGTGCCAGAAGGAGAAGAGAGAGAGAAGGGACAGAAAAAAATATTCCAAGAGATAACAGCCGAAAACTTCCCTCACATGCAAAAGGAACCACCCACTCAAATCCAGGAAGCACAATGAGTACCATATAAAATAAACCCAAGGAGGAATACACTGAGACACATGTTAATCAAACTAACCAAAATTAAAGAGAAAATCTTGAAAGCAGCTAGGGAAAAGAAACAAGTAACATACAAGGGAACCCCAATAAGGTTATCAGCAGATTTTTCAGCTGAAACTCAGCAGGCCAGAAGGGAGTGGCATGATATATTTAACGTGATGAAAGGAAAAAACCTCCAACCAAGATTACTTTACCCAGCAAGGCTCTCATTCAGATTTGAAGGAGAAATCAAAACCTTCACAGATCAGCAAAAGCTGAGAGAATTCAGCAACACTAAACCAGCCTTACAACAAATACTAAAGGAACTTCTCTAGGCAGAAAAGAACAAGAGAAGAAGGAAAGGAAAAAGAGCAGCAAAAACAAATCCAAAGTAATTAATAAAATGGCAATAAGAACATACATATCAATAATTACCTTAAATGTGAATGGACTAAACGCCCCAACCAAAAGACATAGAAAAGACAGCAAGAGGAAACAAAAATTCCACAAATGACAAGGCTCACCAGTAAAGGCATAGACACAGTAAAGATACAAAATCATCCATGCACAATTATACCACCAAAATCTGAAATCATGAGAAGAGGTGGGTACAAATGCAGGACACTGGAGATGAACTTGCAATTAAGAGAACAACAACTTAAAACAATCTCATACACATATAGACTCATATCAAAACTTCAGAATAACTGCAAACCAAAAATCTACAACTGATACACAAATAAGGAATCTCTGGAGAAGAAATATATCTCATAGCAAATAAGTGCATAATCCACCATGAAGGGTGTCATTTGACATCATTCTTGGAAGGCTGAAGTCTTCTTAGATCTGATTCTGATTTCCTCTCCATCAAAGAATTTATGATAATTATAATAATGCAACTGTACAATTAAATAATACACTTCTACAACTGTATTATTAATAACCATTTCTCTCCATGGTACAATGTAAGGTCTATAATGTCTTGTTTACCACATCACTTAGAATGGTGTAGTGCCTATATTGAAGAATCAATAAGATATAACAAATTGTGAGGACATATTTATATAGTTACATTGTTTTTTTAACCAATTTATGCACTTTATATTTTACTTACTTTCAGAGTGTATATTATTTTTGCTATTCTTACCAGTTAAGCTATTCTTTTTATTATGCTATATAAAATATTTAATGGTATATAAGGCTTTCTTCTTTATAAATTTTAGTTGCATAATATACACAATTTTAATATAAAGCTAATTTTTAAAGAAAAATTGAAATGTAGTAGATAATACTAAATAGTAAAGATGAAAGCCACACAAAAATGGATAAAGTATAGAATAAATTTCCTATTTGTCTCAGCATATTTTCCATTCCACTTCTCCAGAGGGAGTCAATCTGTTTCTTAAGATCCATGATATAATAATCTATGCAAATGTAACTGTGTTTAAATATATGTATTTTATTCTGTAAAAAAAATAAAATAAAATTTCAAAAAAATCATATAAAAAATCAGAAATATTTTAAATATACAAAATATTTTACCACACTGACATCCAGTCATGTTTACTTCATTTTTTTAGGAAATAGAATATAGAGATATTGAAGGCACTTCTGCAATTTGAGCTTGAAACTGGTACATTTCCTTCAATGTTTTTATTCTTTTACTATATATATATATTTACAAACAACTTGTAATTCTTGGGTTATAGGGCTGTCTGTCCATCAAGAATATTGAAATCCTTGTGCGATTTTCTTTCTATTCTCGACACTAAGGTTTTGGAATTTTAGGCATCTAGTTTAGTCGTTTTAATGTAGAAAAGTATTCTTTCGTATGTCCATTAATCTATCACCACGTTAATGGGTATTTAGGAGACTTCCCATTTTTTCTCTATTATAGATAACGCATTAATGACACTGGAATCAGAATTGCTGCGTCATTCTGACATGGCATCCTCCAGCCTCACAAGATATTAACAAATTCCTTTCCAAAATGGTTCGATAACAAACACTCTGGAAGGATGCTGGGGATTAGAAAGATAATGGGGAACAATGCTTTTTTTCTTTATGTTTCTCTGCACATTCTAATTATTTAACCAAGAGTATTGACCGCTTGGACAATATATTTAAGTTTTTTCTAAAAGAGCTCCAATGTTTACACTGCATTTTTCAGATTACTTAGTTAAGTCTGTTCACATATATGGCTTGATATTGACAATGCTCCCTGATTTATGAGGTGCGCATTTCACAGTAAGGAGGTGGAAGCTCAGGTACGGTCTGTGACTTGTTTAGTTTGGTCCTGTACCTTTTCTGAGCCTCAGCTTCATCTTTACGATTTCCATCAGTCTACCTCACAAAACGAGTGAGGGTGAAAATAAGACAACAGACTTGAAACACCAAAAAATTTTAAAGTGATTTTTAAATACCTAGAATCCATGGCTTATCTCTTTTCATGATGATGTCTTCACATCTCTGTCACTCTTCTGTACACACTAAGAAATAACAATTTGGGAAATGTGGGGAAAATTACATCCTTACAAAACCTCGGGTACCATTTCAACTGGTCCTTACCAAGGAAAGAAGTATACATTAGCCATTGGTTTACTACTGGGATTTATTCTTTCTTACTTTTATTTTTGGCCATGCCTATAGCAAACAGAAGTTCCAGTACCAGGGACTGAACCCACGCCACAGCTGTAACATAGCAGTGACAACACCAGATCCTTAACCCACTGAGCCACAAGGGAACTCCGAGGCTTACTCCTTTGATCCTTGATCTAAGCTTTATTCTAAGAGTAAATTAATTCTTAAAGATAAGTAAACACTGACTCAAATGACAGAACAAAAAATGGATTCCATACTAAAAGCAAGTGCTTTTTGGTTTCAGATAACGCTCTTCACAGGGCTTCCTAGTTTCTAAGAAAGCAGATCCTGGCAGAGCGGAGAGCTCTGGAAATACAACGCCTGGACGCAAAAAGGCTAGTGCCCTAAAACTGTTAAGATAAAATCACACAACTGCCGCACACACCCTACAAACCGTCTGCACTGTTCCGAGGGCGGCACAGAGCCAGCTTACACTGCACTTCCAGCCCTAAAATACTCTGGGTTGGAGGGGACTCAGCCTTGGGTCCCTGATAAAACTCATCCAATGGCCACTACGTGAGCCGAACCAACAACCCTTCTGACAGTTACTTTGTCATCCCTTTCCTGTGCATCCCAGGCACTGACTCTATAATAACACCTGGATGTGGGTCTGAATAGCAGAGGGACCTGGATTTGAAAATCTAAGACGTCAATGCCAAGTGCAACGCTTCCTTAGCCTCCAGGAAGACTTGATGAAGTGAATGAAAAACACTCAGCTCTGTTCCTCAGATGTTAGGCAGAGTTGCCATATGTCCCAGAAAGGCCACTCTTAGGCGTCTACCCGAAAGAAATGAAAACATAAGTCCACGCAAAATCCTGTTCAGGAATGTTCACAGCAGCATTGGACATCAGAACTAAAAGACAGAAACAGCCCCAATGTCCATCGGCTGACACCCAGATAAACAAAACACGGAGCCATGGATATTCCCACAATGGAATATTACGCAGCCACAAAAAAGAATGAATTACCAATAGTTACAACACAGATGAACCTCAAACACATTGCACTATGTGAAAAGAAACCAGTCATAGAAGACCAAACAGTATAGGATTCTGTTTCTACACAGTGTCCAGAAGAGGTAAACCTGGTGACAGTCCAGAGCTGGGATGAGGGGTGCCCATGGGTAAGGGGTTTCTTTCTGAGATGATGAAAACATTCTAAGAGTAAGTGGCCATGATGGTTGCACAGCTCTGAATACATTACAAGCCACTGGATCAGATGCTTAAAAGGGGTGAATTACACGGCAATGTGAATCATATCCTATTTAAAAACACAAAATAAACTCCTGGCCCCACAGAAGACAAAACACAAGCACAGCCAGTTTCCAGTCTATAAGTGTTGTAACCACACCTGTCCTAGCCAGTTTTTGAATGAAGGAATGAATGAGGTCAAGGGCAGTTTCAGCCTGGAAGGAAAAGGCACCCCCCCCTCCCCCAGGGAAGGGAGCAGGACATCGTGCCCAGGTCTGGGGTGTGGTGCTGGTGCCAGCCAGGGCACCATTGGCACAGAATGGGGTCTCCCCTAAACTCGCATGACTTGAGGCTGGGCCACAGGTAAGGCAGGTGGGTCTCACCTTGCTCCTGTGAGCAGCCTGTGGGAAAGGCTGGAAAGCTGTCCATCACCCCTGAGTTCTCCAGGGGCTCTCAAAGAGCAGAGGGAACTGACCCCCAGGCCCTCCTGCCAACAGTGGCCAGTGCCACAACCTAGGCTCTGGCTTAAGATCCAGAGGAGGTGGTCAGTGGATCAGAGCTGTTTGTCCAGCAAGTAAAGCTGAATGCCTGCGATGAGACAGAATCCTCTGCTGAAGTTCATTACCATTCGTGCCACCCACACAAGTCGGGCGTAGCCCGTATTTGCTACAGCCAACTCACTGCGATTAAATTGGGATGAAATTTCAGGGCTCAGAGATGCCAAAGAAATGCTACTCGAGTTAGAAACCCTTGGCCCTTTAATGCCAAGCGGAGCAGACGCTGGCAAAGCTCCCCCAGAGCAAAGCTCGGCGAGGCAGGCGTGGCGTCTGGGGCTCACCGGTCCCCCAGGAGCCAGCATGAACCCCCGCCCCCACGCCGGCAGAAATTATGGATAGAGTCCCTGCAAGAGATCTGGAGGCTCGCCAAGAGCTTCACTGAGTTAATGAAATCAGTGGGGAGATAAATAATTGACGGGAGAGAAATGGATTCATCAGCAGTCTGGCAACATGGAAGTCTTCACATTTTCTGGGTGGAAGGCGACTGAAGCAGCAAGACAGCAATGGAGAATTTATGTCCCTGCCCCTCCAGTGTTAGTTCTGGGGACCATCTCTTTTCCCAAAGTCAGAGCTGCGTCCCATTCAAACCCTTAGCTGCCTGATTCTCATAGAGCCCGTGGCTACGGAGGGCTGGGGGCAGCTGCAGGTTTTCCTCTCAGCTCTTCCCTTGGAGGTGGGCTTTTGCGGATAGAGATAAAGTGACAAGGACAATGGGACGTATTTCTAATCCATACTTTGGATCAGGAATAAAAGTAGTAAATCTTAACTTAGATGAAACCTGAAAACTATCCAAATGTCCAATTCCAGGTGACAGAATTAACAAGGCGACAGAATTAACAACCCATTAACATGGGTTTCCAGACGATGGAAACCCATGAAACACTGGGATGGACCTCGAGAAAACTCGTGGGTGGCAGCCCCTCTCACTGTATGGGTCCCATTTAGACCCCTTCTCAGAAGATGCCTCTCACTCCCTGTGCAAATACTTCCTGAGGCACCATCCTGGAACTTGGAGACACTGAATGGCCTCCGGAGCTTTCTATGCGCTGGGAAAGAAGGATGAAAAAATTTAAATTGTAAAGTCGAGGCCAGCCTACTCTCCCGGGAGGCACAGACGCTTTCGGAATCAAGAGCGAGATGAGGGCACCTGGTGCCAACAGGCGGGCTGGCGAAGGCAGGCCGGTCTTGGCAGAGGAAGCACACGTCCGGGAGCATCGGCCACACCCAGCTCTTGGAATTTCTGCACAGGGTTCACGTTCCTGCTTCTGAACCCCTGGTCTTCCGTCCCCTCTGCCTGAGGCCCTCCCCTCCCCACCCCCGCAGCTGACCTGCCCGTCAGGTGCACCTCCTTCCAAGCCCTGCGGGAGCCTGGACCCTCCCGCTGCGCCCCCCAGCGGTTACCTGGGTCTCTCCCTGCCTTGTCGCAGTCCCTTCTCCACCCACTGTCTGCAGCGCTGTTGGAGACCTGAACCTGAACCCCGGTGCCGGTGCCGGAGTGACTACTTAAAGCGTGAGTAAATGTCAAAGACGCAGCCCAGCACCAAGGCCGCGTATCCTCAGTAAACGGTACTTCCCACTGTGTGTACATCTGCCTCCGCACAAGCCTGGATGCCTTAGGTGCTAAAGTGATTAGGGTCCCTCCCCCCACTTTTTTTTTCTTTTTAGGGCATCCTGCAGCATATGGAAGTTCCCAAACCCGGGGCTGAATTGGAGCGGCAGCCACCAGCCTCCACCACAGCCACAGCAATGCCAGATCCCTGCCGCTTCTGCAACCTACACTGCAGCTCACGGGAACGCCGGATCCTTAAGCCACTGAGCGAGGCCAGGGATCAAACCCTCATGGATGCTAGCTGGGTGTTTAACCCGCTGAGCCACAGTGGGAACTCCTAAAGTGGTTTTCAACTGGTACCTACAGAGTCCAGTCTGGACATGGCCACAGCAGGTGGTTAACAAATACCCATCATGTGAATGACGCGAACAGTGAGTCACACCCATTACACTTTGGCAGAGAAAAGCCCAGCTTACGGTGTGTTGATAAGGTGACCGCAGGGTCAGTGGAATGTCGCTGCTGTCCTGCACCCAGATCAACGTGTCATCACGAACAGGCAGGTCGGATATTTTACTTTCCATAAATCCAGCCAATAATGTAATGTTACCAAGCCGTATTCAATGTGGGAAAACTCAGTAATTTAACTCTCTCTCCTAGAAATAGATGTTGGTCAGAGATAACAGGAACTTCTAGACTCTTTCTACCATAACTTTGCACCATACCATTAGAGTAAAATCCAAGAATGTCAGGAAAATTTTAAAAATAAATAAACAAAACAAAATCAGAGCCAAAGGGCTGCCCTGCAGCTGGATTTATCCCGCTGAGGCCTCTGTCTTTAGTTATAAAGGAGGCCTGTGGCTTCTTGCTGCCCTCGTAGAACATGCAACCTTGAACCCCGAGTACCTGAAGGGGGTCCATGCTCTAAGGACAGCAACTGTCACACCTAAGCAGAGCCGGTTTGCCTTTATGGGCTGTGAGACCCTGAGCAAATTAATTCCGTTTCTTCCCGTGCAAAATGGAGACAGTAAGAGCTCCTACGGCCTGGGAAGGGGAGTGAGGTTCGTTTCTAGAACGCTGCCTGGTACGTGGTCGTCTCAAATGTAGCTACGGCCATCATCGCCGTCATTGTCACCACCACCACCCCCCTGGCTTTCCCTTTGTCCCTTTCCTGCTAGTTGCCCTCCTTCCATCCTGGAGTCCCAGTTCTCCCAGCCCATCAGAAGCACCTGGAAAACTTCACAACCAGGAACCAGAGGTCGGGGTCGGGGTGGGTGATTCCACGGACAAGCAAGGCTGAGCCCACAGCTGACTCTGGTCCGTGCAGGTCACCAAAAGCCTCACCATCAGCTCCATTCCACCTCCTCCCACTGCCTTGGATTAAACCCCCTGGAGTTTCCCATCATGACTCAGTGGTTAACAAACCCAACTAGCATCCATGAGGATGCGGGTTCGATCCCTGGTCTCGATCAGTGGGTTAAGGATCCGGCATTGTCATGAGCTGTGGCGTACGTCGCAGACACGGCTCAGATCCCGCATTGTTGTGGCTGTGGGGTAGGCCGGCGGCTACAGCTCCAATTAGACCCCTCGCCTGGGAACCTCCATATGCCACGGGTGTGGCCCTAAACGCCAAAAAGCCAAAAAGCCAAAAAGCCAAAAAAAAAAAAAAAAAGATTAAACTCCCGCTCCTTCCAGTCTAGTGTGAAGACTCCATTTCGTGCTTGGAAGGCACAGGTCACAGCTTCTGGAAGGAGGGCCAGGCTCGGAGCCGGCGGCAGGCCCCCGTGACCTCACCTACAGCAATCTCCTGCCTCACCCGTGTCAATTGGAGACATGTTCTGAACGCAAGAACTTTCCAGAAAGCTAAAATGTAGACTGCAAATTGACAAAAGAGAAAGCTGCCACACGTTTCCTTTGCGGTGACACGCTTTCCAGTGTCACCCGGCCATTCCTGCCTTAGTAAGTGAGGTCCATTGGCTACCGCACAGGCCGCTCAGGATGCCACCAGTGAGGGTCGCAAGCAGACGTCCTGATGCGAGTTCCCTGCTCTCTTTTCCTTTCCACCACTCACCCAGGAAAACAGGCAAGCCAGGCACTTCGGCGTTTTGCCTGCTAACCTCAGATTAAGCCCAAAGAAGCACACAGGCTGTTGACAAGAATTTCTCTCGCTCTGTCCTTCAGATCTGGAGCTGTGCTCCACGTGGTTGGGTCTGTCCCCAACTGGCTACGTCACCATCTCTTAGATGGGATCTGTTTTAACAGCCTCATCAGGTTCATCTGAATTCGGTTCGCTCCCCTGTGGTCAGAGTGCTTTTTCTCCACCTCCACTCAGAATGCCAATTCCATGGCCAGTATTCTAACACGAATTTCCCTGGAACAGAGGGCAGTACGTCTAATGCACAGACCCCAGGGCAGCTCGATAATCTGATAGCACTATTTCACTTCCAAATTATTACCATGAAATATTAGGTCAAGTGACACTTCATATTCGTGCTTAATAACATGGCTTTAAAAAAAAGAATGTCCCCCCCAACACACACACAAATAAACATAAACGCAAAAAGAGTTTCCTGTGGCACAACAGGTTAAGGATCCGGCGTTGTCCCTGCTGTGGCTCAGATTGCTGCTGTGATGCAGGTTGGACATCTGGCCCCAGAACTTCCACGTGCCTCGGGTGCGGCCAAAAAAAACCCCACAAAAACTTGCTTTGCTTGTGCCTGGGCAAAGTCCATGGCTCAGATTTTTTTTTCTCCTCCAACATCTTACTGTAAAGGGGAAAAAAACGGTTTGTTGGGGGAGTGAGGTACGGGCCGCCCTTTCCATCTCTCACAACGGAGCTCCATCCGGGCTTCTCCTTTCCCGCAGGAGGCTGGGGTGAGGCTGTTCTCAGTCCCCCGGGGAGGGTGACAGACCCTCTGACCTGTGGCTGGCTCCTGAGTATCTGAATTGGCGCATCTCAGCTGCCACACGGTTTTGTTGCGATTTCAGAAGAGCACCCCGTGAAGGCAGGCTTTAGGAGACTGGGGAGGTGACTGACCACAACGTGGGGAGAAGATAAGAGCTCTCCACCGGCGGGAGGAGGCAGGGGCGTCCTTGTCCCAGAGAGTCCAGTACTGACGGGGAGAGGAAGAGCCAGAGGAAAGAACAAGGGTGGGGTTCATCCACGGATCAGCAGGTGACATCTCCCCCAGCACCAGAGCCGGAAGCCCAAGGGTGGTGACCAGAGACAAAGAGGGAGACCCAGGCGACCTTCCCTCCATCGGACCATCGGGAGCAGACGCGACAGTCAAAAGGGGCACGTTCTCGGGGATGTCCGGGGCCCCCACACCCCATCCCCAGGACTCACCCCTGGAGAGAGCAGACAAGGGGAAAGAAGCACAGCCCCCCCAACACACAGCCACCCAGAGACCATCCAGCTCAGTTTTCTTCTCAGTGTCCAGAGAAATACTCCCTTCGGCAGAGGACACGAACTCTGAAGGGTCTGGAGCGAGGGCCTAAAACCACCCAAGCAACCCAGCATGAAAAGTCTTCGGTTTTGTCATAAAATGTCTTCATGGAAATGTTGTGCTGTTCATGGCCCGTCCACATTTGTGTTAGTGAGCCAAGCCCAGTTTACCCGGCGGCTCTGCACACAGCTGGCGCACCACCAACATGGCCCCAGGGTGGGGTGGTTGAGTATGGCATCTACCCTGAACTCCTCTAGATGGGATCAGGACTGAGGGTGTGCCAGGCCACTCCCCAGTGCCAGGGACAGCAGACCCAGACAGCCCTGGCCTCACGGAGCCCCAGGTCCCTTGGAGAGTAAGCAGGTGGCCAGAGCTGGGGCCAAACCCAGGTTCTGGGACCCCCACCCTGCTCCCCCTTAGGCCATGCCCCTCTCCATGGTCCTACAGGGCCCAAAAGGGGGGCCGGGAGGCTGTCATTAGCGAAATATTCCTCAGGCCTTTGGCAAAAGCAGGACACCCTGCCAGGCAGGGCGCATCCTCGCCCTGTTCGGAGAGGCAGGCAGGGTTAGGCCACATGGTTACTAGGAGATTATGGCTCAGGGCCTGTGCAGCACCCACAGCACAGAGTAGAGCCCAGCCTTGCAAAGCACATGTTCGAGAAGATGCATCTTCTCTGGAGAGTCAAGCCAGAGAGAGCCTTTTTAAACTAGTCTCTTAAAGACAAATCACAGTCCAGCCATTTGAGAAGACAGAGAGTTGGAGAAAAGTGGAAGGAAACGCCAATCTGGCTAAAATTGGAACCGATATAAGTAATTGACATCATCAGCACATTTAAACCATCTCTGTGCTTCTCTCTGTTTCCACTAAACGTTGATGCTATTATTCCGCTAGAAATGGAGGCTGGTGAGGATTTTAGTGACTCCATGAAAGCTTCATCATCTTGTTTGGTCTTTAGTAACTTAAATTCCCACATCATCTGGGAGGTTAGAATGAATTTCTGCACATTTTGAAGCTATGGAAACCCTTTCACCCTAAAAGAAGATCCAGGGAAATTGCGAGAAAGAACACCTTATACAAATGTGATCCTTAGAGATCAAAAGTCACAGGCTTGGCTCCACAAACAGGTATTGTGACGCAGGAAAGGGAGCTGGCCAGTCTGTGCCTCGGTTTCAAGTCGGCCTAGAGAAAAGAATCCAGCGTAGACAACAGACTTGTGGTTGCCAGGGGGGAGAAGGCGGGGAGGGGGTGCGATGGACTGGGCGTTTGGGGTCAGCAGATGCAAACCCATGTATAGAGGACGCATAACCAACGCGGCCCTACCGGACAGCACAGGGAACCATCTATATTCAATATGCAGTGGTCAACCAGAACAGGAGAGACTGTGAAAAAGTATGTGTGTCACAAAGTCACTTTGCTGTACAGCGGCTATGAACAAGCAATGTACATAAACTATACTGCAATAAAACAAATGTTTAATTAATTAACTGGGTTTTTTTGGTTTTTTTGTTTTTCTTTTTTTGCTATTTCTTGGGCCACTCCCGCGGCATATGGAGGTTCCCAGGCTAGGGGTCACATCGGAGCTGTAGCCACCAGCCTACACCAGAGCCACAGCAACGCGGGATCCCAGCCGCATCTGCAACCTACACCACAGCTCACGGCAATGCCGGATCATTAACCCACTGAGCAAGGGCAGGGACCAAACCCGCAGCCTCATCGTTCCTAGTCGGGTTCGTTAACCACTGCGCCACGACGGGAACTCCTAATTAACTGTTTTTTAAAAAGAGTTCTTAACCCACAAGGCTGGAAGAAGGACGCTAAGAGGTCAGGTGCACAGAGCACATGACACAGTAATAAATGCTGAAGAAAGGATGTTATTACAACAAAGGGCATAGGTGACCACGTAACAAAGCATGGTAAGAGTGACCCTTTGGGAAAAGCATTACAGAAAAGGTTTCTTTCTGCATGTACCACCGCCAGAGTGGCCGAGAGGCCCTCTGCACAACCCGTTACGAACGCCTGTGGCTCCTCCTACCAAGAGTGCCCAGCCTGGCTCCTTCTGCATCTCCCTCCCAGGCCTGGCCTTCACCTTGGTCTCCTGGACCAGGCCCCTGGCGCCTCTTGCCCCCAGGAAACAGAGCATGCCAGCATCAGCACCCCGCTTCAAGGAAGTATTTCTGAAACCCCGGCCTGGGCGGGGCATCAGGGATGCTCCCACAGTGCTCTGCACCCTCCTCCGTGGTGTTAAACTGATCCACTTAGGTGTGCCTTGTCCTCCAGGCACCCTCAGCGCCCTGCCAAGAGTCGACTGGATTCAGGAACGCTGTAAGAAGAGTCTGGAATTGTGTGGCGAGTGGGAACAGCAGACTGCTCCCACTCACACCCACTCACGCCTGTCCTTCAGGTCCTGATGGGGAGAAGGGCAGACCAAGGGAAGGATCCTGGCAGTGACCCCCGCGCAAGCCCCTGGCAGCAGGCTAGGCTGGGGATCGGGCCTTAGCTGAAGCAGGGCAGGTGCGGGACGACCAGGGAAGGCGGCCCCCCACCCAATGGGAAACACTGGAGACCAGAGACAGGATGGAGAGGCTGGAAACACCCACTGTGACCAGGGCTCAGGGGACAGTGAGTTACCAGTGAGACCTGGGCGTGGAGCACCGGGGTTCGCAAAGGAGCCCCAGAAAGGTGGGGTAAATCCACGAATCCCAGCAGAGGTGCGAGTGCTGGGCGCGGGCCCAGTTCTTTCTTTCGATATGTTAATCCGTCCACCCGCCTTGGCCAGGCCCGGGGCAGGGTCTCCCTAAACAGAGATCTGAGCAGCCCACCCGCCCACTATCCCTGCCCAGCTCCCAACTCAGGTTACAAGGTGACTCTTCCGGCAGGTCCGCCAGAGAAAGGACCCTAATGTTTGAATATGTGCCAGGTACCTGTTCGCCCTTCACTCATTTTAGTAGTATTTTCCAAGTCCTATCTCCGTGTAAAGTTCAGTAGATGAACTGTCCCTCCGGTGGGGACTCATCTTTGTAAACGTGGGGAGTACAAGCTGGTCCCGAGGGACAGATGTGCCAGGAGCCAGCCACATGCGCTCAGGTGTGGGACCTCCCTAAAGAGTGGTTCCCAACTGCAGGTGACCTTGTTTCTCCAGGAGACCCCTGGCCAAGTCTGGTTCACTTCTGGCTGTCACAACTGGGAGGGGGTGGCATCTAGAGGGTGGAGGACAGGAATGCTGCGAAACAGTCAACAGAGCACAGGACGGCCCCTCACAAAGAACTATCTGACCCCAAACATCAAAGGGGCTGCGGTGAAGAAGTTGCCCTGATGGAATGGCATCCTGGGAGGACCTGGCCAGAAGGCCATCAGATTCGGCCAAGCTGACCCCGGATCTCGGCACCCATCTTTTCTCTAGCTGCGCCACCCCTTCAGTGCCAGACATTCTGCTCTTTGCTAGAAACCTCGATGAGAAGCCCCCCGTGCCATCATTAGGATGGAACGGCAAAGAATGGTCCTGGAATGGAAGCACATCGGCAAGAAGTGGCTGCTGGACCAAAGATGAACGGGACTGAGGAAGGATGTCAGGCCAGCGATCCAGGCGCGAGGCCCCATCGAGAAGGAAGCTGCTGGCCCCGCTCCCTTCAACCTCCCTTTCCCCAGAGCAGAAGACAGGCAGAGGGAAGAGGATGAACGAGCCAGCCAGCGAGGAGCAGGACCCAGCAGCAAGTTTTAGAGGATCGTGTTGATGGTGTGTTGCTGGCTGCAGCATCCTGGGGCGAAGCTACGGCCAGACTCTTGAAAATTTCATCAGCCTGGGTTAACCTCGGCCCGCAGAGAGGTGACAGCTCAGGAGATGGGAAAAAGACCCAGCCCACACGCCGCCCCCCACCCCCACCCCCAGGTCCATTCAGTTCTCATTCCAGAGTTTGTCTAAGATAAGCGCTGGCTGGCTCTTTGCCGATCATACTCTGCCTTTAAACTGCTGATAGATTTGTGCACCATCAACAACAGACAAGCGAGGCTGAACTCCATCCACCCACAGCCCTAGGGCAGGCGTCCTTCCGAGCAACGAACGACTTGGCCAACTTGGCCAAGGTCAGTCCTCGATTCAACACTGGTCACTGGTCTCGAGAACAGTTCACACTTAAGTGTGATGTATGCACTGCACGGTCACTCAGAGCTTTTTATTCCCTGTTTGAAAGTTTTATGGGCGGAGAGTTGAGTTACAAGGTTGTGATAATTGCACTGAGCTATTTCAAGCACAGGGCCTCCCCCTCCCCCCACCGCGTCCCCTCCCTGGCTAACCCACCAGAAAATGGCAAAGCTCCCTGAAAACGATTAAGAGTAGCTGGTCTCAGACGTACTGCCATTAGTTTTCCCCCGAGTTCAAAATACTCTCTTCCAGGATTTCTGAAGCTCCTAAAAAGCCATGCCAGGGGAGGTCTACCCGCCCCAGGGCACAGATGCAAGAATTTGACACTAATGAGATGGGGGAGGGGAACAGCTTGGACTTGGATGGAATCTCAGCTCTGTTACTTCTATAATACTAGGTGAGTCAGTTACTTTCTCTAATCATTACTTCATCTGTAAAATGGAAAAGGATAACAGTTGTACCCGCTCCATGTGTCAGAAGGACAAAGAGAATGAATGAGGAGGTGTAAGGTCTGTGTAATAGACAGAGCGGGCCCTCAGTACAGGGGAGCTGCTAGCCTCGGCGTATACATCCTACAGGCTGACCAGTCACCGCAGCATCTCTGATGGCGTCTGTAAGTTACCTCCCACAGACTGAGGTACAAGCTCCTGCGGGAATCTCAGTGCTGGGTTTCAAACTAGGATGAAATCCAACATGTGCCCCTTCTCTTGTGAGCTCCCACTTAGACATGACCCTGAGAGAGCTGTTCGGTAGGACCCAAGGTCAGGGGGGAGGGATCTGGGCAGACCAGAGGTCTTTGGAACAACAGCCAAAGGGAAAAGCTGATCTCATCTGCAATCAAAATAACAAAGAAGAAGGAGAATTTGCTTCTCTGCAGGTCAGCTGACCCCTGGAGGGTGGTGTTCCAGATGAATTTTGTTATGGTGCCCATATAATTTCCAGGCTGAAGGTGGAAATTAAGTGACACAAAACAAGCCTGCTAAGAGGGGCTCCGTGACAGCAGGAAATACAAACAGCCAAGTATTGCAACAAGGTCTTGACTTGAGTTATTTGGGGTACTTGGATTTAAGGTGTTGAAACCCTTGCAACTTCCCATGGGAAAGGTAAATACAAGAGGATTACCAGGTAAACCAATGCGCATCTAATTTGGATGTAGTTGGGAGCTTTGCTTTAAAAAATGTTACCCTTTGAGATCATCTGGCGGGAAAGATCAGCCCACGGAAGTCCACAAGTAACGCAGCCCGCGGGAACTTTGAGAGATGATTGCATTCAATTTGTACTTTTCAGAACAAGAAGGTACAAGTCTCCTGGACTCTGTGTCTCCAGGGTCAAAACCTCACATCTCCCATTTAGTTAATCAACAGCTGTTTACTGGCATCAGACAGAAGCTCAGCCAATGAGGGAGAGGCAAGAAAATTATGAAATGAAGAGCCAGCTGCTAAACCATCTCTCCCTCTCTGCCCAGAACAACTCATGTATAAAAGTTACATAAATTGCAATGCAATGAAAGAAGCATCTGGTGCTATTAGCCAATAAATGCTTCTATCAAATACAATACCCCTGGATGTGTAAACACACACACACACACACACACACACACACACACACACAGGAATATTACTCAGCCATGAAAAAGAATGAAACATTGCCATTTTCAGCAACAGGGATGGATCTAGAGATCACTGCACTAAGTGAATAAATCAGACAAACCAGAGAAAGACAGACATCGAGTGCTATCACTTATATGTGCAATATTTTCAAACAATGATACGAATGAACTTATTTACAAAACAGAAATAGACTCACACAGAGAAAGCAAACTTACAGTTACCAAAAGGGAAGAGAGGATAGCGATAAATCGGGAGTTTGGGATTAACATACACACACTGCTATGGAGAGAAACAGACAGCAGCAGGGACTTACTGTAAAGGACTTACTGTATACTAACTACCTTGTAATAACCTATAATGGAGCAGAATCGGAAGCTGTACACCTGAAACGAACACAATGTTGTAAATCAACTGTAGTTTTATTAAAAACAAAACAGGAACAACCAAACACTCTTGGTTTAAGGGACTGTTTCCACATCTGTCTCCCTGCTAGTTCCTGAGCTTCTTTAGGGAAGAAGTAGCTTCCTCTTTATTGCTGTATCCACAACGTGTAGTGCCCCATAATGATGAATAAATGGTTGGATGGATGGATGGTATATGAATGAGTGGTGACTGAAAGCCAGGACGAAAGGAAGAAATAACGCAAACCAGACGGAGGCAACAGAAACCAACACAGGAAGAACATCTTGGGGGAGCAAGTCTTGAAAAATAAAGGAAGACAGGTTAGCTAGATTGTGCCATGATAACATTCACCAAAAACTGCTCATTTCAAGTTATTTCCTTCGTCCGTCCTTAGAGGAAAACAGATCAGCCAGTCACAGCATCTCCCTTAAAAACCCTTCAGATATTTGAAAACTGTAGCTATTGACACTGCAGGCGGTTTTGCTCACAGCTGTGTCCACAGCATTTGGCACATAATAAATGCACAATAAATACTGCTAAAAGCGCTTCCTCTTTCCCACAGCCTCAGCGGTAAACCTCCCTGGTCCACACATGAAGCCAAATTTCTGAGCTCCTGAATGGATTCTGTCTTGGACAAAGATAATCGAATTACACCTGCCCAGGCTCCGGGTGGTGGTAGATGGTTATAAAGCCAGGCTTGATTATCTGTGAACATTCAGATGTCAAAAAAACTATTTAGAACTGTGAATTCAGGGTCTTCCCACACTTGTTCAACCTTCTTTTCAGAATACAGCAGCTTGCACAAATAATAAGTTGGCCAAATCCCGCCATATAAAGCTATAGCCGTGGTTGGTATTAGGATGTGGGGTCCCCTCCCTCAACTTTCTTGCTTGTTTAAAGTCTGATTTAAGTCTGACCTTCACTCCTCGAGGTTCGACTCAAAAAGAACTGAGTCAGGAAGAATTCTGCCTCCTCCACACATTGTCTCTCTTTTCTACCCGTCTTGTTCTGAATTAAAGAAAATTCTGTCCCCGAATCGCTACTAGTTCTTTCTGCCAGCACCAAGTGTACCTGCCCTATTTCCATACTAAGGACAGACTTCTCCCTGCTGGGGACAAGAACCTGGCGCCAGGGCCCATCTCTCAGCATCCATCCCTGTTACCTGGGACACCTGTGCCTTCTCCCCTTGAATCATCCATTTCCCCCCTTCCAACCCTCAACATCCTCATCCGAATAGTCTTCCCGGACCACCTGCATCCCGCTTCTCATCTCCCTCTTGCCTGGACTCCTGCTCTCCAGCTCTGCACACCTCCACACACATCTACACCTCTGTTTGGCAGATTTTAAGCTTAAGTGCACCGACTACCACGTCTACTTTCTTCACAAACTCTACGGTTCAGAGCCTTGAAATCCCAGTACGATGGAGACTGACTCAAACTGCGAAAGTTACATCCTCAGCATCACCTCCAGCCAGTCAGCCTCTTTCTCGGGCCCCTGAACCTGCTATGCACCTGGAGCTCCATGGACCCTCCCCAGGTCAAGGCTGTTCATTATGTTTTTAGCTTCCACTTAGGATCTGATTATAGGTCAGTGATTTTTTTTTCTTTTTTTGGCTGAAATCTCAAGCAATTCTTGCTATTCTTCCTTTGACCTCTATCCTACAAGGCTTTCTGTTGTGACACTCCTAGGTTCAGACAGTCAAGAGTGCCCACATGCACACCTGACTCACACACTGTCCCTCTGCGCCGAAGGGTCATGTGGTAAATCTACATCCTTAAGGGCCATTTTCAGGCCAGAAATACACTCAGCATGACTGTTTTCCATACTCTTTGCAAACATCGCAAACCTACAGGGAGTTCCTGTTGTGGAAATGAATCCGACTAGTATCCATGAGGTGGCGGGTTCGATCCCTGGCCTCTCTCAGTGGGTCAGGGAACTGGCATTGCCGTGAGCTGTGGTGTAGGTCGCAGACAGGCCTCAGATCCGACTTGCTGTGGCTGTGGTGTAGGCCGGCAGCTGGAGCTCCGATTCAGCCCCTAGCCTGGGAACTTCCATATGCCATGGGTGCAACCCTAAAGAGCAAAAAAAAAAAAAAAAGACAAAAGAAAACGTACATCCCAACTGTTTCTGTGTACCAACATGTGCTTTTCCAAACGACAGTCATAATTTTTCGGTGCTTTATGGCTTTTTAACTCATTCTCTGGTACCTAACTCTAGTTCGTTCCCATTAGTTTTGTGCCACATATTCAGCCCCAGTTTTTTCAGAGAACTTTTGTATCTGCAATACTTAGGACCTCTTGCACTACAAGAAATTTTATAAGTCATAGACACGAGGCTGTTAAGATAAGGATCTTGGCAAGAGATCTTTCCCGCTTCCCTGTGGAGGGTCACTCTGAGGTTTCTAAGTAATGTGTTTGGCTGCAGACTGGGAAGGCATTCTGAGGGCAAAGCCACCTTCACCCATCTTTATGCAAAACTAGAGATGATTTTAAGAATCAAGGATGAGATTCCTATGGCTCTGTCTTATAAAGGCTAATCTGGCCATTCAGAACGCCCAGCAAAAGAATGGTATCTGTTATCAAACATCCTCTCAGAGGATGGAAAGCGTCAGTTTAATTCTTACCTATTATCAAGCCCTTTTGGACGTCCTTTCAATAAATTGTGTCACTTGATTTTAATCATATTTCACTTTACTTATGACTAGGTAGATGAGACTTTTTCTCTCATGTTTTATATTTTTCCTAAAAATCAACTCTTTTTTTCTCTCCTTAGAGGATATTAAGAAGATGCAGTCGTTTTAACTTAGGACTTGAGTTGCCCCTATTGTCCCCATTACACACCATATACATCTCACACTCATACACCACACACATCTCACACAACCCAC
This sequence comes from Phacochoerus africanus, assembly GCF_016906955.1. Taxonomy (NCBI): domain Eukaryota; kingdom Metazoa; phylum Chordata; class Mammalia; order Artiodactyla; family Suidae; genus Phacochoerus; species Phacochoerus africanus. Next base: position 6,799,412 of record NC_062545.1, on the reverse strand, counting down.
CACACACACACTTTCTCTGCTATCTTACACCTTATCTTTTTTGCTTTCCAACTAAGGATGCTTGAGCTACAATCACAAATGAGTTCATCCTTCCCCAGTTTTGAAAAAGAGAAGGTCTATGGACCCTGCCTTTAAGGAGCAGGGCCCGCACGATCCATCCGTAATAAGATGATGCCTGAAAAACTGAGAATCCTGCTGGTAGGCCCCATTTGTTACTCACTTATACTTGTTGAACTTGCATTTTGAGCTACCTAAGTTCAGACTAGAGCAAAGACCACTGCTGTAAACATTTAGACGGTTAGGCTTTTCCTGGGCAGGCGATTTAACAGTCTGCCAGGGCTGATCCTCAAAGGCTCTCTAAAACTTTTTTCCAGGCTCTCACCTCCTCCCAAGAAGTAAGGGCTCCCCCATTGAGCTTCCTCACAGCCTTAATATTCACATCGTGAGACCAGTTTAGGTTTTCAGAAAAGACCAGAACCTGAAGACTTCCACCGACGTCAAAGGACTCTCCTTAATTCCTAGATAGGATTAACGACCTCCACCGGCTTCAAACTAAGTAAATAAAGAGGTAATTGCAAATGCCTGTTTCCTTGACAACTCCCCTCCCCCAGCCCTCCTGCGACAGGGAAAAACCAAAACAGGGGTGAGGAGGGGTAGCCGTGGAGCCAGGCTCCGTCCGAGCTGCCCGGGCGATAACCGGCGCGGAAAGCGACCCACGCGGAGCAAATACCAATAAAACAATTGATATCGGGGTTGCCTTGGGCGTAGTATTTTCCTGGTTGCCATAGAAACGTCAGCGACGGAAGAACATGTTGCATGACACAAAAGAGACGGATCTGTAACAGGAACCTTCTCCGCGGCTTCGTCTATGGCAGAGAAAATTCTTTCACCCGAGGTGGGGGGGGGGGCTGGGCAGGGGGAAATTAACCCAAGCCCAGCCGCCCGAAATCACCACGCGGACAGGCGCTCTCCCCCGGCCCAGCACAAAGAAAGGGTCCTCGCGCGGCAGCAAAGCCCCCCTCTGCCTTCCAGAGGGCTGCCCCTCCACGTTCCCACCGGCGCCTCACTTCCTTCTCCGCCTTCCTCTCCTCCTCGTACCTACCCCTTCCAGAGGTTTTAATGCAATCCAGCCAAGGAGAGGAGAACAGTGCTGAGAGAGACAGGCGTGCAACCATCCGCCACGCCCAGAGGTGAAGTCGCCTGGAAATAGCACGAACGGCACATACCTCCTTTCTGGCAGCCCTGGACACATGGACTTAGAAATCAGAAACTGAAAGGGAGCAGCTGGGGTGCAGAAATTGCCACTAGTTTATAGGAGCTGTAAGTCAGCCAACACTGGAAAGAAAAAGCGAGACTCCACCCATGGGGTGGACCCTTTGGGGGAAAAAAAAAAAAGTGGTCCTCAGCTGACGTCTCTCCCCACCCCATGTCACTTCCTTTTAAAGCTACAATTTAGCAGTTATGGGGAGGGAGATACGAGCCGGCGTAACATGAGTCACTCCCCTCCCCTCCCAATTAGCGTAAGGAAGTGCTTCGGTCGGCTGCAGGTTGGAAATCTCAGGCTGGAGAACCTGCCAGAAGGGGAAACAAAGCCCGCTAGGTGGCCTTTCTTTTTTTCTGCCGCGCCTCCCAAATCCTGTTGCATCCCAGCGCCGACATGGCTCCTCCAGCCTCGGCTCGGACGGCCCCAGCTCCGTCTGCGCTGCGACCTGGAAATTGCCCTAAACTAGCTCCTATGTCGGTCCACGTTCAACCTGGTAAAATGCCCACGCTCTGCGATGCCCCCTCACCTCTCACTGGGACGCTGGGCGGGAAGGAGATGGCATTCCCCTCAGAAGAGCCCCAGAGCACCTTCGCCAAAATAGTAGCGAACACTCCGGCGATCTGAGCGGGTTAAGAATCGGGAAAAAGAAGCTCGGAGGTCGATGTGTTTTCTCCCCGCAAAGCAGCCACCCGGGTTGAGTCCCAGGGCGCGCGCCTGCGCGCGCACGCGAGCACAAGCACGTGGCATTCACAAGCAGAGTTAAGAGAGGGTCTGGCCAGACCTTTATGCTAAAACAGTGTCCTCGTAACTTTAAAGGAGGGCGGACCGTGGGACCCCCAGAAATGCCAGGTCTCCAACACTCCTTAAAGGAAAAAAAAAAAAAAAAAATTTAAACGATTTCAACCTCCAAACAGCGAAGATAGATATATGCCCTTCAAATGTTCTCTATTCAACCCATTGTCACAAATGATTAACAGCTGACTCCTGTGTTCACCGCCCTCCCCCCCGCGTTCTTCAGATGTTTACAATGCGAAGGTAAAAAATAAAATGTTCACAAAAACTAGACCATTTTGCGGAGTTCCTGAGAGCTACAGAAGTGCTGGAAACAGTGTGCCAGAGAGGATGGAACGAGCTCTTTTCGATTATGAGGGGAGGGGGAGGCATTCATAATTCAGCAAACGTGGTTTGGACCAAGTGCTGTATATTGTGTGGCATTTTGACAGTCTGTGATGGAGAGAGGGGAAAGCCTGAATGAGCCTGGGGGTTGGGGGCATATCTAAGGCATAAAAAAGCACCAAAACAAAAAACCCATTTGTGGCCATGGTTTATTTTAATGTTCATGTGAAGATAAATTGGACCGTGCAGAAATGTTTATAAAAGATGTTTGTAGGAAGTTTCTTGCAGCCAATGCAATTTTTAAGAGTTCTCATAACTTTTCAAGTTATGTTTTAAAATCCGTTTGTGTCTAGTTTTTCAAGGCACTTCTCAAGTAGAGTTCTCAAGACTGATTTGTTTTCATATTTGAATTTTCAATGGGGATTTACTTCAAAATCTACAAAGCACATAAATGTGTGCTATATTTACTACAAGCACAGCCAACGATTTCAATAAAAACGATATGACATTAAAATTGTTGACACTGGCAAGTCTTATTCCTATCATAACACTGTCATATGTCTTTATTCTACCATAATTATTGTTATTATTATGCCTATTTTTGCTACAGTAAAACACTGCCTATTTTGATGGTGTTGCTTGCAGTCTCAATTACCATGGAAATATGGCTGAGAAATATGGGAGCAAAAAAGACTTCCTCTAAAAATTTAAAGCGGAAATACAGAGTTCCCTGGTGGCCTCGTGGTTAAGGATCTGGCATGGTTGCTGCTGTGGCATATATTCAACCCACGGCCCAGGAATTTCTGCATGCCACGGCCACAGGGAAACAAAAAACAAAAAACAAAAACCTCTTAAGAAAAATAAAGTAGAAATGCAACACTGGAGAATTAAATCCTTTGTATGGTATTGGGTCTCATTTAGAGTCTCTCCCTATTTTAGATATCCTGATTTAGGCATTTCTATCTAAACAAGGAATTGTGAACATTTTTCCAGGTCACAATCTAACAATTCAATTCAATGAATGTTGATGAAGTATCTGCCTCAGTTACTGAAGATACAAAAACACAAAGAAGACCAGACTGAAGCAGCTCAGAGTCTTGAGAAGAAGGCCTGTAAAGAGTTCAGATACAATGTAACAAAGGCAATCTTTGAAGGCTGCACAAGTTTCAGAGGTGGTCCAAAGAATGAGAAAAGGAAAGCGGGGCGGAGGACCAGAGTCCGTTCTGTGGTTTCTCATCTACATGGTTTCTTAATTCCCAGCAAACTGTGAAAGGGGAGAGAAGGACCAGCATATTCAACCATGAGACTGCAAAACACATGTTGATAGTTGGAGAGATTTAAAAGGCAATAGGCAGGCGTTCCCCTCGTGGCTCGGTGGTTAACGAATCCGACTAGGAACCATGAAGTCACGTGTTCGATCCCTGGCCTTGCTCAGTGGGTTAAGGATCCCGCGTTGCCGTGAGCTGGGGTGTAGGTTGCAGACACGGCTTGGATCCCGAGTTGCTGTGGCTGTGGCATAGGACACATATGGACCCCTAGCCTGGGAACCTCCATATGCCTCGGGAGCAGCCCTAGAAATGGCAAAAAATAAATAAATAAATAAAAGGCAATAGGCAATAAGAGGCATAAACTGGTAACGCTTAAAAAGGATACAAACTTGACTGGTATCTATGAGGATGCGGGTTTGATCCCTGGCCTCGCTCAGTGGATTAAGTATCTGGCATTGCCATGAGCTGTGGAGTAGGTCACAGATGAGGCTTGGATCCTGCGTAGCTGTGGCTGTGGGGTAGGCTGGCAGCTACAGCTCCAATTTGACCCCTAGCCTGGGAACTTTCAAATGCCACAGATGCGGCCCTAAAAAAAAAAAAAAAAAGGATTCACAAATAGCCATTAAACAACAAAACAACAACAAAAAAGGATGCAACCTCACATAAACATGAAAGCAGAAAGAAGAGATGTCTTTGCCTGTTTGCTTGTCAAACGATCAGTGAACCACAATGTACACTGAGCAGAACATGCTATAAAGGGGGCCCGCTCCCCTCTTCCTGTGACAGCAAATGGGCACCTTCTTTCTGGAATTCAATTAAACAAGATGTATCAGGTGCTTTTAAAATGATTTTGTTGGTTTGTTTTTGTTTTTGTCTTTTAGGGCCACATCCACAGCATATGGAAGTTCCCAGGCCAGGAGTCACATCAGAGCTATAGTTTCCAGCCTACACCACAGCCACCGGAACTTGGGATCCAAACTGCTTCTGTGACCTCGGGATCCTTAACCCACTGAGCGAGGCCAGGGATGGAACCTGCGTCCTCATGGATACTAGGCAGATTCGTTTTGCTGAGCCACAATGGGAACTCCCTTAAAATGTTTGTGCTTGGAGTTCCCGTTGGGGCAGGGTGGGTTAAGGATCCAGCATTGTCTCTGTGGCAGCATGGGCTGGATCCCTGGCCCGGGAACTTCCATATGCCATGTGCACTGCCAAAATAAGGCGACATTTAATAAAATAAAATGTTCACACTCTTTATCCAATAAGTCAACTCATAAGTCAACTTATACCAAGGAGATAAACAGAGATATAACCTCAAAGATTCAGGCACAAATTGCTTCATCAGAGCCGTTCATAGCAGTGAAGACTGAAAACCGTCTAAACATCTCACAGAGCAAGTTATGCAGATGGTGTGATGTTCAAATGATGAGACGCTATGAAAATTAAAATGCTGCATTTGAAAAATGTAGGGGAATGTTTATAATATATTAAGCAAAGAGGGAACTAAGCTCTCTTTAAAACACGAACTTTTTGCTATACTTATACAAATATTACATTAGGTTGCAGTGGGTTGAATAATGTCCCCCCACCCCCAAAATTCCTGTCCACACAGAACCTAAAAATGTGACCTTACTTGGAAACAGTGTCGTTGCAGATGTAATTCGTCAAGACGCAGCCATGCTGGATTAGGATGGACCCTGATGCAATGACTGTGTCCTAGGGAAGTCAAGAGAGTGAGCAAAAAGGTCATTCTGCTGCTAATGATTATTTCTGGACCCTGAGATTGAGATTGATTTTTATTTGCTTCTTTATTTTTTATTGCATTTTGGAAAAAAATTCTATAATGAACACAACTATCAGTGATCGTGATTTTTTAAAAAAAAAACGCAAGTTTTCCAAAGTCTTCGCATTCTAGGATGATTTAGGACAGAAGCAAAGAATAAGTGATGATGATTGTAACATGTTCAACCCCCAGTTTTTCTTCTTTTCCATTTCTGCTTATCACTGGCTATTGAATCTAGCTCCTTGTGCTGCACACTAGGAACTTGGTGTTTATCCAGCCTATAGGTAAGAGTTTGCACCTGCTAATCCCAAACTCCCAAGTGATCCCTCCCCTGCCCCCACTTCCCCCTTGACAACCACAAGTCTGTTCTCTTTGTGAGTCTGTTTCTGTTTTGTGGATACGTTTATTTGTGTCTTATTTTAGATTCCATGTAGGAGGCGACACCATACAGTATTCGTCTGTCTCTTTCTGACTGACTTCCCTTAGTCTGTTGATCTCTAAGCCCGTGCATGTTGCTGCAAATGGCATTACTTCATTTTTTATGGATGAGTACTATTCCATTGTGTATATTCCATCCCACATCTTTATCCAGTCATCTGTCGATGGGCATTTAGGTTGTGTCCATCAATCCCAAAGACTGAAATAATTTTTAAAACCTTCTGTTAAAGGTAGCATGTTATATGTTTCAGAAAATTTTCTTTTAACCTAAACTTTGGTAATTTGCTATTTAACTGCCACGCTAGTTGATTATAAATGACATTATTTCTAACGGCATTTTCTCTTAACACATTGTTAGCTGCACACTGACAATATATTTGCTTTGTTTTCATTTGGCTTATGTTATGAACATGAATGCAGATACTTCCATATAAATCTACCTATACAATCTGAAAAGTCCCTCAAGTTATAAAATATAAACATGTCTCAGATTTGTGATTATAATGATCTCCCTCTATGCTAGACTAGGAAGGGTTACTGCTTTGTGGTGACCAAGAAAAAAGTGTAAATAAGAAAGTCAATTTGATATTTGGAGTGTTTCATCTTCTACTTAACACTCGTATATTTCAATCCTTTCTAATGGAGTCTTACAAATGTGCCATAGATATGTTTTTATTTTTATTTATTTTATTGTATCATTATTATTATTATTTTGGCACTTCCCAGGCCAGGGATCAAATCTGCGAATGACCAACAATATTTCATGGCTACGTGGTTGTTATTGCATTCATTGAAAGGACACTCAAGTAGCTTGAATATTACCTATTATTGAGCGAAGTGCCAAGGAACTAGGTGCGATTTCTCCCTGATCAATGAAGATTATAACCTAAGTCACTCCCCAAATATTAATGTCTGTGGATCACCTCTCAACGCATCTTAAGGCAGAACTTTTGTTTAAACCTCTTACAGGTGGTCCTCAGTATCAACACAGCTCCTTGCTCTTCTCGGTGGCCCCAGATCCATTCAGCCTGGCAAGATGAGCCTGGAAAGCCATCCATTCCCTCCTTCTGCATCTGGCACTGAGCCACCAGAAAGCACATGATACAGGAGCAAGTCTGCTGCAACAGGCGGAACTGAATGCAAGACAATTGATGCTCAGTGATGAGCAACAAGCTTCACAATCCGATTTGAAAAGAGGAAGTCAGGCAGTTCCTGCTGCGGCTCAGAGGTAACAAACCTGACTAGTATTCATGAGGATGTGGGTTTGATCCCTGGCCTTGCTCAATGGCTTGAGGATTCAGCATTGCTGTGAGCTGTGGTGTAGGTTGCAGAAGCAGCTCGGATCCCTAGTTGCTGTGGCTGTGGCGTAGGCTGGCAGCTGTAGCTCTGATTTGACCCCTGGCCTAGGAACGTCCATATTCCGTGGGTGCAGTCCTAAGAAGCAAAAAATAAAATAAAAAATAAATAAAAAATAAAAAGAACACTGAAACTTAGCACTTGCATTCTTCTTCTTTTTTTTTTTTTCAGCTGCACTCACAGCGTGTGGCACCAGGGATGGAACCCACAATGCATCAGTGACCCGAAACCACTGCAGAGACAACGTCAGATCCTTACCCAGTAAGCCACCAGGGAACTCCAGCACTTGCATTTTTTATGACCCAGTGAAAAGAAAGCATACCACTTCCAGTGGTTTTCGCTCGGAATAATTTTCAGCTCTTGGACTTTATATGTTGTGAGATTTTTAAAAAAAATTTTTGGCATACGTGGATCACCTTTATAAATAGAAAGTTGAAGGTTTGTTTTTTTTTTAAATCTTTATTGTTCTCAGTTGTTGACATAATGCTTTTCTCCAATTGGCAAGCTTATAGCCTAGTGGCACATTGGAGGGTGATGTGATTAAAGTGGTAGACCAGTAGGATGGGCGCTTGTTAGACATGCAGAGTCTCGGGCCCCTTCCCAGACCTAGTGAATCAGAAGCCGTATTTTCACAATATCCCCAGGAGATGCACATGAGCATGAAAGCCTGAGAAGTCCTTGTTTGAGTCCAAATCTGTTATTTTACAGAGGATGCTTCAGAGTCATGGAAGGTAAGTCTGCTGCCTTGGATTACACAACAAACAGGAAACAGAGCTGAAGTGAAACCACAGTTCTTAATGATTCCTACCTCAGAATTCTGTCCACGGTAGTCCTCGGCTTTCAGAGGAAAACCAAGTCCAAAAGAAAGTCCATTGGCATAAAAATGTCAAAAAGCAGATTTCTACTTAAACTCATGTTCATTATTCTGAATGTAGTTATTGAAAGTCCATCTATACCCCGTGCATTTGAGTTTATACATAGAGTCCGTTTTACCCAAAGAAAATCTTAGAATTTGGCAACTATCAGACCAAAGTTGGGAAAGGGCTTGTGACATCTTTCTCCAGCATCACTCATGTTATCTTGGTTTCAAGCCAAAGCCAAGTCTAGTTGGATACCGCTTCGCCTCAGGACTGATTTGCAGGAGGTGACAAAAAGAAAAACGGGCTTCCCGGGTCCCCTTGTTTCTATTCTTGCCACTTTCCAATCTGCTTGTTCCTCAGCTTGTTTCAGCCTTTGCAAAAGGGAGCTTTGTAAAACGAAATAAAAAACAAGAGAGAAGGAGATTCTGCCCTCTCCCATCTCTGCCCTTGGCTGCAGGAGAGTCCCCTGTATCCTGATAGTAAATCTTCCATCGCACTAGCTTCGTGACTCGCTAGAGAGCCCTAATTCTTTGGGTAACTTTCTGGGCCTCACTTTCCTCATACATAAAAATCATGGGGTGGTTGTGATTTTTTTTTTTTTTAAAGGCCGCTCTAGTGGCATATGGAGGTTCCCAGGCTAGGGGTCAGATCAGAGCCACAGCTGCTAGCCTATGGATCCGAGCCGTGTCTTTGACCTACACTACAGCTCATAGCAACGCCAGATCCTTAACCCACTGAGCGAGACCAGGGATTGAACCCGCATCCTCACGGACACTATGTTGTGTTTTTAACCCACTGACCTGCAACAGGAGCTCCCAGTTGTGATGTTTAAATGAGACCATGTCTGTGAAGCACTTAAGAAGGCGCAGAACCTCCAAAAAATAAATAAATAAATAAAATGCTCGTTCTTTTCTCCTCGCCTCACCTCATTAAGACACAGAGGACTTTCAGATCTGTATTTTTGGTTGCATCTCTCTTCTAAACTTCAGACCCATTTACCTAATAACCAGATGAATATCTCCAGGGACACTCCTAAAGGCTTCTCAAATTAAACCAGCCCCCAAAGCTTTGGGCCCCAACTCTGCCAATGTTCTAGAGGCCTATCCTGCAAGTTTCAGGTTCCCTATTCTGGTGAAAGGTGACCTCAAAGCCATCTTTGACTCTTCTCTGTTCCTCTTGCCTCTCTTTCTCCCCCAGACCGTCCTGTTAATTGTCTCCTCAATTTACAAAGAGCTCTCTCCCCTGATGGTCACCGATGCCACCCGGCCTCATCCCTTTTCTCTTGGTGGTCTGCCAAAAGCCCTCTACAACGTTTCTGTTCTTTCGAAAACGTAAACTAGTTGGGGCAACATGCAATGCCCTTTATGACCTGGCCTGCCTCTCCCTCCAGTCTCCTCCCTTGCCTCCTTCCAGACTTTTCCTTGCACGCTTCTTTCACCTCTCATCAGCTGACTTACCTCTCCCTGCCTCTACGACAGGCTGACCACCTCCTCCAGGAAGCCCCTGAGTCTTTAAAAGGAAAACTGGCCTGAGCTCATCTGTGTTGAACACTCATCACAGTGGCATTCAGTTGGTTGCCGTTTTTATAGGGTTATCCCGACCAGCTTGTGAGGACAGGATCTTGGTTCTCAAAGACCTGACATGTCCCAGGGCTCTGTAAATGCCACCTGAGTGAGAGGACATCATTACTGTATCACCTTTTGCCCCGGGGCAGGTGGGACTGTCCGTTTCCACTGTCCTAATACAAAGAAATGTCTTTTCAGGCATCCTTTTTATCCTTGGTTTCATAGATTACAAAGACATTTAAGAAAAAGTTTTAACTCTCCATAAAATCATCACCATCTTTGTTTTCATTTATCATGTCCTTTTCCAGTCTTTCCTCATATGGAGGTGTATTTTTTTATTTTATTTTTTTGGCCATGCCCGTGGCAGGTGGAAATTCCCAGGCCGGGAATAGAACTAGCGCCATAGTATCAACCCAAGCCATAGCAGTGACCACAGTGGATCTTCAACCTGCTGAGCCACCAGGGAACTCCTATGGGCATATTTTATTTTGCTATAATCGTAGGAGCATAGAAAATTCATCATATTTTCTAAAATGATTTTTGTTTTGTTCCATTATACCTGGTTTACAGAGTTCTGTCAACTTCCTACCGAACAGCAAAGTGACCCAGTCACACATACATATATACATGCTCTTTCTCACATTATCCTCCATTGTGCTCCATCATAAGTGACTCGATAGAGTCCCCAGGGCTATGCAGTGGGATCTCATTGCATCGTATTTTTAATTTGCACATCCTAAGCAGATGATCAGAATTTTCCTAACTGTCCTTTTAACAGATTCAACACAGCCTGTCTACTTAGCATACGGCCATTCTCCTAACTGTTCTCAGTTGCATGTCGTCCCTGTCCTGCTTTCACCTGCTGCGAGTTGAATGCCTCTATTTCACCTGCCTCCTTTTACCGAGCACTTTGGATTAGATATTATTCGTCTCCATGTGGTAAACGAGGAATCTCGGCTTACCTGGGTTAAGTCACCGCCTCAAGGTGACATCGCTGGAAAATAGCAGAGGCAGGATCTCCCCTGAGATGGGCACAGCCGCCAGGACCATGCTGTTCCCTCTGTGGTCCACCCACCATGGGACACCAAGCACGGTTGCCCCAAGACAACATCCCAGAGGAAGAGGGGTTTTGACTAGTTCTTGCACAGCTGAATGTGCCACAATGTTCCTGCTTTTCACTGTCATGTCTTAATACTGTTCTCTGTTTTTGGTCTTTTTAGGGCCACGCCCATGGCAATATGGAAGTTCTCAGGCTAAGGGTTGATTCCGAACTACAGCTGCCGCCTACGCCACAGCCACAGCAATGCAGGATCTGAGCCTCACCTGTGATCTACACCACAGCTCACGGCAACGCCGGATCCTTAACCCACTGAGCGAGGGCAGAGATCAAACCCATGTCCTCATAGATGCTCGTCGGCTTCGTTACCACGGAGCCATGGCAGGAGCTTGACTCGTATGTACTCTTACATGAGACCTGTTTTTATGCATGGACTGTTGATGCTTTGGCCTTGCTGTTTATCATTTGCAGGTACATTTAAACTATCCATCTCTTTCTGCTATGATCTCTACTGCTTCAGCATTTGATTCTGTATTCCGCATAGCGTCCTATCAGTCTATATTTAATTGCTGGTTTTAAGTTCATCTATGATGTGTGGTTTAAGCTGTTTAGCCAACTGCCATTTCCTCGTGCCTTGTATTAATTAAATCTCCCAAATTTTTTTCTTTTTAATTCTGCACCAGCGGCATATGGAAGTTCCCAGGCTAGGGGTTGAATTGGAGCTGCAGCTGCCGGCCTTCGCCACAGCCACTGTAACGCCTGATTAGAGCCATATCTGTGACGCACACCAGTGTGTGGCGAGGCCAGATCCTTAACCCACTGAGTGAGGCCAGCGGTCGAACCCGCATCCTCATGGAGCCTGTGTCGGGTTCTTAACCCACTGAGCCGCAACGGGAACTCCCTCTCCCTCTGTTTTGAGTGTGCCGACATGGAAAGAGTGTGGGCCCTTGGAGAAAGCGGATCTGGGTCAGGGCCCTGCTGAGGAAGCCGCTCTTATTTTGAGTGCGGCCTTTCCCAAGAAGGAGCACTCCCGCTCTCCTCCACTCCACCTGCGGGGTGTGGGGATGAGGGACCCCTCCCCCAAGACCACGAAGCACAGGCCCAGCCGTGCCCCACACCAGGGTGCCCCAGTCTAGAGGACTCAAACCTTTCTCCAAGTTGAAGCTGCAGGCCACCGGAGTGCCAGCCGGATGTCTCACAAGGGACGCGATGGCTCAGGCCCACGGACACTGCCTGTGACCAGAGGCAGACCTGGGGCTGCTGGCTGAGCAGGGACCTTTGTCAGAGGAGAAAGGCGAGCAGGTGACTGTTGATGCAGCAAAAGCAGAAGAGGAACAAACCTGCCTCAGGGGAGGCGGGGAAGGGGAGGGCTGACTCCTGCGGGCCTGCCTGCCCGCCCGTGTTCTCAACCTGCCTGGCTCCAGGGGGGCGGGGTCAGGGCTCGGTCACCCGGGGTTTGCTGGGAGTCCCCCCCGGAGCTGTGGCCGGGCACCTCCCACACCGACGACGCAGGAACGGGCAGCCCCTGGCCCTAAACGGGCTGTTGCTGTTTCTCCCCTTGGCCGTCCTGGCTCCTCTCCCACCAAATGTGTTTTTGCTGGTCTCGCCCCTGGGATCGGGCCCCTGGGAGCTTTCCCTGATTGCCGTGCTTCGCCTGGGCATTGGCCAAATCCCACTCGGAAGGACGTTCTAGTGATTCAGGGAGCATGAGTCCTTGGCTTTCGTCTCCATTCCGTGGTCCCCACTGTTCTCACCCTGGGCGCCTGCATCCCGAGCCCTGGCGCTCTTGGGCCGGGCTTGGGGATGCTCGCTCCCACAGGGGCAAGTGGCAGAGCTTGGTCCTTGTCCTCAGGGGCGGGGCTTCGCCTTTGACTGGCGTCTGATACACGGGGAGAGCCAGCCTCACAGGCCCACGCCCCTTTCCTGAAATCTGGGGCCTGTGGTCTACACACATCATAGATTCCATGAGCTGGTGTTCAGTCACCCTTGTACGACATTTCTTCTGGAGCCATCTCCAGACTTAAATGCTCACTGCATAGGAGATGGCTGTTCCCATGATTCCAGCCTGAGCTGGCCTAAAAGCCGGGCGGAAGGGCAATGTCCCAAAGGCTTTTTCAATTTCCTTTTTAGGGCCACACCCTTGGAAGATGGACGTTCCCGGGCTAGGGGTGGAATCGGAGCTACAGCTGTGAGTTTGTTACCTCTGAGCCACAACAGGAACTCACCCCAAAGGCTTTTAAAATCAATTCTTTGCTGAGATGAAAAGAAGGCTCTGGGGTTCCTGTCGTGGCGCAGCGGAAACAAATCCGATTAGGAACCATGAGATTGTGGGTTCGATCTCTGGCCTTGCTCAGTGGGTTAAGGATCCGGCATTGCCATGAGCTGTGGTGTAGGTTGCAGACATGGGTTGGATCTGGTGTTGCTGTGGCAACAGCTCTGATTTGACCCCTAGCACGGGAACCTCCATGTGATTTGCGGCCCTAGAAAGACAAAAAGTCAGAAAAAAACCTAAAAAATGTTAAATTTAAAAAAAACGATATTTGCTGTCACATAATTATGACTAAGCATATCGTCTGTCCACTTGAATCTAAATGCACATTGTTTTCACAAGTTATCCTGTGCCGAAAAACTCAGTGACATGCCTTAGAAAAACAATGCGCTCGGCTCTCCATAAATTAATTATTGTATGACTTCATCTGTCAGTGACAACTTTTGGGGTATTGGGCATTTAATCAGACGGGGAGATCCGGTTAACTCTATTACTATTCTTTTAAAAAAAATCAAGATTATTTCATCGTGGATTTCCCATTGTGGCGCAGCGGAAATGAACCCGACTAGTATCCATGAGGATACAGGTTCCGTCCCTGGCCTCGCTCAGTGGGTTAAGGATCCAGCGTTTCCGTGAGCTGTGGTGTAGGTCGCAGACACAGCTCGGATCCTGCATTGCTGGGGCTGTGGTGTAGGCCGGCGGCTACAGCTCCGATTCGACCCCTAGCCTGGGAACCTCCATATGCCGCGGATGCGGCACAAGAAATGGTAAAAAGACAATAAACAAACAAACAAACAAATGGAAAACACTACACATTTACAAATTGCTTGTGAAAGTGTCCTTTTTCATGTAGCCTGGTTCCCAAATCTAATGTATCTCATCTATTCTTTCTAAAACCTAGTGCTTTTTGAGTAAGGGCTGTTATCACTGGTTATCGTCTTCCCCGGGGTGAAATGATCAGGCCTGCCAACTCAGTCTTTTATTCATTTCGAGCAGTGGTTCTCAAACTTCAGCACAGGCCAGGATTATCTGTAGGGCTGGTTAAGCCCCAGAGTTGTGGGCCCCACCCACCACCCAGGTTCCTGATCCAGTAGGGTTGGGTGGGGCTGAGAATTTACCTTTCCACCCAGTTCCCAGGGGATGCAGAGGTTGCTGGCCTGGGGGTTGACCCTGCCCTTGGAGAAGGTTGGTTTATCCGCACCGAAGTTCTCCACGCCCAGCCACATGGGGCCACCAGGAGCCTCTGAGCCCAGCTCCTCGATTTCAGCTGAGACCCCACCACACAGGTGAGAAAATGCCTGAGTCGGTCCAGGCCCTGGGGTGCTGGGAGGTGATGTGGGGGTGGCATCCATTCCACTTAGAAAGGTGAACAAAGGCCTGGGGTGGCAGGGCCCTCCTTCAGCCCTTCCTGGGGCCACAGCCAGCAGAAAACGAAACCAGCTCTAATTCCCCCCGGGCTGGGACCTAGCCCATTGGCTTCCAGTCTGGTCTGTCGCTAAGAGACTTCGTAACTTTTACATTGAGCAATTCACTTCTCTGGGCGCTTTGGGTTTTTTCACCACAAAATGAAGGCACAGGTCCAGCTTTATTTTTTGGCCACACCCACATGACATGCAAAAGTACCTGGGCCAGGGATCCAACCCACACCACCCAAGTTGCTGCAGTGACAATGCCAATCCTTACCCCTCTGAACCACATGGGAACTCCGGTCCAGCTTATTTTTAAAATTCTTTGGGGAGTTCCCACTGTGGCTAGTGGGTTAATGATCCAGCTTGTCTCTGTGGAGTCACGGGTGCAGTGGGTTAAGGACCCAGCATTGCCGTAGCTGTGGCTTAGGTCACAACTCTGGCTCAGATTCCAGCTGTGGCCTGGGATCTTCTGTATGCCACGGGTGCGGAAAAAAAAAAAAAATTCTTTGGCGCTCCAACTTTCTGAGTCCACCTACACCTGCTAAGCCTCTGGCAGATGTTTGCCGAGTGAGAAATTGGAAACCCTAGGTATTTGCGTTCTGTTGAGAGAACACAGAGGAAGGGTCAGCGGCTCCCCTTACAGGCCGGAGGACCTGGATGGCTCCAGGCATCACCTCTGTCAACCGGATGTCCCAGGGGGTGTCCTTTCCAGAGAAAATCGGAGGTTCAGGGTTCCAGACAATTCAGACTGCGAGAATTATTTAAGGAAGAATGTTCCTCGTAGCTTGAAAAGGAACCAACAAAACATATGCAAGAAGATCTGGGGTTCAGAGCAGTCCTGGCAAGTGACACAGAACCAGATGGAATCTGGAGGGAAGCCAGGACCAGCTCCCCATCCCGGGGTCCAAGCTGTGCCCTGCAGAGCTAGTGAAGCCGGCGGTCTCTGCTGGCATGAGGCGTTGTCCTTGTAAATGTTTAAACGAGGAGGTCCCGTGGTGGCGCAACAGAAATGAACCCAAGTAGTATCCATGAGGACGTGGGTTCGATCCCTGGCCTCGCGCAGTGAGTTAAGGATCCGCTGTTGCTGCAAGCTACAGCATAGGTGGTGGATGCGAAGGTGGGTTGGATCCTGTGTTGCTGTGTCTGCGGTGTAGGCCAGCAGCTGCTGCTCCAATTTGACTCCTGGCCCGGGAACCTCCATATGCCATAGGTACAGCCATCTTTCAAAAAAGACACACACACAAAAACCCCAAAACACTTCAACGAGAAACACATGTGTCTTTAAGAGAAAAGGCACAGAGATACAAGCTCCAAATTCCTTCAGTTTTGAAATAAGTACAATTTGAAACAAATTTCAGATGGGTGTATCAGATGATCTCTAGATACTTGACAACTGGAAAAGCCCTGGCTTAGGAAGCAGGATACTAACCGCGTTATGAACACCCGATTTCTGTTTTCTTGGGTAACCTTACAACTGAGAGACAACTGGGATTCTGTGTGGCAGGTCCACTTGACATGCTAGTATGCATAAGAATATATACTATGCTGTTTCAGACCGTGGAACTGTCTGACCTTGTAAATACACAACACACAATCTCCTTGTGGCCAGAGGCTTCTGAGAGGAAACATTACAAAGACAATAAGCATGGCTCATCCCATGTCGCATGGCCAGCGATGAGCAGCTCTGCTAAAATGCCTCCATGCTCGCATCTTTAAACGACGAAATGGCTTTCAGATTCGAGTATCTCTGCAGGTGACATTTCAGCAAGAGAGGGCACCCTCGCCTGTTTTCTTAACTGGAATATTCAGACCATAATTTAACCTTTTTCTTGTTGACTCAACTGTGAATCACTATGAATCCAAACCACAGACTTTTAGTACAAAAGGGGCCTTAGAGAAAAGCTCGCTCCCTTTTCTCCTTTTCTAAAATGTGCCCGTGGAGGTTCGACAGGAGGGGTAAGAAACCAGCTGCCGCTTTGAAGGGAGCTGGTCAGAAGCCACGGTTTCCATTCTTGGTCCAAGGCTGCGACTGCAGCCCCCGAGGCCTCATGCCTTCCAGGGGGCGGGGGCAGTGCCCTTGAGACCCTGCAGACGCTGCAGCAAAGGCCAGCTTCCCCTGTGCAAAACCGGGAGCTCAGGCTCCGTGCAGTTTGCATGTTCACATCTGCTTTTATGCTCTTCCTCCTGGCGCTCCCCTGTGGCGCTGTGGGCGTGGAAGTGCAGTGTCTGCCTCTAAACGTCACCCTCCTGTCCTCAGCTGGCCCTTCCTCTGGGCTGTAAAACATCGCAGGTGGGTTCTCACAGGGGTCTTTCTGCTGTGAGCCCCGCCACTTAACCCCCTCCCCACTCCCCGAGAACAGGGCCTTTTCCTTTCCTCTTGGGGCAGCCTCTGCACCCCACCTCCCCTGCCCTGCACCTGCTCCTAGGGTGAGTGAGGAAAGCCTGCTTCCCCTTCCCGGTTGCACCTGCAGGCGAGTGTTCAGGGCCTGAGTTTGTTTGCTGCGGCTGCTGTCATAAAGCACCACAGACCTGGGGGGCAGGGGACGGGGGCGATGCTGACACAATGGGAGGCCGTGTTCTCCTAGTCCTGGAGGCTGGACTGCTGAGATCAAGGTGTCAGCAGGGCTGGCTTCTCCTTGGTTTGCAGATGGCCATCTGCTCCCCATGTTGTCATGTGCTGGTCCTTCTGTGTCGGTGTCATAGTCAAGTCCTCTTCTGAAAAGGTCACCAATCAGATTGGACCAGGGCCCACCCTAGTGACCTCACCTTAACTGAATTACTTTTTTAAAGACTTTCTTCCAATACAGCCACATACCGAGGTCTGGAGACCAGGACTTCATCATGTGAATGGGGGAGATATGATTCGGTCCATAACAGGCCCCTCTTGCTTTTAAAATGACCATGGATCACTCTGGGGAAACAGTTGTGATGGCTCCAGAGTTGTATAAAATTCTTACAGGTAAGGTCCCTAAATAACAGTTCCAGAGTCACTTCAGAGATGATAATTGGAAGGAAGAATGATGGATAGATTCACTTGTTCCAGAAGGACCCCCCCGTGTCATTCCAACAAAGGCAGGGACGGTTACAGCTAACTTAAGGCCCGAAGGTGGTTTTCCAGGCCCTGCAGGGGCAGGAGGAAAGGCCAGCAGGCTTCCTCCAGGGACTAGGGTGGCAGTGGGGCTTCCTGGGGCTGGCAGTTGTCACCACGGGTTCACATCCCTTTTTAGTTCTGGGCCTTTCCCCTTCACTGACAACAAGTGGAGAAAAGGCCACAGAAGACACAGGTTACCTGTGTGCTGGGGAGCAATTTAAAACCAGGTGATACATTCTTTGATGAGAACAGAAAGTTCTTTGTAGGTACAGTGGATTCAGAACTTGAAATCTGGCCATAAAGAGTCTACGGAATGTTTAGTGCCTGCTGTTGCTTTTCAGGTCTGGCCTGTCATCGCTGAGTCTCTGCATGTTCTACCTTCACGCAGAGCCCAGCACTCAGCCTGCCTGCCGGCCTGCCTGTCCTCCTTATTGTTAGGGGAACTATCTGTCCTGAGGTGTTTCCCCACCTTCCACCTCATCCCACCCCAAAACTGGCTATGGAGGGAAACACGTATCAACTACGCCATCCATCCTGCACCCAACATCCATCCAACATCCATCCATCCTTCACCAGACAGCCATCCAACATTTATCCATTTTTCATCCAACATCCACCCATCCTGCACCACAATCCCTCCAATATCCTTCCACTCGTCCACCCCAAATCCATCCATCCTTCACCCAACATCCATCCAACATCCATCCCTCTTTCTCCTAATGTCCACCCATCTCTATCAAACATCCACCCAAGATCCAACCTGCACCAAACATCCACCCAACATCCATCCATCCTCTACCAAAGCTCCATCCAATATTCTTCCACTCCTCCACCCAACATCCACCCATCCTCACCCAGTATCCCTCTTACTTTCACCCACTGTCCATCCATTTGCTACCAAACATCCCCCCAAGATCCAGCCTCCACGAAACATCCCCCAACATCCATCCCTCCTTCACCAAATACCCATTCAATACCCATCCATCCTCCACCAAATATCCACCCAATATCCATCCATCCACCCATCCACTCTTCCATCTAACATCCATCTGTTTCTTTTAAAACCGAACACAAGCAGGGCACCAAGGATCATCTTATTCCTTTAAAAACCTTTATTTTCTGAAGATGAGCGCCTGAGAAGCCGGATGGCCAAGCCTGTCAGTCTCAACAAGCTCTGAAAAGCGCTTGCCAGACTCAGTGTGACTAACACACGTGAATTTCAGCAAATGGATCCAGTGACTGTGACGGCTCCCCTAAGACTTCCTTCTCTCTTGGGTCCTGTATAGGTGAAGTGTTTCTTGCTCAGGAAAGATATTACTTGAAAAAATCTGGGAAAGGGGTTGGAGAATCAGTTGATGACTTTTTAGAAATCACACTAGGAAGTGATATCAAAGAAAACATGAACTAAAAATTGAATCACCCTCTTAGGGAGTTTCCGTCATGGCTCAGCAGTAATAAACCTGACTAGGATCCATGAGGACGCAGGTTTGATCCTCCCTGGCCTGCCTCAGTGGCGTTGCTGTGAGCTGTAGTGTAGGTTGCAGATGCGGCTCGGATCCCGTGTTGCTGTGGCTGTGGTGTAGGCTGGCAGCTGCCACTCCGATTCAGCTCCTAGCCTGGGAACTTTCTTATGCCGCATGTGCAGCCCTAAAAAGAAGGAAAAAGAAAAAAAACAAAGAGACGCCCTCTTAGGCCCTGGCCACATTTGGTTAGCAGGAGGCTTTGCAATGCTGGAAAGACATTCCGTCCGCATTAAAATACCCTGTGTGAAGATGGCTAAATGTGAATTTTCCCACTGGCTATTTTCTGGCACATCGTCATTTCTTTCCATCCCCAGAAACAAAGTTCCCTCCGGGAGTCAGACAGTGAAACTCGCCCAGGGGAACAGGGAGGCCTAGACCAATTTTCCGAAATTAATTTGACTCTTTCCTTGTACTTTGAATCTGCATAAAGTCATCAGTTCTTGTTCATCTCATGGTCTGTCTCCACCATCCATCCGTCCTCACCCAATATCTATCCAAGAACAAGACCATTGGCCAGCATCCCATTCAGAAGAAATAGAGGAACTGAAAGGTGCTTAAGGCTTGACCGTTGTCACTTTAAAGGGGCACCTTCAAAACACATGTTTTTCTTAAAGGCCTCGTTTCCCCGTCCTCTTTACTCTCACATGGCAATTGCTTCCAATCCCTCTCTCTCCCCCAGACTCTCCAAGACCTCAGCCTGGACGGGTGCTTGTCTCACCCCCACTTTCCTTCCTTGCACCCAACTGCTTCAACTGGCCACGTCCAAGCTCCCCACTTGTGAGCTGCTCAGTGGGGTGGCGGGGGTGGGGGGGAGTGTGGGGGGAGGCCAGGTGGGGAGAAGTGGTAGGTGATTTGTTTTGGTTTTGTTCCTGTCACACAATGTTGTCATCAGCTTATCATCCAGAGTCTGAGAGGAAAAGACTAAAAGAAAATATAGTTAAAAACAGTTTTGAGGAGTTCCCCTGAAGCCTCCTTTAAAAAATACAGGTAGGAGTTCCTGTTGTGGCTCAGTAGTTAATGAACCTGACTAGTGTCCATGAGGTTTGATCCCTGGCCTTGCTCAGTGGGTTAAGGACCCAGCATCTTCGTGAGCTGTGGCTAAGATGTAGCTTAGATCCCAAGTTGCTGTGGCTGTGGTATAGGCTGGCGGCTACAGCTTCAAATCGACCCCTAGCCTGGGAACCTCCATATGTGGCAGTTGTATTAGCATAGTGTATTTTTCCCCATCCATTCGATTTTTTTTTTTTTTTTTTTTTTTTGCTTTTTAGGGGCCCATCCTTGGCACATGGAGGTTCCCAGACTAGGGGCCGAATAAGAGCTGCAGCTGCCGGCCTGCACCACAGCCACAGCAACACAAGATCCGAGCCTCGTCTGCCACCTACACTGCAGCTCACAACCTGCCAGATCCTTATCCCACTGAGTGGGGCCAGGGATTGAACCCATGTCCTCATGGATACTAGTTGGGTTCGTCACTACTGAGCCACCACGGAAACTCCTCCATCCATCTATGTTTAATCTATGTGTGTTTTTATATTTAAAGTAGGCTTCTGGAGTTCCCATCATGGTGCAGCAGAAATGAATCTGACTAGGAACCATGAAGTTGCAGATTCGATCCCTGGCCTCGCTCAGTGGGTTAAGGATCCGGTGTTGCTGTGAGCTGTGGTGTAGGTCACAGATGCAGCTTGGATCTGCTGTTGCTGTGGCTGTGGTGTAGGCTGGTGGCTACAGCTCCAATTTGACCCCTAGCTGGGTAGCATCCATATGCCTTGGGTATGGTCCTAAAAAAACAAAAAAACTAACTAACTATATAAATACATACATACATAATAAAATAAAGTAGGCTTCTTATAGAGAGCATACAGCTGTGTCATGTTCCACTCTGCCAATCTGTCTTTTTTTTTTTTTTTGTCTTTTTAGGGCTGCACTCACGGCATATAGAGGTTCCCAGGCTCGGGGTCGAAACAGAGCTGTAGCCACCGGCCTACAGCACAGCCACAGCCATGCTGGATCCAAGCTGCATCTGCGACCTACACCACAGCTCATGGGACCATCCGACCCTTAGCCCATGGAGCGAGGCCAGGGATCGAACCCGCAACCTCATGGTTCCGAGTGGGATTCGTTTCTGCTGCGCCCCGACCGGAACTCCCGACAATCTGTCTTTTAATTGGTGCATTGAGACAGTGGACATTCGAAGGGGTTATTGATATCACTGGATGCATAGCTCCCGTACTTGTTACTATTTTCTACTTGTTGCCCTTGATCTTTTTATTTTTGTCCTCTACTGTTTTGCTGCCTTTTCTCTTTTAATTGAACATTTGATATGATTCCATTTCACTTCCTTTCTTAGCAGACCAGTTGCATTTCTTTTTTTTTTAAACTTGGTAAAACCCCCTCTTTCACCCCTCCTTGGTTAAACAATTCACCTCAGGATTTGGCACAGGAGGACACAGGCAGAAATCCCTAAATAAATGCTCTGGATGAATGAAGAGACGGGTGAATGAATGAAAAAGCTTCCGATGTGTCTCCAGACCTGAAAAGGCGTGTCACTGACCACAGCTCGTGAATCCGTGTGGGGCTGACCCGACCTTGAGGCGCTTCCTATTGATCTTGGCAGAAACCTTACACCCGACAGGATCTATATTTTGCCGCTGTGGCTTTTTGGCATCAGCTGGGTGACATTTGCTACCGGTGGTTGGAGGGAGGGTCCGGAACTTGGCAAACCGGTTCCAAATGAAACATGTCAGAGTTACCGTTCATCATCGCTCATGTATCCCGAAGCACCCAGGCTCCAGCACCACGTTCAACGGCTGAGAAGGCAAAGGAGCATCATAAAAGAGGAAGGAGGAGGAGGCTGGAGCTCTGCGAGGCAGGTTTCACAGCCAGCAGCAAAGCAGGGCACGCACGGCTTCGGCTGCGCTGGCATTCTTGGGGTCGGCGGTGACCTGCCACAAAGAGGCTTTTGGGGAAAGTGGACATTCTTCGCCACAGGACACAGCATTCAGGAACTGCCCCCCGGCCCCATATTTGAGAGGACACGTTCCTCTCATAGCTGGTGTCAAATAGGCCCGGAAGAAAACCCTACTGAAAGGGTGCCCTTTCCGCAAGAGAACAGGTGCGAGGCGTGGAGCTACGCCTGGGGCAGGTGCCCCTGTCCTGGCTGTCCCCTCTCTCGCTGGCGTCTATGGCAGGGGCCCCTTAACTCTGGCAGTAGTGGACAGAGCTCACAAACAGGACTACTTTCCTGTCTTTCTTTTAATGGCCACACCTGCAGCATATAGGTGGTTCCAGGCTGGGGACTGAATTGGAGCTGCTGCCGCTGCTGGCCTACGCCGCAGCCACAGCCACAGCAGATCCAAGCTACATTCACAACCTATGCTGCAGCTTGCAGCAATGCCAGATCCTTAACCCACGGAGGGAGGCCAGGGATCGAACCCACATCCTCACAAACTCTACGTCGGGTTCTTAACCCGCTGAGCCTCGTCGGGAACTCCAGGACCACTTTTCATTAGGACTCAAGAAAGCTGAGCTTCCGTCTCTCCATTCCGACAGTTTCTAAGTTCCCTTTTTCTCTTCTGCATTTCCTATGCATCCATTCAAGACCTCAGGCATCCCATGAGTTCTACATAAAACCTCGGCAGTGAGTTATTGTTAAGGGCATTCCACGGGCTCAACAGAGCCATTGTCCTAAAGTGCCATCGGGACCATGGGGGCTGGGTTCTGACTGCATCTAACAGGTGACCAGCCCTGCCTTTCAGAAACACAACGTTACAAAGAAAATTCTTTTTTAAAATCTTGGTCTCCTTTCTGAACAGATTTGATGGTAAGACTGAAATTGGACTCTCAAGGCCAGAGGATGAGTTTTGGAACCTCCTCAGCCCCCAGCCGCCTCCATCTACCTAGCACCCCATTGCCCTTTCTTAGTGGGCTGCCAGCTGCCCACGTGACGTGGCCACACCCTGATAAAAGCATCACTGTTTCGCATCTGGACTGTCCCCGGTTGCACAACTGAGGGACCCAAGTTCCCCCCCCCCCCGCCCCCGGTCTATTCTGGGGACAAGCTGGCTCCCAGACAATTGCCTATTGTCCAGGCAGGGGTGGCTTTCTTTCCCAGAGGACATTCGATGTGGAGCAATCACTGTTTGTTACATTAGGGGAGGAAATCTGGCAGCTTTGAACAGGTGCCACAGTTCTATTTAGTTTGCAAACTATAGATTTTCTTAATGGTGTGTCTCCTTTACTCAGCTTCTATTGGGCTAAATCCACAGTATTTCCTCCGGCACAGTGGTCCTTC
This sequence comes from Phacochoerus africanus, assembly GCF_016906955.1. NCBI lineage: Eukaryota > Metazoa > Chordata > Mammalia > Artiodactyla > Suidae > Phacochoerus > Phacochoerus africanus. The sequence continues at coordinate 6,776,125 of NC_062545.1, read as the reverse complement.
GAATACTACCCCCGTGGCGGTGGGGAAGGGTCACAGAGAAATATCCAATAGTTCTAGCTCATTATATTAGTGAATAATTTCCTACAGGATATAAAGACACTGATGCAAATATTAATATCTATTGTTTTGATAGCAGAGTTACTGTCAAAATAGTGGAATTTAGGGACTTATTTTTGTTATTTTACAAACTGCATTGCTCTGCTTTTTTCTATGAAACCCAATGACAGATTTCTTTCTTTGTTTTTTGCTTTTTAGGGCCACCCCTGCAGCATATGGAGGGTCCCAGGCAAGGGGGTCAAATCAGAGCTACAGCCGCCAGCCTACACCACAGCCACAGCAACATGGGATCCGAGCCGTGTCTGCGAACTGCACCACAGCTCGCGGCAACACCAGATCCTTAACCCACTGAGCCACTGAGTGAGGCCAGGGATCGAACCCACAACCTCATGGATCCTAGTCGGGTTCATTAACCACTGAGCCATGAAGGAAATGCTCCCAATGACCGATTTCTTAAAGGAAGTGATAAAACATTAGTTAGAACAATCAGGATCTTGGAAAAATAAAAGGGCACATCAATAAAACTGCTGATTGCTAGGATGAAAAGAGTATTGTTCCCCCCTTCCGCTATGAAAGGACAATACTGAGCTTGGATAAGATAACTAGGGACAGGCAATTGTTGACCAGATCAGCCGGTGTCTTTGTGAAACTGTCTTCAGTCGCATGTCTGTCTGTCACGTGTTTGCACTCACGGGGAGTCACAGTGTTGGATTCTGATGTATTTTTAAAAACCTGAATTAGACCCTATTGACTGAATATTTTTTTACATCTTCTTTCAGTTTAATGAGGGAGGCAGTTACCAGTATATTTAATAAACTACAGCACCAGAATGGAAATACGGGAAAGAGTCATAGACCTATTTGATGTGGAAATCTGGAAAAGTTTTGGGGTGTTTATCTGTCCTGGCTAAAAATTCTGACTTCTGCCCCTCCTGAGGGTACCTCCACTTGTTCAAAACTTCGTAGGCTAGGTTCAAATTTCCTTCACTAGAAACCTTCCAAGATACTCTTCCACTGTTCCCAACTAAAGCTTACTTGTAAACACTGCCCCCCCCCACCCTGCCTTAAGGTCTTATATTAAGATACATTCTGGAGTTCTTGCTGTGGTGCAGAGAGGGTTAAGAATCAGACTGCAGTGATGCAGGTTTGCAGCTGCAGCTTGGTTCCAGTCCCAGGCCCAGGAACTTCTGTGAGCTGTGAGTGTGGCCATAATATATATATTATATATGCACACATATACACACACACACACACACACACACACACACACGTTCCATCTTCATCAAACCCCGCCTCTTGCGTCAATCTCTGTTCACTGCCATTTTCTCTGGGCTTCCCTCTGAAAATGCCTGATCATCCCACCATTTAAGCTCTTGGCAACTGAATTTAGAGCACAGAACATTTAAAGTCATTTAGCAAAATCACAAGAGAACAAATCTTTTATTTATTTACGTTTAAATCCTTGAAGGGTACAGCAGTACACAGAGTCTGTGTCCAACGGCCTTAGCAGGAAGGTAGCTTTGGGATCTGGCATGAACCACGCCACTGTTGCCACGAGCCAGTTCCTTCCTCCAGCTCACTCTGGTTTTTGTAGGTGTTTCCACCAGGAGTTACTGTGTCATTCTCTGCTTTGTCCACATAAGCACACTGCTTGCCTAGACAGAATTCGGTTCCACCTCGAGCATAAACATCTTCAGTTTCAAAAAGAGCTGTGTGCTCCCTCTGGCTCCAGAGACCCTGCCTACAGCCGGCAAAAAACGGCTCTGGACCACAGCCTTCCCGACACAGTTGTCATTTTAGAAGCCCTGTTCCCACCGGCTCCAGGATGGCTGAAAGAGCACCATTGACCAAGCTTGACTAATTGGGTGAGTAAATAATCCTGTGGCTTAAACTGTTCTCCACCCGGTCTGATGCCTTCATGTTGAGGCAAAGGACGCGGTGGAAGCAAATTTCTGCCTCTCTGTCTGTGAAGCGAGTGCTGCTCAGAGAGGGGGTTTTGACCCCTGAGCCCAGCCTCCGAGGAGGCCACTGCCTCCCTGGGCGACCTTGCACAGGTCAGCATCTTCAAGGGGCTCTTTCTTCCTGGGTTGATGAAGTCACTGTGTTCAGAAAACTGGAAGAGAAAAGTGAGATGAGATTTGTGCCGCGAAGATCAGAGGGCAGTGCCCGGGACAGACTTCCTCGATGCGAGATTGCTGCGAGAATTATTAACTCTCAGATGTTTCTTGTTGTTGTTTTTGGTTTTGGCCGCCCTGAAGCACTCGGAGTTCCTGAGCCAGGGCTCGGATCCTAGTGGCAGCTGTGACTACACAGCAGCTGTGGCAACACCAGGTCCTTTAACCCACAGTGCGGGGTGGGGATGGAACTTCAATCCTGGTGCCTCAGAGGCGCCACCGATCCCTTTGCAGCACGGTGGCAACTCCCAGATGTTGTTGTTTTAAAATAAGAGATATACCTGGAGCTCCCCTGTGATGAAGCTGGCTAAGGATCCAGCAGTGTCACAGCAGTGGCTTGGGTCGCTGCCATGACATGGGTTTGATCCCTGGCCTGGGAACTTCCACATGCTGCAGGTATGGAAAAAAAAGAGAGAGAGAGAGACAGATACACTCACAGAGGTTTCTTTAGACCTTTCTATTGGGAGGGAAAAAGCAAAGATCTCGATGCTCTTTCTTCAAAGTAAAGACACGTTTCCCGGAGTTCCCTTCGTGGTGCAGTGGTTAACGAATCCGACTAGGAACCATGAGGTTGCAGGTTCGGTCCCCGGCCTTGCTCAGTGGGTTAACGATCCTGTGTTGCCGTGAGCTGTGGTGTAGGTTGCAGACCCGGCTGGGATCCCATGGTGCCGTGGCTCTGGCGTAGGCTGGGGGCTGCAGCTCTGATTCGACCCCTAGCCTGGGAAATTCCATATGCCGCAGAAGCGGCTCTAGAAATGGAAAAAAAAAAAAAAAGATACGTTATCTCTGTGCAGTTTGAGAGAGTGTTTTCCAGCTCATGCATTTTATTTATTTATTATTTTTTAAATGAATGAATTCCAGAATGTTCACCTTTGACCTTTGCGTCTGGATTTATGCATCTTGTCTCCCCCTGGGGCTTGTGCTCCAGGGCTCTGGGCTGCAAAGGGCTCTTTTTTGCATTCGCAGCTCTGGCAATGTGTCCAGCAAACAGTGGGTTGAAGCAAAGCTGAATTAAGGAAATACAGAAGGAAAAGTGAGAAGAGGCTAGAGAGATGGGGTAAGGAACGAGAAGGAGAGAGAGGGGGCGAGAACTTGGCGGACGTGGTTGGCTGTCAAACAAGCTGTTCTATCAGGGACAATACACAATGCAATGTATAAAGGCTATTTCTCCTTTTCATCGATTTGAGAGAGAGAAGGAGGCAAAAGGAAAGCTTAGAGATGCCCAGGTCAGAAGGCGGATGGGCGAAAGTGCCTGTGATCTGCAGGAAGCTGGCAAGACGGCTCCTTAGGAGGCGGCGGAGGGTGACATTATCCACCGGAAATAGACAGGGCGCCCGAGGCATCGCTGCTTACCCTGGTTCCATCCCCAGTCCAGGGAATACTGCCAAGGGGAATGGAACCTCAATGTTACCCTTAAAACTTCCTTCCAGGGGGTGGCCATTCTGGAGACCAGTGCGTTTCTCGATAAATCCAATATAATCAGGTTTTCTTCCAGGCCTACAACAAATGACGGTTTCTCAGGCTGAGGACCGGCCAGAGCGGCTCATTTGTGTTTCTAGGGCTGCGTTGTTTAAAAATAACACAAGACAGTCACACAGGGGGAGGCTGGAAATAAGACGAGAAGGCGGGGCAGGTCGCAGCCTGGGGAGCCCCGCGCACGCCCCGCACTTTCGCAGGCACAGATGGAATTGCCCGCACCATGGCTCTTGCGGTCTTTTCTTCTCCTGTTTCTTAGCAAGCGTAAAGAGTGGGTTTGGTTAGGCACACGTGGCAAACCTCCATTGTACAAGTCACCTGCTGATGACCCGGCCAGAGAAGCTAGAGAGCCAAGTGCCGGCTTACGTCAAAGAACCACGGCTCGTCCCCGCACACTGAGGTTTCATTGCAGCATGTCCAAGAATGGGGAATCCAGCGCTTTAAGCAGGGCGGCTGCAAACAGGAAATTAAATTCTATGCGTATTTGCCAGGTATGTAAAATATAGTGCACTTTTTTTTTCTTTTAGAGGCTGCACCTGAAGCAGATGGAAGTTCCCAGGCTAGGGGTTGAATTGGGGCTGCAGCTGCCGGCCTACACCACAGCCACAGCAACATCAGATCCAAGCCACAGCTGCGACCTACACCGCAGCTCACGGCAACTCCTGATGCTTAACCCTCTGAGCGAGGCCAGGGATCCAACCCACATCTTCAGGGATACTAGTTAGTTGGGTTTTTAACCCGCTGAGCCATAACGGGAACTCCCAAAAAGAAGGGCTTTGATGAAGATAGAATATGTATACATCTATCTTATAGACAGAATGTACACACACACACACACACACACACACACACATTTTATGGCCACACTCACAACATCTAGAAGTTCTCAGGCCAAGGACTGAAGCCAAGCTGCAGATGGGTTCTACACCACAGCTGCGGCAAGGGTGGTCCTTAACCCACGGTGCCATGGCGGGAACTCTCTGATAAGTTTTAAATAATAGAAACTGCAACCCAGTTGGTATTGTGGGAAGTAATAGAGGAAAAAAAGGTCATGTGGCTAAATTTTGTGCCTGGAGTCATGATTTGCTATAAAAATACTGACGTATCTGACAGGATATTTTTAATTATACAAGTAATACACACCATCCTTTTCTCATTTACAAAAGAAAAGCCTAACAGCAGTTGGAAACTTGCCACATGAGCTGCGACAGGGTGGAGAAACAAAAAGCTTTGGTGGGGAAGGCAGAAACCCGGATTTGCTTATTTTGTTTCTGAGAAACGGAGCTTTTATTTCAGGTGAATGTGAGCCTTCCTGACAGGTGCCCCCGGCACAGTCTCCGTCTGTGGACAGAGGTCAGCGGGGTGGGGGTGGGGCAGCGTAGGCTTTTCCAGAATTGCCTTAATTGTAGGTTTGCCTCTGCTCCAAGGCCGTCTGGCCTGTGGCTGAGAGCCGTTTACAGTTCTCCACCGGAATAACCTGGAATGTTCTCCGAGAACAGCCACGCCAGAGCACAGGAATCTTCTCCCAGGAATCACCCCACTGTCACCAGGTGATGCCCAACAGACCAGAAAAGTCTCCAGCCATGGTTTTAGGTCAGAACCTCTCCTGGCGTAACACGTGGGGAATCTGAAGGGAAGACGTGCCAATGAAATGACCTCCTGTCAACATCAGTGCTCCGGGGACATGGTGGCCCCCATGTCTCCGTGGGAGTGACTTTGCTCTCGGGGGACCTCAGCTATGACTGGAGACAGGTCGGGTTGTTATCTAGGGGTGTGACAGCCAGGAGGGTGCGGCTGGCATCTGGCGGGTGGGGGCCAGGGGCTCTGCTGAGTCTCCTGCCATGCACAGGGACTGTGGGGTTCAGGGTCACTGGTGGGTGGGGCTGCCTCCTCACCTGCCTGGGTTTGGTCAGTGACCTGGGTACTAACCTCGAGGACATCTTTGTCACTGAGGTCTATTTGGTTTCCAAGGTCTGCATTTTTTTTTCTTCCCCCAAACGGCTTCCACATAGGATGGGCTGGGGTGAATTCTCTCTGTGAAATCCTTTCTCATCATCTATAAAGTGGGAGTTATTAAAGTGCCAGGTATACAATAGCTGTAAGGGTGAAACGGGACCCTTAGCCCCAGGACCCTGGGCTTTGGTGTGGACACGTCCGCTCTGTCCCCTTCAGCCCCCTCTTTGGCGTCTCTCCATCCCCATTCTCCTAAGCTCACACCAGACACCCTGGATGCCCTCCTGCTTTGTTCCTTCCTCGCGAATCTCTCCTCTTCCTCTTGCCATTGCTCTCTGGAACCCATTCTTTCTTCCGGCGAGTTTTAGTGAGTGGGATTCTTGAACTAGAAAAAAATTATGACCTCAATTACTTGTGAACTCATCATCTTCCAACTCATTAAAGGTGGATTTAAAAACTTTGATCTTAAGAGTTTCCATCGTGGCACCGCGAAAACGAATCCGACTAGGAACCATGAGATTGCAGGTTTGATCCCTGGCCTTGCTCCGTGGGTTAAGGATCTGGCGCTGCCATGAGCTGCAGTGTAGGTTGTGGATGCGGTTCAGATCCCGAGATGCTGTGACCGTGGCTGTGATGGGCAGCTGCAGCTCCAATTTGACCCCTAGCCTGGGAACGTCCATATGCTGCAGGTGCAGCCTTAAAGAAAATGAAAAAAAAAAAAATAAAATAAAACAGCAAAAAAACCTTTATCTTAAGGCCCTACATCAAGTTTTTTTTCCTCTGCCATTTTCCTCTGTTGCCATTTGAATCCATCTATTCGTTCATTTTACATGTGTAGGCAGAGTAATCATGTTGCCTTATTGAAGAACTCCAGCCGCCAAAGTATGGAGCATTAAACAAAACATCTAGATCACGTGTTTTCTTCTCAAACATAGTTAATCAAAGTCAAGGTGTATTTATGGTTGAAGACGTGCTGTTCTTGCTTCAACCACGCGGATGTCCCCAGGTTGTACCCTGAACACGCATTGATTCCAGAGAGACAGGCCAATGCAAGGTTTCTATTCCTTTTGAATGTGCGTTGCTCTTAGAAAATTGTTCTAAAGGCAATGGTTGAAGCACTGAAAACCTGAAAACTGCTTTCGTTTATAGCAGGAAGCCAAACTCACTTGCTATTTCCACATGTTTGATGAAAGGACAAGCCCACATTTGAATAGTTATCCCCGAGGCCAGAAATGTCTATAAATGCAGCTAATTGATTTGCTAATTGTTCTTCCCCATGGGCTTCGCTGTTTAGTGTTTACTACCCATCACAGATGGTCCGTGGATCTGACCCCAACCTGGGGCCAAAGCGCTTCTGGGCTTTCCTTCCTCCCTCCCCAGTGTGGAAGAGGGTTGGGGGAGGGGAGGGAGCAGCTGCCCCTCCCAGGGGCTCAGTGGGGCACCCCTCACGTGGACGGTCTCTTGGGCAGGTGTAGCTCTGCCCTGGTCAGCTCTGGCTTGGACAGCAGGGTGAGTTTGTTCCCAAGCACACTACTTTTCTTTTTTTTCTTTTTCGGCAGCACCCAGGGCATGTGGAAGTTCCTGGGCCAGGGATTGAACTCACTCCTTCGAAGAGGCAATGCCAGATCCTTAACCCATGGAGCCACAGCAGGAATTCCCACACTGCTTTCCTTAGAAGACGGCAACAGGAGCCGTGGGCAGGACAGGGGTTAGAGGCCTCCCAGCCAGCCTTCTGCTGGAGGGGTCCTCCTGTGTGAATTGGCTTCTAGAACATTCACTCTAACTCTGTTTTTTCCCTCTAGCCTGGCTCCTGCCCCATAATCCTATCTTGACGCAAACATCTTACCTCGACCCTTATCTGCCCCCTGACACCAGGTCCCTCAAGAGCTCAAGGTCACGTCTGCTCTGTCTACTTCTCCACCCTCCATTTATTCTTTCCAGCAGCAGCGCTGTCGAGCTGTAAGTCACCTATCAAGTGCAATTCACCCATTCAAGCGGCTGCTGCAGTGCCTTCGCATATTCATAGACTCCACCCTCCATCGCCCAAATCAACGTCACGACATGCCCATCCCCCTAAAAAGAAACCCCGCCCCCCGTTACCCTGAGCGACGGCTCCCTAGACCCTCCCCCACTCCTAGCCCTGCTTTCCGAGGCTGTGGATTGGCCCCTGCTGGACGTTTCATGTAAGCAGAGTCATACCCTCTAGGTGGCCTTTTGCGTCTGGCTTATTTCCTTTGGTGTAATGTTCTCAGGGTTCATCCACGGTGTAACATGTTGGAGTATTTCGCTCCTTTTTATGAACAAATAACCTTCAATGCTATGGACAGACCACATCTTAGTTTAGCTACTCAACGGTGGATGGACAGTCCAGTCCATATACCTTGCTTTTTAATCAAAGGTTTTTTTTTTTTTTTCTTTTTAGGCCCTCACCCATGGCATATGGAGGGTACCAGGCTAGGGGTCGAATCAGAGCTACAGCTGCCGGCCTACACCACAGCCACAGCACTATCAGATCTGAGCCACATCTGTGACCTACACCACAGCTCATGGCAACGCCGGATCCTTAACCCACTGAGCGAGGCCAGGGATCGAACCTCATCCTCATGGATACTAGTTAGGTTTGTTACCGCTGAGCCATGACAGGAACTCCGGCTCCTCCCTTTTAAGAAATGACTTTTGTTTTCTCAAGGGATCTGTAGCCTCCTTGTTACAAAACATTCGACTGCTATGGAGAAGCGCAAAGAAGACAGGAAAGATCACCCCGCACCTCGCCGCCGGCAAACACCAGCCTTGCTCTCCCCAAGCCTCATCCTGTGACCCGGCTCTGCAGAGGGCGCAGACGGGAGCATCAGCGGAAGTGGCTGGAGACACGAATGCTTATGGTTTCATCTTATAACACGTGACTCATACTAGACATGCGCCTTTCTGGCTACAGATTAATTTTCATTTCCTGTGACGTTGACAGAAGAAAAAGAAAATGCCCTAAGCCTGAATGGAGTGTAGAACTTAGATGTAAATATCCCTCCAGAGACTATTTCCCGAAGTTGCCTCTACGGTTGAGGAATTACAATAACCCCGGGGTGGTCAAAACTCGATTATCTTGGGGCACGTTTCCAGTGCTGGGTGATCTGAGTGGACCCGGCCTGAAAGCCCGACGAGAAGCCCTCCTGCGTCCTCCAAGCTCCCGCCTCCACCTCCTCGTTTTTCTCTTATGAGCCCCTTGCTGTTTCTTCCTCCTTCCTTGGACTTGACTGGATGTGAATGCGAGCCCACTGCCCGGCCTTGAGCTGAGACCCCTCCCAGGTCACTTAACCACACGTCGTCTTTTGATCTGGGTACTGGTTTGGAAGAAGAAAGTTTTGTCTAAAACATTGTGTAATAGAGATGCATGTCTCGTCTGGTACAGACAGATTAACACAGACTGGGAGTTCCCTGGTGGTGCAGCAGGTTAAGGATCTGGCGTTGTCACTGCTGTGGTGTGGGTTTGATCCCTGGCCCAGGAACTTCTGCATGCAGTGGGTACAGCCAAAGTAAATAAATAAATAAAATGCACTTTTGATATTTATTTATTTATTTATTTTGTCTTTTCTAGGGCTGCACCTGCCGCATATGGAGGTTCCCAGGCCAGGGGTCCGGTCGGAGCTGTAGCCGCCAGCCTACGCCACAGCCACAGCAACTCGGGATCGGAGCCGCATCTGTGACCTATACCACAGCTCCGGCAACACTGGATCCTCAACCCACTGAGCGAGGCCAGGGATCGAACATGCAACCTCACGGTTCCTAGTCGGATTCGTTTCCGCTGCGCCATGATGAGAACTCCATAAATGCACATTTGAGAGTGGCCTTTAAATTCCCTCAAGGTTCTCCCTTGATGAACGAGAGCAGAGTCGAGGGTTTCTAGCAGGGCTTCTTTGTCCTTCATTTCTCCTGAAGTGAGGTCCATGCAGGAAGGGGCCTGTGCGCTCTGATGCTGCGGCTCGGAGCCACGGATCCCAAGGCTGACCCCCACCCCCGCCAGCTCTCCCTCATCCTTTTCAACCTGACCTTGGTACATCCCCTCTCATCTTTCTCCTCTCGGGCCTGGACCTGGTGCAACTTCTCTTAGAGGGTTGATCAAACTGCCCTGGGGTGACTGATCTGTCTCCCCAACTTGTCTTTATTTTTGCAGCCTTGACACCCAACATATTCAGTGTTCAATAGTTGTTCGTCAAAGACATAGAAAATAAATGTATGGACATGGCAGTTCCCTTCATGGCTCAGTGGTTAATGAACTCGACTAAGATCCATGAGGATGCGAATTTGATCCCTGGCCTCGATCAGTGGATTAAGGGATCCGGTGTTGCTGTGAGCTGTGGTGTAGGTTGCAGATGAGGCTTGGATCTGGTGTTGCTGTGGCTGTGGCGTAGGCTGGTGGCTATAGCTCTGATTCGACCCCTGGCCTGGAAACCCTAAAATAGAAAAAAGAAAGAAAAGCAAGGACCTACTGCATAGCCCAAGGAACTGTACTCGATATCTTGTAATGACTTATATGGAAAAGAATCTGAAAAAGATGACATATCCGTATGTATCATGTACAACTGAATCACTTTGCTGTACACCTGAAACTCACACAACGTTGTAAATCAGCTCTATTTCAATTAGAAAAATAATCATTGAATAGATCACAGTTTGAAAACAATGAATGTTTCTCCCCTTCATGTGACTGCATACTCAAATCTGGAAGAGTGTTTTGGGTTAGGGTGACAGGAGGTGGCACACCCCGGCCAATGGGCCCACTCTGCCCACCGCCTGCCTTTAACGTCTTGGTGTTGCGTCTATAGCAACTTTCACTCTGCAGAGGCAGAGGTGAGCTCTTGCAACAGACACAGCCTGCAAAGCCTAAAATATTTACTCTCTGGCCCTTTGCAGAGAGAGTTGGCGGCGCCCTGGAATGGGGGGCCCTGGTTTCCAGGGTTCGTTGATCCACCTGCGCTCTAGGCTTTCCCATCTCCGAAGGCTGTGGGGAGAGTCCTGCGTTTCGGGCCAGCGCGGCTCCATGGCACGGCCGCGGCCCGTTCTGTAACTGGGACTTGCCTCAGCGTTTTCTTTCCCATCAGGGTCTCAGAGTCAGGAAGAGATAGACATGGGTAAGTAGTTTATTTGCCCATGGAGGCAGTTTTGGTCCTGTACCTGGGAAATAGATCCGAAAGTCAGGAGACTTTGTCTCTGTCCTTCAGAACTCACTCTTTCACAGATGCCACCTTGGCGAAAATGCTGGGCAAACCGGATCCTCCTAACGTGTTGGAGGAGCAGGCACAGACGTGCTCCCGTGATGGGCTGTTGATGACAAGCACCAGCAGTTTTCAACTGCCAGGCACCCTTCCAGGGGCTTCTCGATGGTAGAAGAATCAAGGTATAAATGGGCCACGTTCAAAGTTACTTGATTTCAAACAAGACCGAAATGAGTGCACGTGTCTCTGAATCCCCTTTCCTTATTCCTGCTTCTCCCTCACATGAGAAACTGAAAAATCGTTCTGTATTTACCTTTTTGTTACTGTTTACGCTATGCTGATCTAGGGCTTGTTTGTTCAAATGACTTCAGAAGAAACCTCCAGGGAGTTCCCACTATGCCTCAGTGGGAACACACCCAACTAGTATCCATGAGGATGTGGGTTTGATCCCTGGCTCCACTCAGTGGGTTAAGGATCCTTCATTGCCGTGAGCTGTGGTGTAGGTTGCAGATGCAGCTCAGATCCAACATTGCTGTGGCTGCAGCTCCAATTCAACCCCTAGCCTGGGAACTTCCATATGCTATGGGTGCCGCCCTGAAAAAAAAACAAAGCTATATTAGGAGACCTAAAATTGTTTGGGCCACCAAGACAAAATGAAAGAGAAAAAAATTAGGAAATGGAAGAAGTTCTAGAACATGAGATAGGAAAGGCAAGAGAATGAACACGGCGATGGCTTTTCAATTACACCCAAATTAAGAGGAACAGTGGGGGAGCTCCCTGGGGGCTTAGTGATTAGGACTTGGCCTTTTCACTGCTGCAGCCCGGGTTCAAAATGCGGCCAAAAAAAATGGGAGCAATGGAAGTTGTTCTAAACAATAGTTCAGGCAGCAGCACTTGGCCTTGGCATTGCCCGCAAGGCTAGAGTGATTCGAATGAGTCCTCGGGTCAGGTGGTTCTGCACAGATTTGAGATGGGGGGCAATGAGCCAGGAGGCTGGGAGTGAGCTCATTATGTGCTGATGATTTTTTCTTAGGGCTACAGGTGCAGCACATGGAAGTGCCACAGCTCATAGCAATGCCAGATCCTTAACCCACTGAGTGAGGCCAGGGCTTGAACCCGAATCCTCATGGATACTAGTCAGCTTTGTTACTGTTACTGCTGAGCCATGACGGGAACTCCCGTGTGTGTGTGTGTGTGTGTGTGTGTGTGTGTGTGTGTGTGTGTTAGGGCTGCACCCATAGCATATGGAAGTTCCCAGGCTAGGGATCAAATTGAAGCTGCAAGGGCCAGCCTACACCACAGCTCATGGCAATGCCGGATCCTTTAACCCACTGACCAGGCCCAGGGATTGAACCTGCGTCCTCATGGATATTAGGTTCGTTACTGCTGAGCCACGATGGGAACTCCCCATGCGCTGATTATTGATGATCGTTCGCTAATCATTCATTAGACAGACAGCAAGAACTGCTTTCTGGCTCACATTGTAGTAGGGAAGAGCAAAAACCTGATAAATCATAAAATGCAGGCCAGGTTCAGATGCAGGTGAGCACTGGGGAGAAAAACTCTGTGGGTGCGGGGGGTGGGCAGGGGCGGAGGCGTGGAGATGGGTTGGCTGGAGAGGCTTGGCTCAGGAAGGGACCCGGAGCGAGGGCCTGCAGGACCAGAGGCAGCAGGTGATGGGGACTCCGAGCCACTGTGGGGACACTGGCTGGAGAGTGGAGAGGATGGTGACTCAACCATGGTCCCCGCACAGAATGTGTGAGAAATCATGAAATCGGAACGTCTCCATGACAAATGGCCCTGAAAGGAAAGCCAGCTGCTAAGGAAGAGAGGTCTTTCAGAAGTTAGGGATTCTCAGATACCACGTGATGGGGCCCTGGTGAGAAGCACGGGCTTCCCATGGTTTCAGTTGATCCTTTTCTTGTGGGATAGACTTCTCAGGAGGCATCAGGAGTGATTCGTTTGGCTTGAGGGAGGATCCAGGGAGATTTGGCAGGGGTGGGCTGCCAGACAGGGAACAGGAGTGTCAGGCGGTGATATTAGCTGAGGCCATCCCCGTGCTACTCCCCGGGCCTGGCTCCCCCTGGCGTGACCCACAGCGGGGAGGCCCACTCGGCCCTCTTTGCCGAAGACAGCACTCAGTTTCTGAACTGGGAGTCCTCGAGCTCTGGGCTGAGCAGGAAGGTTGGTCATCCTGACACAGGCAGAGAAGATGCTGGTGAGAAGCTCAGAAGGGTCGTGTTCGCTGGGGGGCTGGTCGCTGTATCCTGTCTCTCAGAGATTCCATCCAAGCCTGCTCTCTCCCTCCCACTCCACCTGGTCCAAATTCATTTGGCAATATTCCTTTTTTTCTTTTTTACAGCTGTAAATGCAGCATATGGAGGTTCTCGAGCTAGGGGTTGAATTGGAGCTGCGGCTGAGGCCTACGCCACAGCCACAGCAACACCAGATCCGAGACAGCTTTGACCCATGCTGCAGCTTGCAGCAATGCCGGATCCTTGACCCACTGAGCAAGGCGAGGAAACAAACAAACCCGCATCCTCACCGGTGTTATGTCGGGTCCTTAACCCACTGAGCCACAGCAGGAACTCTTTGGCAAAATTCCTTTGAAAGAAGCAGTAGAAAATATTTACTGTGTTTCATTACCATTTTAGTAAAGTTCTGGGAATTCAAGAACAGAATGAGTGATTGGAAAATCTTCGTTTCTTGTATGTGTGCAATCTGAACAGCTTAAATTGTCATGGGAAATGAAAAACCTGTTTTTCATTATAAAGGGATATTCTCACACTGCCAAGAAACATGAAAAGTAGACACAAGTTCACATATAATCTCATCACCAGAGCAAACTGCATTTTTTTTTTTTGTCTTTTTAGGGCCACACCCACAGCATGTGGAGGTTCCCAGGCGAGGAGGTTGAATCAGAGCCATGGCTGCCCGCCTACACCACAGCCACAGCCACAGCAACACCGGCTCTGAGCCGCGTCTGCGACCTACACCACAGCTCATGGCAATGCCAGATCCTTAACCCACTGAGCGAGGCCAGGGGTCGAACCTACATCCTTGTGGATACTAGTCAGATGTATTTCCGCTGAACCATGACAGAAGCTCTGCAAACTGCGTTTTAATATATGTTCTTCAACCCTTTTTTCTTGGAATTAATTTTTTAAAATTAATTGCAATTAGAGTATCCACACAAACTTGGTTCTGCCTCTTTTACTCACCATTACACTGGAAACATTTTTCATGTTGCACAAGCATTTTCACACCCACATTGTTTAATGACTACATGAAAAATACACTTTTGAATCAGATCGGGAAATGGAAAAGAAATACTTACTAACTTAATTAGCATGCAGGTGGCCAAATGGAGTCCTGAAAACTTGTCATTTTAGAAATCTAGTGATGCACGAAGATGCTTATCATAGGTATGTTTGTCCTTTTAGGGGCGCACCTGCGTCATATGGAGGTTTCCAGGCTAGGGGTCCAATCGGAGCTACAGCTGCCGGCCTACACCACAGCCACAGCAACGCCAGATCCGAGCCGCGTCTGGACCTACACCCCAGCTCATGGCAATGCTGGATCCTTAACCCACTGAGCAAGGCCAGGGATAGAAGCCACATTCATGGATACTAGTCAGGTTTGGTACCACTGCTGAGCCACATCATATATTTTTAAGTAGAAAACACCTCATCATATATTTTTAAGTAGAAAAAAGATTCAAAATAATTACTCCTAACTGGTAGTTTTAATTTTTCTTTTTGCCTTTTTTAAACTGTCTATAATGTGATAATGAAATTTTTTGGTAATAATAATAAAAACACAAGGAATACTTTACAGGGACAAAGCAGGGGAGACAGGATGCTAAATAACATCCCTCAAAAATGCCACTGAAGTCACGCCGAGTTTGGAATAAACGAAGCTAAGACTTATGGATAAAACGAATTACGTATAGAAAGGAAATGCTGCAGAGCCTGCCTTTGCTGGCACAGTTGGAGCGTTTTCAAGAACACACAATGTACAGGTGAGGTCACCTGGGGTACTGGAGGGTGTGGAGGAGGACAACGCACTTGTAATGGGGGTTCAAGGTTACAACCCTTGGAGTGAAACTCTCAGGGACTCTGAGCTAAGGTTACCTGATCTGAGATCAGGGGTTTCCAGCCCGTGCCATACGTGCCTTTGTAATGAAACGGATCACCTGTCTGCCCAGGGGACTCTGGTCAACCGCATCACGCAGCCAGGTCACTTACATTTGAGTCCAGAGCTAAGTGTTTTCACTGTAGTTTGACCTGCCAGGTGGATTTGCTCAGAATTCCAAAACACAAGGCTCCAGGGATGGAGCCGGGAAGGCGGCAGGGCTGGCATTGGGTACTGTGGGTACAAGGGCGGGTACAATGTCCTTCTGCTCCTGGGGCAGAGAGGTGAGTAAATAAGGGATTCATGTCTTACACGTTAAATGCCACTGTGAAATGGAAATATGAATACATAACAACAAATGTGAATAAACGTAAGAAATAAATATTTGGTGCCCGGCACACAGTTCCTACAAACTTTGGAATCTCCAGAGTAATGAGTATGCGAAGGCGATGACTGTGGTTGGGAATCCCTCGAGCGTTTCAGGAGGGGGGCTGCTTGCAGAAAAGCCAAGCTTAGACGGTTGGAATGTTCAGCCCCAACCCCTGACGTCCAAGGGAGGTGGGGAGGGCAGGAGATTGAGCGGATTACTCATGGCCAGTGGTCTGACCAACCAGGACTGCTCAAGGAGACCCCCATAAAAAAATCCCTAAGCAGTTGGGTTCAGAGAGCTTCCCACTCGGGGCTTGGGGCTGGTGTTGGAGGTGGGGGCTGTCCTGTGGGACTGAGGCATTGACGTGCGGATGCTGACACCTAACCCTGATGGTTAGTGTTGGGGTGACTCGTATTACACCCAGTGGTGTCTGAAGAATTGGGGAACTTGTGGGTATTGGGAAAACACCACACAACTGTGACTTGGAAAGCAGTGCAGCTGTGGGAACATATACGAAAGGCCCTCGACGTCGGTCAGGATGATTAGAAAAGGGTTCCTGGGAAGCTGATGAATGGAGAATCAGGGGGGCGAGGGGGGGGCTGTAAGGAAATGATTGCAGGCAGGTGGAAAATCAGGTATGAGGATCAGGAAGTGAGCGTCTCATCACAAATATAAATTGTAGGTGGACATTGTAGCTTCCATACCTCATTCTCTTATGAGTTGGATTAGCGTGAGTCTGCCCTTTGGGGTCCAGTCGGCTCTCGACACAGTGACAAAGTCAGTTCTCTCAGCCTGTGCACCAGAGGATGAGATCAGGGAACACCGAGGTCCCATCAAGGCAGTGCCACCACTTGAGTGCCAAATGGATCTGCCCAGAAGACACTCCTTTTTTTTTTTATGATTAATCAAGCTGAAGTGAACATGCTGAAATTTCTGTGGATGGTTTATTCACAGATATTTGTGGGTCATCTGAAGATAGGCTTAGTGTTATTTTGAAATCGGATTTTCCTTTAAAAACGGACATAGATGCTTTCGTCGGTGTCAGAAGTGGCCTCGCAGGGGTGGGTGGTACCGGGACCCGGTACCCTCCCTGCATTTGCTGCTTCCTGTTGAGTCAGTGTTCCTTCTGCACCCGAGCTCATTCATTGCCACTCACAATGTCGGCTCCATCCCCTCCCTCCCGGAGAGTCTGCCTAACAGCTGGATCGTGTCCCTTCAAGCCTTTCAAACCCAGCTGGCAACCTGCCTTTATAGGAAAATGTCTGGGATGGTGAAGAAGCTAATCCAACACACTGAAACCTCCCCGGAGTCTGTCACCCGCCTCTATCACGAAATCACTCTCGCACCCATGTTCCCGACACCTGCAATGAGTCTGCATTGGTTCATGCTTTTCGTTCGTGTGTTCCGGGGGTCTCCGCCGGGTTCATCTAGCAATCCTTAGAGAGGCTCTCCTGCATGCGAGGCACTGCTCTAAGGGCTCGGGGGGCATCAGTCCATTTAGGGCGCTTTTCTCGTCCCCAAGGTTCACAAATAGGAAGGTGATGGAGTCGCTCGCCCAGTTCTTCTGCCTCCCTTCCTAGAAATGCGGTATTTTCTCAGAGGCCCTGCTGCGGTGTTTGGCAGGCAGGGGCCCTCGGGGTGTGTGTGTGGGGGCGCTTGCCCCAACTATGCCGAAGAGCTCTCCGGGAATGTTCCATTCCCCATCTCTCAGATACGGACTGCGAAAGGAACAAGGCACAGCCACGGACACAGCTCTGGGGCAATGCTGTGCGGCGCACCCACGCCCAGAGCAGTGCAACATCCCCCAGCGTTTCCGAAGTGACAGGACAGAGAGGGTCCTGTGGTCTCTCCCAGCTCAGACTTCTGTTTGAAACCTTTGTTAGAAAAGTTTGCTGAGATGGCAGGAGAGGAGCTGTTCGACTTGTGACGGATGGTTTGCATCTTAGAGCCCTTTCAAATTTTGATGTAGCACAGAAGAAACATCCCAGTTTTAAAAAGAAAACAAGCAGGCTTTTCTGGAGCTCAGAGGAGAGACAGGATGGCCACACGGCCTCCTCGGACAATCCTTTCAGGTCACACATCCTGGGCGTCCCCCGGCCCCACGCCTTCGCCATGTACTCACAATGCATCTTCAAAGACAGATTCAGAAGCTCTTTTGATGCTTTTATTGACAAGGTGAATACAACCTCAGACACAGGGGCCAAGTATTTCTTTACATGTTTCAGAGAAAAATAGAGATTCTTCTCTAAAGACTTTCTGTCTATTCTCTTGCTGTATTCACATTTCGTTACACTGTTCAGTGCTCAGATGTGTTCATTAATAGTGGTTTATGATTCAGGCTCATTCACAGTGGCTGTTTTTTCTTTAACTTCTTTTAAGAATCAGTAATCTAGTCTGAAAAAAAATAAAGACCACCACCAGGAAGGGAGCAGGGACCTAGAACGCGAGCTGCCTGAACGAGTGGAAGCAAAGCTTGCTCGGCACAGCACAACCAACAAACCATGCAGATCGAGGAGGAGGCATCAAGGCAACATCCTTAAATCCCAAAGCGAAGGAGAGTCCTGCCGGGTCAGCGCCAAGGAGCCGCTACTCGCTGGGATTGTCAGTAATGTCTGGGCAGGGCCCGCGTGGGTTCCAGGCTGAGCACGGATGCCAGCCGTGGGGAAGTATGGCTCCAGCCTGGTGACCTGCCTGCTTCTCACTTGGGACACTGGCTCTCCGTTCTCTGTACCATCTGTAGGCCCCCGCCCCTCCCCAACATGTCCAAGCTGCAGCACCTCTGAGGAAGGGGGAGGGGGCTGTCCCTGGATGGATGGTGAGGGGACACCTGCTTAGAATTTTCTATCTGTGCTTTGTGCGTAGAGAATGAGGTTTGCTTATTCAGGGTAAACATAACTCTATTTTTTTTTTTTTTTAGGGCCGCACCCTGGGCATATGGAGGCTCCTGGGCTAGGGGTCAAGTCGGAGCTACATCTGCCAGTCTATACCACAGCCACAGCAATGGCAGATCTGAGCCACATCTGCGATCTACACCACAGCTCACGGCAACCAACACCGGATCCTTAACCCACTGAGCAAGGCCAGGGATCCAACCGGCAACCTCATGGTTCCTAGTTGGATTCGTTAACCACTGCGCCACGACGGGAACGCACATATTTTGGTATTTTTTTAACAAGTGTAATTAACACAGTCCAGGTGGGCAGAAGGAGCATGAACCCTCTGACAGGCACAGTTTCATTTGGATGGTTCTAGAAACGTTCCTTCTTTAAAGGCTCTGCTTTAATAACCTACATATTTGTTAACACTGAGAATCATTATGAAATCATTTCTACATGTGTCTCCTTTAGAGGCACCTTATTCATTAAATGTACAGGGAAGCCAGATGGACAAGCTTATTCTCCAAGCTCAAAATGAATGTTTACAATCAATTTCTAGATTTTTGTAAGATTTCCAGGGAAACAGTTTCCTTCTAAAGTTGCATATAATTAAGCGGAATGAAAGTACATGAAGTTCTGATTTCTTCACTATAAATGTGAACAATGTTCAAATCAACGTTGATAATTTCTCAGGTGACAAGCTGATTTATGCTGAGCTGATTGCTCATTAAAGCAAATAAAGATAGAATTCTTGGGGGGTAAACGCATACAGTTTTGATTACTGCCTGTGGTTCTTTTGGAAGAGATGCTCTCTGAATATTTAAATGAAAGCATTGCTCTCTAAGCCATGAGCACAGTTCTCAGAATCCACTGCAGAACCACTGACAAGAGTCCCTGGAAACTATTTCCCACCTCACCAGTGGCTTCTTGCCACTATTTGCTGAAGGTAAAAGGCAGGTACTGAACCTGAGAAATCTCTCTCTATGTACTAATCCAGCCTGACTTGAATTCACACAAGAGTGACAACCCGTACAAAAGGGAACTGCACGGTCACCTGTGCCCTGGCATTTGTGTATTGCAGAGGCCTGAGAGTACACCCTGCTGGTCTCACCATTAGCTCTGCTGTTTCTCAGGCACAATGAAAGGGATCCCAGGAGCTTCTCCTGGAACTTCGTTTTTGCGATTTTTGGAAAGAACTTGAAGTGCGTGTGCATGTGCGTGTGCGTGTGCATGTGCGTGTGGGTGTGTTTGGAGGGAGGAAAAGGAGCCGAGGACAGCAGGACACCGCACGCTTCCACGCAGGATGGGGGCAGACTGCGCCTGCGTGGCCACTGCTCCAGCTACACGTCGAACCAGTGGTCCCCCATGCAGTCGCGGTTCCACTCCCAGCCGCAGTTCCAGCACCACTCCAGCTGGCACTGGGGCTGCGGGCACTTCATGTGCATACAGCCACCTGTAGGCAGGCAGACAGAGGACACAGATAAACACCGGGGAGACCCTCGTTTCCACACCCATACGCTGTTCTAGAAATGACTTTCTAAGGGAATTGTCACAAGCGATCCTGGGATAGAACCTGAATGGAGGGGAAAAGAATCAGAAAGCACCCCGGGGAGTTTCTGCTGTAGCTCAGCGGGTTAAGGATCTGGTGTTGCTGCAGCTGGTTTACAGGTCGGAGAACTTACATAAGCTGACAGTGTGGCCAAAAAAAAAAAAAAAAAGGGGTGAATATGTTCCTTCGTGCTATTCAACATTTTATTTAAGATGAGGCTAGAGAGAAACTAATGACCAGTGCTAAGTGCTCTACACGTATTATCTCATTTACTCCTCAAAGCACCTTGTGAAATGCACGTATCATTTGGGGGTAGAATTTTCTCAGGGTCTCGAACTTTTAAGTGAAGCTGGAGGTGTAGCCAAGATCCGGATGAGTCAACAACTGTGCTTTCTTTCGCAGACCAGGGCTTTCCGGGCGGGAGGTGACAGTCCCTCATTTGGGGCTTCCCACCTGCCCTGGTGAAATACCTTCCCTATTTGCTTCCGGGGATCAGGCCCCAAGGCTGCTGTGAAGAGGGAGGGATCCGCGTGGAGTTATATGCTCGTGAGTTGCCCAGATAAACCAGGCGAAAGCGTTTCTTAGCTTGAACCCCACGCAGCATTGGCTCCATTATTCAATTTTACCAATTATCTTGTTAAGCTGTTTTTCTTGCCCAATTTTCCAAGTCATTGCTTCAGCTACGGTCTCATTTTTATATTAGGAATTTGGCATGAGAACATGCATGCACATAAAATATTTATGAATATGTAACTAAAGGCATTTGTTTGTTTGAGGCTGACTTAAGGGCCTATAAAATTCCATACTTTTCTACTTCTTTTGGTGTGCTTTAAAGATCATTTAGGAATTGTAAATATATAGAAAAATGAAGGGAAAAACTCACTTAAGGTACTTTTCTCTTACTATTTCCCAATTAGAATTGCACGTGTACAGAACTGTGTCATTTTCAATACATAAAATTGTTACTCCTGGTTATGCACTCGGGGTGTAAAAAAATGTAATAACGAGTGTCAGACTGTACAATTACTTAGGCTTCTCCTGGAAAATCATAAAGAATGCTTAAGCAATGCATTCAGGTTCAGTGGAATATCAAAGTGAGGCTGAAAGAAAGCTTAAGAATGTTTTTCCATTATTCCAAAATCTTAACCAAGCAGGAAAAGTAATATTAACAGGTAAAATTTTATTACAGAAACCAGACTCACAGTGGCCCAGGTGAATAAGCAGAAAGGAGCTTGGAAGAGAGGACATTCAAGCTGTTAACTTTCTTTCCTTCCTGGTGGGTCATGCGGACAGAACATTCTAGACCCCATAATACAGAGAAGCATCAGGGACTCCAATTCTAAAAGCTTTGCCAACTTGAAAGTAAATTCGAGCCAGGAGCTAGTGGCAATGTCACACTAATTTGTAGATTTTTTTTTTTTTTTTTTTTAGGGCTGCCCCGGTGGCATATGGAAGTTCCCAGGCTAGGCTTCGAATTGGAGCTGCAGCTGCTGGCCTGCGCCACAGCCACAGTAACATGGGATCCAAGCGGCATCTGTGACCTACACCGCAGCTCATGGCAACACCAGATATCAGATCCTTAACCCACTGATCGAGGCCAGGGATTGAATCCTATCCTCATGGATACTAGTCGGATTCTTAACCCGTTGAGCCACAACAGGAACTCTGTAACTTGTGGATATTTAAATGGAGAAACTCTGGCTTCCCTCTTAAAGAATTCCCTCTCCTGACTGATGCTGAAACCATGAAAGGCCCAGCCTATGTGCAGTCAGCAGCACCAAGGCCCCGGGCCGGCCACCCCTGCCATTAGATTTAAGGTGAGAGTGAAACTTCTTGAGCAAAGTGAATGCAAATTGAACTGGCAGCAGACACCGACTGAGCAGAGAATGGACCCAGCATCTCATCTTTTTAAGGTGGAAGTGAAGGGCATTACAGGAGGAAGTGCCAGGGTTTAGCCCGCGTTTACAATGGAGGTAATCTCATCCTCCTTCCAGCTTTGCTGAAAGAGGAACTATTTCTCTGCGATTCAGTCGAATACGAAGCAGGCTACGAATTCAGGTGGAGAACCAGATAACGAGACTAGCTTTTCTGGCTCATGGAGCCCAAGTTTGTTTCGGTTGCACTGATACACTATAGAACAGTTCAGGCTATCATTCATAAGCTGAAAGTAACAGCTTTTTCAGTGCGTGGATTAAAAATCTACAGATGGAAAAGTCACTGCTTTCCAGGTAGAGTACATCACAATATTTCAAAGGACCAGACAAGGAAGCATGTCTCTAGTCAGGAATCAGTTGACCCCTTCAATTCCACCTTCTGGGGCTGCGGGTGTGGGTCTGACTCAAAGGCAGATCTGGGCACACTGCTTCCTCGTCTCAGGCCCTGGAGGGGCTCCCTGTCATATAGAACCAAGCCTGAACCCTTGCGTCACTTAGGACCCACACTCCATCCTCCCCGCTGCTTCACCCCACGCTCCTGCATCCTCCTCCCGCAACTCCAAACGGCTGGCCATCTGGCACCTGCTGGCAGTTACAGTTTACGCTCTCTGCCTTTCCACCTGCCGTTAGCCTCGAAGGCTTCTCGCCCGTGTCCTGGCCTGGCTATTTGCATAGATTCTTATTCTTGGCTCTGGCGACATTTCCATCAGGAAGCTTTGTGCTTTACTGGCTTGCTTTCTCTGTCATATTTTATAAAGTTATCTGTTTATGTGTCTCTCTCCTCTACTAGCTACTTTTATTATTATCGTTATTTTTTTTAGGGCCAGACCTGTGGCATATGGAAGTTCCCAGGCTACGGGGTCGAATCGGAGCGGCAGCTGCCAGCCTATGCCACAGCCACAGCAATGCCAGAACCGAGCCACATGTGTGCCCTATACTGTAGCTTGCGGCAATGCCGGATCCTGAACGCACTGAGCGAGACCAGGGATTGAACCCACATCCTCATGGATACCAGTTGGGTTCTCAACCTACTGAGCCACAACAGGAACGCTTCTACTAGCTACTTTTAAATTCAACAAATACTGACTTATCAGGCACTCACTCTTCTGGGCCCAGGGGATAGAGACACAGGGTCCCTGACCACTGATGACAGCAAAGTGTCTCCCGCTGTTGAATCCCTAACTACCCACGAGCCGGGCCTTGGTCTGTGCTTCTCCAGAATGCAGGTCCTCTCTGGTGCAAGGCCTTTGCTTCGTTCTCATCCAGTGGCCTCTGCAGCACTGCTCAGAGAGGCCTGGGAAAGCCCGATTACAGAGCTATCCTCCCTTTCATCTGATTACACAGCTGTCCTCCCTTTACAGGAGGGGCCAGCCCGCTGCATCTCCAGGAGCATTCCAGCATGTGAAGGAAAAACAATGACTCACTGGGTAAATTCCCGATCTCCTCCTCCCCCAGGAGACAAGACCACTGATTCAGAGCTAGGGGCCTGGCCTGCTGCGGCTGCTCCAGGATGCGCCGGCAAGCTCTTGGGAATGAATGAAGACTTTCTAGGACAAGCTGAGAAAAAGAGACGGCCCCCCGGGGCCCTGTGGGCGGGTTCCCTCCACAGCAGGCCCTCTCCGCACCTACAAAGCAGGGTGTCCGGAAGGCCCAGGGACGGGGACATGGGAGAAGGGACGCCTGGGCCACGCGTGACTTCTCAGCTGTGCTCCCGCGGCGGACCCTGCCGCACGTGCTGCCGTGTTTCACATTGAGAAAGAACTCTGCCCTGAGCCGCGATGGCTCTGAGATGGATGGCAGCGGGGGGCCCGCGGGCTGCTGCGGGGTGTCAGGGTCCCTGTGAAGGGGGCAGCCCAAAGGACTTCTCTGAATTTAGGTTAGAGTCCGACTTCCAGGGACGCTAAGAGCCGGCAAGGGCCACAGAGCCATGGCCTGCGGAGCGCCTGATCCCACGGAGCAGCCATCAGAGCCAGGGAAGGTCGATAGGGAAGGGAAGAGCCACAGCCCCACGAGCACCTCTACGTCCCCCTCTGCGTTACACGGGCGACTTGGCGGGCGGGCCGTCCTTCCAGGAAGAGGTGGGGGGGAGTGGGCGTGGCCGCCTGTGTAAGGGCGGAGCCCCGACTTCTCGCGAGACCTTGGCCCGTGGGCGAGGGGGCGAAGCACCACCAGGGAGCGAAGCGCCGCCCGGGAGACCCATTCAAACTGGGATGCCGGCTGCCCGTGTTCCTAAGCCTGTAAAGCTCTGGAACGTAGCAGGTATACGTGGGCTCCCGGAAGACTCGAACCATGGTTAATATCATTTACTCAGAGGTATCTATCTCCAAGGTGTCACTTCTCATTCTTAACATTTAGAAGGTAGTCCGTATAAGGCAAAGGGAAAAGTGTCCTCGTCCGAAATACATTCGTGGACAAAACAGTTTCAGGAACCGGCCACGTGTCATCCTGACTTAAGGCACTAACCCTTCCACAGCTGGGATGGAGACACCAAAGCCCGGAGTGGGTGCCACGTGCATAGGGAAGCAACCGCTGATGGGGAAGACAGAGTTCCGTGGCCAAAAATGAAAATAAAACAGGGAACCAACCGGTGAGACAAAATTAAACCTATTTCTTTACGAAAGAAATTCTGCAATGCTTTCATGTATGTTATGAACGGGGTTAATAATAGAGACTTTCCTCATGTGTTGTCTGTGAGGATTGAGAGATCTGATACCCAAAGAGAACCTAGAACCAGCATTTAGTAAGGGCTCAAGGCGGGTCAGTTGTTTTTGTGGTTGTCGTCGTTATCCGAGAGGGGATGTAGCGGGAAGAGCTGTCAAACCTATTTGCCGTGGTGACACCCCTTCCCCGAGGGCAGATGCCAGAAGACTGTGGCCGGCAAGCTGGGGAAATAAATACTGGGCTGGGAGGTTTCCCTAGCATCTTCTTGTTTCATCAGGCGCAGAGTGTTGATAATAAATACTAACCAGGGCGGTGGTGTTTACTGAGTGCTTTCTCTATGCCCCGCCTTGGGGAAGCCCCTGCCATCCATCACCCAGGTCTCATGATTCTCTCTCTGTTTTATAGATGAGGACTCGAAGCTCAGGAGGTTAAGGACCTTGACCCCCAGAGCGGATGCAACTCCTGGCCAGATAGCCGGCCGCGAAGTTCCTGCACTGAACTCCCCAGCCGTCAAGCCCTCAAGGGAGGTCCAGCGCATCACAGCCACGCAGCTGACACCCACCCACGAGAGCCCCTCCTGGCCTCACGTGCTGCCCAGCCCAGACTCACCGTTTTTTTCAACCGGCACATGGCACCGAGGACAGGGCTTGGTGGTTTTCCTGATGGTCTCTTTGGATGCCTCCTCCCACCGAGCCTGCTCTGCTGCCTTCTTATCAACCCTGTAGGCCTGGGCAAATGAGACAAAAGGGGCAGAAATTCAGATCTTCGTAGTGGGGCTGAGTGTGGGCTTCCTGAAACAACGCACAGGAAATTCTTAGGGCTGGAAGTGCCTTCAGGCGAGAAGGCCAAAGTAAATTCACTTGACAAGTGGTGGCCGGCTGGCCCCTAGCCACCCATGGACATGCGCCAGCACGTGTCTCTTGGCATGTGGCCTCTGCTCGCAAGCTGGGGTTGCACAGTTCTGCAGCCCGAGCTCCTCTTTTGTGTTGTTTTTGAATAATTGTAAGGAATAACGTCACTGGGTGTTTGCTATGCCGGTAAGTCGATGCATGCCCTTAACCCTTTCTTGAGTCAGGTGAGTCCTCTAGAGTTCTAATCGTTCATACATGGACGATTAGACTGGTTAAACAATCGCTCAGAGCTGGTGGGGAGGAGTGTCTGTGGCTCCAAAGTTCTTGCTTTTGAACTTTCTTCTCCATCTTATTATCTTTGATTCCTGCACTTGGAAAATGGGGGACGCCAGATGTGGTCCCAGAAGGGACAGGGCAATCCTAGGGATGTGAAGTCAGGGTGACAGAGAAGGTGGAGCCAGGAGCTGGGGACAGCCAGAGGTTAAGATCGGGCTCCGGAGGCAGCTGCCTGGGTTCAAATCCCTGCCGCACCTGGCTGGCTGACGGTGGAACCATCTCGTAGCTCTCCCAAAGTCCCCGTCTCTTAGAAATCAAAAGTGCCGAGGGCACTTCGGACTCAAGGTGGGGTAACTTCTTCAAAACGAGTATCTGATACGCCTTGTTAAGTGATAAGACCAATGACCTCAGGATGTGTAAGAGGCTCTCAAAATCGTTGGCTAATGTTATGCGCGTCAGAAGAGTGAAAGAGTGAACGGTCCCTGACTCGTTCCCCGGAAAGGAGGAAGGATCACACGGAAGCCCCTGCAGACCCTCTGCGGTTCATTGTTCAGACCCGGCCGTCTCCTCACTTCCTTCAACACTGAGTGAAACGTGCAAAGAAAGAATTAGTACATTTTTGGATTCAGTACAAGGACTTTGTGCTCCAGAACAATATTTCAAAATGTTAAAAATCCAACCAGGACCTTCCACCTTGTGGTCTTATTGGTATTTAAAATGTTTCTTCTGTGCTTTAAAATTAATACAAACATGCAAGGCATTTTATTAATTTGGAATGACTCTGAAAACATTCCCAGAGCTATTTTTAGGTTAAGAAACTCCTGGGAGTTCCTGTTGCGGCGCAGTGAAAACGAATCCCACTAGTATTCATGAGGATGCAGGTTTGATCCCTGGGCTCTCTCAGTGGGTTAAGGATCCGGCATTGCCTTGAGCTGTGGTGTAGGTTGCAAACGTGGCTTGGATCCCGCATTGCTGTGGCTGTGGTGTAGGCCGGCAGCTGTAGCTCGGATTCAACCCCTAGCCTGGGAAGTTCCATATACTGCGGGTGCAGCCCTAAAAGGCAAAAACAAAAAACAAAAAACAAAGCCCAACAACCAAAAAAACCCCTAAAAATAATTTAAAAGATAAATGAATGAAGAAGTCATATAATATGAAATGCTCTAATACTCTGATACCACTGTAATAATAGTACCGATAACACTTTACATATTTATTTATTTATTTAGGATGCAAGCCACGTCTGCAACCTTCACCACAGCTCACAGCAACACTGGATCCTTAACCCACTGATTAAGGCCAGGGATCGAACCCACATCCTCATGGATACTGGTCGGGTTCATACCCCACTGAGCCACGAAGGGAGCTCCTACCTTACAAATTTCTAACGCCTTACTTTTCACACTGTGCCTTGGTTTCCCTCATTTCAGTTGATCCTCGTTGTCTTCCAGAGAAATCAGATGGGCAGACATCAAACTTGTTTTACAAATGAGGCCTCTGAGGAGTAAAAAGGCTCAGTGCCAGCTTTCAGGATGCTCAGCCTGTATATAGTAGCATCCGGGCCAATGAAAAGCAAACATTTGGAAAATCGGAAAGATGGATTTTCAAATCATCAAATCAGAGATGCTCACACACAGGCTTTTGCCCTCAGTATCGCACTGTGTTGTGTGAATCAAACCCCATCTAGCAGCACCACCTCTTACGAGGGTTTTCTAGATGGTGAGAGGGAACGAAGA
The DNA here is from genome assembly GCF_016906955.1 of Phacochoerus africanus. Taxonomy (NCBI): domain Eukaryota; kingdom Metazoa; phylum Chordata; class Mammalia; order Artiodactyla; family Suidae; genus Phacochoerus; species Phacochoerus africanus. The sequence goes on along the minus strand of NC_062545.1, from coordinate 6,748,872 downwards.
GGGGCTGGGCTGGCTGCACTCAGGAACTCCTGCCCCCTTAAGTCCAGTGACCACCCTCTGAGACCTCGGTGCAGGGTAGATCCTTTATCCCAGACACAAATCCAACCTGCATCATTTCATCATCAGGTTCTAAACATTTTGAAATGTTTAGGTTTTCAGGCTTGAAGAATGAAATATTGGCATTCCTGCTGTGGTACATTGGGTTAAAGATTCGGCTTGTCTCTGTGGCATTGCCAGTTCAGTCCTGGGCCTGGAGTGGTGCATTAAGGCTCTGGTGTTGTTGCAGCTGTGGTGTAGGTTGCAGCTTCGGCTTGATTTGACCCTTGGCCCAGGAACTTCCATATGCTGCTGGTGTGGCTGAAGGAAAACGAAAGAAAGAAAGAGAGAGAGAGAGAGAGAGGGAGAGAGAGAGAAAAAAAGAAAGAAGTTGGTCTAAGAATACAGTCTGGGGTCATGTTGAAATGGTATAACAGAAAAAGTGTTTCATAGAAATTCAACTGTGTCAGGTTAAAGAAAGGCCATCAGGTTCATTCTTTCATGCTAAGAAATTAGAGAGAGAAGGACAGCTTGTTCCATAAGTGGTGCTGGGAAAACTGGACCACATGGAAAAGAATGAAATTAGAACACTCCGTGACACCATACACAAAAATCAACTCCAAATGGATTAAAGACCTAGATATAGGACCAGACACTATAAAACTCTTAGAGGAAAACACAGGCCAAACTCTCTCTGACATAAACGACAGCAGCATCTTCTCAGATCCACCTCTTAAAGAGTATTGACAATAAAAACAAAAATAAACAAATGGGACCTAATGAAACTTAAAAGTTTCTGCACAGCAAAGGAAACCCTAAACAACACAAAAAGACAACCCACAGAATGGGAGAAAATCTTTGCAAGTGATTCAACTGACAAGGGATTAATCGCCAAAATTTATAAACACCTTCTTCAGCTCCATACCAAAAAAACAAAAAACCCCTTCAAAAAATGGGCAGAAGATCTAAACAGGCAGTTCTCCAAAGAAGACATGCAGATGGCCCAAAAAAACACATGAAAAGATGTTCAACATCAGTCATCATTAGAGAGATGCAAATCAAAACCACGATGAGGTACCACCTTACACCAGCCAGAATGGCCATCATCCAAAAATCTACAAACAATAAGTGCTGGAGAGGGTGGAGAAAAAAGGAACCCTATGACACTGTTGGTGGGATTGTAAACTGGTGCAACCACTGTGGAAAGCCATATGGAGATTCCTCAGAAAACTAAACATAGAACCACCATTTGATCCAGCAATCCCACTCCTGGGCATCTATCCAGAGAAAACCATGACTCGCAAAGACACATGTACTCTGGTGTTCATTGCAGCACTATTTCCCATAGCCAAGACATGGAAACAACCTAAATGTCCATCGACAGAGGAGTGGATCCAGAAGATGTGGTACATGTACACAATGGAATATGACTCAGCCATTAAAATGAACGAAATACCAGCATGTTTAGCAACATGGGTGGACCTAGAAACTAATGATAGTTTCTAGCATGAGCTAAGTGAAGTCAGCCATACAATGAGACACCAACATCAAATGCTTTCACTGACGTGGAATCTGAAAAAAGGACAGACGGAACTTCTTTGCAGAACAGATGCTGACTCACAGACATTGAAAAACTTATGGTCTCCGGAGGAGACAGTTTGGGGGGTGGGGGGATGTGCTTGGGCTGTGGGATGGAAATCCTGTGAAATCAGATTGTTATGATCATTGTACAACCACAGATGTGATAAATTCATTTGAGTAATAAAAAAAAATTTGGCAGCCAAAAAAAAAAAAAGAAATTAGAGGGAAAAAAAAGAAAGTATTAATGAGACAAAGGACTGTGTTTATACCTACGTTGCAGTATTGACTGCCTTTTTTTTTTTTTTTTTTGTCTTTTTAGGACCACACCCATGGCATATGGAGGTTCCCGGCCTAGGGGTTGAATTGGAGCTATAGCCTCTGGCCTACACCACAGCCACAGCAACATCAGGTTTGAGCCACATCTGGGACCTACGCCCCAGCTCACAGCATTCCTGGATCCTTAACCCACTGAGTGAGGCCGGGAATCGAACCTGCGTCCTCTTGGATGCTAGTCAGATTCGCTTCCGCTGAGCCACAGCGGGGGAGCTCCGAATGCTTTTTAGTGGTAATTAGTACTTATGTTTCTGTTATTTCCAGTAGAAAGTGAATTCATCCAAGGTCAAGATCACGTTTGTGTCCCCCTCCCCTCCCCGGCGCCTGGTACCCAACAGGCACTCAGTGCATTTCGGCCGAGCGTCAGTGAGCAAATGACACATCCCGCCAAGGCGCCAACCTGAAAGTCGTCTGGGGCAGGACCCCGTGAACCAGGAGGGGCGAGCAGGGTGCCTTCCTGATGGTGGTTTTTGAGGTGAAACCAATTTCTCTCTGTTAACCAGCTCTCCTGTTCACAAAGGAGATGACTCTTCTCACTCAGAGGAAGTCATGGGATTTGCAAATACTTTGTTAGACGAAAGCAGAGTCCGTTTTGCATGAAGGAGCAACCCCGGGTCATTGCGCACTGCCGCGGGGACGCCGTAAAGAGCATTCGTAGCCAAGAGTCCAGCAATACAGCTGTGACCCGTGAGAACCTCTCAGACTTAGGAAGGAGGCTTGGGTCTTAAGTTGGTCTTCCAATCAGCTCAGATTCATGTGTGGTCCCAGCCCTCAGGGACATAGAAACACTCTCCCTGACCTATGTCCCAAGCTTTTCTTCCATTTTTTTTTTCTTTCTTTCTTCCTTTCTTTCTTTTTTTTTCTTTTTAGGGCCACACCCACTGCATATGGAAGTTCCCAGGCTAGGGGTTGAATCGGAGCTGTAGCTGCCGACCTATACCTCAGCCACCTGGGATCCAAGTCACACCTGCAACCTACACAGCTCATGGCCACGCTGGATCCTTAACCCACTGAGCAGAGCCAGGGATCGAACCTGCATCCTCATGTATTTCTCGTCAGCTTCATTACCCCTGAGCCACAACAGGAACTCCCTCAAGCTTTTCTTTTTAAGGTCCTCGAGCTTGTAACTCTGTAGCAATGGTTTAAAACTGTTCACTGGGGGCATAAAAATCAGAGAAACATACAATTTTACTTATCAAAGACTAATTTGAAAATGCCGCTTTTTAGCAATATGGCTCAGTGCCTGCTAAGTGCACTTTCTCCGAAGCCCACAAATCTGAAAGTGCTGGATGAAATGGGGAAGAAAAATCTGTGCTTAGTAGGTGGTGGATCTGATGGGAAAGTCAGGAAAATCCCTGAAGGTCAGGATAAGAAAGAGAAAATCCTGCTGGTTGAGAGAGGGAGGGATCTGGTGTTTGCTACGGGCTGTTTTCCTGGCTGCCCAGGGCTGGGTCTTTACAGGCAGAGATGAAACCTGGGCCAGAGCGGGGTGGGAGGTGGGAAGGGACCTTCCCACTACACACAGAGGACCTCGACTCCCGAGGGCTGACATCCTCCGCTAACAAACTGGGTGGAAAAACACTCCCAGAAGAGAGAATTGATAAAGAATTGATTTAAAAAAATTACGAGGCGTTCCTGTTGTAGTGCAGCAGAAATGAGTCGGACTAGGATCCATGAGGATGCAGGTTCCATCCCTGGCCTCTCTGAGTGGGTCGGGGATCCGGTGTGGCTGTGAGCTGTGGTGTAGGTCACAGATGTGGCTCACATCCCGTGTTGCTGTGGCTGTGGTATAGGCTGGCAGCTATAGCTCCAATCTGACCCTTGGTGGGAACTTCCATATGCCTAGGGCGTAGCCCTAAAAAAGCCAAAAAAAAAAAAAAAAGGTGTGCCGCTCTCAGCCTTGGTCCTAGGGTGGGGTAGATTGGACAAAGCTCCTCTGATGATTCCCAACCACTGAGCCTCATGCACGAGGGTTGTGAAAAGAATTCACACCACCTGATCAGCTTCAGAAAGAACTCGTGCCAAAATGACTGTGAAATACTCCTAGGCTGGAAGTACACTGAAGAACTCAGGGCAAAAATCTTTTCTGTAGAGTAAAAGCACGTTAACAGGCCGAACCTTGACAAAAAAACCCACACAAAGAAAACTGCGAGAAACTTGGGATCATGCGTTTTAAATGGTCACCAAATACAGGAGGAAACAAGCCACCAGGAGTGAAAGTGGCAGAAGAGTGACTGCGGAGTCTGACCAGCCCAGGTTGAGGATGTTGGGATGATCAGAGGCGGAGTACAAAACCGGTGTGTTTAGGAACACAAACGAACTTACGTACCAAACAGAAAGACTCCAGACCCAGGAAACACACTCCTATGTTTACCAGGGGGAGGGGGGATAGAACGGGGGAGGGGAGATAAATTGGGAGTTTGGGAGGATCGGAAACACACCACTACACAGAAAGCAGATAGGCGTTCCCCTTGTGGCGCAGTGGAAACGAATCCTCCTAGGAACCATGAGGTTGCGGGTTCGATCCCTGGCCTTGCTCAGTGGGTTAAGGATCCGGCATTGCCATGAGCTGTGGTGTAGGCTGGCAGCTATAGCTCTGATTTGACCTCTAGCCTGGGAACCTCCGTGTGCCACAGGTGCGGCCCTTAAAAGCAAAATAAAATAAACAACAAGGATTTACGGTATAGCACAGAGAACTATATTCAATATCTTATAATAACCTACAATGGAAAAGAGTCTGAAAAGTGTGTGTGTGTATACATATATATGTACTCATATATATATGTACACACTTTTCATTATATATAGTTATATATATATATATACTTTTCATTATACATATCTATGTGTGTGTGTGTGTGTGTGTGTGTGTGTGTCTGTGTCTGTGTGTGTATCACTTTGCTGTACACCAGAAACTAACACACCGTTAATCAACTATCGTTCAACAGGAGTTCCCTGGTGGCCTAGAGGTTAAGAATCCAGTGTTGTCCGTGCCGTGGTGGGTTTCAGTCACTGGCCAGGCAACTTCCACATGCCATGGGGGCAGCAAAAAATACCTGTGGTTTCATTTAAAAAGGAAATACATAAATAAATGCAACGGCGTGGCGTTCAGTCCCTCACAAGCTGTGGAATCAGCTGTCTTGTCTTCTTGCTGGTTTTCCCACCGATTCCATGAAGAAGACTTTGCTGTGGGCGAACACAGAGCCCTGTCTAAGAATTGTGTGGTGACAGCAACAAAGTGGTACCTTTGAGTGTGTGGTGAGCAGCTGTAAAGGGTGAGGAAGCAGGGTGGTCCAGGTGGGGAAAGGTTTGAAGAAGAAACTGTAACAAGGTCTATTTTTTTTTTGTCTTTTTGCCTTTTCTAGGGCTGCTCCCGAGCCATGTGGAGGCTCCCAGGCTAGGGGTCCAATCAGAGCTGCAACCGCCAGCCTACACCACAGCCACAGCCACACGGGATCCAAGCCGAATCTGTGACTTACACCACAGCTCACAGCAACACCAGATCCTTAACCCACTGATGGAGGCCAGGGATTGAACCGGCAAGCTCATGGTTCCTAGTCGGATTTGTTAACCACTGAGCCACGACAGGAACTCCCATCAGTGTCTATTATATTAGGAGGCTGTGCTCCCTGTGAGGGGCTTAGATCATTTGACTTAGCAATTGCAGTCTTCCTGGAAGGGAGGTCTGTTGGCAACTATTTCAGGGGGAGAAACCTCAGTTTCAGGAAGCCACAGACTTTGCCCAAGTTCACATGGCCTGCGAGCAGCAGAATCAGAGCATAAACCCTTAACTGGCTCTGGATTGTCTCCTAGCGGGTGATCTGTGCCCAGGGGACCGTGTCAGACGCTGATGCTCAATCCCTGGGGGGAGGGCTGTTATCAAGCCTCTTCCGCTGAGATCTTTGCTCAGCATCCTTCTGAGTATCCCTGATACTGAGGTTCAGACCCTTCTAGAATGGATGGCCAGATGCCCACTGCTACAGGACCACTGAGGGATTTAAAAAACTACCATATACATTTTCTTGTGCTCAGAACTGGGAGATTTGGATTTGTTGGGTCTGGGGTGGGGTCCAGAAACGTGAATCCCTATAAACGCCCCAGAGGCTTGTGGGGCACTGGGGGATTTGGGAACCATCTCACTTGAGCCTGATGAGCATGTCTGGTTGGAGAAACTCAACCTGCTGCTACGCCTCTAGTTGTCAAGCTCTAAAACAGACACTTGTGCTGCCAGGAGGTAAAGCTTTCGTTGTGACTCAGCGGCATCAGCGCACTTATGTGCCATTAACTGTGGCTCATGGAGGGAGTGTGACAATTAGGTTAGTGGTACAGACCTCCGTGCCTGCCTGCTCTTCACCCAGGGTGTGTGAGTGCCAGTCGGGGGTGGGGGTGGCACGGGACAGGTCTCTCTTCTTACGTGTGTGCTGGCCAAAGCCAGCAATCTCCTATGGTTTCCTGTATACCTTTCAAATCACCGGAGCAGGGCTAAGTACTGGCAGGACTGTGGCTCAAGAAGGGGCCGTGGGTTCTGTTTGTCCAGGGGAGATGGTTCGGGGAGCACGTGGAGGAGTCGTGTCATGAGACGTGGTGCAGAGCGGGGCTCGGCGGCGTCGTGCCTGAGTTTCAGGGCTGGCTCCCTCTTCTCTGGCTGTGTAACTGCTGTGTAGCCTAGCCTTGGCCTCTGCTCATCTTTCAGTGCGATTGATACAGTCCACACCCCACAAGGGTGGTTGTGGGTCAAGCATATAAACATGCAAGAGCTTAGCACAAAGTCTGGTGCACCCTAAATGCTGAATTCGTGTCTCCTGTGATCAAAATCATTATCTTCTACTCCTCTTCCTCAGCGCATATTTACAGAGATGAGACTGTCTGACTCGGAATTTGTAGAAACGGAAAAGACCCCTGAAGTCTCCTTAAAAAAAAAAAAAAATACAGGTAGGAGATGCTGCCGTGGCTCAGTGGAAACTAATCTGACTAGCATCCATGAGGTCGTAGGTTTGATCCCTGACCTCGCTCAGTGGATTAAGGATCTGGCGTTGCTGTGAGCTGTGGGGTAGGTCGCAGACACAGCTTGGATCCGGTGTTGCTGTGGCTGTGGTGTAGACCGGCAGCTACAGCTCCAATTCCACCCCCAGCCTGGGAACCTCCAATATGCCATGAGTGCGGCCCTAAAAAGACAAAAAAAAAAAAATACAGGTAAATCCAGAGGGAACTCTACCCAATATTCTGTGATGGTCAATATAGGAAAAGAAGCTGAGAAAGAATGGATGTGTGTATGTATGATGGAGTCACTTGTGTGCAGCTGAAAAGATTGCAACATTGTAAATCAACTCTACTTCAATAAAATTTTAAAAAATGAAAAAAAAAAAAAAACAACCCAGGTAAATCAAAGTGCCCTTAAAGAGGTTTTAAATTTCGTGCCTAGAAGACCCTGTTAATACGTATGCAAGTTATAACAACCTGAGAGAATGTTAGCATTCATGTCATCTTTGCTGCTTCAGGAAGCTTATCTGTGACACCTGTTTAGCGGTTACTCCTCATGCTAAAAGTCAGTTTAAATCTATTATACAAAGAAGATCCGATTGCCTTTCATTCCTGAAAACAGTTGGCTCAATTCAGATGTGAACATTTTCAGGTGAATGCAGCTCTGAAGTGTGACACCTTGAACAGGAAAATTGAACATCCAGAGAGCAACTCGCTCACTTGCCCCAGCCTTACCGAAAACTCCCACCTCCTAGGAAGGGAGCCGGCCCAACTTTTCCAGAGTCACGGTGGAGCCTGACAGATGGTCTAGTCCAAGGCGGCTGCTTGTGAGCAGCGCGCCCCCTGCCGGTGAGTCGGAACACTGCAGCCCCTTTCCGGCACAAAGATGTCAATGAAACTTTTCACAATCTTGAAACGATTACTCTCTCCTTTGGGGGGACTATATGTATTTATATAATAGATATATAAGAAACGAAGGATCCATATATTTATCTATCTCTCTGTGAATTTAGAAAGAAATCACAGAAGTGCTAGGAGGTAATGGAGCATCTGGCCAAGGGCTGGGTGGATGCTGGGCTGTGTTCTCTGCTCTAAGCTCCAGACTTCCCAGGCCATGCTCTAGAATTCAGTTTGGAAGAATATTCTTGACAGTGATGATAACAGCATGGGTTAGATGTTATACAGCCCTGCCCAGTGGGGCCTTGCCTGCTTAGCATATTTTGAGGGAAATGGGACAACATAAATATTAAGAAGCAAGATTATTAAGTATCATTTATTGGGATTTTTTTTTAAGGTCACACCTGTGGCATATGGCAGTCCCCAGACGAGGGGTTGAATCAGAGCTGAAGCTGCCGGCCTACACCACAGCCACAGCAATGTGGGCTCTGAGCCATGTCTGTGACCTACACCACAGCTCATGGCAATGCCGGATCCTTAGCCCACTGAACAAGGCCAGGGATGGAACCTGCATCCTCATGGGTACTAGTTGGGTTCTTAACCTGCTGAGCCACAACAAGAACTCCTGCATTTATGGGGAATTTTAAAGTTCTTTGTGTTCCACTATTATCGCAAATTGAAAAATGGGGAACATCTTTATTTGAGTGAGGATGAAAAGCTCATTCCCATTTTGGATAATGGAGAGCTCCAGTTCGTGGCTTGCTCAGGTCAGTAATTACTCAAATTACCCATGGAGACTGGATTCTGAACGCAGAAGCATCACTAATGCAATGAGGAAGGCTAAGCTGAGAACAAGCTTGTCCTTTGTGTAAAGGGTTGACGTTCTGGTATAAAGCCGACTATTATTTGCGCTGGAGCTGGCACAGAAGTCCATTCGCTCAGCAAACATGTGCTGGCTGCCTGCGATGTGCCAGGCACCGTTCTAGGTACCAGGGATACCCGAGAAAACAAAAGAGATGAAAACCACAAACCCCAAATCCCCTGCCTCGTGGGGCTTACACGGGACACAGCAGTGGTTCTCAGCCTGGGGTGCGTGTCAGGACCACCCGGAGGCCTTCAAGCACTCCCCCCAACCGTCTCCTCCCAGTTTCTGAATCAGTAGGTCTTGACCTATAGGGTGATGCCTATGCAGCTAGTCTGTGGATGACCCTTTGAGAAGGAACAGAACTTCTGCCTATACGGCAGTCAACAGGTGCAATGAATTGGGTGTGTGTGTGTCTGGGTGTGTGTGTGTGTCTGGGTGTGCTCCAGCTCCAGTTGTCTTGCATGTGTGCATCTAATCTCATTCAGGGCCGACATACCCCATGGGGTGTGTGTGAGTTGGGGTGTGGATGGACGAGGCAAGATCTGCCTCGTTAGCGCACACGGTGACGTATCAGGCTCCACGCGCGGCCTGACGCATGCGTAATTCCTTCAGTCCTCTTCGTTTTCCAGCATCTCACCGATGAGGAAAGCCTGGCTTGGCGAGGTTGCACAATTCCCTTCACGAGTACCGCAACCAGCGTACCTGTCCGGGTTCTCCAGGGAGCACGAAGCAATAGGATATCCATGTGTGTGGAAAATATGGGGATTCACTTTAGAGAATTGGCTCATGGGTGGAGCTTCTCTGTTACAGTCGCACGGCTGAATTCCTTCTAATCTGGGAAAACAGGCTTGGTGCTCGAGGCCATCAGGTGATTAGGCAAGGCCCACCCTTGCTTAAAGTCAACTAACCAATGGGAGAGGTTGACCACACCTACAAGATACCTTCCTAGCAGCCTGCAGCCTCGCGTTTGACAAAACGCCGGCACTGCTGACCCAAAACGTCAGCCATTACAGCTAGCATGGCTGGGACTCATTTTCCAGACCCGATCGGTTTGACCTCAGAACCACGCTGCCCCGGAGGCCTCAAGGATAAGGCTGAGCCGAGAAGAGCTGCCCATTTGGCTCTTACTGAAAGAAATGAAAACTGGGAAAACAAGAGTGATCAACCCACACGTGCTGACCGTTCACGCGTGCGTTTGGCAGCTGCCTCATTGGACAAGAGGGGGTTAGAGTCGCCGAGCTCTCCCCCCGCCCCAGAGCCGGCAGGTCGCCTTTTACGTCCCCACCCCCATTTCTAATCCATCAGCAAATGAAGGATTCATTGCAGCCGGGACCCAGCTCTTGTTTTTTCACGCCTGCACGTCCCTCAGAAATGCTGCTCCTGTGGAAACAGTCCTGATTCTCCTGCCCTGTTGTCCGTTCAAAGGGGCGAGCTTCCTTTTTCCCCCGGGTGGGTTCCCTTTTGGCCACCGTTTCTTACCAAACCTGTTATTTCCCTTAAGGACTTAGCGCCATCTGGTGGGGGAGCGGAGCTGTGCAGGTGTCTCCTCTCCCTGCTCTCAGAGGACATGCCTGGAATTGGCAGGTGAACCGGTCAGGGTGTGTGTGTGTGTGTGTGTGTGTGTGTGTGTGTGTGTGTGTGTGTGTGTGTGTGTGTGTGTGTGTGTGTGGTGTGTGTGTGTGTGTGTGTGTGTGTGTGTGTGTGTGTGTGTGTGTGTGTGTGTGTGTGTGTGTGTGTGTGTGTGTGTGTGTGTGTGTGTGTGTGTGATGGGTGGTGAGTGTGTGGAATGTAGGTGTGTTTATGTTGTGTGTGTGTGGGGTGTGTGTATAGTGTTTATATGGGGGGGTGTGGGGGGCACGTGGCATGTGTGAGTGGGGGTGTGTGTGTGTGTATACGTGTGTGTGTGCACGTGTGCACACGCTCAAGTGTGCCTCTGTTTGTCTTTCAATGTTGTCTTTCATTTTCTCTCTCGTGCCTGGCATTTTTTAGCACTCAGCCTTAAAAATACCAACCCTCAAGCTTTTACCATTCTGCGGTGCTTCACAGGGCATAAAATACTTCCCGTCCATCCTCATCTCATTATTTATAGCTCAGCTGCCCTAATGGGCACGGTGTGGCAGGGGAGGAAAATGCTGGAAGAATTGGAGTGACTTGCCTGGAAATGGAGGAAATTCTAGCCATTCTCAGGGCCCCAGCCAAGGCATTTCTGCCCCCCCAGAGCCGACCTTTTACACAGGCTAAGTGCTGGGGACACGGCCCGCAGCTCCAGTGTCGTCTTGGGCACTTACCCGGCCGGCCTGGCGCCTTTCTATTGAAGGACAGGTGGAGGACGCACCTGCGTTTCCTGGGGCCTGTCCCGTCATGACGTGACTGCATGTCTGCCACCTGCGCATCCAGATCAAGGATTTGAGCAAAGTGGCATCGACAAAGCTGCCAGCAAACGACTCAGGAGCCGCACCCCAAATAACTGTGGACGCAGACCTCTGGGAGTAAAACGTTTCCCCGTCCCCCGCTTGTGTGCCCTGCGGGAGGGAGGCGCCTGCGGTGAGACAGAGCAACGCATCCTCAGGAATCCATCCTCTGAGCTGGCCCTCTGTCCCTCTCCTTTGCTCCACATGTCTCAGCCTCTGGTTGCAGAACTGAGAGGAGGGGTAGGGTCCTGGGTGGGGGCGCGATCAACTGGAGATGATTGTGTGTCTTTATCAGCCTGGGCAGCCCTCGGAGGTGGTCCAGGCGTCTCTTCCTCGACCCACCGAGCACCTGTGCTGAGATGTCCAGAGTGGACTTGCTGCCTCTCCCTGAACACCTTGCTTTCATCCTGTGCTTCCTCTTCCAGGGAACAGCGCCGCGGTCCACCCAGGCTGGAAATTCGAGCATCGACGTGAACTCATCACCTCTCTCCTCCTGTCTCTGGATTCACTGCCAAGGTCTGGATCCTACCTCAGGCCTTGGCCTCTCTGGGTCTTTAGGGTGGGGCTGGGGGAGGGTCCTGATTTGAGACTATTTATAAACTCGTAGGCAGTGGCAAATGTCTTGACATGTTGGCTAAGAACATGGGAGGAGCGCTTCTGCAAGACTGAGGACCAAGAAGCAAGGAGTCTGCATAAAAGGCATGTGGATAGACCAGCGAGTGGGTGTGAAATTGACCATGACACACACAGCATGTTAACGTGCCCAGGAGAGAGCCCCTGCTAGGAAGGGGCTTCCACAAGTAAGCAGAATGAGCCAGCCAGTTGATGTCAGCCAGCCTCTGTCAGCGGCCCCACCACACGGACCCGTGTGGTCAAGGGACTCCCGGACGGAGGAATCATGGGGGCAGGATGGCCGCTCTGCTGGGACCCCACAGCTGAGGCTTTCACTTGCCAAGGCTGATGTAGGGACCAAAGAAACCCACTTCCCAGCAGAGGACGTGTCACGGGGGTGCACGACCAGGGTACTCAGTGGTCCCATCATGCATCCTATCACCCAGAAGCTGCTGATAAGAGAGGTGGACCTGCCTCTCGAGATGCAGCTGGAGACCCTACACCTGCGGCAGTCGTTGGAGATGAGGTGCTATATTCTTCCAGGTGAGATTCACACCCTAAATCCACAAAGACAACGGCTCAGGAATCGTGGGGCGGAAGTAGGACTGGTCCCACTTAGCATCACTCTCAGTGCCGTACAGATACAGAGGGCAAATGCTTCCGCCAGGGAACGCATCCGAAGAACTTCAAGCTACAGCTGCCATTTGGTCACTTGATGTGCTGTCTACCCAGAGGCTGGCAGGCGAGGAAAGAAGTCACTGCCGGTGGGGTAACTGACCCTCAGGAAAAAGTGGGGTCGTAGCTACAGAACGGAGGAAGGAGGACTATGGTTGGTACCCAGGCGATGCCCTGAGGCATCACTTGGTTCTCCCCTGCCCATTCTGCAGAGAAAACCATGACGCTCAGGAGCCATGGCTTTAGAATGGCAGGTAACCAGGGGCTCGAACCCATTGGGGGATGGCCTAGAGGGGCTTCGCTGAGGGTGCGGGAGGTTGAGGATGGGTGGCGGGGAAGGAGAAAAAGCCACATCCTCAAGGCCAGCCACCGAGGTGCGAGCTGCTGTCCACCCCACTTCCCTTTCTCTTGTAAACCTCCCCAGTCTCTTCCCCATTTTTGAAGCAGTGCAAGGGGCAGACCGCAGCGAGTGCTCTGCGACTGGCAGCGCCACCAACCCCCCGCTGCTGGGCACGTTGGCAGCAGGCAGCCCTGTGCCAGGTCTCGATCTCAGCTGGAGAAAGCTGCTTCGCCAAGTCATGTTCCCTCCTGGGTCAGGGGAGCTCACATCCTCACACTGGGCGATGCACGGGGATAAAAGCCTTCCCCCAGCCCCACCTTGGTGCAGAGCAACTCAGAAGGGCCATCCCAGCTCCAGAGCTCCTTACGGGACGGGCTGAGTCCCTGCTCCATCAGTACCATGGTCTAACTCTGCCCTCTGCCCAACCTGCTTCCTCCACCGTGCTCGGGACCAGTCCCCGTCATGCCCTCCAAAACCAGTGCTCAAGCCATAAGAGTCTTAGAGTTTGTTTCCTGGAAACAGGACCTGTTGCAATCACAACTGCTCCCACCCCGTTTTCATAGTGCAGCTCTTGATCTTTCAGAAAGCACCCATCTGATGCTGTCCATCTCATTAGAGTCCTTTAATGCTTCTCACTGCCCTTAATTCCGACCTCCTTAACCTGACTGCTGAGACGCTTTACGTGCTGCCTGTTCCCTCCGATGGTCACGACTGCCACCAACTACTGTCTGTTGCCACTGCCACCAACACTTTATGCAACAACCACACTGAGCTTCCTTCACTTCTCGGAACACACAGCCTCGATCTTTCATTTGCTTCTCTTGACCCTCCACCTAAGGCACCCTTAGGTCCCACCCTTGCCTGGAGGGTTCATCGTTCAGCTGTCAGATGTCACGTCTTGCTGTGAACAGTTTCTTAAACCTCTCGGAAGAGTGATAACATCCCGAACTTCCCCTTCTGTGGCTGTTCGCATACACTAATTATTTGCTAAGTTGTTTTTCTGTGTCACTAGATTATAAACCTCATGAGATCAGAGGCTGGTCTAAGTTTCATGTTGTATCTGCAATAGCCAGTACTGTGCGCGGTGCACAGTTGGTACTTTATAAATATTTCCTGAATAGCTCTCCTCTTCCTTCTCTTCATTGATTATAGGAAATTAAGACTTCGCTGGAAAAAAGTCCAAAAAAGACTTAGCACATAACATAAAGCCCGCAGACGCAATTCCACCGATAGACAATTTAAATTTTTTTAAAGTTAGTTCTTGACAGTTAAAAATAAGCCTGTTTAACATAAACACACAGCTTTCAAGCTACTCGAATGTTAAAACATCACTTTGGGTGATCTGGTGGCATTGGTTCCTCATTTCTGCCTGGTAACCACAGACTGGAGTAACACAGCCAGGTGGCACTGACAAGCCACTCGCGCCCGGCACGGCCTCCGTCACCGTCTGGGTAACGGGGTTTGCTGGCTAGTGTTTCCATATGCTTTTCTGCTGTTGCTTTGTTTGTTTCAATAGGAAAGTTAGATGCAACGCATAGGATATCTTTATCCTTCTCAAAGCCCTGAGAGCCCGTGAGTTTCATCTAGCCCACCTGGCTCTTTCAGGGGCGAGTCTGGGGCCCGTCGGCATTTCCACTTGCCACCCGGGAACAGCATTTCCCCGGCCGGCCGTAACCTGCACGTCTCCCTTTTGCAACATGCAGAGCGACACCCAGAAGAACGATTCCCCCGGCTGACGTCACCTCGACAACCCCCGGCGGGTCACCGTCCATCCCTGCACCTTGCCTGGCTTCTAAATCCACCGCCCAAGTTGTCGTGAGGCTCCGAATGTGGTAGTGGATGTGACAGAGCTCCGTAAACAACCACGAGTGTAAGTGAATCTCTTTCCCTGGCGACATGGTGGCTTTGGTTTTCTAATTGAGGTGGCAGATGGGGACAGTGGTTTCCTGTGGGAGTCTTATTTTCTCTCATGGGTTAAAAGAGAACTGAGACAAAAGCCAGTCCAGAAGCTACTGCCCCTCCCCCACTTTTTTTTTTTTTTTGGCAAAATAGTTTAACCAACTTATTTGTTATCCTTTAAGACAATCTGTATTGGACATTTTAAAGTTACCATTTTTTTCTCCTTTCAAATCAAGTAGCTAGAATGTTTTTAGTTTTTCAAGAGGGATGATTATTTCAGATTTTGCTAAGAAAGATATTTCCTATCTGAAAATTTGTGTACATATATTCACTTCTAATTTCTCAGTTTTTTGTTTGATTTTTTAGGGCTGGTTCTACGGCAGTTCCCAGGCTAGGGGTCAAATCAGAGCTGCAGCCACCAGCCTACACCACAGGCACAGCCCTATGGGATCCAAGCCGCATCTGAGACCTACACCACAGCCCATGGCAATGCCGGATCCTTAACCCACTGAGCGAGGCCAGGGATCGAACCCGAATCCTCAAGGATCCTGGCCAGGTTCGTTAACCACTGAGCCATGAGGGGAACTCCTAATGTTCCAGCTTTATTGAGGCATAACTGACACATTTATAAGATGTGAAGCGTACAACCTGATGATACGATACATTGTGTACACGTCGCGAAGGATTCCTCCTCTGAAGTTTAACAATCCGTCACCTCACGAATTTACCTCCTCCCCATGTTTTCTCTTTTGGGGGGGGAGGACAGTTAGAGTCTTACTCTGTTAGCAAATTCCAATCATATAAGACAGCGTTATCGACTATAGTTACCATTATCATACACTAGATTCTCAGATCTTGTATATTTTTTTTTCTTTTTCATTTTTGGCCGCCCCTTGGCACATGGTGTTCCCGGGCCAGGGATCAGATCTGAGGTGCAGTTGTGCCGCAGCGGGGGCAGCTCTGGATCCCTCACCCACTGTGCTGGGGATCAAACGTGCGTCCCACTGCTCCAGAGACGCGGCCGATCCTATTGCCCCACAGCGGGGGTGTGTGGGGCGGGGGGTGGGCAAGACCTTCACGTCTTATAACCGAAAGTTTGTTCCCTTTCACTGGTCTCTCCCTATTTCTCCCACCCCTCAGCTCCCACTGCTGTTTCTGAGTTTAAAACATTGTTTTTTTTACAGAGTAAGTGATACAGTGCAGTTTTCATCTTTCTCTGTCTGGCTTTTTTTTTTTTTTTTTTGCCTGCCCCCTTTGTGCTGAGCCCTGGAGGGACAGGCAGCTAGGAAGAGCTTCTTTGTGCTCCAGTCCTACGGGACTCCTGAATGGAAGCCTCCTGGTCCATCAGACCAGGTGTTTGGGGACCCATCTCCGGCACAGTGGCCTTAAAAGCTGCAGTGGCAGACAAGCCCACAAGCATCTTCCAGGGAGGCACTGGTGTTTGCACTGGTTTGGAGGGAGAAGCCCTGGCTCCCCCAGTCTTTGGGGAGATCCCAGCCAGTGCCTTGTGCCTGCTACATTAAAAGCCTGGCTCTCAGACAGCACGTTTCAATGTTGTGCAGATAAATCTCTTTCAGAGAAAGACTGAAGGATGGGTGATTTGCCTGCATCTGCTGCTAAGCCCCGGGGGGGGGGGGGGCGGGGGCACAGCCATGGTGCCTCTGTTAAAATGGCTTCTTTGTTGTAATCTCAGGAGGCTTCAGAACCTGAGCCCTGTGGGTTTTCAGGGCTAGCTGCTTGGGGAGCCCGTCCCTCTGCTGAACCCCAGAGGTAGGGTCCAAACCCTTGGCGTTTCAGGAGAAGCTGATGGTTGGGAGTTTCTTGACAACTGTAAGGCACAGTGCTGGGGTGGGTTTAACGGCAAGATGATGTCTCAGCCTTCCCTGCCTGCTTCCGTGCGGGGATTCTCTCTGTGGTTGGTGTGTAGGAGTCACTCGGCGAGTCTCTGGTCCCCTTCACCGCACAGTGTGTAACTCTGCAGGCAATTTTACTGTGCTTTGTTGTACTGCACCCACAGACATCATTTTTACAAAGTGACGTTTTGGGACAGCCCTACCTGCAGCGAGTCTACTGGTGCCACTTTTCCAATAGCACCTGCTCACTCTGGCCTTTGCGTCACATTTTGGTAATTCTTACAAGAGTTCTAACTTTTCCATTACGATTGTACTGGCGAGCTGTGATCGGTGACCTTTGATGCTGCTGTGGTACCTGCAGGCACCATGAACGGCGCCCACCTGAGACTTTGAACTTGAGGGATAAATCTGCGAGTGTTCGGACGGCGCCATAGACGAGTGCTCCCTGTCCCTCTCCCTTTCCTCAGGCCTGAGACATACGAACACTGAAATTAGGCCAGGTAACAACCCTGCAATGGTCTGTAAATGTTCACATGAAAGAAAGAGTTGTGAGTCTCTCTGCTCAAATAAAAAAGCTAGAGGTGATTGGCGTTCCCGTCGTGGCGCATTGGAAACGAGTATCCATGAGGATGCGGTTCGATCCCTGGCCTCACGCAGTGGGTGAGGGATCCGGCATTGCCGTGAGCTGTGGTATAGGTCTCAGATGCGGCTCAGATCCCTGTGTTGCGGTAGCTCTGGCGTAGGCGGGCAGCGGTAGCTCCCATTCGACCCCTGGCCTGGGACTTCCAAAGGCTGTGGGTTCAGCCCTAAAAAGCAAAAAAAAAAAAAAAAAGCTAGAGGTGATTAAGCTTAATGAAGAAGGCAAGTCCCAAGCCTGGACAGACTGAAAGCCAGACTTCCTACATCAGCTATTCAGTCAAGGTCTCAAAATGCAAAGGAAAAGCTCTTGAAGGAAATGTAACACATGAATGATAAGGAATTTAAACAGCTGTATTGCTGATGGGGAGAAAGCTTGAGTGGTCTGGATAGAGGAGGAAACCAGCACAACACTCCCTTAAGCCAAAGCCTAAGAGCACGGCCAATGCTCTGAAGCCTCAGAGGTGAGGAAGCTGCAGAAGAAAGGGCTGCATCTGGCAGGGCTTGGCTCACCAGGCGGAAGGAACGAAGCCATTTCCCTGACACCAAAGTACGTGGTGAACCAGCAAGTGCTGATGTAGGAGCTGTAGCGTTTCTCCAGAAGATGTAGCTACGCTCGCTCATGAAGGCTGTTACCCAAACAGCAGGTCACATAGCCTTCTCTTGGAAGATGATGATATTTAGGATTTTCAGAGTTAGAGAGGCGAAGTCAATGCCTGGCTGAAGAGCTTCAACGGACAGGCTGACTCTCTTGTTAGGGTTACATGCAGCAGGTGATTTTAAGTGGAAGCTCTGCTTATTCACCATCTGGAAAATCCTAGGATGCTAAGAATTATGCTCCATCTGCTCGGCCTGTGCTCTGTAAAAGAAGCAACAAAGCCTGGGTGATGGCGCCTCTTTTTACAGCGTGGTTTACTGAATATGTTAAGCCCACTGTGGAGACCTACTGCTCAGAGAAAAAGGTTCCTTTTGAGGCAGGAGATAGATGGGCTGGAGGATAGGTACTTACAACTGGCCTCTTGTTTACACTTCCTGAGGCAGGAGAGAGGTGGGCTCCTGGACAGTCATTTACAACCAGCCCCCTAGCAATACTTCAAGATAGAAATAACAACAGGCACAAGGCAAATCACTGGAACGTGTCTTCTGCGAACTCCTTAAACAATGGTAACGACAGGATCAAAGAGGGGCTGAGCCCTGCATGGGTGAAAGGCCAAGAAGTCACATACTTCCTATCTTCAGGGTCAGGGAGGCCCCAACTATACATGTGCAGAGAGCCCCACCTGGGTCAGAAAGGGAGGAGGTGCCAGGCCATAATAAGTCTGGATAACCTTGCCATCCTGCCTGGCTTTGGAATCCAGCTTGGCCAAAAATGTGCACACGGACCTGGGAGGGCCCTGGGTCTGGTCAGGTGCGAAACATAGAACAAGCTAATTGCCTAAAGGTGAAAAAAGACCCGGAAGAGCTGTCCTATATAAGTGGTTTAAACCACCTCTCTGGCTGCTTCTCATGCGGGGGATGCCCACACCTGCCCTCTTCCTTTGGGTGTGTGTCACTGCGCTGCTTCTGCCTTGACAAACAGACCGATTCTCTGGGCGCTCTCCCCCATGCCCAACTGTGTTTCCGACAATAAACTTTGTAGCTGTTTTTAACAGTCTTTGCCTCCTTAAAACATTCTTGCTTTCAACAAGGGACATGAATCCCAGCAATTCTGCTTGTAGCCTTTAGCTAGTCTAGTGGCTGGGATTCCTGGTTTTCACCCAGGCTGCTCAGGTTCAATTCCTGAGCAGAGAATTAAGATCTCGCTTCAAGCCATCACTCACTGCTGTCTCTCCAAGTTCACTTTCAAGATATTACTGCTCATTGACAGTGCGCTTGGTCACCCGAGAGTTCCATGGAGACACACGAGGCGACTTGTGTTGTTTTCACGCCTGCTAACACAGCATCCATTCTGCAGCCCAGGGACCAAGGAGTCATTTCAACTTTTAAGTCCCACTACTTAAGAAATACAATTGGTAAGGCCATACCTGCCCTTGATAGTGATTCCTCTAATTGACCTTGGCCAAGTAAATTGAAGACTTCTGGAAAGGATTCACCCGTCCAGATGCCGTGAAGAGCAATCATGATTCAGGGGAAGAGGCCAACATATCAACAGTCACAGGAGTTTGGAAGAAGTTGATTCCAACCCTCATGGATGACTTGGAGGCGTTCAAGGTTTTAGGGGAGAAAATCCCTGCAGCTGGGGTGGAAGTAGCAAGAGAACTAGAACTAGACATGGAGCCTGAAGATGAGACTCAGTGGCTGCCATCTCATGAGAAAGCCTTATGAGTAAGGAGTTGCTTTTTTTTTTGTCTTTTTGCTATTTCTTGGGCTGCATATGGAGGTTCCCAGGCTAGGGGTCGAATCCGAGCTGTAGCCACCGGCCTACGCCAGAGCCACAGCAACACGGGATCCGAGCCGCGTCTGTGGCCTACACCACAGCTCACGGCAACGCCGGATCGTTAACCCACTGAGCAAGGGCAGGGACCGAACCCGCAACCTCATGGTTCCTAGTCGGATTCGTTAACCACTGCACCACGATGGGAACTCCAGGAGTTGCTTCTTACGGATGAGTAAATAAAGCTGTTTCTTGAGATGGATTTTTTTTGTGTCTTTTTTTTTGTTGTTGTTGTTGCTATTTCTTGGGCCGCTCCTGCGGCATATGGAGGTTCCCAGGCTAGGGGTCAAATCGGAGCTGTAGCCACCGGCCTACGCCAGGGCCACAGCAACGCGGGATCCGAGCCGCGTCTGCAACCTACACCACAGCTCACGGCAACGCCGGATCGTTAACCCACTGAGCAGGGGCAGGGACCGAACCTGCAACCTCATGGTTCCTAGTCGGATTCGTTAACCACTGCGCCACGACGGGAACTCCTTGAGATGGATTTTACTCCTGGCGAACATGCTGTGAAGATGGCTTAAAATGATAACAAAGGATTTACAATATTACCTAAACCCTTGATAAAGCAGTGGCAGGATTTGAGAAGATTGACTCCAATTTTGAAAACAGTTCCGCTGTGGGTAAAATGCGACAGAGAAAACTGTTCTCGGAAGAAGACTCAGTCGGTGTGGCAGACGTCATTGTTGTCGTATTTTGAGAACCTGCCACAGCCGCCCCAACTTGAGGGACCACCACTCTGATCAGTCAGCAGCCGTCAACAGCGAAGCAAGACCCACCACCAGCAAAAAGATTATGACTTGCTGAAGTCTCAGAGGATAGCATTTTTTTTTTTTTTAGCAATAAAGTATTTTAAAATTAAGTTGTGTATTTTTATTGGACGCAGTGCTACTGCCCACTTAATGGAAGACAATAAAATGTTTACTTTCATATGCAATGGGGAACAAAAAAATTGTGTCTCACTTTATTGTGGTATTCACTTTGTTGCGATGATCTGGGATGGAACTTGCCCTGTCTCGGAGGTGTGCCTGTATGTTTTGTGTGTCTGTGGGAGGAGGGGAGCTCAGGAGCTCCTGCGTCCCTGCGGCGCGTCTTGGTCCACCCCCTCCTGCCCTGCTTGCAGCTTTCCCAGCTTCATGGGGAGGATGGACCCATGGGATGAAAGAAGGAGCTGTCATTCATTCGGGAACATTTCATGCGTGCCTCCTATATGCGAGGCACTGGGGTTGTAAAGACAAAACAGGTATGGAGCTCCCTGGCGGCTCATCAGGTTAGGATCTGGTGTTGTCCCTGCTGTGGCTTGGGTCACTGCTGTGGGCATGGGTTTGATCCTTGGTCCCAGAACTTCCACATGCAACAGGTGTGGCCAACACCCCCCCCCCAAAATAAAAACAAAACAAAACAGGTACAAACCTTGCACTAAGGAAGTTGAGAATTTTAGTGAAGATACAGAGAAACGATATTTCAGAGGGATGAATGTATAACAGAGGTGCGTGTAGTTGTCTGAGAGCTTGGAGGAGGGAGTGGGGTGGCTGCATGGAGGAGGTAACATATGACCTGGGTCTGGAGGTTGAGTAGGTGCTTGGCAGGCAGGGATCAGCAGAGTCCCATGAGATGCTGGATTTATTCATCAGAGGGAGAGCAGTCACTGTTCCCAAACTGCCTTGATCAGGTGCAGCCGAGGAAAAGACTAAACTCTGGCGGTCTCAGTGTGCCTTCCGTGGAGTTGGGAGCATACCATCCACGGCTTAGAGCCCCTGGGAGAGTGAATTGATTGATGTGGTTTACAAGAGCAAGTGTTTACTTATCAGAAAGCCTCCAGGGGAGCTATGTGGAGAGCAACCCATTGGACAGAACTAAGCCAGCACAGGCAAGAAGAAGCAGATGGAGCTGGACTCTCATTAGCCTGTGATGGATTGATCTTCTGTCACTGTTTTCCCAAACCCCCAGCACTTTCAACTTAAAGCTTGTTCAATATTTTAAAACCAATTTAAAACCAATTTTGGGGGTTGCTTTGGAAAAAAAAAAGTTGCATTAATCAAAAAATGCATTAGGTTTATGGTCAAGCAGCCTAACGGATGGGAAAAGCTTGATTGGGCCCCAGGAGACATGGGCTGGGTAGTATAATATGAAAGCACAGAAACCGCTCAGCCCTAGAGGGAGATGGTGCAAGTAGCCCCAGATGGCGAAAAGGAAAATCCTTCCACACGGAGGGGACTGAAAGGACATCTGAAGGGGGCTAATGAGGGTTTTTTGTTGTAATAGCAACATTCACACAATGAGGACCCATCTGATGCCTTCTGTCCCAAGGGGGAGGCTGCCATTCGATTTTTATTGTTAGATGTTCGGAGGGTCATCCGGTTAGATTTGGGGTCAGTGCGCTTGCAGAGGGCATCCATGCGGAGGTCACAGCTCTTTGAGAGAAATGTAGGCAACAGAAAATAAACGGGTTCTGTTTGAAGACAAACCTTTTCATTCTCTTGCCAAAAGGAACCGGCTCTTTCCATTGGACGAAATAGCTTGTGGGGCTCCTCCCTTTCCAGGTCCAAGAGTAGCTATGGTTGAAACGAGGACCCTGGAGACACAGCACTCCAGCCCCAAGAGAGTACACGGGTCGCTGCGTTTTCTTTCATTCCCTCCTCCGCCCTGCAGGTAGAAAGCTGAAATCCACAGGCTGTGATCCTTGGGTCCCCTGCGGCTGGCTTTCCATTGGGTGTGGCCAACGGGAGACGTTAGCAAGAGACCAGAGGGTGGGAGAGAGGGGTCCCCAAGGTGTCTGTCCTCACCCCTTCAGGCCGAGGCAGTCACGCTGGACTCCGATTTTGGTTCTTGCGACCCTTCCCTACCACGGTAAGTCATCGGCGACCCTTCAACTAAAATCTCTTCACGTGCTCATCGGGGGAGAGCTCTCTCTTCCGCGGGACCCTGAATGGATCAGACACTTGGAAAAAATAAAGCGGCAGCAAACCCCCTCCATACTACTGGCCTTTGGTTCGCAGGCAAGACTGGCAGACTTTTCTAGTTTGGTTGGTCCACCTGATTTGTTTTCAAATAAGAGGCATGTGAGGCTGGCCCAGGTATCTGGAGCTCCAGGCAGGAAGGATGCTTTTTTCAGAGAGGTCTTGCTGTAGGGCCATCTCTTTCTGAATTTTCTCTTGAATAAGGCTGTCTTGAATTAATGATTCCTTCTCTGAATTCCCATCATATTGATTGTGCAACATTTGTGGCATCCTATAAACGTAAATTCCACGAGAGCAGGGACTGTATCCCCAGAGCCTATAACTTATTACAGATGTTTAATACCCAGGCAGAATATTAACGCAGGTAGTTAGTGTTGGATACATTCTTTGATAGGGATATTGATAAACATCTGTGGCTTAAGGGCTCCAGGGAGTAACACCTCCACAGGCCTTGTTTCATTACAGGAAATGTACATTCCCCACAGGCTGTGTTTACTACAGGAAATGCAAAGCTCTACCCACTCCTCAACTGATAAAAAAAGGAATGAGAGGAATGGCACCTTAATCTAAGGAAAGAAAAGGACAAAAAAAAAAAAACCAAAAAAAAAACCACACCAAAAAACACACAAAAACCAAAAATCAAAAACTTTCAGGATATTTCCAACCCCAAAAGCCCTATTGGACAAGGACTGATAGAGGTAACTGAACAAGGCCAATGGGAGAAAACCACATTTTTCTGGACCCCACATTGGTGTCCCTCCCTGCCTTTAAGAGATTAAAATCCCTATAGGACAATAAAGAAGGGGCTCTTGTCCCCCCTCCCAGCTGTTCTGGGAGCTATTTGCTTTCCTTTAATAAAGACTTTGCTAGCTTGCTGCCTGTGTGTTCGTGGAGTTCATTCTTTGACTGCTGTGAACAAGAACCTGGATTCCGGTATCATCTTTCCAGTATCATCACTGTTTATTGAATGATTGAAAGAATGTCACTTTCTTTATAGATGCCCCTGTGGAAAGAGAATGTTGCCTGCCATCCCAGTAAACAACCCATGTTGCCTGAACCCAAGCCATTGGCCTCTACAGCTGCCCCTCCCCAACAATGCTAGACCCACCCCCCCAAGGGGAATCCATGATGGAGAAAACCAAGAAATGTTTCATGATCTGGATACTGGCCCTAGACAATTACCATGCATGTCTAAGGAATAATTCCAAAGAGCCCAGGCTCTTGCATTTTCCCATATCCAGTAAAGCATCAAAATCGTTAACTTGAGAGGTCCGTTTTGCATGATCAGCAGTAATCTTTTGATTTCCACTACGTTTTCTTTTTTTTCCAGTAAAAACTCCTATATACCCTGGCTCTTTTCTTATCTCTTCGGAGCAGTTCTCAGAGCTATTCCTGAGAAGCTATTACAGGCTATAGTCCTCAGGAACCTCCCCAGACAAAACTGAACTCCCAACTTGTAGGTTGTGTGTGTTCCTTCAACCCGTACCACCATCACGCAACAACCTTCTCTCAGACGTCTCTGAACCAGATCCTGTCTTGGGGAGGCAGGAATGGATGGAACGGTCTAGTTGAAGAGTCTTGCCACTCAGTCCATTCGGTGCCCTTTCGGAATATTCTTTGTCATCCTTATATCCCATTGTCCTGTTGACAAACTCTGACCCACCTTCCATGACTCGTCTGGGGAAGCATTATACAAAGCTATGGTCACTGAACTTTGTTGTAGCAAATTCTTACCATGATTTATTTCCCTCGAAGTCTCCCTGATGCCCTTCTGCAGAGAAATGTACTTCTCTGCATTTTCGCAGAGTCCAGCAGGATGCCGGGTCTGCGCAAATGCTCGATTTAATGACTGCTAATTGATGGGGTTTGCAGACACCCTGGCCTCTAGATACTGGCCATTGGCCCTTAAGGCAAGCGCTAACTTTCTCTCTCCCTCATTTCTGGGTGGCTTTTCTTCTTTTAATGTGGGGCCGCCTCAACCGTTAATAGCACATTGTCTGCTTCCTCTAGAATTGGGGGGATTATTGAGTGGATCACGCCCCTGGAAGCTTCAGGATAAGCAATGCTCTGATTTCAAATAAATAGACGTTAGGGTATCGTGTAAGGCTCTGTCCGTGTTTATTATAGCTGGAGCATCAGGGTGAAAATTGCTGGAATAAACCCATTCCCCAACAGCCTCAGGTTCCAGTCTGGTCTAGACCTCTGGCCCCGAGGCAGGGGAGGTCTCAGGGTCGTTATTACTCCTGACAAGAGGGCCTAGTGAGTTTGCATTTGAATTCCCCCCCCCCCCCCCCCCCCGCAACTTCCAAGCTAAAATAAATCCACAGACTAAGAGCCTTTGCTGCCTCTTCTATAGAAATGACAATTCAGTCCTAAATCTCCCAATAGGCTCAGGGCCAGCATTTTAGGAGCCGCTGAGAAGACCTGAATTCACTAATTATGTTTCTTTAGTTACGCTAATGTTGAGTAAATAAATCCACAAAGCACCTTACAAGGATTCCTTTTATTATGCTCTCATTTTAGCATTTTTAAAATTCTAGTATTTACAATTCTGTACTGTGACATTAAAATTGCTCTGGAATTTCTATGTCTGGGTATGAGGTTCCTGTCAATAAAATGACTAAAGGATGAGCAAATTCATCAACGGTGCTCAAGTTTTTACTCCTGTCCCTTAAGGTTTGGCTGATCATAATTAATAAATAAAAGAAAATGTATTTGCATTTCCCTAAGCCTGATCTAGCACAGCACAGGGTAAGGCTCAGTACACACGGTCTTTACCTAATCAAGACTGAGAGATGGTTGAGCAGAGTCCATGAGACTGTAAACAGCCCTTTGCAGGAAACTGCCCTCAGCAGAAAACCCCTTTTCTTGTCACTTTAGCAAAGCTACATTGTAACTAATGTTTTCTTTTTCTTTTTGGGCCACCCCATTGAGGCACCATATACTAACTCAGGTCTGGAGTGTAGGAGCGCGGGCTCCACGCCTTCTTTGATACGGCCATTGATGAACATTTGCGGCTTAAGGGCTCCAGGGAGTAACCTCCCCATAGGCCTTGTTTACTGTAGGGAGTGGCCCTGCGCCCAGATGGACATCAATCCCTAACCCCCTGTGACTCGGTTTACTGGAAGAAAAAGGCAAAGAAACCATGAGACTTACGGGACATTTCCACCCCAAGACCCCTATTGGACAAGGACTGATACAGGTAACCTGGCGAGGCCAATGGGAGAAAACCACATTTGTCTTGGTACCCCCTCCCCCATTTTTAAGGGATAAAAGCCCCTATAAGACAATAGAGAGTGGAAGCTCTTCTTCCCCCTCCCAGCCTGTCCTGGCAGCTGTTTGCTTTCCTGTAAAAAAGACTTTGCTTGCTTGCTGCCTGTGTGTTCACCAAGTTCATTCTTGGGCTATGCGAACAAGAACCTGGATTCCAGTGACATCCTTCTGGCATCACCATGGCATACGGAGTTCGAATTCCAGTCACAGGTGCAGCTAAGCAACACCAGGTCCCTTTTCCCACTATGTGGGGCCTGGGATCCAATCTGCGTCCAAGTGCTGCTGCTGATCCTGTTGCGCCACAGTGGGAAATCTTGTAACTAACTTTTAAACCAGGCACCCCCATGCTCTACTCATCTCTGGCCCCAGTGAACCTATCAAATCTTGTTTTTTCTAGCTTTTTTTTTAGGGCCGCACCCATAGCATATGCAGATTCCCAGGCTAGGGATTGAATCAGAGCTATAGCTATCAGCCTACACCACAGCCATAGCAACACTAGATCCAAGCCTCGTCTTGGACCCACACCACAGCTCATGGCAATGCCGGCTCCTTAACCCACTGAGCCAGGCCAGAGATCGAACCCGAAACTTCATGGTTCCTAGTCGCTTTGTTTCCTCTGCGCCACAATGGGAACTCCACTGATCAAATCTTTTGATCACACAACATCTTGCCTAACCTGTAGGTTCTGTCTGTAGATCAAAGAAGTGGAAATGAAGAATCAGATGGAAACGGAGAATCAGAATTAGCAGACGCCGGGCTCTCTCCCCGAGCTTTCCCTCCAGTTATCTCCCCGACACGCTGTGTCAACAAACCGTGTGAACGAGACGACGTCGAAAGAGGGATCGCAAGAAGTCAGCGTGAGCCTGCGGCAGGGGAGGCGACTGCTCTGAGCCCCCATCTCAATGACTAACTGAGATCATGTCCCTTCTCCCTTTTTTTTTGGTCTTTTTTTGCCATTTCTAGGGCTGCTTCTGCGACATATGGAGGTTCCCAGGCCAGGGTTCTAATCGGAGCTGCAGCTGCCAGCCTATGCCACAGCCACAGCAACGCAGCATCCGAGCCTCGTCTGAGACCTACACCACAGCTCATGACAATGCCAGATCCTTAACCCACTGAGCGAGGCCAGGGATCGAACCTGCAACCTCATGGTTCCTAGTCGGATTCGTTAACCACTGCGCCACGATGGGAACTCCCCCTTTTCCCTTTAAGAACTGTCACGGCTGAGCAGAATCTTGAGAGATGGTTTTTGGGGACACTGAGACCACCATCTCCCCAGATTGCCAGCATTCTTACAAAAAGCACTTTCCCTCTCTACAGCTGCCTCTCGGTTACTGATTTTCGGGTGGCGAGCAGCCGGATTTGAGTTTGGTGACAGTACTGCTAAAAAGACCAGTAATGACCTCCTTGCATCGTACAATACTTCTACCAGGTCACTCACACAGATAGTTTTCACCAAATCATTTAAACAAAGGCACTTTTGAAAAAAAGATAATGTGAGGTCAGTTTCGATTTCCCTGATTTGGAGATGGTTAGTGCTTTCTCTCTCTTTTCTAAAGACCCCTCTGTTCATGCCAGGCTCCTGCTCCTGGGAAAAACTCTCATGGAAGAACCAGCAAGCCCACGTGACCAGTAGGGAGTCTGTGTCCCAGCCCCGAGGAAAGGAATGTTTCTGGAGGGACCCATGGATGGGTGGCTGAAGGCTGCTAGTCTGGTTCTTCTTCGTCTTTTTTTTTTGTTTTCTTTTTAGGGCTGCACCCGAGACATATGAAGTTCCCAGGCCAGGGGCATCCATCACAGCCACAGCAACGCAGGATGTGAGCTGCGTCTGTGACCCACGCCACAGCTCACGGTTACGCTGGATCCCCAACCCGCTGAGTGAGGCCAGGGATCGAACTCCCGTCCTCATGGACACGAGTCGGAATCATTTCTGCTGCGCCACAGCGGGAACTCCTGGGTCTGGTTCTTACTGGTTTCAGTTGGAACCTGTGAGGGTCCCCGGAGACAGTGCTTGTCCCCGACGCCTACCTCGAGCCCAGCTTTGAGGAAGGAAGCGAACACTGTACCTGAGCCACCGCTGCTGAGGCCTCAAACAGGGCGCTGCATTCGCCTTCATGGTATGACTCCTTACAGTCCCGGCAGAAGACGAGCTGCAGAGGAACACACGTGGGTTAGAGGGGGGCTTGCCGGCCGCCTTTGGTCACCGCACAGTTTTTCTCTTCCAAGCTCGTTCCAGTCACGCCTCAGACGAGGGTGATGGTTTCTGAGGCAACTACTCTTTGCAAAGAGAAGTAGCATTTTATATATTTATTTATATATATACAGTTCTTTCTCAGGCTGCATCCGAGGTGTATGGAGGTTCCCAGGCTAGGGGTAGCCACCAGCCTACACCACAGCCATAGCAACACTGGATCCGAGCTGCGTCTGTGACCTATACCACAGCTCATGTCAATGCTGGATCCTTAACCCACTGAGCGAGGCCAGGGATCGAACCTGGGTCCTCATGGCTACTAGTTGGGTTCATTAGTCCCTGGGCCATGATGGGAACTCCAAAGTCTAGTTTATATTTTGATGGCATTGTTCACGCTTTACTAAAGAATGTTCCAAGCCCTGCAGCGGGGTTTCAAACATGAATGAGGGACCTTTCCTTTCTTTAAGCTGTTTCTAGCCTAGCAGAAGAGATAGACATGCAAAGAAATACCAGTAGCCAAGGGTTGTTGGTGTTAGAATACGACGAAAACAATTTCAGTCAAGAATTTCGTGTCTAATGTGTGTTTATCTACCTAAAGGGTTTATGTATCTATGTTAATGGACTTGTTTTTGTACGAGAAGCCCATTATGAAAGAAGAAGGCACTGTCATGGGTTGAAAGACGTAGCTGCAAATTCATAACCCCCAGCATTGCAGCATGTGACTGTGTTTGGAGATGGGCCTTTAAAGAGGTAAGTAAGTGACATAGAGTGAGGTCTTTAGGGTGGCCCAGTGCAATAGGACTGGTGTCCTTATAGAGAGGATTGGGAAAGAGACACACACAGCCTGACAGTGACCTTGGGAAGGTCACTGTAGCCAAGGAGCGAGGCCTCAGAAGAAACCAACCAACCTCACTGCCCCCTCGTTCTCAGACTCTGCGCCTCGCGAACTGGGAGATTACGTTCCTGTTGCGCGAGGCCCTGGCTGTGCGGTGCTGTTACCGCGGCCCCGGGACGCTCATGCAGGGCTGGCGAGGATCTTCTCGCCCGGAGACCTTGCCCCTTTCAGAATCAAGTGCCCATCCCCATCTTACAGAGGAGGAGGCTGGGGAGCACCTGCTGGGCGAGGAAGCGGTCTGGCGGGCGTCTGGGAGCGCGGGGCCCCTTCAGAACATCCATCCTCATCACCAGCCCTGCCCTAGAGGCTGCTGTGGTGGCCGATGCGTCACTGGCATCTCCTAAAGCTGAGAACACCCTGTATGCCAGGCACGGTTGTAGCCGTTTGGTATATGTCATCTCACGGACCCCTCACGATGGTCCTATGAGAGAGTTATCATGGTTTTCCAGGTTTTTTCAGCAGAAACTGGGGCGTGGAGGTCAAGGTGTTTGTCCCAAGGAGCCGTGGTTGGCAGGTGATGGCATGAGGACTCCAGCCCAAGGTGTCAGGCTGCAGAGCCCACCCCCTCGGCCACCCTACCTAATCGCACAGCTGGAGAGGAAGCTGACTCCCTGGAAAAGTGGTCCTTCCGTGATCACTTCCTAGGTGGGGAGTAACGGCTCTCACAGCAGACGCCATGTGTGCAGATGATGTCCTACCGGGGGGAGAGCGTGGGCAACAAGCACGGCGGTTTTCGAGAACAGGTGCAGCGTGATCGGGTACCCTTCGCACCGAGAGGCAGGCTCTCTGTCCCTTCTGCTTAAACCTGGGTGTGTGGACGCTTGGCCAGTGACATATGGTAGAAGTGACAGTACGCCTCTCTTGGGGTCTAGGCCTTAAGAAACAGGCAGCTTCCACTCTCTGTCTCTTGCGACACTTGCCCAGCCATCCCTGAAGAGGTCCACGTTTAAGATAAGACTGATTCCTGGAGTTCCCGTCATGGCTCAGTGGTTAACGAATCCGACTAGGAACCATGAGGTTGTGGGTTTGATCCCTGGTCTTGCTCAGTGGGTTAAGGATCCAGCGTTGCCGTGAGCTGTGGTGTAGGCTGCAGGCGCGGCTTGGATCCAGCGTTGCTGTGGCTCTGGCATAGGCTGGTGGCTACAGCTCCGATGAGACCCCTAGCCCGGGAATCTCCATATGTTGAAGGAGCAGCCCTAGAAAAGGCAAAAAGACAAACAAACAAACAAAAAAAGACTGATTCCAACTGCTAAGCAATCCCCCAAAAAACACGGTATAGAAAAACCAGCTTTATCCCCAAATGCATCCCTAAAACGCATCTCCACTCGGCCTTGCCTCAGCATCACAGCCCATCCGAGGCATCCGTTCCTTCATGCTGTCTCCACCATGGAGACAGACTCCGTTCCCATGGTCAGTTTCTTGTTTTAGCAACTCATCTGAAAATTATTTTAATCTCAGGACATAACAAAGAAGAAAGACGAGTATTAAGTAAGAAAAGGGTCTCTTCTACAGACAACCTGTCCTGCCAGGGCATCCAGAGCCTTACAGCCTTCTTATCTCCTCTCACAGCAAAGAGACGGAGTCAAAGTTTCAGGCTGGTGGGAGACGGCTGTGTCAGGATGGCCTTCACACAAACCACCATAGCACTGGTTTTAATGTCTGACATCTTAATTGTCCCTGAATTGAAAGCTAATCCAGTGGAGATCCTTCTTGAGGTTTTTCTTTTTCTTTTTAAGGGACCAGCTCCTCTTCGGGTTTGTCTCACATTCACCACTCTGCTCTTAGGTTGAAAACTGTGAGCTGCACGGTTCAATCACTGAGAAGAGCTTACGGGGTGAGTTCAGCCCACCACTTCCCGTCGAAGCAAGTGTGATCTCTTGGCGTGACAGGGAAAGCGCTGCACATCTTATTAGCTCGCGGATGAGATATAAAATCAGTTTCATGGTAGAGCAGCACCCCGGAGGTTGATCAGTTTGTCAGAATAAATAGGCCTTTCCTGACACAAAGACATTAAATTTCCTCTCATACCAGTACTGCAAAGAATGGACTATAAAAAAAAATAACAGAAAGAAAGAGCATATAAAAACTAAACCCTCACCACTCAGTATAGCAACCGGCAAGCCAAAGCTGAAAGAATGTGCTAGTGAGATAATCTAGCATTAATGCACCTGTTAATTGGCTTCTATTCAGAGAGTAGAACTTAAATTTAGATACATCGGGCCCTGGGCTTCCTCATTAAATACCTCAAATCTGTCTCATATTCAGAAATATCTAGAAGGCTGATTTGATCTAGAAATATGCTCAGGTTTTTAATTAAGTTATTCAGAACTTAAGACTGTCAACCAGGGGATTGTATAAATGCTCATGGAGGTCCCATCGTGGCTCAGTGGTTAACGAATCTGACTAGGAACCATGAGGTTGTGGGTTCGATCCCTGGCCTTGCTCAGTGGGTTAAGGATCCGGCATTGCTGTGAGCTATGGCATAGGTCACAGATTGGATTGGATCCTGCGTGGCTGTGGTGTAGGCCGGCAGCTACAGCTCCGATTCGACCCCTAGCCTGGGAACTTGCATATGCCACAGTTATGGCCCTAAAAAACAAAACAAAACAAAAAAATTGATTAAAAAGCAATACCTATGGGCTATATTATCTTAGCTCCTGTGATGTTAGTTTCACACGTCAACTTGGCTAGACGGTAGTCCCCAGTTATTCAATCCAACACTAATCTGGCCCTTCAGTGAAGGTATTTTGTTGGTCTATAAGGCCTATAGTCACTGTGAGGAAGGGAGAGGGTTCTAGATAACCTGGGCAGTGCGGATTCAGTCATTTGAAAGTGTTTTTTCTTTTTTTTTTTTCTTTTGCCATTTCTTGGGCCGCCCCTGCGGCATATGGAGGTTCCCAGGCTAGGGGTCGAATCAGAGCTGTAGACGCTGGCCTACGCCAGAGTCACAGCAACACCAGATCCAGCCACATCTGCGACCTACACCACAGCTTATGGCAACGCCGGACCCTTAACCTACTGAGCAAGGGCAGGGACCGAACCTTCAACTTCATGGTTCCTAGTCGGATTCGTTAACCACTGCGCCACGGCGGGAAATCCTGAAAGGTTTTAAGAGCAGAAATGAGGCTTCCTTAGGAGGAAAGTTCCAGCCTGTTCTTCCTGGCAGCCTCCCTCTGGATTCAGGACTTGCCCAGCCAGCCCCACAATCACAGACGCTGTGATTCCGTCCACTTAAAAATATGCACAACCTAAAAGCTGAAGTTAAGTTGTATTTGGGGCAAAATGAGGACTATAGCCTGGGAGGCAACTTTTCAGATACAGCTCTGCAAAACCTCTCCTAAGACGGAGGGGAAGGTCAGCGTACATGTGATTTCGGTGAAAGGGGAGGGGGAGGCGCATGCAGCCACACATGGTTTATAGAAGGTCACTGCTAGTCTCGTGAAGGTCACTGCTGGTCTGGAGGAGCAGATGTCACCAGGAAGGATTTTAGGGCCTTTCTAGATATGAAGAGATACACGAATTGGGCTCATAAAATCTTCTCCTGAAAATATCTAACTCTTTGAAGACCTGTTCTGCCAGTTTTCCAAGCACACAGAACAAGCCTCACTCTCATCTCCACCCTGAACTCCTTTCAGGGGGTGTTGCGGGTCAGCGGCTGCAGTGGCTCATGATTCAATCTGTGTAGAGGCGGATGGCAAGGGCCAAATTCCAGCTCACAATTCCCTGCAATCTCTCTCTGTCTATATAGATATTTGATAGAGAAGTATATAAATATATAAAAATATGTACTAGATATCTAGTGTAGCTATAGATAACTATTATAGCTATAGATACCTATAGATGTTTATTTATAGATATTAATCTATATATTTATAAGTCTACGGGGACTGCTAAGCATGTCTAGGTATCTACATCTAGATTATCTGTATCTGTATTTATCTCCTACAGATTGTCTCTCTGGTGAAACCCTAGCTGATACACCTCAGCTCCTCTAGAAAACATTTTACTAAGTCGGTTTATTTTTACGAGGTCAGTTATTCTTTTGCAAAAGGACAGATGTAAAGACCACAAGAATTTGCATGTTACCTGTTATTTGAAAAACTGTAATTTAAATCTTTTTCACTGTTTGTGTGTTTTTCTATTTAGGGCCACACCTGTGGCCAATGCAAGTTCCCAGGCTGGGGCTGAATGGGAGCTGCAGCTGCCGGTCTACACCACAGCTCACGGCATGCTGGATCCTTAACTCACTGAGCGAGGCCAGGGATCGAACCGTCATCCTCACAGATACTAGTCGGGTTCATAACCCACTGAGCCACAATGGGAACTTCTCCCTGCTGTTTTTTTTAATTTATTTTTTTAATTTTTATTTTTGTCTCTTTCTTTGCTATTTCTTTGGGCCGCTCCCGCGGCACATGGAGGTTCCCAGGCTAGGGGTCAAATCAGAGCTTTAGCCACCGGCCCACACCACAGCCACAGCAACGCAGGATCCGAGCCGCGTCTGCAACCGACACCACAGCTCACGGCAACGCCAGATCCTTAACCCACTGAGCAAGGCCAGGGACCGAACCCGCAACCTCCTGGTTCCTAGTCGGATTCGTTAACCACTGCACCACGACAGGAACTCCTCTCCCTGCTGTTTTTAATCCTGAGCATCCCCAGGACGATTTGTCTTAGAACTCAACACCAGGACCAACTCAATCATCCCAATAGCATGATGGCTTCCCTTTACTTGACAATGAAGCTGGTGAATCAATAGGTTTTTCTCTTTGGAGTAGCTGCAGGTAGAAGGTTGGTGCCAGACCTCTCACTTAACTTTAGTAATTAGCTCATCCCAGATGAGGTATGTAATTTCAAAATAGCTACTCAATAAGGGATAAGTTCAATAGGACAAACTTTGTTTCCTGACAAGTAATCGCTAAACTATTCCTTGCCACTCAAGTCATATTTTTGCCCTGCAATTAATATGTATTGAGTGTTTACTCTGGGGGTGAATAAACTCTTGGACCTGGACAACATATAAAAGAACAGCATATTGTAATACATGAAACCATACAGTGAAATTTATATTTTTCTAAAAAATCAGATGCAATTTAGTGTTTAAAAGTGAAGTCTTTTGGGAGTTACTGTTGTGGCTCAGCGGTTAACGAATCCAACTAGGAACCATGAGGTTGTGGGTTTGATCCCTGGCCTCGCTCGCTGGGTTAGGGATTCGGTGTTGCCGTGAGCTGTGGTATAGGTCACAGACGTGGCTCGAATCCCGCGTTGCTGTGGCTGTGGCGTAGGCTGGTGGGCTACAGCTCCGATTCAACCCCTAGCCTGGGAACCTCCATATGCCACGGGTGCAGCCCTAGAAAAAGACGACCAAAAAAAAAGTAAAGTCTTTTGGAGTTCCCATTGTTGCTCAATGGGTTAAGAACCTGATATAGTGTCCGTGAGGATTCGGGTTTGATCTGGTGTTGCTGTGGCTGTAGGGCGGCAGCTGCAGCTCTGATTGGACCCTTAGCCTGGGAACCTCCATATGTCGCAGGTGCGTCTGTGGGGAAAAAAAAAAGTAAAGCCTTTACAGTGAGAGTGACTTGAAGTCAGAGGCCCCCTTCTCTGTCATTTATTGTCTATGTGATCCTAACATCACTTTGCTTTAGTTTTTTGCATCTGTAAAGAAGAAATAATAAGATTATCAATATTTTACCTAGTTTCTGGCCCATAGCAAACATGAGGAATGGTTTTTTCATGGAGTTACAGTGTTTTATAAGCCAAAAAATTCTATGGAAAAGTCAGGTGATAGTGAAGCATCTTGTTCACTGAAGCACGTCTCAGGATACTGACAACCACTATTGCTCTGTGAAGCCCTGAGTGAGACGGAGGACCTCCCGGGACCTGCCCAGGTTGTCACCTCCCCATAAGCGCTGTAGAGAAAGAGATGCTGATCTTGCGTTGCTCTGCGGAGGTACCATCACTGTCATCCCCTCAGGAAATCCCGTACCACCTACCATAGAGTTAAATGAACGTCCCATCATGCTTATCATTGAGCATCACGGCAGTAGCAAAGTCTGTTGTTGACCGATGCCTGAATGCAAGATCCCACCCGCCCGTCATGGAGACATTCAAAAGAGGTCTGAACATTTTCTCTTTGGAAGCAGGAACAGGAATCAAATGAACAGCTTCCAGTGCAATCAGAACACGCGCACGTGGCTGCTACTCAATAAAGCTGAGAGCCGGTCGGTACCTACAAGTAATGACCCTCAAAAGAAGGGTTAGATCCTTGAAGGGGAGGGATCTCTGTAGGAAAGCCTAAGCTTCCCTGTGCCTGTTTTCTGTCACGACAGCCTCTATCACAAAAGCATTTTATTAGGTGCCATTTATTTTGCTCCCGTGGGCTCTGAAGTTCTGTGTTAAAAGAACAGGAGACAATCAAATAGATTCTCAGGACCCCTTAGTAGAGTCGAGGGAAACGTCAAAACCAGGAAGCACACGTGTGTACTTTGGGAATAGATGAAATATTTTTCTTTTAGGTAGACGGCTTTCCAGAAGATGGCAGCAGTGATATATGAGATGTGACCCCAGCGTGTTAAACCGATCAAAGGCGTGAGGCTCCCCGTGGGGTGACTGGCTGCTGATATATGCAAAACTCGTTCTGACAAGACAGTGCCGCAGAACGGAACCCGTGTTAGATTATAATGCGCTAAAACACAATTTTGAAAAGAAGAAAGTCAGGTTGTTTCCTTTCAAGTACACGACCTCTTAAAATCACACGATCTCGTGGTGGGAAGCAATCTTAAACTGTGCCCTGCTCTACATGCAAACAGACTAAGACTGTCTCTTAGCATGCAATCTCCAAATGGCTGAAAATAAATTATCTTGAGGACAGTGAATAGGGCTCCAAAGCTAAATTCTTCTGTATTTTTTCGAGTTCTACACAAATCATTGAGGATGGTCATATAATGTCATCGAGGGTCCCAGAAAATACGGTGACATCTACAGCCCCCATGCCCTGAATTATTTTCGTGGTAGGTGTGCTACCCTGAAGAGCCCCTTGTTCTCCTTGGTCGAATTTCCCCTCTCGGGAGCCCTTAAGAGAACTCTGCCCAAGTGTCATGACCTCATCCGTCCAAGTATGTGCCCACTCCGTCCTCTGGCTGCACAGACTCTTAATTTATACACTTACTGTAAGTAGGATCGAATGGAAAACTCTATATCACCATCTGCTCAGAGCCAGGGACCTATTAGAAAAGATGAGCTCATACAATGAAGAGACCAACTTGCTCGCAACAGGGCTGAGCTTGGAATCTTAAATTAAGCAAAAGGAGCCTAATAAATGCTCCAGATCGTGGGGCTGGTGCTTCTGGAGAAGAGACTGCTAGGAACTGAACTGGCCAATCTAGAATCAGAGACAGAACTAGTTGAACTTATTTAAACATATTTATAGTTGTTTTTTTACTTCAATAGAAATAGGAAAAAATATTTATAGTTTCAAATTTAAAATACTTACTGGCCATTTATTTTTCCTTTTTTAAAAACAGCTTAGGAGTTCCCTTCATGGCTCAGTGGTTAATGAACCTGATAAGGATCCATGAGGATGCTGGTTCAATCCCTGGCCCTCGTTCAGTGGCTTAAGGATCCTGTATTGCTCTGGCTGTGGCGTAGGCCAGCAAATGTAGCTCCGATTCAACCCCCGTCCTGGGACCTTTCATATGCTGTGGATGTGGCCCTAAAAAGCAAAAAACATAAAAAAAAGGCTTAATATTGAGGTATAATATACATAGTCATGGGTTTTAAAAAAAGTTAGGAACTCCTGTCATGGCTGAGCAGTAATGAACCCGACTGGTATCCGTGAAGATATGGGTTCGATCCCTGGCCTCGCTCAATGGGTTAAGGATCCAGCGTTGCTGTGAGCTGTGGTGTAGGGTGCAGACGCGGCTTGGGTCTGGCATTGCTGTGGCTGTGACATAGGCTGGCAGCTGCAGCTCTGATTGGACCCTTAG
The DNA here is from genome assembly GCF_016906955.1 of Phacochoerus africanus. Lineage (NCBI taxonomy): Eukaryota > Metazoa > Chordata > Mammalia > Artiodactyla > Suidae > Phacochoerus > Phacochoerus africanus. The sequence goes on along the minus strand of NC_062545.1, from coordinate 6,712,022 downwards.
CCTGGGAACTTCCATGTGCCACAGGTGCGGCTCTAAAAAGAGAAAAAAGAATAGTTTATTTTCGAGTGGATGATACCTGCACTCATTCAAATTCAAGAGGTGTAAAAGGCAAATGGTGAAAAATATGTCTCCCTTCTTCCTTGGTCAGCTTACAAAGCTCCCCAGAGACAATGGCTGTCACCTGCATGTAGAAATGCTCTTTTGAGACTACAGATGGTCTATATGCGTTATGGAAGGTGCTTTTTCATTTAATATGTTATAGTCTGCTCTGTATCAGTGCCTGTTGAACAACCCTGGACGGCTGAGTTCTAAACAGCCACGCATTATTCAGGTTGATAGATGGATTGTAATCCATTTAAGCAGCATTCCCATGGCTGAGCATGTAGGTCCTTTCCAATATTTTGCGAGGCTACACAAAGCCGTAGGGAAAGGCCTTCCTCGTAGGTCATTTTGCTCATTTTGCACGTGTGAAAGGAAATCTGTAGCATAACCTTCTAGAAGTGAAATAGCTGGATCAGAGGGTGTGTGAAGTTTAAATTTTGATTGCTTCTGTGAGCCTGCTCTCCATGGAGCATGTGCTGGGCCCGGGCCCAGTCCTGAGGGGTGTGAGGGCCGGCTCCCGTTCCCGCCCCCCGCACGCTGTGTCACCCACGAGAGCCTTTGTCAAGCAACGTCGCGGAGCGGAAAGAAGCTCTAGCTCACAGCGCGTCTGCTAAGACCTCCTTTATCCACGTTGCATCACTGCAGAAACACGCTCCTGGCCCGAGCAAGAGCTGAGTCATGTTTGAGTCTTGTCCAGACAGCTGGACCAGGTCAAGAGTGGCCCGTGGCCACCATACCCCAGTCCCAGCCCTGTTTCCCTGCTCCTCCTCCTCGGGCTCTGAGAGAGAAGGTGCTGGCAGCCTGTCATCTCTGGGCAGGCCTGAATTTGTCCTGCTGACCAGAAAAGGAGTCCAAGTGAATTTTAGGTTTAGTGACTTTAAACACTGACAGCCAACAAGCTGGAGGCCCAGGTTAGAGAGAAGGAAGCAGGAGACGGGGGAGCGTCAGGTTCCGTTGCCCAAGTTTAGGCTGTGTCCTCGGCCTTAACTTAGCGCAGCATAGACTCAGCACCACAGCGAGGACGGCAATGGGGGGGCAGGGACCCTGGGGGGCATGACAGGTGTGATTTATGGCAGTGATCCTTTCTCCCTAAGCTCACTTCCTGTCTCACTCTCTCTGCTGTAAGGATTTTTTTTTTTTTTTGCTTTTTAAGGCCGCACCTGCGGCCTATGGAGGTTCCCGGGCTAGGGATTGATTTGGAGCCGTAGCTGCCGGCTTACACCACAGCCACAACAATGCAGGATCCAAGCTGCATCTGTGACCTATGCTGCAGCCTGCAGCAATGCTGGATCCTTAACCCACTTAATGAAGCCAGGGATCAAACCCCCATCCTCATGGATACCAGTCGGGTCGGAAACCCCCCGAGCCACAATGCAAGGACTTCAAAGGATTCCCGAGATGCTGCCCCACCCCTGCCTCCGCAAGGCCCAGCTCCCCGCCTGCCTTCGCCAAGTTCATTCCTTGTTGCCAAAGGCTAAAATAGGGTTTGGCCACAAGCTGGGACTCTGGTAAGTGTTTGATGATACTGTTTGCAGTTCATCTAAATAAACTTCTTGGCAGGTAAATTTCTGTGTCAAACCAGAAATTCCAACATCTTGCAAGGCCGGCTTGATTTTGCTTGCAAACCAGCATTTCCCAGACCTTATGGAGCATTTGGCTCTTTCCAGAATCGGAGCACTGGTCACAGAGCATCAAATTCAACACCACTTTCCAATATTGCCATTCATTAGCGGACCCATTCAAATATTGCCATTAATTAGTGAACATGTTTGAATATGGCCATTCATTAGTGAAATGCACAGCATATGTCTTCTATAATTTTTAGCTGGTCTCTAATCCTCGAGACCTTATCACTCGCAATCTGCAGCAAGGCACTAGACTCTGCAAAAATGATTACACCACGCCAGTCAAAATACGAAATCCCAGCCAGATGGCAGTTTGAGCCTAATTTGTCCCACATGCCCGTGGGCACCTCCTGCTTGCTGACATAGCAGGGGAAACGGAATGCATCCCTTGAACACCTGAGCCCAACCCCAGGCGACTCCGGGCGGGGTCGGCTTCCGAAAGGGGGCCCGTCGTGTTGGCAGCACCCACCCTGGCACCTCTTAGAGACGCTTCTCTTTGGAGGTGTTGCAGCTTGTCAACGAGGGGTAAATCAATCAAAATTATGTATCAAAACTTTGTCGTGTGTTGGGCAGGTTTACAGTGGTCTTGGGTTCCTTTCCTCTCCCTACAGCCTTAGCTAAAAAGGTCAAGGTGTTTTTCCTGCCAGTACTGTCCTTTCTTATCATCCTCTATTAAGTGTTTGTCTTTCTCTATGAAATTATTCTCAGATATCCTCTCTTCCAAACAAAGAGGATTTGTGTCTCTCTTTTTTTTTTTTTTTTTAGGGCCACCCCTGCGGCAGATGGAGCTCACTGCAACACTGGATCCTTAACCCACTGAGCAAGGCCAGGGATCCAACCCGCATCCTCATGGATGCTAGTTGGGCTCGTGACCGCTGAGCCACAGCAGGAACGCCCAAGGATTTGTATCGTACTCCTTCCTCTCTGCTTCCCCAGATCCAGGGTCCCTGTCTGTTGCCACGTGCCAGGCACTTATGGGAAACCGAAGAGCGGGAGGGACAGCCCGCAGTCCGTCAAGGGCTGAATCCCAGAACCCCGCCTGCAGAAACTTCCAGAGAACAGCTCAGGGTGGGCTGGGGCTGGCGGCTGTGGCATTGGCTTTTCTGCCCCTCACATTCCATTGGTTCGAACATCGGGCAGTCCCTCCCCTATCTGCTCGCAACGTGGTCAAAACTCCCCCCACTTTTAACCTCCCTCCTGAAGGGCAGTGCTGCCTGCGGGCAGATTTCCAGGTGTCGAGGGAGGAGTCGCTTCAAATTCCACTCAAAGGGATTATTGTGGAAAAGACGATTGGAATAAAAGAGCAGAAATTCAAAGAGTTGATTTGAGGGGGCAAGAAGAGTAGGGGACCCAGGAGGGGACACCTGCCTGGGGCCGCCCCTCCTCCTTTCCTGCTCCCTCACTCAGAGGACACCCTGTCACCCTTAAATGCTCAGCGAGGACCTCACCTTCTCCCAGAATTCATCCTCTTTATACGGCCAGGGCTCACACAGCAGTTGTCAGGAGGCAGGAGGGACAAACACGTGTCAAATGAACAAGACATTGGAGCTGGGAAATGGCAAACTTCTGAGAAGCATGAGGTTAGCCCAGTGTCACGGGAATCCAGCCGTGATCAAGTCAGCCCCGGGGGAAAAAGGAGGAATGGGACCAAGACCTTTCAGTCCAATGATGCGACTGGTAGCCAAGGTCGCAGAGGTGAAGGTCTAGGGAGGATGGAGCAGAGAAGGCTTCACGACAGATGGATCTGAATTGGCTCGAAAACCGAACAAACAATGGGAGAACGAAGATGCTAGAAGGAGATGGGGGGGTTCCCATTGCGGCTCAGCAGTAACAAACCCGACTGGTATCCATGAGGATGCGGGTTTGGTCCCTGGCCTCACTCAGTGGGTTAAAGGATTTGTCATTGCCCTGAGCTGCGGTGTACGTCACACATGTGGCTCAGATCTCGCGTTGCTGTGGCTGTGGTGTAGCCTGGCAGCTGCAGCTCCAGTTTGACCCCAGCCCGGGAACTTCCACATGTCGTGGGTGTGACCCTAAAAAGAGGGAGAGAGAGATGGTGTCAGGGCGGGAGGAAAGCCCTACAGAAAGTCAAGACCAGGAAAACCTAAGGCTTAAAGGCTGTGATCTAAAAGGACCCGGGAGGCACGATCCTGGGACAGCAACTTGCTGATGAGACGGGTGTGAGAAGGAGCTCATGTCTGACGGGTGGGATGCCGGCTCCTACCTTCTGGAGTCCAGGGGAACTGGAGGGTTAAGGATGGAGGAGGCCCGGAATGGCCACTGTCACCAGGAGGGACCCATGAGTTGAGGACGCAACAGATGGAACAGCACCAACCTCTGGTTCCCTGTGACTTAAAATGTGCCCCAGAGCAGCAGCAGCAGCAGCAGCAGCAGCAGCAGCAGCAGCAGCAGCACCTGGGAGCTTGGGGCAGAATCTCAGGTCCTGCCCAGAAGTGCGGAATCAGAATCTGCATTTTATTTTATTTTATTTTATTTTTGTCTTTTGCCATTTCTTGGGCCGTTCCCGCGGCATATGGAGGTTCCCAGAATAGGGGTCCAATCGGAGCTGTAGCCGCCGGCCTACACCACAGCCACAGCAACACCAGATCCAGCCACATCTGCAACCTACACCACAGCTCACGGCAATGCTGGATCCTTAACCCACTGAGCAAGGCCAGGGATGGAACCCGCAACCTCATGGTTCCTAGTCGGATTCGTTAACCACTGAGCCACGATGGGAACTCCAGAATCTGCATTTGAAGCGAGATCCCTGATGAGCAGTATGCACCCTGCAGCTTAGAAGCTCTGCTCTAAGAAGAGCATTTACTCACCCCCAATTTACTGACCCCGAGGGCATTCCAGGCTGTGTAAGATATAATCTCCAGTCTCAGTTTACCCCTCCCTCTTTTACTCCTCCCTCCCTCCAGGCGTCCCTCTAGCTAACAAGTGTTTATTGCCAACCTACCACGTGCAAGGTGCCATGCTAGGCAGTGGGAAACTCGGGCTTTCTTCTTGACCCTATTGAGTGTGTATGTTCAACTGTGTCTCAACTGTCGTGGTGGACAAGGTTGGAGGGGAACACACGACATGAGCATCCACAGCCAGGCCCTCAGGCTAGGGCTCCAGGAGGAGATAAGCAATCAATTGAGTTTGGTCAAATACTGGGTCCCCGAATGGTGCTCATTCCAGCTTTGGGACAGTGCAAGTGCTGGGGGCTTCCAGGGGAAGGTGGGTCTTTTCACTCCGGCCACTGAGTTGGAGGTGCTGGGGAGGGGTCCGGGTGGGGACCAGTGGAGCGAGGGTCAGGGTGGGAGGCGTGGCTCTGCAGAGGCTGTGGATTCTGCTGGGGTGGCCGAGACTGGGGCTGCCGTGGGCTGGCTGCTCCAGCGGTCAGACTGAGCCAGGCTGGGTGCCCCGGGGAGTGGCAAAACCTCAAGCACCCACAGCACAGCTCATTAGAGAGTCAGGCACAGGGCGATGGGGGCAAACACTCACTTAGAAGATCAGTTTTGGACAGTGGGATTGCATTGCTAATAAAGCCCAGCAGGAAGAGACTCTGCCAGTGTCATTCTGCAGGCTTCTTTTTTTTTTTGGTTTCTTTTTAGGGTGGCCCCTGTGGCATATAGAGGTTCCCAGGGTAGGGGTCAAATCAGAGCTGCAGCTGCCGGCCTACACCACAGCCACAGCAACGCAGGGTCCGAGCTACATCTGAGACCTACACCACAGCTCACGGCAATGCTGGATCCTTAACCCACTGAGCAAGGCCAGGGATCGAACCTGCATCCTCATGGATGCTAGTTGGGTTCATTTTCGCTGAGCCATGCCGGGAACTCCCCTTTTTGCCTTTTTGATTTGGGACCCATCAGCAAAAGGACCCAGTCTAGAACAGAGCTGTCCCATAAATACAGGAGTAATTTGAAATGTTTTAGTAGCCACATCGACAAAGTAAAAAGGAAACAGGTGGAACACATTTTAATATTTTATTGAACCTACTATATCTAAACTCTATTTTCAACATGGGATCAGCATAAAAAGGGTTGCTATTTTACATTTTTTTTTTCCACTGAGTCTTTGAAAGCTGGTGTGTATTTGAGAGTCACATCATCTCATTTCAGACCAGCTGCCTTTCAAGCGCTCAGCTGCCTCACGTGGTTGGTTGTGACCTCGCTGGAGAGCGAGGCTCAGTAACTCTCTAGTCTGAGGGCTACTTGGATGAGGTAGGGGGCCCGTTTAGGAGCCACAGAAGGAAAAGAAGCAAAACACCCTCCATATGGCATCAGTAGGGAGGTCAAGGTGAGGTCGGGGACAAGAGACGGTAAGAAATGAGCAGTGTTAATGGAAATGAATTTGCTTTTTTCCCTAATAAAGGATGCTCTTTACCTTTAGTCTGTGAAAGGATGTAGGAGAGAGATGCAGAAGCAGAAAGAAGAAAATGTGGAACTCTCTACATACAAAGATACCCTATGAATTTTCTTTTCTTGTGAGTTATTTGTGAAAAGAGAGTAAAAAAAAAAAAAAAATCAGCATTGACCTGAGTTATTGTGTCTTCGGGTGCGTGATTTACCCGCTGATGCACTTTGTCAAATCTTGTACCAAGAACCGATAGCGTGCAGACCATTAATCGGGGAGAAGACTGTTGACCGAATTGCTGCAAACGCACGCTGGTTGTTAATGTCTGCGACCCTCTCTTTCCTTTAAGTGACAACGTGGGATGACCTTAATAAATGTAAAGCCATAGAAATTCATAATCCCACTCACGTCAGTTTGACCTGGTGTGACAACAGCCTTCTAATTTAGCCGACCCAGTGTTAGGGGCTTCTGCTTTTAGGTGTGAGGAATCGGGCTGGCGCCTCGGGTTTGTAAATCTCAGTCCACAAGATTTTAGGGGAGGACTTTCGTTTGCAGTGGTTCAGAGAGATCCTGGTGGATCAGGGAAAGGTCCCCCTACCAAAGACCAGTTACCCCGAGGCACTAAAGAATTCATGTTAAAAGTTAGAATCATGCTCTACCTCTTTCCACTTTTTACCCTGGAATTCAGGAACTCACGGGTGACAGAAGTGGGTGCTAATCTCAACACGTTCCTGTCACCCCAGGAAGTGCTTGTTGGGCACGTGGCACAGGAGGCCCAAGGCCCATCATCTCCTACCTAAGGTTCTCCTGCCCCAGGACCTGTGCCCTCAATTATTATTCAGGAATAGCCCTGCTCGAAGGGGAAGAGACGGGTCTCGGGATGGAATCTGGGATCTTTGTTCACGCACCAGTCCACGCGGAGCGGAGCCAGGGAAGGGAAGGTGGAGCCCCTGCCCCCATTAAGCTCCCTGATAGGCATCGGGCCCCTGTGAGCAGACAATGGGGAAAGCCCTCCCACGAGAGAGCCGATTGCCTCTGAGGCCCTGGCAGCGGCCCCACTTCCACCAGGGCAGCACCAAGCCTCCCCAGGCAGCGTGTGAGCACCAGATAACGCCCTCCCCAGGGGTGCTGTGAGCAGAGCGGATGCCCAGGGCCTTCGGTGACCTGAAAACCGTTATCTCCCAGCCACACGCACCTCTCCGAGTCTTGCTAAAGTGCGAGGTAAAATCCAGGCTTACAAGACTATCCCTCCCCGACTGCCACCTATTTTTTTTTTTTTTCCCTCCTGATTTTATTGCTTTGCTGAGGAAGTAGAAAGCAAGCTAATTAAGGAGCAGCGAAAGAGCAAGTGCCTGGACTCGGTCTCGGAGCTGCTAAGATCACAGCCGATTGCAGGAGAGTGAAATGAAATGTCATCGCCATCGCTGCCTCTTAACCAACATCTCTCGGTTCTGGAGCTCGAGAGACGCTCATGAAGCTGAGTAACAGTGAACAGAAGCGTGTAAACGGCGCACTTTTCGGCACCCCCTCCTCCCTCTCTATTTGGCGGCAGAGACTTCAGAGCCCTGGGGCCCTTAGAGGGGGCACGTAGCATCTTTAGGATGGAGTGGCTCCCCCTCTCTTCCGGCATATGGACATTCAAAGAATATTTTTAGGGATAATTATAAAAATTGAACACCTCATTCTTAGAAATCCCGTTTTTGCCTGTGACTAGAATCAAATATTCAAAAGGCTAAGAGCTCCTAAAGCAGCTTGGCTGCCATGATCCTGTGGGGAGACAGCCAATGGCTCAGGGCTCAGTGGTTTGGGATGGAATCATTTCCTGTTCTAGAAGCTTCTGTGGAGAGGCTGCGATGGGCTGGGCTGTGTGGGGCGGGGCCAGGAGCACAGAGGAAAAGACACCTGCGCCCTCTCCTTCCGGGCCTCCCCGAGGTCCCCGTTGGCCCAGCAAACCCATGAGAGCGGTCCTTGGATTCTTGAACGGAAGTCGCTCCGGACAGATCCCCTGATGGCCAAGCCTGGGTTGGCTGCTCCTCTGGCTGCTCCCCAGCCCCGCACCTGCTCCTCATTCCCAGCACCTGCACCAGGTGTTTCCTTACCCATCCTCCTCTCTGGGCCCAGGTGCCCTGAGGGCAGGGGCTGGGTGGTCCTCACTCAGGCGACCTGAGCGCCACCCTCTCCAGCACTCGGCCCAGAGCAGGTGCTTAAAAAGGTTTATTCGATAAAGGAGGAAAGAAGGAAACTGAAAGAGACTTGGGCAGAGAATGACACTATAGCTGGAAAATGCCGTGACAGGGCTGGACCCAGCCCGGACCAGGGGGTGATCTGCTCTCCCTGCAAGCCTGGCCAAATGCCATAGCCTGGTGACCCTTCAGTCCCCGGGGAGGACAGGATGGACTGAGATGAGAACAGGACGGTCCCACATGCGGCATCAACACTGTCTGTGTCCACAGGTCCAGCTAGAGCCTGAGCCTGGGTGCCTGCTGGCCTCAGGGACCCTGACGACCTCAGCATGTTCCAGTGAGTTAAAGGCCACAATTGGGTAACAGAACTGTGCTGGATCTCCTGCTGTTTGCTGTGCCCGTGAGCACCCATTTCTACGACGCCGGGTCCAGAGGGGCTTTTCGGTAGGAAAGGTGTCATGAGGACACAGCTCATTCGTCGTGAAAAAGCCTAAGGGGAAAATGCTTATTTCGAAGACGTCCCATGACCATGGCCGTTTCCCCCCCCGCCCCCCCCCCGCCACAGAGAGCCTGACCCTCCTCCTTCAGGGCTGGAGCAACAACTTCCAAAAAACATGCAAAATGGTAATCCTGAGCTGGGTTTCCAGGACAAAATATAATCTCCTTTGGATTCTAAAAGAAATGGAAGGAATTCTTCTCCTATTGGGAGGATCCGACAGAGACTTTTTTTTTTTTTTTAAGTTCCATTGAAGGCAGGAGGATTGAGTCAGTGAGGAAGCAGCTTCTCGCCATCACCTTCAGCTCTGTGACTCTTTACCCTGAACAGTGACCTGTGTCCCACGTGTTCCACGGCCTCCCCTTCGGTGCAGACCGAGAGCAGATGGCTTGGCGGGAAACTGGCTTGTCACACAATGACAAGATTTGCCGTGGGATTTGGGAGGAAAGCCCATTAATTGTCACGTGTGGTCATACGCTCACGGACTTCTTTTTTGAGATGGCAGCTCCTTTGTGTGGCAGCCGTAGCTGTCACCGAGTGCCTTTCCTTGGAGGCGGGCCCACCCTGGTCATTATTTTTGGCTGTTTCCTAGGGGACAGGAATGGGACCCAAGGGTCCTCAGGGACTCGAGGCCAGGCAGGCTCCGGTGCTGAGCTTCAGGCCCCTGGGCGAGCTCGGAAGGTGAGAGGATGGCGGGGGGTACCTGCAGGTCTACACCCGTGTCTTCAACATGGCAGTTACAATAGCGGACTTTTTTTTTTTTTTTGCTATTTCTTGGGCTGCTCCCGCAGCATATGGAGGTTCCCAGGTTAGGGGTCAAATCGGAGCTGTAGCCACCGGCCTACCCCACAGCCACAACAATGCGGGATCCGAGCCGCGTCTGCAACCTACACCACAGCTCATGGCAACGCCGGATCGTTAACCCACTGAGCAGGGGCAGGGACCGAACCCGCAACCTCATGGTTCCTAGTCGGATTCGTTAACCACTGCGCCACGACGGGAACTCCAATAGTGGACTTTTTAAAAGTGGATGTTTGGGAGTTCCCGTTGTGGCTTAGCAGTAACAAACCTGACTAGTATCCATAAGGACTTGAGTTCGGTCCCTGCCCTTGCTCAGTGGGTTAACAATCCGGCGTTGCCGTGAGCTGTGGTGTAGGTTACAGAAGCAGCTCGGATCCCGCGTTGCTGTGGCTCTGGTGTAGGCAGGTAGCTACAGCTCCGATTCGACTCCTAGCCTGGGAACCTCCATATGCGGCGGGTGCGGCCCTAAAAAAAAGGCAAAAAAAGTGTCTATTCCTGTCAATCTTGAAAAGTACACTTTGCTCTGCTGAAGGGGGCCGTTAAGTTAGTCTCAAGGATCTCAAATGAGCCTGCATTTGATTCGGGTTCAGGTTGGGAATAAACCTCAAACCAGAGAGGCTACAGTCAACAGTCTGTGGATGGAAAGGACCCTCGCGACCTCCAGCTTTTATTTTTTTTTTCGCTACAATTCTTGCAATTTGACTTGATAAAATCTTGCAATTGCAATGAAAGCTTCCCATTAATTTTTAGGTCATAAAGTTTGTTTGGACACTTTCTTAAAGGAAGCGGATGCTGCCATGGGCCCGTTTTTGCTATTTCTCAAATCCATCAAAAAAGTAAAGTGTTGAAGTTCTTCTTTCTGGAGTGAGATGTCGGCGCAGGGTCTACACTGCTGTCCCAATGCTGACATCACCCGGATCTGACAGGACTTCCTCCCTCCCTCCTCCGACCTGTCACCGAGGTCACAATTTGTAACATCGGTAACAACGGGGCTGGGGCTTCGAGTGCAACACCTCACCAACCAAAGAGCCTTCTTGGTATTTGCTCAGAGGAAGTGCCTTTCAGGCTAATGACAATAAACTGACCTTCAACAAGCAATTTCTCAACTCCTTTATCCCCAGTAATTTCCGCTGCACCTGGGCGAAATGGATCCCTCTCTCTCTCCACGTTCAGGGATCCGCACTGAGGCAAGGCAGGTACGACTTGTTTCTGTCACTCTCTGCTCCTCCCCTGCACCGCGCCCCGCTATCAGTGAGTTCTGGAATCTGCAAATCTGTAATCATTTTTCAGAGGCTGAGTTACAATGCCAGCACAACTACGCCATTCCCGAAGAGCAGGAAAATGCAGCCAGAACTAAGGAAGAATGTTTAGGCACTGGTGTGAGCCGTGGGACAAAACTTCCTGCTTTGTTAGGGATGCGATGCACTCTGGCTAACTGAGGCTTTAGCTTCATTTGATATGTCAAATAAAATGGACTTAAAGATATATATATATATATATTTTTTTTCTTTTTAGGGCTGCATCTGTGGCATGTGGAAGTTTCCAGGCTAGGGGTCGAATCGGAGCTGCAGCCGATGGCCTATACCCCAGCACCTTGGGATCCAAGCTGCATTTGTGACCTACACCACAGTGCATGGCAACACCAGATCTTTCACCCACTGAGAGAGGCCAGGGATCAAACCCCCATCCTCAGGGACACTGAAGGAGGTTCCTAACACGCTAAGCCACAACAGCGATGCCTTAAAGGTAGAATTTGAATTTCACATTAAGATTAATTTAATTAAATGTAAGTCATATTTACATAAAAGCCTCTATACGGAGTACACTACATCTATTGTTAAAACTTCTCAAGGTTTGTGTAAATACAGTTTCACGATTTTCTACACCAAGGAGCGTCAAAGTCCTACCTAAATGATTACAATTTTAAAGAAATATCCTACGGGGAATTAAGTCTCAGTGAATTGTAAATAGAGAAATGTGCTGCCTTGGTAAACGAGAGCTGATTCCACTGTCATCTGGCACAGATGAAAAGACCAGGGGGTGGGGAGCGGGCCAGCCCCACTCTGCCGGCAGGAGGGACCACACGCCGTACACCGGGCTCAAGGGAGGGAGTCCACAGTGCTGACATTAATTGTAAAGGGCTCCTTCAATGTAATAACAGCTTGACTAAAGAAAGAAAAAACACTGCCATCATAAGTGTCCACATTAATTTAAAACATTATCCTCATTTCAAAAGTGTTAAGTTCTACAAAAATGTGCTTTGCAGAACTGAGAAAATGCCTGTATACAAAGCTTTAAAAATGTGCACATGGGAGCTCCCGTTGTGGCTCAGTGGTAACAAACCTGATGAGAATCCATGAGGATGTGGGCTCCATCCCTGGCCTTGCTCACTGAGCTAAGGCTCTGGCGTTGCCACGAGCCGTGGTGTAGGTGGCCGGTGCGGCTCTGATCCCGCATTGCGGTGGCTGTGGCACAGGCCAGCAGCTGCCTCTCGAGTAGATCCCTCGCCTGGGAACTTCCATTTGCAGCAGGTGTGGCCGTAAAAAGAAAAACAAAAAAAATCCTAGCTACATCTGTGTAAGATTATGGTTTTTCTTTACTTCCTTTTCGTGTTTCTACACTTTTCGGACAGTGTTATGGGAAGCAGGCCTTGCTTTTGTAGTCCTGGAGGGTCTTCAGTTTGCAGAGGTGTTCGGATGAGTCCGTAGGTGGGCTCATAGCCCGGCCCTGCTGAGTGCTGACGCGAGCTTGGCCAGAAGGGTTGGTGGCTCTGGGTACGTGCAGACGTGACACGGGGAGGGGCTGAAGGATGGAGATGGACTTGTGGGAATGTGCTGGCAAGTGCGGCTGCAGCATTTTAAAAATTTCGTGCCCACATAGTGTCCCCTCAATCATCAGAGGATGTTAGAAGAGGGTCCAGAGGTGTAATTTACAGCGACACTTCTTCCCACTGCTTTATTAAAATAAAATATTAGGGAATGGAGCTGCCTATTTCTGGATGACCCCCACAACAGTCCCTAAGCCTACAACCCATCTTCAGATGCAGGACGGGGGAAAGCCAGTTTCTCAAACACTGTGGTTACGCGGCTGAGAATACCTTTCCATACTACAAGCATCTTGGACAGAAAATCTCTCAGACTATCAGATCATTATGTGCTTCTAATGTGCCAGGTTCTAATGGCCAGATGGCCCCCGGAGTAGCATCTGCAAGAACACATCAGGAAGTGGCACACAACCACGTGGTGGGCCAACACTCAGCCATACGCCAGAGGGGCAAAGGCCCAGCCTCTTTGAGGTGGCTCCTTTCCAAGGGCAGAGACAGCAGCTTTCACACTGGAACCGCTTCTCATTTCAAAGGAAAGGTATGTGCTTGCTGGCTATTTTTAGATTGCCAGAAGGTTCAGTCGAATCACATACGGCTGTCACTATAAAAATGAAAGCAAGCCCCAATCTTGTGTATGATATTTTTGCAATAAACAGCAATCCCTGGAATAAGAATTTAAAACCCTATTTGAAATCGTGGGCTGTAAACCCAGTTTCCTTTCAAAGTCCCATCCCCACTACCCTATAGCCTCCAAGACCAGCTGCACGAAATGCATGCTCTTGATATCCGCTTGCCTGCCGTCTCTCATTACCAAGGTCCTTGTGGTTGGTTCCCTTAGATCAACAGAATTGCTCTGTATCTACATAAATCGGAGAGGCAGATCCATTCACATAAAGTTTACCCTATCTTGCTTTTCAGCTGAGAAGCAGAATTGAAAAGTATTTCAGGGAGTATTTGAAACAGGAAGATTAAATGCCGTCTTATGTGTATCATGAATAAAAGTGCTAAATGGGCACTGGTGTTCTTTTTAGTTTCTGTGCCAGGATGAAAAAGATCATGGGGGCAGGCGCTGTGTGGGCTGGGGATCTGCTGGGTCAGCAGCCTGGCACCTCCAGGGCTGGCTGCCCTAGTGGAGGGGGGGTGGGAAAACTGCCGGTATCCAAAGCGGGGAGGGGCAGCAGCCTGGGGTGGGCACGAGGGCCGGCATCAGAAGGTGAGCGTGAGAATGTGGGTGTGTGCTGGTGAGTGGGTGTGTCTCACAGGGGTGCAGCGTGTCTGCTTGAACAGAGATGTGGCTTTCCCCAGTGTCCGTGTAAGCAGCACAGGGCAAACAGCAGGTGGTGGCCCTCATACCACAGCTGGTCGCCTCTGCATCCCCACCAGCCTGGAAGTGGCAGCTGGAGCTGCTGCTCTGAGCCCCTCTTTCAACTGCTGGACCCGGATCTTTGTCAGTCGTTCCCCAGCCTGGAGGAAGCATTGTCCAACCCCTGAGCCGTGGGCCGGGCACTCGGCCTTTTACTCTGGGGTCCTCTGGACTGGTGGTGAGGGGCTGCCAGTGTGAGTTTTTAAGTCTGCACAGGCCCTCACAGCGACCAAGGCCACAGCGAGGTGGGGAGAGTGAGTGCTTCCTGTACTCCCCTCTCATCTGTCACAGGCCATACAGGTCATGATGAGGAGGCAACAGAACTGGGCAAGCACCACCCCATGGGGCAGGGGGTGGAGGAATGTGACAGGAGGGCTCGATGAGTCATGCGAGGGCAGAAAAAGCGCCATTAGAAACACATCGTTGCAAATGGCATTACTTTGTTCTTTTTTTACGGCTGAGTAGTATTCCACTGTGTATATATACCACATCTTCTTAATCCATTCATCTGTCGATGGACATTTAGGTCGTTTCCATGTCTTGGCTATTGTGAATAGTGCTACAATGAACATACGAGTGCATGTGTCTTTTTCAAGGAAAGTTTTGTCCAGATCTATGCCCAAGAGTGGGATTGCTGGGTCATATGGTAGTTCTACATATAGTTTTCTAAGGTACCTCCATACTGTTTCCTGGGAATTTGGGGTTAATAGGTGCAAACGATTGCCTTTGGAATGGATAAGCAAGGAGATCCTGCTGTACAGCACTGGGAACTATATCTGGTCACTTATGGAGCATGATAACGTGAGAAAAAAAGAATGTATACATATATGTGTGACTGGGTCACCTCGCTGTACAGTAAAAAATTGTCAGAACACTATAAACCAGCTATAATAAAAAAATAAAAATAATTAAAAAAAAAAAGAAAAGAAAAGAAACACATTGTTGGAGTTCCCATCGTGGCTCAGCGGGTTAAGAACCCGACTATATCCATGAGGATACAGGTTCGATCCCTGGCCTAGCTCACTGGGTTAAGGATCTGATGTTTCTGTGGCTGTGGTGGAGGCCAGCAGCTGCAGGTCTGATTTGACCCGTAGCCCAGGAACTTTCATCTGCTGCAGGTGTGTCCCTAAAACAGAAGAAGAAGAAGAAGAAGAAGAAGAAGAAAAAGAAACACATTGTCTATTCTCATGAAATGAGGAGTCTAGATGCCCACAGCACCAAGCAGAGAAAATAATCAAGGAACTAACAGAATATTTAATCCTCAGGGGGGTTGGGGATTCCTTAAAGGAGATGATCAAACTGAAAAAACAAAGCAGGTTATCCCCCCCACACAAAGATAAGAGGAAGGAGGGCAGACGGCTTGAGGTGTTTACAAATTCTGGTGTCCAGGAGGTGGGCTCGCCACCTGAAACCATGCCCTCGAGTCGAAAGAAGGCGGGGCACCCATGCTGCCTCCCCTTCGCTGATTGTGTTGTGTAGATCGATAAGGTAATCCTGCGAGCAATAATATAAACCACTGCAGTTTTTCCAGGACGTTTGTAAGCTCTGGTTTCATTATGAGGCAAGATTTATTACCTCTGTTTTGCTGATGGGACCCCAGAGGCCCGGTGGCAGAGATCTAGAAGCCACGGTGACAGGCATGACAGAGGCAGTAAACACCGGGGCTGCGTGGGCAGCTGCATGTGGCATCAACTCATGGCCCGGGGATGTGTTCATTCATTCATTCACTCGTTCAGCACATGCTTATTAAGCATCAACTATGCTTCAATTTCTGTGGTTTGTAATGGAAACAGAAATGGACACCAAAGATATGTTCAGTGCCTGCCCTCTTTACCTTCCTGTCCACTGGCCTAGGACACTCAGTACTCAGTCCCGCCATCCACTGGGCTAGGACTCTCAGTACTCAGTCTTGCTGTCCACTGAGCTAAGACACTCAGTACTCAGTCCACTAAGCTAAGACACTCAGTACTCGGTCCACTGGGCTAGGACACTCAGTACTCAGTCCTGCTGTCCACTGGGTTAGAATGTCTCAGGATTAAGCTTTATTCTGGTGGCACTTAATTAGGCTGCTGTGCAAATGGCATTGCCTTTCCAAACCCTCAAATAGCAGAGGGGCAGCTACTAAAGAGCCTGAAGAGAGGAGGGCTGGGTACCAGGGCAGCACTGCTGAGTGTTATGGACGGTGACCTCAAAAGCATGATCTGGCACGTCGGTGCCAGACTCCCCATCACACGCCCCATGTCACTGCCAGGGTCCTGGCCTCCCTCCTCTTCCCCCTGCCCGAGTCTCTTCCACTAGAGGCAAGGCCGTGTACCAGTCATAGGCATAGTATGGAAAAGAAAATGACTGTTTTCATGATTCATCAGCACCTCACCCCAGGTTAGCGGAGTGAATTACAGCAACCCCGGGAATGTGGCCAGTTGGGGATGGAACCCAAGGTGGGAATACTGCAGTGGGAGTTGGGGGAGAGGAGGGGGGGGCGGGAGGGCTCAGGAGAGGTGGCTAGCACGCTGGCTGTGGATGAGCCAGCAGGGGGGCCGTGAAACCCTGGGGCAGTGGAGGTGGCAGGAAGGGGCTTGGGAAAGGAAGCCTGCAGAAGAACAGGGCTAGGCTGGTCCCAGGGTCACCTGTGGTCTGGCCAGCCAAGAAGGGGCCATGGCTTTCTGTCCACGGCACCCACATGATCCAGGCCGAGAAGGGAGCTGCATGGGAACAAGGATGAAGTCAGACAAATGAGCTGTTGCCTCACCCGTCTCTGAGAAAGTCAATTCGAGGATGTACTTTTTAATTACAAGGCAAACCTCCCGCAGTGGGAGGGCGTGGAGTCGGCCAGGGTGGGCTCCATCCATCTCTCCCTTTCTCTGTTCTCTCTCCTGCCACCGTAAGAGGAGGAAACTGATGAAGCAGGGAGGACACAGGGACAAAGGAAGGAGGAGAGAGGAGGAAAGAGAGGCTCTTTGTTCCCGACTGCAAAAATTGGGGGGGAGGGGGTTTCTCAATTTGTTTTGCAAAATTGTGAAACTCTTATACTTAGATGTGATAAACAGCCATCAAGAACCACTGTCACTTATTAGCTTAGATTCTGGCGCTAATTAAACTTTCTATCACAGGTACAATATTTGGGGGAAAAAAAAAAGAAAAGAAAAAGCTCCAAATGACCCAAAAAGGAGAGTTAAATTCCTTCGCGGCATTTCCTCCAGGACGGGGTGGGGAGGACAAGCCAGGGTGGGATGTCGGTGGGATTTTAATTTGCACTTCACTCCTTCTCTCCGTCCAAGGCCTCCCGGGAGCACAAGCTGTTCTTCTTGCTTCTGAAGCCCCGAGAACAGGTGGAGACCCAACACCAAGTTCTGGATGTCGTAGCCGCACACCTCAGTGTCCCTTCCCGTGAGGCTGAGATGGCCTGGCCTGCTGTGTTCACGTCCATCCAGGGACAACAGCCGGGCTCTTCCAGCTCTGGAGCTTGGCATTTAGTCCTCATATCCCCATCTCCTCTTCAAGCTGCCCTGAGGCCCATTCAAGGGAGCTCAGGGCCCAAGGTGGTCCTGGACAGCCACCCCCAGGGGCTGCACCCAACACACCCCGAAGCAAAACCGCTCTGAGAGGGGTCCTTCCATCTCTTACTGGAAGCGCATAAGCAACGTAATAACAATACGTTGCTACAATACGTAGTTACAATACTTAGTCACAATCTCATTTACAATACCAGCTATACAATTATTTATTCACTTTTGGCCTTTTGGCTGAAATTGGTTTAAAAAGTAGAGAAAGTCAGGCAATTTGGGTTTTATCCTTCGGTCAAGTAGGGCTCTGCAGCATCTTGGAGGGGGTGTGCCATGATGCTCTGGCTTCCACGTGAGGCGGGCGGTTTTCCTGATGATGCTTGGAGCTCAAACTGCAGCAAAGGCCCTGGCTCGCTCTGCAGAGCTGGGTGGTGTGGAGCCAGCGTGGGGAGAGCCTTCAGTTGCCAAAAACTGTAGCTGCTCGGCCTGTGCATGGATGGGTTGCTGTTTTCAATACTGACCCTTCTCATTCACAGGAAATTAATCCCGCTTGGAAGAGGAGCTGGGCATGTGACCAATTTCCTTCCTTCTGCCTACAGAGTCAGCGGTTCCTCCGAGGAGATGCAGAGCCTGCCATTCAGGGGAGCCACCGAAGCCCCTGTCACCAAGTCACCTGTTTCTTATATCCTGACAGGTGTGGCTCAACTCGTCCACTGTGTGTAATGGACACGCTGGGTGAGAAGGCAGGGACAGGACACGCGGCCCCCGTAAAAGCCCGCGGGAGCATGTCCAGTCACCTCACTAAAACACGCCCCAAAGGAGCCAGGAAAGGCGTGATCACACAAGGAAGATCTGCTCAGCGCCAGTTCCATCATCCTGCATCCTCAACAGAACCATTCATTTAGGTAGTTTTACTCTTTTTTCTTCTAAACTCATTTTGCTGATGTGGAGAATTGAGGCTCGGATGCGGGACCTTTGGAAGATGGTACAGCTGGTAACTGTTTCAGCTCAGACACAAATCCAGGTTTGAAGGGTTGTCATAAACCATGTCACATCGATTGCACAGCCTCGAAGCAGCAAGCCCTGTGCTGGGTCCTGCGCAGGCGGCACCCGCGACATACGGAGGTTCCCAGGCTAGGGGTCGAATCGGAGCTGTAGACGCTGGCCTACACCACAGCTCACGGCAACGCTGGATCCTTAACCCACTGAGCAAGGCCAGGGATGGAACCCGCAACCTCATGGTTCCTGGTCGGATTCGTTAACCACTGAGCCACCACGAGAACTCTCCCAACCTGAGCTATGCTAAGTCTGGCTCATTCTGGAGCAGTTGGTCCGCCCCCCCCCCCCCCCCCCCCCCCCGCCGTGGCTGCGACCCAGAGGGCCAAACATCCTGAGCAAGTCCTCCTGCCCATTTCCTTCCTCCCTCCCTGTTGAGTTTAGCCACCCTGTTCTAGTTCTTCTAGAACGTGCCACAGGTACGGTTCGGCTCTCTGTTCCCTGGACTTGCAGTGCCCTGGAGTCCTCGGAGACTCACACAGCAAATTCCTTCCCCACCACATCTCTGCTCGATGCACCCTGTCCCTGCCCACGGCTCAGGAGCATTCACTCGGATTACTTGCTGAATGCTGAACCGACACCCCAGGCGCTGCTGATCCCGCCTCGCGCCTCTGTCTCTGTCCCGCAGTGGTGACCCTGCTCTCACACAGGGCTGCGCACTACTTGGTGACCTTGAAGCGGTGCACAGGCACACCCACTCCTTTGTGTTTGGTCCACCGCAGCTTTCACCCTGCAGGCAGGTCTGAAGAGTGGAGCAGAAACCCACGGCCTTCAAAGTTCCCATGGTTCTGTCCAGTGCAAACTGGTGGAGCCACTATGGAGAACAGCATGGAACCCCCCAGCAGAACCACCACTGGACTCAGCAACTCCACCCCTGGGTATAGCTCTGGAAAAAGCATAAAAACCCTAATTTGAATCTCAATTTAAAAAATCTACTGAAGATGGATAATGCTGATGGGTGTGCAATGATATGAATGTGCTAATGCCATGCAACTGTATGCTTAAAAATGGGTAAGATGGTAAATTTGTGTTATGTACATTTGGCCATAATAAAAGAATCTGAATGTAAAAAAAAAAAAAACCCACTAAATTTGAAAAGATATATGCACCCCAATGTAGCAGCTTTATGTACAGTTGCCAAGACATGGAAGCCGCCCAGACAACTGAACTGAGATGTGAAATATATACACGCAACAGAAGATGACTCAGCCATAAAAAGAATGAAATACTGCCATTTGTAGCAATGTGAACGGACCTGAAGAATAAGATGCTTAGTGAAATGCCAGACAGAGAAAGACAAATACTACATGATAGCACTTACATGTGGAATCTGACAAATAATACAATGAATGTATATACAAAACAGAAACAGAATCACAGACACAGAAAACAAACTTCTGCTTACCAACGGGGAGAGAGAGGGGAGGCAGGGGCAAATAGGGGTATGGGATTAATAGATACCAGCTACTATGTATAGAAAAGAGAAGCAACAAGGATATACTGCAGAGCATAGGGAATCATACCCAATACCTTGCAATAAACTACAATGGAATAAAATCTGCAAAAATACTGAATTACGATGCTGTGCACCTGGAAACTAACCCAATCTTGTAAATCAAAACTATACTTCAATAAAAAAAACCCAAAACGTTTCCTATCTGGCTCTTACTGAAAAAGTCTGCCACCTCTACTTTAACATCTGGATAATTTAATTATTGGGGAGCTGTTTTCTCAGACTGTTTCACTGGTAGAATATAAACTCACGAGGCAGGGACCTTTGTTTCTTTCGATCATACTTAGATTGCAGAGGGCAATGCATTTGTTAATCAATGGGTGCATGAGGCCGGGTCTTTAAACACTTGTGCAAAACACTCCGTTGGGCAGTCGCTCAGGCTCTGGAGTCCCCACTTAACTCCAGAGAGACGGAACCAAGACCTACTCTGTGTTAGCACCCCCATCTCTGTCCCCATCCACTGCCTCCTGCCTCATGAGAGACCATCTTTTTTTGTGAGCTCTTTTTTTTTTTTTTGGTCTTTTTGCTTTTTCTAGGGCTGCTCCCATGGCACATGCAGGTTCCCAGGCTAGGAGTCTAATCAGAGCTGTAGCCACTGGCCTACGCCAGAGCCACAGCAACACGGGATCCGAGCCGCGTCTGCGACCTACACCACAGCTCAGGGTAACGTCGGATCCCTAACCCACTGAGCAAGGCCAGGGATGGAACCCGCAACCTCACGGTTCCCAGTCGGATTCGTTAACCACTGCGCCACGACGGGAACTCCTTTGTGAGCTCTTAATTATCAGATAGGAAGAAGTAAGTGTTACCTATCAGCTCTTAATCTTAAAATAAACAAGAAAGACTAACCATGTTTCTGATGAGAAGGTGGACTTATTGCTACTAGAAAAGTCCTGGAGGCTCGGAGTGCCTGGCAGCATCTGACTGGGAGAAATCGAGGCTTTCCAGGGCCAGGCTGAGCGCTCGGGCCAATTCTACCTTTTGCATCGTGATGGTCACGCCCAGACTCCAGCCATCCCTTCTGCCCAGGAGCTTCTCTGCCTTAAAGACCTCTTCCCCCAGCCCAGAGGTCCAGCTGGCACTGGAAAGCTGGTACTGGACGCCATCTCTATAGAAGCAGCTAAAGCTTTGGGATGAAGTCTCCAAGGAAGAGAAGGGAGACTGAGGAAGGGGTGGGGGGGACACGGAGCCAGCGAGGGAGTGTGGGGTGTGGTCCCTCTGGCTGCAGGGCGGATGGCCCTCCCCTGTTCGCCCTCTGACTTACAGGGTATACATTTACCCGCCCCCACAGCTCTGGGAACCAGCCTTGTGTCTTAAAAGGAGGAAGAGAAAAGAAGCCCATCTTTGCTCCTCCCCAGGCTCCGGGCGGGGGGTAACATGCCCACAAGTCCCTGGAATCATGCAAACACCGCTGCAAGGCCCACAGCTTTACAGATGAGAAAACTGACTTAAGCGACCTTCACAGTGTGTTGGAGATTTGGGTTGTCAATGGCTGGTCCCTCCTGCCTCCCTGGACATTAACCTCTAGACACAGCGAACCAAATTGGATGAAAATACGGGCTTCCGTAAATCATCGCAAAGCTGGGTGGGGGTTTGCAGGCCGACCTACTTTCCACTCATACCCAGGCCCCAGCCTGCTTTAGACCGCGAGTCAGCGACTCAGCGCCAGCATTGGTGACACCGGAGGACTGCAGGCTGACCTCACTGGCTCCCCCGCTGGGATTGGGCCCAGGTGGACCTGAGCCCCTGGGCCATTCATTTTCCTCTTCACAGGCTCTGTGGCCCAAGGTCATGTCACAGCCCAGATCTCCTACCATCAACCGTCAGCCCAGGGTTCTCTCCTCCCCTGACTCGCTCTTCTAACCAAAGCTTCCAGAACGAGCTGCTTGTTAGTTAAGTTGATAAGGCCATCGTGAAAAGGCATCACTGCCTATCAATAAAAATATTTACATCACAAAGTTACAGAAAGGGGAAATTTACTTTGAAAACATTAATATGTAATGAGCTAGACAAATAGTGTGTCTGGAGCAGTCTCTGCCGATCTGTTTAATCAACGTAGAGAAGAAAAACAGGTGACTCAAGCCAAACATTTTTACTTGGCACTTGAACTAAATCACTTGGAGCAGCTCTGACAGGCCTATTTTTATGGGAGAAAACACAATCATTTTAGAGGAGAAAAGAGCAATTTTCATACCAGAAAGTGAATTTGTCTGTGTTCATGGGTCTGTCTGTACATAGTTTGATTTTTGCGTTTAGACTCCAGCGTTGGCTCCTTGAAATCAAAACATTCGGCATTATTTGGGGGATCCTGTCTAGCCAAGTGCAAGTGGTAGCTTCTCCCTGTAAATAAATATTATCATCCTCAACCAGTAGGTGTCACTGTTCATTTATCATAAATCCTACTGGAACGCCGAGGCAATTGCTAAAATAACAAGCATGTTTTCTGGAAATAAAATAACCAGTAAGTGCTGGGAAAGGATTATTTTCTTTCACAGGTGTCTTCAAATCAAAGCTGAAGTGTGAACAACAATTTGCTCTTGGTATGGCCTCCCACGTAGCATTTCCTTCTAGAACTTTAGCACCATTGTAAGAATTCCTTCTAAGCCATGTTTGGACCTCGGATCTAGCTGCCTGACTCTATAAACACTGAGTGGTTGATTTTGCTTATCAAGCCTATTGGTATTTCCAGATAGAGGCCATGGAGTTTACTGGTATTTTAGTGTAAGTCAGAAAATGATAGCTACTGCTGCCTACTTAGAAACCGCCCCCCCAAAATCATAGATCCTTAGAAAGGAAACATGAAAGCACGTCTCTAAAAATGCATTAAATGCAAATACGTAATTTGCATCAAGGATGTAGAGTCGTATATTCACACAGTCACTGTTCAATAACTATATACGTAATAAGAATAAAAATGATCCTCTATTGAGCAGAAGGCACGAGACATGGGGTTGTATACCCTGCATCCCTATCTCGCCTGGGCCCCTCTTAGAAGCCCATTTCGCATAAGAGGAAACAGAGGCTTGAAGGGGCCATGATGACTCCAGGCTACTCTGATAGAAAGTGACTGACAGAGAACTGGACCAGATGATTTTTTTTTAAACATCTGCCTTCGAGAAAGGCTTTATTTTTAAATTTCTCCTAGCTCAATGTAGTTTCTTTTCAATAGACTTTATTTTTTTCTTTTTAGAACAGTTTAGATTTACAGCAAAGTTGGGACCATAGTACAGAGTTCCTGTGTATTTCCGCTCCCAGCTTCTCCTGTTATGAGCATCTTACCTTATTGCGGTACATTTGTTACACTTAATAAACAAATATTGATACATTATTATTCTTTTCTTTTGACTGAAGTTCCCAGGCTAGGGGTCCAATTGGAGCTGCAGCTGGAGCCTACACCACAGCCATGGCAACACCAGATCCTTGACCCACTGAGTGAGACCAGGGATCAAATCCACATCCTCACAGACACTATGTCAGGTTCTTAACCCACTGAGCCACAGTGGGAACTCCCTTGATACGTTATTATTAACTGAAGTCTGTGCTTTATTCGGTTTCCCTAGTTTTTGTTATTTACTTGTTTACTGATTTTTTTTATTACTCCATGAATTTATTACATTTATAGTTGTACGATGATCATCGCAATCCAATTTTATAGGATTTCCCTAGTTTTCACTTCATGCTCGTTTCCTGTTCCTGGCTCCCACAGGACATGGACTTGTCATGTTCCATTAGGCTCCCCTTGGGTGAGCGGGTGTTGAATCAGATGATCTTTTTGTTTTTTTGCTTTTTAGGGCCACACCCATGGCATATGGAGGTTCCCAGGCTAGGGGTCCAATCGGAGCTACAGCTGCTGGCCTACACCACAGCTCACGGCAACATGGGATCTGAACCACATCTGTGACCTACATATACACCACAGCTCACGGCATCACCAGACCTCCGGCCCAATGAGAAAGGCCAGGGATGGAACCCACATCCACATGGATACCAGTTGGATTCATTTCCGCTGCGCCACGACAGGAACGCCCAAACCAGGTGATCTTGACTCAGAGTCCAGGTTCTTAACCACTGCACACAGGGCCCCTCCTCTGCCTTCCATAAGGCCAAGCATTTGATTCTGCTCACATCCCAGGTTCCAGTCCTGGCTCCTGCCCTGATGACGTCACTGGCCAATGGGGCGGCTCAGCCTCCCTGAACGTGGATTCACTCCACGGTCAGGTGGGGAGTGGACACCTGCTAATGGGACTGCCGTGGAGGTCGGATGGGAGGAAAGTTCTTAGCATGGTGCCCGGCACACAGGAGAGGCTTGCTACATTTTTTAAAAATCGGATTTTTAAAATAAAATAACAAAAATCATGAATGTGCAGGAAAATATCCTTCTTTCAAATGTGCAGAGAGAGGGCAGGGCCATGTCTTTAGCAGCTTCCGAAGGTCTCAGCGTTCAGCTTCTGCCATCATGCTCAGGAGCATTTTGGGAAACTGCATCCCTCTGGTGGGAACCGTATCTTGCTGACCCGGGACCAGGGAGTCCTCAGTCTTGACTTCAAGAATTTTAAAGCCTAAAATTCCTTGTTTTTCCAATTCCTCCCTTGGTTGGGTTTGGCCTCAGTTTCTCTGTCTTGCAGTCCAGCTCACTGTTAATACAAGGGCCCTCATCATTTATGGGCCAGAAGGCCCTGAGTGACCAGAATGTCCCAGGCATCGGATGCTGAGCTGGTGAGGAGAAACCAGTGCAGAATCTGATGACGTGTAGTGGAGTCTGAATGACGCAGACATTGATCAAGTCATCGCACCAACACGAGTATAATTACAAGGGTCCCTGCTGCTTTTGCCAGCCTCTGTATTAAAGGTACCTAACCTGGGCTCAGAGGTTAGGGAAGCCTTCCCTGCAGTGGTTTGGGGGGGGGAGGCGGAACCACGGGTAGGTTTGGTTGAGGGCAAGGGGAGTGAGGCAGGGTGGTGCTTGTGCAGAACTTCAGAGCAGGGCTCCAGGGTCCTGGGAAGGGCTGGGCGAGGGCATTTGAGGAGCTGAAGGCAGTGCGTGTGGCTGGAGGGCAGAGGCGAGGGGAGGCGTCAGAGCCTCCTCTGAGGGGCGCTGGCCCAGCACTTTGCGGCTGTTGGCAGGTGGGGACAGCACCAGGGTGAACGTGTGGTGAGGACAACGTGTGTTTGTAAGTGTGTTTGAGAAACCTGAAGTCTTAGGGCAAAAAAGCGATGGAATGAAGAGATGGCCCAATGGCTGTCTTGCCCTTGGAAAGTGGGGGGTGGATCATCAGTTTTAGTCCGAGTCCAAGTCCACGGACAGTAGGGGAGTCTCCTGTGCATCATCAAGGGGAGTCCGGCAGAAGAGCCCGAGGGAACAGGCTTTCCCCTGCACTCAACCAGGAGGACAGCTACCGCTGTTGCACCCTGCACAAGGTGCCGGGCTACGTTTTTTCTCTTTTGCCAACTAAGTAATGTGTGATAGTATTTGTGATTTTCCTCAATTCGCTTCTCTGCAATTCTGATTGCCCTGAAATCCCTATTCTTTGTTAACTTTCATTTTGTACCTGAACCACTGAAGATGGAGAGGCCCCAAGGGCAGTGACTGGGGAAGCAACAGACAGAGAGAAAGAAATGCCTCTGAAATAAATTGAAATCCATCTGGCTGAGCTTTTACCCTCCGGGTGGCTCCAGGGAAGCTGAGGGCTCCTTTTCACCACAGCTGGGAAGAGCCAAGCCATTCCTCGCTGCTATTTTGAATCAATACTCACAGGGATGTGTAAGTATGAGCTTAAACACAGGAAATTCCCAACTTACATGGAGATACTTCAAATAGAAAAAAATCAATCTTTTCTAAACAATGAACTAGTAGGTGCAGAATTTCCCTCCAAAAGTGGTAGAAAAGTGGTCAGACGGGG
The DNA here is from genome assembly GCF_016906955.1 of Phacochoerus africanus. Lineage (NCBI taxonomy): Eukaryota > Metazoa > Chordata > Mammalia > Artiodactyla > Suidae > Phacochoerus > Phacochoerus africanus. The sequence continues at coordinate 6,686,306 of NC_062545.1, read as the reverse complement.
AGCTGGGGATTGGCAGTTATGCCCGGAGTTTCGCCACTTTCTGGGTCATAACCAGAGGCCGGTCTTCACTAAAAACTTAGAGGAATCAGCATGAGGGGAGTTCAGAGAGAGCCCTTTGTAACTTGTGCAGAAGACCTGCCTTCTTCCATTAACAAAGCAAGATGGGAAACCCCTGAGATCACAGGAGGGAGGTAGACCAGAAAGACGTTTACCTCTGGGTCCAGTTTCCAGCCCTGCTTGTTGTACAGTTTTACAGGGACCATATGAGAGAGCCAGAGAGAAGTTAAAAGGTGCATAAAGTCAGCATAAGAAAAAATGATGTGCAGTGTTTTCATAGAACAAATCACATCATGAGTAGGGAAATTATTCAAATTTTGAAATACTTTTTTTTTTTAAATTATAGGTTATCTGGTTTATTCTGGCCTCAGTATATGAGTCCGATTTAATATCAGTAGTGTTGACAAGATGCTATTATATTCTTAGCAAAAAGACCTTAGAATTTGATGACTTTTAGAAGTAAAGAGTTTTGATAAAAAAGAATGACCTGGATTTCCTTTTAGACGCTCGACATACAGTTTCTGTCAACCGGGGACCACTATGGAAACATATACAGTAAAGAAAACTGTTTTCAGATTTTACTACAAGCCATCATTTGAGAGAACCAGTGAGAGATCTGCAGAAAAGATGTAAAAGCAATAATCCCAACAAAGCTCAGGAGTTAAAGGCAAAACCAGTAACAACCCCAAACAACCCCCCCCCAAGAAAACAAAAATAGAATTCTAGGAAAATTATGCCTATGCCTCTATCTCCTTTCCATAGTGGACGAATGGCTATATTCTTCTACATACTGTTTTTGTTTCTACTTCGTTGTCCTGTTTCTTTAGTATTCTCCCTTTCTCTACAGTCAAAGAATTTAGGAAAAGGAAGAAATTTAAGAGAGAAAGAAAGAACAAAGGAAAGAAAGAGAAAGAAAGAGAGGAAAAGAAAAAGGAGAAGAGAGGAAGAAGGAAAAAAAAAATGTCCTGGAGGCCAATGACTGGTATTTTTAAAGCTGCTTCTTTTTCTGAGCTGGCAATTTCCAAACGAGAAGTCATGCTCTGGCCTTGCATTCTCGACCATGAACAAGGAGGCCCTCTTTCAGTGTCGCAGACATCAACTGACACATGACTCACAGCCTGTGGACCAAAATATGAGACAAGCTGGGCATGCATTCAGACATTTTGTTTGTGGCTTTTAGAAAGCATTTATATTTCCTATAAATCCACTTCTCAGTATCCTATTAAGTGAAAAATGCACTGACAACCGAAGGCCTTGATCCATCATGAGCAGCGCGGTACCCTCGGAATGGACCTGACAGCTGCAATGGGTTTGGGAATATCAGCATCCTTAACTGATGACATCCTTGCGTGGGTCTGGTTCGCCTTCCTTATTTGAGGAAGTGTGATCACCGAAGGCATGGCGGGGCTTTAGAGTCTATCTTTCTCGTCCAGGGCCTGAAGGGTTGTCATTATGCTCTTACATTGCTTTCCCCCGGACAGGGTGTCAGCCTGCAAGCAGGTAAGAGTTGATAGATGCTGCGTAACTCTTGGCATCCTTGTGAGGAGGGTGGTGAGGGCTGTGATTTAGCTACGTGTTGTTACTGCCCAAATCTTACTTGGGAAACTTGTATGCTTATCCATGCGCGAAGAACACTTACTCAGCTGGGGAATGGTCTGTGTTTGGCAAGCTCTGGAAGGAGGATGACAAAGAACATCTTAAAACCCCTTGATTTGGGGCCAATGACGAGCAAAACGTTTATGGATGCAGAAGCCTTGTCAGGCCCAGGCTGGGATACATCAAGTTTGCTGGTCTCAGTTTAACGTTGCCTCTTTAGAGAAGACGTCTCTGTGCACTCTTGCTAGAGCAAGCCCCTTCTCACCTCCCCACTGCCCCCCAGTCTCTCCCATGGTGTCCTGTTTGTTCTGTCAGAGGACCTCATGTGCTACCATTTGTCCTAGGAGGGCAGGAACTCTGACTGGGTTCCGTTATTGTGTATCTATTGACTAGCAAAGCACCTGGGACAAAGGAAGGCAGCACTGACTAAATATCAGCTGAATGATTCAATTTAATATTTATTCTTCTTTTCTTTTCTTTTTTTTTTTTTTTAAGTCTACAGACTAGATGTTTACAAGCCGAAGATGTTACTGAGAAAGCATGAAGATAGGAACCGACCGGGGTCCCGCGGGCAGGAACTAGCAGGGGCCACTAACTGTCCCTGGGAGAGTAATTCTCGCCCCAAGGCCACGGCTTGTACCAACACAGGGAGTGGAGATTTTGGGGAGGATTGAGACAAGGCCATGGAGAATAATTAACATATGGAAGGAACTAAAGTATCTGGGAATGAACAGAACTTGTCCTGGAGTCGCTGGAAGAGCCCTGGGTGATAGGAAGCTGTTCTACAGCTTGATAATGAAGGGACAGTTGCAAAGAGGTGGAAAGAATTTCCTTGTGAAAAATGCTCTGAAAAGTTGGACCGCCTTGTGGAGGAGCTTATGGGAATGGCTTTGATGAGAAGAATTGAAGCAAGTAGTAGTTCCCCAGTGTCATCATAGGCCAGTGCTCAGTAAGTGGAGCCTGAGGGTCTCACCTATTTCTGCGAATCTTTGGGGGAGAAACCAACATTTACTGAGCACCTAGGCATTGAGGTAGACATTTCTTTCTTTCTCTTTCTCTGTCTTCGCATACACACACACACACACACACACACACACACTCTCTCTCTCTCTCTCTCTCTCTCTAACACTGGAGGAAACTGTACCCCAGAGAAGTTAATGTACTACTTTTTCCTTGCTAGTGAGTCTAAAAGCTGGGATGCAAACAGGCTGGTTGGATTACAGAGCCCAGAGCCTTTCCACTGAACGTGTCAGAGGCTCGAGGGTGGAGAGATAACACAAAGGGTCTGTATGCCAGGAGTTTGCTCTACCCCACATCACAGTGTGGCTTCTGCCAACAGGCACAGGAAAAGATGCTCAGCATCACTAATTATTAGAGAAATGCAGGTCAAAACTACACCGAGGTACCCACCGCACACCAGTCAGAACGGCCATTATTAAAAAGTCTACAAACAATGCTGGGGGCAGGGGGTGGAGAAAAGGGAACCTATCGGTGGGAATGTAAGTTGGTGCAGCCACTGTGGAGAACAGTATGGAGGTTCCCCAGAAAGCTACAAACAGAGTCACCGCAGGATCCAGCAATCCCAGTCCTGGGCACATACTCAGCTAAAACTCTTAGTCAAAAAGTTCCCTGCCCCTGTATGTTCACAGCAGCGCTATTCACAATAGCCAAGACATGGAAACCACCTAAATGTCCACTGACAGATGAACGGATAAAGAAGATGTGGTGCATGGGAGTTCTCGTCGTGGTGCAGTGGTTAACGAATCCGACTAGGAACCATGAGGTTGCGGGTTCGGTCCCTGCCCTTGCTCAGTGGGTTAACGATCTGGCGTTGCCGTGAGCTGTGGTGTAGGTTGCAGACGTGGCTCGGATCCCGCGTTGCTGTGGCTCTGGCGTAGGCCGGTGGCTACAGCTCCGATTCAACCCCTAGCCTGGGAACCTCCACATGCCGCGGGAGCGGCCCAAGAAATAGCAACAACAACAACAACAGACAAAAGACCAAAAAAAAAAAAAAAAAAGAAGACATGGTGCATATATACCATGAAATACGACTCAGCCAAATAAGGAATGAAATAATGCCATCTGCAGCAACATGGATGGACCTGGAGATGATCACACCAAGGGAAATAAGTTAAAGACAAATATCATATGATATCACATATGTAGAATCTAAAAATGACACAAATGAACTTATTAATGAAACAGGATCAGACTTACAGACAGAGAGAACAGTCGTGCGGTTGCCAAGGGGGGTGGGGGAGAGAAGGACTGGGATTTTGGGATCAGCAAAGGCAAACTACAGTACACAGAATATCTAAACAGCAGGGTCTCAGAAATTGGCACAACATTGTAAATCAGGTAATAAAAACAATTAACCCCCCAAACCCCAGCAAGGTCCTACTGTGTGGCACACGGAACTATGCTCGGTATCCTGTGACAAACCGTAATGGAAAAGAATATGCAAAAGGACATATATTTACGCAGACATGTATTTCTGAATCACTTTGCTGTACAGGAGAAGTTAACACAACTTCTACTTCAATAAAATAAATTTTAAACACGCAGCCTCTGAAATGCTATCCCTGCATTACGATGGTATCACTACGTGTCTGACAGTCCAACATGAAAGCTGACGCCACTCGCGGGTCCCGTGGCTCAGTGGAAGAGCCGTGGGGATGCGCTGCGGCGAGAGACGGCTTAGGTCTGCGGATCAATACGCATCCAGGACTGGTCTCCAAGCTTCTCATCGCCCTCATTGTCCGAGATGAGAACTGGCAGGGATTCCGTTTCGTCACTTTTCCTCTTTGATGCACCAGAGCAAGGACCGATGGATGCCCAAGGCTACTGCCCGTGAGACACGACGAAGGCGGCTCACAGCTCTCCAGCGAGGTGCCTTCTCATGGGAGTCAAGACCGCAGCTGCGTTTGGGGCGATCAGGTTCATCAAGACTTGCAAGGAGGCTCATTTGTCCCAGTGCTCATGATTTGGGCTTTGTGAAATACAGTCCGATGTGTAACACAGACGAGACCCATGGCGGGGCCCTTAGCCCTCACATTTGGATGGCGGGCGCCCATGTGTCCCAGGAGAGGAGGCATTTTTAAACCATCATGTGGGGCCCAGGATTCCCAGGAGGTGCGGTGGTCTGTCCTGCCATCCTTCAAAAGACAAGTCCCCGTGTCAGGCCCAGACATGGAAGGACTGACAGTGTGGTGTGTTTTCCAAGTCGGGTGTTAAGGGGACCCATGGGAAGGGATGACAGCCATCCAGGCAGTTAATGGGGAGTGTGAATCTCAGGGGCATGAAACCGAGGTGAGTCAAGAGGGAACATGGATAAACAAAACAAAAAAAGAGGAAGAGGGGAAAAAAGGAGATTGCTAAAACAGAAGAAAGAGAACAAGAGGTCCACTGCTTCTGAATATCGCCGGCGAGGGGCTCCCGTATCTTAGTAATGATCGCACATTGTCGTGGAGCCCCAGACACTGTATTCTAATAGTGCTTTGTTTCAACTGCCTTGTTTCATTCTTGCAGTAACCCTAGTACTATTATCATCTACAGTTTCAGATGAGGAAACTGAGGTGCGTAGAAATTGGACAATTTTTCCAAGGGCACCAGCTTCTAGAAGATGCAGCTGGGATCAGAACTCAGGACCCACTCGAGAACTTTTCATTCCTCTATTCAGGGTCCACTGAAAAGCCACCAAATTTATGAGGCAATATTAGCCCCTATCTCTTGTCTGAGTTGCTAATAATGAGCAGTTATTACATGGAATCTGACATGTGAAAATGAAATATAACTTCAAGGTGCTTCGAAATGTGGATATACGACTTTCTTTCCTCCTTTCCTTCCTTCCTCTATCTATATCATCCATAGAGATCCATCGGTCTGTCTGTCTATCTATCTATCTATCTATCATCTCTATCCATCTAATCATTTATCTGTCTACATTTACCTATTATCAATCACCTATTTTTTTTTCTCTCTCTCTAAAGATAAATTTTCTTAGCTTCTACTATTTTCTACATTTAGGTGTTTGGTGGGACTGGAGTTATTCAAATCTATAAATCAATAATAGTTGCATTTAACAAGTGTCATGGAAGAATAAACTATCAGCCTTTTTTTTTTTTTAAGGTCACACGCACGGCATATGGAGGTTCCCAGGCTAGGGGTCCAATCGGAGCTGTAGCTGCCAGCCTATGCCACAGCCACAGCAATACCAGATCTGAGCCATGTCTGTGACCTACACCACAGCTCACAGCAAGGCCAGATCCTTAACCCATTGAGTGAGGCTGGGGATCAAACCCACAACTTCACGGTTCCTAGTTGGATTCGTTTCTGCTGCGCCACAACGGGAACTCCAGCTCTCAGGCTTTTAACAAGCCTCACTTTCGCCCTCCCAATGTGCACACTACATACACGCTGGTTCAGCAATTTGTCTCCTCTGACTCACAAAACAAGCCATTTCTGTCCAGGCACAATCTGAGCCTAAAGCAACTCTTTTAATTTATTTTTAATTTTTAATTTTTAACCTCCCATGGCATGTGGAGGTTCCCAGGCTAGGGGTTGAATCGGGGCTATAGCTGCTGGTCTATGCCACAGCCGTAGTAACGTGGGTTCTGAGCCACATCTGTGACCTACACCACAGCTCATGGCAATGCGGGATCCCCGACCCACTGAGCGGGGCCAGGGATCGAACCTGAGTCCTCAGGGACACAAGTCTGATTTGTTTCTGCTACACCACGACAGGAACTCCAAGCAACTCTTGTGAATACACCCAAAAGGCAAGTTTCCATCCCTGGAGAGAAATCGCTGGTTTGGGGGTTGGGCTCAGGGGGTCCAACAGAGGGTGGTTCCAGCCGAGGGTTTGCTGGCGGCCCTAGCGCCTCTCTGCACAGCTCTGGGTTTAGGCACAGGCTCACCTGTGGCTGATGCTCTGTTATCATACACTTGGCACTTTGTCTGTGGGCAGCGTTTCCTCAGAGCCACAAACCTCAACCGCACTGAAGTGGAGGCCAAGTTCTTCCTCGCACACACATTCTCAGTGAAATATGGCAGTAATTGGCCTAGAACACAGCCCTTTATCAAAGGCCTCCAGCTCTTCCCCAGACAGAGTGCTGTCCTGAGGGTATCTGACGCTGAGGTGTAGACGTGTCAGATTCCTGTAGTGATGGGCAGAGGGGGACAAGAGGGTGGGCCAGGCCCCCGGGCTCAGAGGAGTGGCTGGAACCCTGGGAATCCTGGGCTCCGTGCCTTTGTCAGCCACACCAGTGACACGGGAAGACGTTGCAGGTGGCCACTTTTGGGGACAGCAGCCACAAAGGTCATGAAGCCTTCCTGTGTTTCTCAGTGTGCTGGGCTGTGGCCTGTGTTGGATTGTTCGGAGGGTTTGCTATATTCTGTGAGTGTTTTTCCACGTGTTTAAAGGGTAATTCTTTGTCATCTGTTACTGCTTCACTCAAGAAGCAGCAATTCACACATATTTCACGGCACAACAAAAAGCACATTCCTATTTCTTTCACTTTTCTTTTCCTGCCTGAGCACTTCTACCTTTGAAAGATCTCTATCTTCTTGTATGTATGTGTGTGTGTGTGTGTTGCATGCGCGCACACACGTGTGTGCACGTGTGCATATTTAAAACCATGTTGCGTCAGGCAGGTGACTGTGGGAGTCCTGGACGGCCGTTCTGCCGGTTTAGCTGACCAGGCCCCTAGCACTGCTGACCCATGGCCGGGGTGCCTGGCTTCTCCCCACCTTCTTCCTGATGGCCAGGCTCATGTTGTTGCTGTTGCTGCTTTTTTAGGGCCGCAGCTGCGGCATATGGAAGTTCCCAGGCTAGGGGTCCAATTGGAGCTACAGCTGCTGGCCTATGCCACAGACATAGCAATGCAGGATCCCAGCCTCATCTGCAAGCTACACCACAACTCATGGCAATGCTGAATCCTTAATCCACTGAGCAAGGCCAGGGATTGAACCCACGTCCTCATGGATACCAGTCAGGTTTGTAACCTGCTGAGCCACAATATGAACCCCCAAGACTCACATTTTTGCCCCAAGACTGGAAGGCTGGCAGACCTGCGGGGTAGCTTGGGAGGTTGGCTCACGAAGGCGGGGAGAGGGCTCAGGCCCTCAAGTGGTACTTCCATAGACAAGACGCCTACAGATGGCACCTTCACTGACCTTGAACGTGCCTCGAGAGACACACCTTTCTTTTAATGAGAATGCTCTGGCCACCATGTCACATTGCATAGGCTGTGAGATAAGCATTCCTACTCATGCTTCTTTACTCATTTATTCATTTATAATTCACCCAAGAAATATTTATCATGTCTATGTATGTGCCAGGTGCTGGGACACAGTGGTCAACAACTATGTCCAATCGCTTGGGACAGACTATGATGGAAGATAATACGAAAAAAAGAATATATATATGTATATATGTATATATACATATGCCTGAGTCACTTGTCTGTACAGCAGAAACTGAAGAAACATTATAAATCAACTATACTTTAATACAAAATGTTAAAAAAGTGTTCTAGGTGCTGTCATATCGGTGGGGAGGCGGGGGCAGTGGGAATACACGGTGATGAGGGAGGGGTCAAGCATGCCAACGGGGAGAAGACTTCTGCTGCCCAAGGGAGCTTGGGGGCCGCCCCTAGCAACTCACGTATCTGTCCGGCATAACCGTGATTTTGGGAGAATCCTCCCGTTCCAAGTCCGGATTCTTCCAAAGCCCTTCCTACGAATGACCATTAGATTCTCAGGAATTCCCAGAGGGCATGCTTAACTGGTCATCCCACTGAGAACCATATTGCCCTTAGCTTGGCTATCTGAAAACTATAGTGGATCAATTACAAAAAAAAAAGAAAAGAAAAATGTTTTGAGACATACTGAAAAAAAAAATTATAGTAAAGCATGCACACTATGTAATAAAAATGACAGGATGAAAATTTAGTTTATATCTGTCTTTTTCTCAGAATGCTTCTGATCCGGGAGTTTGTAATGGAGATGCTGCTGAAGTCTGAAGTTCCTCTGATTTTCCCCTGGTCCCCATTGGTTAGCAGCTACTTGGGAAGTAGAGCCCCAACAGTGGATGGAACGGGGAGCTTCCCAGCCTCGTGACCCTTCCTTCAATGTCATCCATCATCAACCCAGAATCCAGACAGCAGGCTGAGGAGGACACCCCAGGCGGGTTCTGACTCTGGCTGGCATGTCATGGGAAATCCCACGGGGTCTTTGATTTCTCGTCTCTTAAATCAGAGGAGTGTACCAGGAGCTTTCGGAGTCCCTGCCAGCTGAGACTATGAATCCATGAAATGCAGCCGGCTGAAACCATGACAATGATGTCAACGCATGCCAAGTAGTCACGGCCACAGTGTGGTGCGGACTTGGGCTGGTACCCGGGTCCTGGCCACTTGGGAGCCTCACTGGGTCAAAAGCAGCACCACTGTGGCCCCTCACACAGGTGACCTTGGCTCCTGGGGCCATGGCGAGACTTTCTAAGTTCTCAAGAGCGGATGAGTTGAAGGGAATCCACTCCAGAGCGCCACGTCCAGGCGTGCTGGATCCGGACCTCCTGTGGCCTTTCCCTTACCATGGCCCCTTTTAAAAACAGCCCTTCTACTTTAGAAAGTGAGACTTATTCTCGCCGCTGAGCTGAACACAGAGGAACTGTTCTAAATCTATTTTTTAAGGAAAGCTTCCTTTAGGGAATAGTCAGGCACGAAGCACCCCCCTTAGGACTTGAGGGGTCGGCTTATCTCACAGGCATTGCTGAGTGTGACTCAGGGTGATGTTCGTGGGGGGACCCTGTCCCTCATTAGGGGGGTTCTAAAATCAGATATATTATAGAATGTAGCTGTGGCGGGGACGGCAATTTTTGCCCAATTGCAGTTGAATGGTTTTTCTTTTTTCTCCTGATGCTTATCTGGAAATGCATTGCTCTGGTGGGGGAATCTGAGTGTGAACAAAATGAAAATGGTGAAGAAATACTGAATGGATTGTTGAAATGACCCCCCCCGGACTCCCGCTGCCATGTATTTAGTATAAGCAATTATGATTGGCCTGTCTGATGGCACTCATGCTGAGGGCCCACCACCAGCTGGAGAGAAAGACATTTTGAGCAGTTGAAGCAGCTCCTTCTTTTAAGGGTAACACATATTTTTCAGGGACTACCAACTTCATACACTGAGCATGGGATCCCACTTGCCGATAAAAATTTTATGTCATTCTTTTTAGATTTGGTGTGCATTATTTAGCGAGGTAGTTAAAGCTCACATTATTTTAAATTACGTAATAAAATATTTATTCCAAGTAAAGTCAATACTCTTCATATTTCATATTATAAAGTGTTTACTATTTCTGCCTCCTCTTAACAAAAAATTAAAATTCTATACTGGCTGTTGAATCAGGAATCTATGTATACACACACACACACACACTTTCTCTAAATATGCAGGAAAATTTTGATCATTAAGGGAATCATTTCTTTTTTTTTTTTTCTTTTCCTTTTTGTCTTTTTGCCTTTTCTAGGGCTGCTCCCGCAGCATATGGAGGTTCCCAGGCTAGGGGTTGAATCAGAGCTGTAGCCACTGGCCTATGCCAGAGCCACAGCAATGCAAGATCGGAGCCGCGTCTTCGACCTACACCACAGCTCACGGCAATGCCAGATCCTTAACCCACTGAGTAAGGCTGGGGATCGAACCTGCAACCTCATGGTTCCTAGTCAGATTCGTTAACCACTGCTCCATGACGGGAACTCCGGGAACCATTTCTGAATTATCGCATATGCCCCTTGCTTAATTATTCACAGATGTCCAACACCAGAATGCGTTTTTTTTTTGCCTTTTGGACTTTTAGGGCTGTACCCGAGGCATATGGAGTTTCCCAGGCTAGGGGTCCAATCAAAGCTGTAGCTGCTGGCCTACACCACAGCCACAGCAACTCGGGATCGGAGCCGAGTCTGCAACCTACACCACAGCTCATGGCAATACCGGATCCTTAACCCTGAGTGAAGCCAGGGATTGAACCCTAGTCCTCATGGATGTTAGTCAGGTTCATTAACTGCTGAGCCACGAAAGGAACGCCAATGGTAACTGGCAAGAATGCTTTTTGTCTTTTTAGGGCTGCACCCGCGGCATAGGGAGGTTCCCAGGCTAGGGGTCTAATCGGAGCTGTAGCTGCTGGCCTACACCACAGCCACGCAGGATCCAATCCAATCTGTGACCTATGCCATAGCTCACAGCAATGCCGGATCCTTAACCCACTGAGCAAGGCCAGGGATCGAACTTGCAACCTTATGGTTCCTAGTCAGATTCGTTTCTGCTGCGCCACGATGGGAACTCCCAGGATGCATTTAATATAGACACAGACAGACACTGACAAAAGACTCCAGGCCATCCTTGCTTCCTAAATAACATAGTTTCAGCTGCATATAATATTCCTTTATTACAAATTAAGCACAAGAGCACATACATCTATTTTTGTTTTTGAATATTATGAAATGGTTAAATTATAGATTCTATATTGTTTTGGTCCTGACTGATTTTTATAACCCATCTTGCAAGGTGGGTATCTATTTTTTAGTGATATTTACAATACTCTTTGAGGTTCACATTAGCATATTCATTTGCATTAAAAATAAATCTGGAGTTCCCATTGTGGCTTGGCGGGTTAAGAATCTGACTAGTATCCATGAGGATGTGGGTTTGATCCCTGTCTTTGCTCAGCGGGTTAAGGGTCTGGTGATGCTGCAAGCTGCAGTGTAGGTCGCAGATGCGGCTCAGACATGGTATTGCAGTGGCAGTGGATGTGGCTGTGGCCGGCAGCTGCAGCTCTGATTCGACCCTAGCCTGGGAACTTACATATGCTGCAGGCGTGGGTGCAGCCATAAAAAGAAAAGAAAAAAAAATCTGCTTACCCTGATTTTGTTAATTGGTTTGATGATGAAAAGTTAGTTAGTTTGCTAATTACTTTTATTGAGAGAGATGTTGTTGGCAAAAGTGTATGGAAAATAGCAATCTTTAAATGTTTTTCGATCTTTCTTGAATATATTAAAGTAAGCAAAGGGTTTCTAAAGTCATAAAATGAAAGTATCATTGATAGTTACTTGTTAGAGCATTATAAAGCCTTTTTGGTGTATGTCCCACAAACTGAAACCAAAACCAAAATCAAAAACGAATTACCATGCTAACTGCCTAATACATCCTTTTGTTTCTAATTCCTTGCTTTCCAAAATTTTTGAAGATTAAAAATAGCTTTTGATGACAGACCACTATGTGATTTGGGGGCATATAACTATACGTGAGTTTTAAAAAATGAAGCGATGTTCTTAGGAAAAGGCATTTAACATATAATCTACCCATAGAAACAGAGTTCTTTGGTGCCCACGTTGTAAGAACTAAAGATAAAGAATTCATATTGAACCCACACTCATTCTAGCAGCAGCAACATTTATTCATAACATCTTATTAAAGATGAGCTGCATATTACCATCAACATTTTCCTTAACAAGTATTCAGCAGAATTTGTAACCTATTTTTGTTGTTTTGATTACTGATACAATATCAGTCATTCTAGTGATAACGCATTTAAGAAATATTCATACTTAGAGACTCATGTCTCCAGACATTAAAAAATTTACATATTTTTGTATCCGAGATACATACTAGGTGATCCATAGGAGATTTCCAAACATAAAGCAAAGGAAAAAAAGATCAGTATTGATGGTATTCCAGCAATTTCATATTTTACTTTTTCTTTTTTTTTTTTTTTTGCTTTTTAGGGCTGCACCTACGGCATATGGAGGTTCCCAGGCTACCGGTCAAATTGGGACTGCAGCTGCCCGCCTGCACCACAGCCACAGCACCACCAGATCCGAGCTGTGTCTTCGACCAACACCACATCTCACGGCAACGCCGGATCCTTAACTCACTGAGCGAGGCCAGAGATCGAACCCGCATCCTCATGGATCCTGGTTGGGATCGTTAACCACTGAGCAAATATTTATACTTGGGAAAAACTTTATAGATCAACTTAAAAAGTTGTGAGGAGGTACAGTTTTCAAACTGTGGTGTGATGCACGTCGGAAAAGCAATGGGAACCGCACGCTTTGTGCCATTTCATTGGTAAACATTCCCGACTCTCGCCCTTCGGCTCAAGCGATTGTGCGCGTCTGCGCTCTTCCGGCGCAGCACTGCCCTGAGTCCCGGGGAAGGACGACGTCCTCCTCCGTCTACCTGCCTTTTCCTCTGTCCCCGCTCCCTCTGCTCTTGTCCTGGGCCACTGTCTGCTCTGCAGGGGGTGGGGCTGGCTGGGTACTCAAGTCCCTGTGTCTCTGCTTCTGTCCCCCGTCGTCTGGGGTCAGAGCCTGGGAAGCTCAGGAGTTGGGCCCCAGCCCTTAAGAGCGCGGCCTTGCTGGGCAGGGTTGTGCTCTAACACACAGCTGTCACGCACGCAGATTGTTCTAGAACACACACGGGGGGGGGGGGGGTCTTTCCCTTACTGCCCCGAAACCGCTGAGCAAGTCATTTCATCTCCCTGAACCTGAGTGTTCTCCTCTGTAAAGTGAGGATTCACCCATTTTTAGCCTCTCTCTTGAGGGTGACAGCTGACAAGGGGACAGGGGGCTCTTTGAAAACGCTAACCCATCTCGAGACATGACATCTAGCGCCTCTTCAGTTGCTTGACTTGTGGAAATAAATTCCATAGCATTTCCTTTCCATTACAGATGCTTCTTTAAAAATAAACAAAGTAAAACCCAAAAGAACTTGAGTCTGGCAAACACCCCCACCACGGGTAAGGCAGTCTGCCTGTTTCTGGGAGACAGGAGGGTGGGAAACCGGGAGGTTGCCCAGCTTCCCGGCTGCACTTTGCTGAAAGCCCTCGTCCTTCTGGCATGTTTTCTCGCTCTCCTGCGCGCATGACAAAGAAATATAACCTCCGGGCCAATTGCATTTTTGTTCTACTGGTAACTAGGTTAATGTGACCTGACAGGGCTGGATGAGATGGGCACAGGAAGAAATAATATCTCTGCTTTTGTGCAGTTCGCTATGACAGAGGTAAACTGACTAGAATACAAAGATGTGCCAGAAAAAAAAAAAAAAAGAAAAAAAGAGGGACTATTTCACCTTAAGAGATGTGGCAGGATAATATTTACAAGCAACCTTTTTGATATACATTATAAGCAGTTGCCTTCCCACCGACTTAAAATTTCCCGGCCTTCGGTTCCTTTTTTGTCTCAATCCCTGCTTTTTTTACACCCTGCCTGATTGATAACAGTCCCTAATGCCACGGATTAGTGTGAAAGTAAATGAAGCCTGTTCGCTCACCTCGCTTTAGAAAGAGCCTTGTGCTTCTACTTTGTGCTAAGAAGTTTACAAAGATCAATATATCTAAATATTAATCAATTTTAAAAATAAAAAGTGTTACTTTCATTTTTCGTTTTTGGAACATTTTATTAACGTGTAGTTGATGTAACATGGGTCACAGGTGTACAATATAGTGATTCACTATTATTAAATAAATGTATAGTTATTATAAAATATGGGTTATGGTCCTCATGTTGTACAATATATCCTTTCAGCCTATTTTATAATAATAGTTTATAGCCCTATCTCTATAGTGCAGCTCCTCATTGGTAACTCTACTTTGTTTTCCATATCTACGAGTCTGATTTTTTTGTTCTATGCACTGGTTTGCTGTACTTTTAAGATTCCACCTGTAAGTGATATCATACAGTATTTCCCCTTCTCTGACTTATTTTACTTAGCATGATGCCCTTCAAGTTCATTTATGCTGCGGCAAAGGGCAAAAATGCCATTCTTTTTCATGGCTGAGTAGTATTCCCATGTGCGTGTGCACACGGTTGGTCTACACAATATTAATAATTACCACATCTTCTTTATCCTAAAATGTGTCACTTCGAGATATAAAGGCAAGGGTCTCGTTATTATTCCCATTTTTCTGTTGGGGAAATGGCGTTTCAGACATGTTGAGGGCCTAGGATAAAATCTCATGGTGGTTTGTAACTCAGTGGTCAGGATATTTATCCAGATTTCTCTGGCTTTAGAGTTTTTTTTTTTTTTTCTGTAAAAAAATGTCAGTAAAATGACATTTACGTTAATAGGAAATGTAAACTATGGTTACTTTCCCAGGCAGATCTTTCATTTCTGGATTTGTATATTTCTAAAGAGAACCCATCTCTATGTGAAACTTGCGGGGGGAGGGGTGTCTCCTGCCTTCGCTGTGTGTGGGGTGGGTGCGGGGGGTGTACTGACCCCTCCTCCTGGGGAGAGGGAGGAACATCCGAATAGAGACGTGACATTCTGGAAGCTTCCTAGCCACTCTCTACAAACTGGAGATTCTTGGGGGGTGGGTGGGTAAGAAATGCCTTTTTAGGGTTTCAAGTGTTCCCCCGGGAGAGTTAAATTTTGGGTATCAGCGACTTCCTGGTAGGACGTGAGATGCTCAGGTGAATGGGTGGGATCTGGAAGGGAGGGGAGGTTGGAGGAATAAAGACGTTACAGGAAAATGAGTTGAGCCCTCACCTGCTCGACCCGCGCCCCGGTGATTCTCAGTCCCTTCCTGACACTTTGTGGGCATCTCTGTGCCTGGGGTGCCTGGCTCAGGAGCAATTCCTCAGGGCCTCCTACGCAGGGAAATGTCTGTCTCTGTAAACACAAATTCCACTCTTTGAACCGGCCTTGCTTCCTCTCTAACCTACCGGTGGAGAGGCGTAGGGGCGAGAGGGGACGTGTGCCCGCCTGGTGTCAGCGCCTCCGCAGCCCTCGGGCTCACCGGGCTCGTGGAAGAGGCTTGGGGGCTTGGAAGCAGAGCTTATGCCACAGCGGTCCTGGCACTGAGGACTCTGGCAGTGGCTTAGGCGGCGCACTGGCCAAGTGGACTCTCGGGGCTGAAGGGGGAGTTGCTGGGGAAAGAGGCTCATCCTCTTACATGGACGAGACCAGCCGATTCAGCAAGTCACCTGATCTGGGACTGTTTGTACGTGAAAAATAAGCATCCTCACTCGGACATCCTATAGCAACGTGCGAACACAATGAAAATTAAAATAACGATTTCCTCAAAATACTAACATTCTATCTGCCAACCTCACCTAGATTCAGCTAGACTGTGGGTAGGAAACAAGCATAATCTGTATCTGACACTGTATTTTGGAAGCGGTTGTTGCCCGAATATTGAATAAATAATGCCTTTTCCCCAAAAGGAGTGCCAGTATAATGCCCAAAGCAGGTTGCTGTGACTACGCGGTCAGTGACATTTGCTTTTTCTTCCGGTAATGGATACAGTCTGCCCATATATTTCTTTTATTTCTTCTCCTTTTTTAATGGCTGCACCTGCGGCACATGGACGTTCCTAGGCTGGGCGTCAAATCGGAGCTGTAGCCGCCGGCCTACGCCACAGCCACAACACCAGATCTGAGCCACATCTGCGACCCACCCCACAGCTCACTGCAACGCCGGATCCTTAGTCCACTGAGCAAGACCAGGGATCAAACCTGCATCCTGATAGATACCAGTCAGGTTCTTAACCTGCTGGGCCACTCTGGGGACTCCTGTCCACATATTTCTAAATACAGAACTTCTTTGAAGACACAGGGAGTCAGGGTGACAGCACTCGAGGCAGAGATGCGGCATTCTTTGAGAAGATGTAGCAAAGTAAATGCAATGTATCATTTACAACGTCCACATAGGGATATGGTTTGTGCTAGAAATTTCACTGGTGAATGGGACAGGCAAAGTTCTCACAAACTCACTCGCATGGAGAGAACTACATTAAACTTAACACACAGCTGGTAGGTAGGAGGTGCACTTACACATGCAGGATTTCTAACTGCCATTCCCGCAGGAAGGGAAAAGGGACGTGTCAGGGAAATAGGAAACGTTCCAAGGCAGGACTGGTGTAGAGACTAAGAGAGGAAAGAATATAGAAGAAATAGAGGATGGGTATTTTTTAAGCGATTAGTAAACTGTAAAATGCTATATAAATATCAGATCTCCTAATGGACCTCATAAATATAGCTATTTTGAACAAGGCTGCCTGTATATCAGCAAAGCAAAATGAACCATGCACATTTCATTAAACTAACACACATTTTACAGAAAGCAAGATAGGTATGGCCATTTTGTTTACAGAACCTAAGCGTAGGAAAGGCAGGAAAGGTAGATGCTGCATCTTCTCAGCCCTAGAGCTAAGTTCTTAAATGGAAACCGTTCTGTGGTTTTAATAGTGTCCAATTAAGCTATGGCAGTTGATGGCTAGAGGTTTTTTTTTTTTTTTTTTTTTTTTTGCGCTTTTTTAGGGCTGCACCTGTCACATATGGAAGTGCCCAGGCTAGGAGTTGAATTGGAGCTGTAGCTGCCAGCCTACGCTACAGCCACAGCAATGCCAGATCTGAGCCCATCTGCGACCTGCATCACAGCTCACGGCAATGCCAGATCCTTAACCCACTGAGCCAGGGCAAGGATCAAAACCGCGTCCTCATGGATACTCAGTCGGGTTTGTTACCACTGAGCCATGATGGGAACTCCCTAGGCTTTTTTTTGGTAAAGTTGTATTTCTTTCAGAGACAGAAGAAAGGTCCGTCTCACTTTGTCAAAGAAAGGGGACCCTTGTCATCCTAACGTAACGCAGCCAGCCCCCAGGTGTAATGCCGAGAAAAAGGAAAACAAGGTCCCGTATAATGTCGCAGCTGAAAGGAAGCTGCCGCCAACGAGCTTCTGAGAAGGGCAATGACTCATCATGCCCGGGCTCCACAACAGATGCCAATCCCCACAACTGGCTTTTCTCCAAAACCGGGAAAGAAAGAAAGAGGGCAGAGCCGGGAGGAGGCTGCCGGAAACTCGTCTGATGGGGAGTCTTTCTAGCAGGCGTAGGGCAATCAGAAAAGTGCTCCGGAATCACAAAATTAAAACACAAGTGTCAGCTGCAGGAGACGTCGAAATGCAAATAAGCAGGAACGCAAACAGGACGGCTGGATGGGAGCAGGCAATCACCGGGGGCTGTGTTTACAACCCGAGGGAAGCTCCAGCTATCATTATCTGGGTGCCATTAACTGCGAGGGAGCAGCTAGCAAGGGGCACATAAAAGATACCACCTGAAGTTAAACAGCTTCCCTTTCCCACGATAAAGCAAGAGTTCCGACCCCATTACGTCTACCCTGAACTCAACCAGTCTGTGCAAAAGGGCTAGAAGTCTACCTCCGGTGAAATAGAAGAGCTGGATTTTTATGTTACCACACCTTGGAATATTCTTCTTAGCATACGAACTGAAAAAAGATGGGGGGCGGGCTGGCCTCGGCAGGCACAGACTGACACCTGCCACACTGTGAAGTGCACGCCTCACGGCCGCCTCCTGAAACAGGTGTTATCAGCACCCATAGTCCTGATCAAGGTCACGCAACCAAAAGGTCGTCGAGCTGGGATTTGAGTATCAGTTCGTGTTTTGGTCCTGGGTTGTCACTCTTTCCGTTGTGCCACAAACTCCCAACCAAAGGCAATTTTGCCTCCCAGGGGACAGCTGACAGTGCGTGGGGACATTTTTTGGCTCCTACCTGGAGAGGGCTACTGGTATCTGGTGGGGAGAGGTCAGGTCTGCTGCTAAACATCCTGTAGTGCGTAGAAAAGTTCCCCCAATAAAGACTTCCCTGGCCCCAAATGCCACTCGTGCCTGACACGGAGGTTGAGAAGCCTTAAGTTACCCCACAGCTGCCACTGTGTACGCTCCGCCTTGAGATGGAGCGACTTAGAGAAGAGGCAGCCGCAGGCATGAAGGGTCCTCACCGGGGGTCTGGGAGATGCTGGACAGGATAAGAACGCGCCACTTCCACCTCACCGACAGAGAGGCAGACAGAGGTGAGGCACTAAAAACTCCTAACGTATTTGTCAGAAATGCATTCTGAGATTGCTTGGGTCTAAATTGCCCTTTCCAAACCCCAAAGCCATTTGCAATGCCGCCCGAGGCTCTGGCTGACTCCCTGACATCCTCCTGCACTGCGAGTTTGAAAGCGGAATGGCCCTGGGTTTTCCGTGGGTTCTTTATTTGTCTTCCAGAATATTAAAGACTGACACCTCACAGAATACAAATCAGAGGCTAATGCGATAAGAGACTGAACCGATGGTGTCTCCTAGAAAATTTAAGACTGAGATGTCAGTTGAAAGACAAGAAGAAAGATGGGATCGCTTTTGAAAAATCTCATCGGTAAAGATGTAGAGGGTTTGCTTAACGAAAACGTTCCGGACTAAGAGCATCGCAGGGGGATTTTGAATTTAAACCAGCTAAACAGCATCAGGGGTTTGGGGGGTGAGTCAGACAAAGTCAGTTACGTGTCTGCCTCGGGAAACTCATGGACCAGCACAGTGCAAACTGCTTACCGCTCGAGAAAGGAGCTAGAGAGAGCCTCGTGAAGCAGATGGGACAGGCACCCTAGTATGGACAGGACGGATAAACGACGAGGTCCTAGTCTAGAGCACAGGGAAGTAGATTCAACATCTAGTGCTAAACCATCATGGAAAAGAATAGGAAAAAGAAAAAAAATATATATGCACAACTGAGTCATTCTGCTGTACAGCAGAAATGAACACAACATTATAAATCAACTACACTTCCATAAAATTTAAAAATAAATGAAGTAAAAAAAAAAAAGAGAGAGAGAGCTCAGTTCCCCAGAGGCTCATTGGTCTGAGCCATCATCGATCCAGTTTCAAAGGAGGCTCACATTTATCTGTTTTAGGCTTTAGTGGGAAACCCTGCACAGCAGTTCACATTTTCCCTAATTTTATTGACGTGTGAGTTCCAGAAAGGGCCTAGGGTCTCGAGAGTGCCAGCTCTTTCCTGCTGTTCCATGGGCTGCGTCTGCCAGTGCGAGTTCTGCTGCCAGAGAACCGCAGGGGCTACTGGAGCCTGGGAGATGCTGAGACCGCAGCCTTGCAGCTCCCACCTGCTGTCCTTGACTCTGGAAAAGATGCCCCCCGGGGAGGAATGCTCTCCCAGGAAAGTGGGTGAAAGAGCTCTGCCTGGTCCCAGTTTGCTCAACAGACAGCCCTGGGAGCATCTCGAAGGCGAAGCCATAGCCACTGAGCTCTTGTCTTCACTGCAGAACCTCTGAGACAACGTAAGACGCAGTTCGGGGAGATAATGCAGCTACACTGATCAGCTTTATTTTCATCCCTACTTTCATAAACACACATGTGCCAAGCTAGTTCTGAATTATTTAAAATTACAGCAGTCAGAAGAGAGACCGTCTCCAAGTCTGTCAGAAGGATTTTTAATCATCTTTAAGCAAACTTCAATTTCCCTGAAATTGAAGGGGAATTATTTCTCCACTTCACAATTCAGTACAGCTTCACTGAAGGGGCTTTCCATCTCCTACCACGAGTAAAAACATGAGATGATTAGTGCAAAAAATACGCCATGAAATGAGTTTAAAGTCCTTACTCTTGAAGGCTATAGATTTAAGACACTATTACCCACCATCCCTAAAAAGGTTACTTTAGTGATAATAACACGTAGCCTCTATTCAGAGCCATTCATCAGTATGATTTAAATGTCCTAGGCTTAGTCGTCTTGAAAATCCATCCACCCACTCCGGGCCCAGCAGATGAGCCAACAGGGTGCAGACTAGCCTGCCAAGCCCAGGGTGCGTGCTTGCCGGGACAGCCATCGCGCCCCTGCTAACCGGAGCTCCGGGACCATTGCTGGGTCACCAGGGGGTGGTCGGGAGCTGGGTGGCTTTTGCTGGCTTGAATGTGGCCTGTGATATAGCGCTTTACCCAGGGGTCCCAGCGACACAGAAACCCTCATTTGGGCTTGGTGATGAGTTTGCTGAAGTGGTGACAGCGGAGATGGATGCTTAAAGAGAGGATCTGAAAAAGTGGACATGGGAGGTTGGTTCTCCCCACTTTAATTTTGAAGACGACAACCCCTAAACCTAACCTTTGTGGACTTCGCTGTTAGCACTTTAACAGAAACCCTCTCGCTCTCTCTTTTTTTCTTTTGGCCACGCCCACGGCATGTGGAAATTCCCAGGCCAGATAGTGAACCTGCACCATGTCAGCAACAATGCCAGATCCTTAACCTGCTGAGCCACTGGGCAACTCCCACAAACTCTCTCTTATTTGCAGTCGATGGCCACCTTGCTAATCAGGTATTGTTATCTTTATTTTAGAGAGGAGCAAACTGGGGCTCAGAGAGGTTCACTGTCCTGCCGAAAGTGAAGCAAACGAGTGAAGGTTAGAATCAGGATGCTGAGGTCCCCCGAGTCTTGCGGTCTCTTCTCTGCTAATGTGCCTCCACACGTGTGCGGGCGGGACCTGGCTAGACATGGAAAAATGAGAGCTGTGAATCTAATGGCACCCATGACTGGGTGAGGGACCCTCTGAGTGGAAATCACGAGATGCCCCCTTGGAGATAAAGCTCACGATTGTGCTAGATTTCACAGTGTCCTAACGGGGGAAACCTGACGGCAGGTTTACAAATCTCACTAGATGATTAATCATAAAGAGTCAGCCCAGAGAGTGACGGGTAAACACTGTCATTTACAGGAACGACCAGTTTTAAGCAGGGGCCATCGCACACTCACACGCACACACACCCTCCGCAATCTGCATGGTGATGTTCTGTTAGTATTACCTTTGGGAGAAAGAAATGTGCTCCTGCTACTAAAATGACTCCCATTCAGGCTGATACTCCAGGGAGGTGCAGTCAAGGACTAATGGAAAGAGTGGAGCAAGCGAGCATGTTGCTGTTAGGGACACTTTTCTCAGTGGCCTTTAGCTGCCGTGATAAATGTACTAATTGTCTCATTAATGGTCCCGGGACTTTCCGTGACAAACCTAAAGATGCTGGTATGAGTGATGTGGTAACGTTTGATTTGCATGGCATTCAATCCAGTGTGTAATAACTCGCTACCAGGTGCTGTGATGGGGTTAGGTGGACAAGGATGACGCCTGTGTGGCTGGGTGCTTAGGGGGTTGGGAGAAGTCACCCAGGCTGCAGTCAGTCCACCAAGTCAGATCCTGGGAGTTGGGAGGTCCAGCTCCAGACGCCGACCCTCACTGAGCAGGAAACTCTCATGCCTGCAAACTTATCCCACCACTTAAGAGACAGGTAAGGTTCCCCTCCAAGAAGACGCATTCTCTGATTACCAAGACCATGATCTAGAACATGCTTGGCCAAAGCCATGGAGCCACCTTCCCCAAGGAATGCACCTGTCTGTGCACAAACCTTCAAGGTCATTACTCCCCACGGACTTGTTAATAACGTTTCATTTCCGAGCATTGTTTTTCCATTTAGACTGTAAACGAGTGGCTCGCCTCGTGCTGGCCACGCTCTAAAAAGCCCCCGCAGCACCCTGGTTTATGGTACAGATACAGCAGGCATTCAATCAACAAATATTAATTGATGGGGCGAGCGTGTGCTCTGAAAAGCCGAATTCCTCCTGAGAGGCTAATTCACTGTGCTCAGCCGGTCTGCGGGTAGCGAGGGCTTCTGAGCAGACACGAGCTTTGGACAAGAGCTACTGTGTGGTGCTGGAGATATTTGTTCTAATGATGGATGAAATGACACTCCTGACATGCTGTATGGGCAGCGTCTTTACATGTAATTTATTTTGCATTTCAATTACTTTGGAAAAAGGATTCCTGGGGTTTTGGCCAGAGGTGTGTGTAAGTTATCAGTTTAATGGATTTAGTCTTGTTTTGCTATGGTAAGGAATGGTTATTTTTTTTTTTAAAAAAGCCTGAAAACAAAACTCTCTAGTCCGCATTTTCATTTATTCTTGGCACGGTCTTTTCTAATGAGGGTCTTTGGCACGCTGTTTTTTACTTCTGTGTAGCCCTTGCCTACCTCTCCCTCTGGATTAGGGGCGCCTGCTCTGGGCTTCCGAGACCAGGGCTGGTACTGACCTTCACCAGACACCTGTTGTGATCCTTGAAATTGGATGTGATCACCCTCACAGAACCTTCCAGGGGCCTGCACGTGTCCACCTGCGCTATTCCCACCCTGGTCAGACAAGGGGGAGCGAGAGGGGAGCCAGACCTCATGATGACCATCTGGAGGCCGCCCGACCTGGGCGAGGAGGGCAGTGATACGCAAATATGGTGTGGCAACCTTTTGGCGCTCAGGGCAGGTGTGGGGACGGAGGGCATTTGGGTCTGAGCGAAGTCACGAGAGGCTCGGTTGCCGTGGGCTGCCTGGTCATGTGGGGCAGATGCAGGCTTTCTGAATGGGGACCTGAGACCCTGGGGTCACCCTCCCCCATCTCCTATAAAAGGACACTTCTAATGGGGACAGAGGCAGACGGCCTTTCCTCCAGGTTCCCAGGCTCTGGTATCCATTTTCCAGACTAGAAAGCATCTTTGAGTCCGCTGGCTGCAATCCAAGCAGCCAATAGCAGAGCAGTAGAGTAGGGCCACCTGTCTGCAGCTACATCTGATGAGTGCCCCATCCTTGAGGCCAGGTGACCAAGGCAGAGCCACATGCTTGTAGCCGGAAGCCCTGGGGTCTGCCCTCAGGTGGCATGTGGCACCATCAATCAGTGAGAAGCTAGCTGAACCCGACTTCCTGCCATGGGCCCACCAGCTTCCCTGTCCCCTCTCCAGAGCAACCTTGACCCTGGGGCGGGTTCCTCTGCCCCGGGGGAGAAGTCAGAGGCTGAAAGGAGGGCACTCTTATCAGGGAGAGGCTGGAAGCAGGGATCTGTGCAGGCGGGCAGCTGCTCAAATGGGAGGCTTGGGAATGGAAGCTTCCAGGCTCACTCTGCTGTCATCACTCAGGACTCTGAAGGCTGCAGAAGCCGAGAGGGAGCTGGGGGCTGCCTGGAGCTGAGCACAGAGCACTTTGGTCATGGGCCTAGGATGAGGTTTTGGTGTCTCGGGGAAACTGGAGGATGCCAGGCGAGTCATAGTGGCTCAGAGGGGCCAGGCTTGGGGCTCTGAGCACCCTCCGGAGGGGAAGGACCCAGATTCTGGTGCCCTGGAGTCTGGTGGCTGAGCCAGACATTGCTTAGAAGCACACGGAGTAGGATGTTTCTTGTGTCCAGGTGTCAGGAAGGAATTCATACCTGTTCCTAGAACAACCTATCTTGAACCTGGTTAACCTGAGCTATGCTTTATACCAAATGGTGCCGCCTTTCTATCTGTGATTTATGAGCCTTCTTCTATCAAATTAAAGCTCTCCACAGATGAAACGATTCATCCTTATTCAGCCTTATCTCGTTTATACCCACCCTCCCACGCTGGGGATAGGGAGCCAGGACTGAGGGAGGGCTGTGTGGGAGGTAGAGACAGAAAGCAGACCGCTTTGCTTTACGTTTCTCTAAATCCCCACTTAATTCCATCCATCCATCCACTCTCCTGCCATATACTCACAGACGACAATAACCAGCCCACTCTCGTCCCTAATGCTTGTAGAAACGGCGCTGCAGCCTTGGACACGGCCGAGGCCAGTTTTCCCTCCCCAGGCGGCCAAGCTGAGTTTTGTTTCCCCTTCCGGCTAAATAGGATTTCTTTCCTTCCAGCGCAGGACAGGTGACTTCTTAACGATCTTTCAGGAAAGAACCCGAGAGAAGGAAAATATCCTTTTTTAATCCCATTTTCCTTCTCGCCCCACACTGAGCTGTTGCTATGGCAACGTCTTACCTGCTCCCAGGACAGCTAAACGTCCCTGCGAAGGTAACAGCGCGCTGCTCTTTCACTCGAGGAGGGACCACTGTTCATTGACCAGTTTTCCCGGGGTGCCTAAATTCTTCAGCTTTCTCTGACTTGCTTCATCCAGGGTTTCCTGTGGCTAAAACCTAAAATTCACTTCCAACTCCCAATGGT
Source organism: Phacochoerus africanus (assembly GCF_016906955.1). NCBI lineage: Eukaryota > Metazoa > Chordata > Mammalia > Artiodactyla > Suidae > Phacochoerus > Phacochoerus africanus. Next base: position 6,661,818 of record NC_062545.1, on the reverse strand, counting down.
ATAATCCTGCAAACCTTTTAGACCTGAACTCGGTAGAAATGAATTTTACATTTTGTTTTCAGTAAGAGTAACTTCTCTTCTATGCATTGGCTTAAGCTTAAAAAAGGCCTCGTAAGGAAAACAATTTGGGGAAAAATCTTCCATAGTCCTTTACCACCTCTCTCTCCTTCCTTTCATATATATATATATACACATACATATATCCTTTCATATATATTTCATATTATACATATATAAGGAAATTTTATTTCTTTTAGGGCCGCACCTGCGGCATATGGAGGTTCCCAGGCTAGGGTTCAAATTGGAGCTACAGCTGCCAGCCTACGCCCACAGCCACAGCAATGCAGGATCCAAGCTGCGTCTGCAACCAACGCCACAGCTCACGGCAATGCTGGATTCCCTGACCCACTGATTGAGGCCAGGGATCAAACCCGCATCCTCATAGATACTAGTTGGGTGCGTTTCCGCTGCGCCACAACAGGAACTCCTGTGAAATATTTTCAACACACAGAAAATGCAAAGCCTAAGATAATAAGCACTCATGGATCCATCTCTCGAGTCTTACAAATGCTGATTTGCCGGTGGGGGCAGAGTATCTATGCTTCAAATACATAAGAAGTAAAAGGTCACAGAGGCAGAGGTAGCATCATGTATATCCTTTTGCCGTCCAAGTCTTGGCACTTTTGTTACCCATTTATGGGCAAGACTTTTGGAGTCAGCTTTCTCCTAATTGGGGGTGGGGGGTGCCCAGCCATCTCTGGATGCGGAGGTATCCCTGGACATCTGGGTAGCTAAGGGCCCCAGGATTATTAGCTGTTCCTAGACAATTGCTGGACAATCCTTATGAGCCAGAGCCCAAGTTCATCTTCCCAAATGAATGGATGTCTTTTAAAATAAAAACCTTCAAAGCAGAGGGTGATGCTGGGTCCCATGCAGTGCAGGAATCCCAGTGTTTTCTCCTCAAGGTCACACTGAAAAGTGGTGGCTCTGAGATCTTGTCTGTTCAAATAGTGATAAAAGGTCAATAGAGAGGGGACAGTCATTGTCCTGGGGTGGACGGCTTACTTATGGGCATTATGAATGAGGCTATCAGGGCTCAGGTAAGAACATCATCTTGGATAAATGGTTTGTGGTTATTGATCTGGACCATCCTGGCAGAGAAGAAGCTCCATGTATTACGGCTACAATTACTTGATTTATTCTTGCAATTTAGAATTTGTATGGTTAGTCAATTCTGTCAATATCAAAGAGTAACACCCTAGTTTCAAAATCTGATATTTGGATTTTGGCCCATGGTTTAATGTGTCCTCTAAGCAAAATAACTGTCAATCCAGGTCATTTGCCTTCAAAACAAACTTGAAACACAAGTAATCAGGGAGAAAGCCAACCGAGCAGACATAAAGAGATGCAAATCAGGTTTCAAGGTTTAAAAAAATAAGACTTTCCTCATCTCTCCTTCTGTATCCTATCACTGCTCATCAAGTGCCCCATGGAAAGCTTATTTTATTGGAAGGAGGGAACTCAGAAAGCATTCTGGGCCTGGACATGTGCAATGGCCAGTGCTGGACAAAGAGTCTCATCTTTATGTTGCACAGAAATCGATGTCAAAGCATAAATGAAAAATGCAGTAAGCACACAGAATGAATAGATCAACTCTGGGTGTTGGAAACTGATGTTTGGACCTCAAAGAAGAGGTCAGAGCTTACAGGAGAGGTTTATCCTTAGAGGCCACAGGTGAGGCCTTGGGGTGGGCAGAGGTGGTTCTTCCAAAACCAGTGGTATTTTACCGTTCCCAAAGATGCTCAGACTGATTCTTTCATCTTATATGGACGGGTAGAGAATCAAAGAGTTAGTGCAGAACGAAAAGATACTTGGGGAATGGAATGTCCTTGGTGGGTCCCAGAAACCTCATTTAAGGGCTCCCACATGTACTTCCATCCCCCACGCTCTCTACAGCACCTTATAGCTTCAGTTCTCAAGAGGTAAGAGGGGACCTTCACAGGGCATCATCTTCTGTCTGTTCCCTCTTGCTTTTGGTCCACGCATGGAATCAGGCACCATGTGTGGTTTAATTACCACACACTGAGCACAGAGGAAGCTTCCTTGCCTCCATCCCTGCTCTTTGAGGCAAGACAGCCTCAGGATGCCACCTGCTTACAGCCCCCTGGAGGGAACCTGTTGCCCACAGTCTCTCCTCCAAGAGGGGCCTACTCTTGGCAGTGGTTGCTGGACCACTACATCCTTAGATGGCCAATGACCTATGATGTGGCAGGACTGGCCAGAATCCCTGACTCAAGAGTATGAGCAAGACAATTCCAAGAGAAGGAGGCAGTTAACTGTGGACCCATGAACAGATAAGTGGTGAGTGACGGAGGGGCCGTGGTGGGTCATGCACAAGCTGAGGTGGGCAGGGAGCTGAAGATCCAGGGACTCCAGTGGCCCCTGGAGAAGATTTAGAGAATAAGGGGTCAGTCCACACGGAGCCTTCGTAATAATTCTCTTGATCTGGGGGAAAAGTGGTGCCACCTTCAAATATTTTGAAATGCATTCATAAATTTCACATATTAAGTACTTCCAGTGTCTTAATTAATAATTAACTTTTTTCCTGAGGCCTGAAATAACTCATGAATAAATCAAAATCATAAATAGAGTGAACTTTCCATTTTCCTAAAAGTTTCAGTCCTATTCACACAACTATGAGTTCAATGCACTGTTCCAGGTCTAAATCGATTCCTTAATTAGGCGTTGCAACCCAAGTCACCAAGCTGATCTTCATTAACCACAAATTCCCTGAAATATTGCAAGTTCATAAAATTATAAATACATATAAATTCCTTATATACAAAGGAATTATAAATAAATAGATATGTTCATAAAATATAAGTTCTGTGGTTTTGAGTCTCTTAAACATTTCTCCCCTTAATTCTAAATCTTTGCAAAGGTGAAAGATGATTAGCTAAGAAGGAAGCTATTGCTTCATCCCACACACTTATTTTAGGTGAAGATCTCATATAATTTTGGCGACATGATGATTCTGTAACTCAAAGGAGGTGGCCATGGAGCCCTTGACCTTACGTCTGTTTTACACACACACACACACGCATGTATACATATATCATATATCTAGGATATGGTCCCACCCAATTGGCTAAATCACTTGACAAAATTCTGTGCTATTGTGTTCTTAAGATGTAAATTAACTTCCACCTCATGGTCTTTTGACTTAATAAAATCCCATATTCTGCCATCTTTTATAGGGAACCACACACGTTTTTCAGTATTAAAAAGTATCGAATTAAATTGTGAACTCTCCCTTGATGTTGATAATTCAGTAACAAATTCTAAGGTCATTCGATTCACGTAATCAATTTGATGAGCGTTTAAAAAAGTAGAATTATCAATTCCTTCAGGTCAATGAGGGTTTGAAGCTTGAACCAGCAACTAGTACTGAGTCCTGGTTAAGGGGGAGAGCTCGGGAGCCAGACTGTCTGGGCTTCAAATCTTGCCTCTGCTTATTTCTTACGCTTAATCATTAAACTACAGAAATTCTCATAAACTCTGTGTGTGTGTGTGTGTGTGTGTGTGTGATTCAGTACCCAGCTATTTAACACCGTTGTAGGCGCTGCTGTGCACGTGTTTTGTAGAGGGGGTTAAGGGCTGCAGTGGACTTAAACTAAAGGACATTATTCAGAATACTATGGGTATAATATATCATATGGCTCAGCTACATGCTGTTGAAAGACCTTAATTCAGGTTTCCTGGGAAGGAGAAGGTTGCCTGAAGCCTGTAATATCACTTCATGCCCAGTTTTCCACCTGCTGGCAGAATTCAGATGAGCCGTCCTCATTGTCATATAAGCCAATATCTTAGAGAGAAGCGTGAAGAACCCTGACTAATACACAATGGTTTCCCTTTTCCTTTATTCTCTCCCCCTTTCCTCTTTTCTTCCTTCCTTTTCTTCTTTCTTCAAAATCCAGGAGAACAAACTTCATGATTATCTTTTCTGGGAACACTGGTAGTTTCAACACGCATTAGGGAGGAAAATTCATTAAGTTAGCAGTTGGTAGTTGAATCCTACTTTGGAGAGAAAGAATAACCTCTTATTTTCTATTCAGTGAAGGGGGAACTAAAAAGGTGTTACTCTTCTTTCCCACGATGTGTGATAAAAAAGCATTTGCTTGGGGTCTGCAATGCTAATTCCGACTTCTTGAGAGCATGGCCTTTGTCATTTTGGTCCAATCCTACGTGATCTAAGCACATAGCATAATCCCCAGAATATAGCAGACACTCCATTATTTGTTGAATGAGTAACTTGCTGTTTACATTTGTCCACTAATTGCCACCTAAGGCGTAGAAAAATTTCAGATGAAAAGTTCCTAATCATCCCTTTCGATAGAGGCCTGCATGTGTAGTCCCTGTTCTAGCTGAATGAGCCACATCAGGTGCCTGGTCTTTTGGAAAGTCTAAAAATATTAAAGATAACTCATCCACATGTAGCAGAAACAAAACTCTGAAAAAATATGCTAGTTCGGCAATGTGTGCTCACAGCTTCTTCCATTTCAAAATTAATATTTGAAAAACATTTTTCGAAGGGAAAAAACTGACTTCTAGGGGAAGTGAAAGTCTCCTTCACCCACTTTATCAGCTTTAATGCTACCTGAATATGAACAGGGTCAAGGGCCAGGCGCCATACCGTCCCAAGAGAAAGAACAGGGAGGTTCAAGTACAGCAACCTGGACCTGCTTCCTGTGGTGGCCAAAGAGTAAGAGTGTGCGATCCTTTATTAATACAAGGCCTCAAGGCAGCCCCGCTGAACACAGAAGTCTAATAATTTCTACAAAAAATGCCAAAGGAGTCAACAATATTAGTATTCCCAGAGGATTCCCTTTTTCTAATTGCCTTTTGATGACACACTGTATTCTTAAAGCGCACACGGGTGTCATAGAAATAATTCAAGATTCATGTTTGTATCTCTGTATAGAACAATGATGCTACATGATTGCTCAATGAATACATGTACATATGTATAGATGAATAAATGGATGGATGGACGAATTAATGAATGTTCTATAATCCAAGAGCTGAAGAAACTCCAAAAAGGGCAGAGGGCACAGTGAAGGTATATAAAAATCTACCATTAGGTACAAATGTGTTTCCAGAGGAGAGACTGGTTCTGAAAATACAGAGGTTGTAAATCACCAATTCTGTATGTGCTTTATATCCTATTTAAACCTGCAGGACTAGAAGGCTAATACTTTGCAGACAACCATATACAAAAGTTTTCTTCAAAGACAGACATTTTTTTTTTTTTTTGGTCTTTCCTTTGTGGCTGTTTGGAAAGAGAATGATAATAATCAAAAGACCTGCGAAAAAGGCGATTTGGTGTTTCAAAGGTTGTGGGCTATTACGTGACACAAGCTGAACCATCAATGCAGAAAATGACTACCTTCTGAATTGCCTGGGATGCTCCAGACGCTAGCGAGAAAACTAGAATACCCCGCTCTGGTATAAGAACACTGAGCAGAAGAAAGAGAAATGCAGCTTTTCGTACATTCGAATTTGCTTTGCTTAAATAGGGCCGCCCCCTTTAAGGAAAGCTCTGGGGACAGAACACAAATAAATCTCAGTGCAGCTGCTTTTCTCTTTAAGGAAGGTCGGGTGTCTTCTTATGCCACTTCCAGAGTTTAAAAGCGTGTTGCCATTCTTTAATCATGGTCATTATTGGAGAATATGATTGAAATTTTAATTATTAAGGAGGAAGAATTATCAAGCGCTGTCAGGGGGCGTCTGGTGCCCCCGGAGTGACTGGCCATCCGCACAGCTGATGGAACCCGAGAGCGAGTTATCTCAGCCCGGTGACCCCCGCGGAGGCCCGGGCAGCAGGTTGTCCACCGCCTACCAGCTCCCTGTCTCCTCAACTGTCTGCACACTGTTTACTGCAGAGCCAGTGTTTAGACCAAATGCTCAGTAATGTGAAAACATCAATTATTTCCTTCCTCTATTGAAATGAAGTATGATTACCCTTGATTTAATGGCAAAGGAGCATTTCCAAGGCACAAAAACATTTCAGCCATTAAGCACAAAGGTTAGGCTGAAAATATATGTTTGTTTTCTGCTTCCCCAGAGCCACGGGCACTGACTGCATTTATGAGCTTCATGTTTACTGCGACAGAGAGTCCACGGCTGCAGGGTCCTGCGCTGTCGTGTGTGGTAGCCTGGGGGTAGGCAGGCTGGGCAAAGGAGAAAGACTGCCAGAAATGTGTAAATTTGGGAAGAGGGAGGTACCCACGGTTAGGGCGACTCACTAGGGTGTTGGTCCAAACCTGAGAAGCACCAGAAGCCATTTTGGGATCTTTTGAAAGCTACTATACAGAGATAGCATCATCTGGATGACCTCGAAGCACTTCATTTTTTTCATTTCATGTACTTCTTTCGCGTTGGCGTCTAGCTGATTGACAATGCTGGGTGAGTTTCAGGTGCACAGCAGAGGGATTCAGTTATGCATATACTCACACTCATTCCTTTTCAGATTCTTTTCCCATATAGATTATTACAGAATATTGAGTGGCGTTCCCTGTGCTGTACAGCAGGTCCTAGTTGGTTAGCGGTTTTTATCCAGTCATGCGTGTATGTTAATCCCCAGCTCCTCATTTACCCGTCCCCTCCCAGTTCCCCTTTGGTCTGCTGAAGTTTGTTTTTGAAGTCCATGAGTCTGTTTCTGTTTTGTAAATCAGTTTGTGTGTAAAACCCCTTCATCTGTCTGACGCAGGGGCAGGACTGAAAATAAGACTATCTCCACCCCCTCTGCCCCCAAGAGGATAAGGCTGAGCTTTCTAGAGCCGGCAAGCACCGCGCTTGCTCAGATGGTGTCATCTGCAGTCCAGGGCCCTGTAGGGACCAGGAAGCCGAGGGAGGTTACTTCCAGATGTGGTACATCTGCTCCCCCGCCAGGTGACTGGCGCAGGGCAGGTAAAGATTTGTGCCCTGGGCTAACGGCATTGGAAACCCAATGACAGCAGGTGTGTCTGTGGGTTTGTCTTCCTGACGGTCTGCAACCTACAGGAAAGGCTGAATTCTCCCACTTAATCATGAGAGCGTTCTCAGAAATGCAGTTGAGATGACGACGAATTCTAGCATATAGTGTAAATAACCTATTTGGTTTTACATTTTTTTTTTTTGGAGAAGATCTAAGCTATGCACTTGTTGGAATAAATCAGAGGTCTGTCTAAAATATAGCTGACATTTCTTTTTTCTTTTGGCCACACCCGCAGTATATGGAAGTTTCCAGGCCAGGGACTGAATCCAAGCCACAGCTGTGACCTATGCCAGATCGTTTCAGCCAGTGTGCCAGGCCAGGGTTCAAACCCACACCTCCACAGCCACCAGAGCTGCAGTCACATTCTTGTTTTTTTTTTTTTTTTTTGGTCTTTTTGTCTTTTCTAGGGCTGCAGCTTGGCGTGTGGAGGTTCCCAGGCTAGGAGTCTAATCAGAGCCGTAGCTGCTGGCCTATGCCAGAGACTCAGCAACGCAGGATCTGAGCTGTGTCTGCGACCTACACCATAGCTCATGGTAATGCCGGATCCTTAACCCAGTGAGGGAGGCCAGGGATCGAACCAGCAACCTCATGGTTCCTAGTCAGATTCGTTTCCTCTGTGCCACTACCAGAACTCCCTGCAGTCACATTCTTAACCCCCTGCACCATAGTGGAAACCCCAAATACAGTCAACACTTCTTTTTTTTTGGTCTTTTTTTTTAGGGCCACACCCGCGGCATATGGAAGTTCCCAGGCTAGGGATTGAATCGGAGCTATAGCTGCCAGCCACAGCCACAGCAACGCCAGATCCGAGCCGCATCTGAGACCTACACCACAGCTCAGGGCAACGCCGGATCCTTACCCCACTGAGTGAGGCCAGGGATCAGCCCCTGTCTTCTTGGTTCCTAGTCAGATTCGCTAACTGCTGAGCCATGATGGGAACTCCTAGAGTCAACATTTCTTACCGGTGGAGTGTCAGGAGCTGGTTCTAAGCAGAGCTGTAAGGACAGAATTTCCTGAATCCCTGGACCTGTGACAGGAAAGCCTGGAACGTCTGGCCTGCAGGTCCCCGGGGACTGTCCCATCCCAGCCTCTCGGAGCTCCACTCTTGCCCTGCCTGCCCGGGAACTCCCTTACAAACAAGATTTCCCTCTGCTTTTCTCATCTCTGTTTGGAACTTTCTGCTTATAGGTAAATTTCTCCTGGGTTCTAGGGAACTGGCTGATGTGGTACCTTTTGCTATAACAACAATGGTTAAGTTTAGTTTTATCTTTGCTTCTTTCTCTATCACAGCTTAACAAGGGCTTTCAATGACTCCCCCCCTCATGGGAGATTTCAGGTGCAGAACTGGGTCAGCAGAAATAATCACCTGGAAAGCAGGGTTCTTGGTGCTGCTGACTCTGACTCTTTCTGCTTACAAAGGATAATGGCTGTTGACTTTCTAGGAGGGGCAACATTTATCCACCCAATCAGAGACCCCCTTTGCCTCAATTTGCCCACATAGTCACCCAATCTTTCAGCTTTTCTTATGTGCTCACAGGGTACCGTGGCCATAGCAGGAACAGTTGGAACGAATACGAATAGCAATCGGTTCTGTCCTCAAGGCATTTTCTGCTTAGAGTGGAAGACAGATTCGAAGGTAATACAACCAAAGTTTAGGAGAAAACTGTGGCCTGTGCTATTTTATGAAGTTACAGCGGTTGCAACGAAGGAATTACTTGTCTGGCTGAGGAGGGGTGGATGGGCACTGTGTGTTCATAGAGGAGAAAGACCAAGATTTTGAAGCCTGAGTTATCTAGGATTTGGGAAAAATGGGAAAAAGAGGGGCAATGCCCTTTGGGTGGTCTTAGGCCCTGCTAGATGTTGAGAGTCACAAGATGTTACAAGCCACACCTGGCACAGTTCACTTGGGTGGGTATAGGGCAGACAACATGGCCTGCTGGCAGGGAGTGTCAGGGAACATTTCCTGGAACTCCAGGGACCCCTCAGGCTGGGGGAATAAGGTCAGGATGGTGAGTGGGGTCACCACCCTGGGATGGAAGCTCCAGGTCCCGAATGCATTGGGAAGAGCTCCGTGGACACAACTCCCAGCCATAGAAGGCGTCAGGGCCACCTCAAGGAGCATGGCTGTCAGGGAAACGCACAGCCTCTGGCTCCTCCCCGGGGGCATTGATGGATCATCCACGGTCTTGGCTGTCAAGAGTCAATGTACCAATCAGGAGGCATTTTTTCTCATCAGCCCTTGCTGACCGTGAACTCAATAAACTTTCCATCTTCATCAGGCTTCCCAGGAACAGAAGTGAAGGCCACATGTGTCCTCAGAGAAGGTGAGAGTTTGCTGACCAGTGGCGCAGCAGATCGAGCAGTCTATGCAGAGGTCTGGGTGCCGGCAAGAACAGGGAGAGATCCGGAAGTGGACACGGTTCAATGCGAGTCAGGCACAAGGTGTTGTAGGAAATGAGAGGAAGGGTGAAGGAGAGAAGAGGTGGGAGATGGGGCCACTGGCGGGTGGAGGGCTGGGAAAACAAGCTGGACCATACGCAGGGGCTTAGATTCGTAGCCTATCAGGAACCACCAAACGGGATGCATTCTGATCATATTTGCATGGAGCTGGTGTAACGGACTGGCTGGTGGGGAATGCAGTGCAGCCAGGAAGACAACAGGTTATTATAGAAGTTGAGGCGAAGGATGGGGGAATCCTGGGTTCGTAGGAAAGAGGGGAGGGAGGTAAGAAACGTTTACTAGCTGGCATCCATCAGTAATCCATCAGCTTCTGGAAATAAGAGTCTGGACTAGGCCTATGGACCATCACACGTGCCGCTCACTGCAGAGACTGACATAAGAGGAGACAGGGCAGGCCTGCCGGGTGGAGCAATGAGTTCTGAGATTGCCATTTTGCATTTGATGTGCTTATGAGGATTCCAAGTGGAGATGCCCCGTAGGCAGCATGAAGCGTCATCCTGGGGCTCCAGAGCGGGGTCTCCCTAAAGAGACAGACGTGGGGGAATATCCACCACGGGCAGGACTCGGAACCAGAGAAATAAAGGAGCGGACCAAAGGAGGACTTGATCTGAGAAAAGGAGCCTCTTGAAAACACCGGAAGTTAAAGAGCGAGTAGCAGACGAGCTTGTGATGGAAGTCTAAGAAGATGCGGCTGAAAGGGGGCTGGCCCGGCAAGCGAGAAGGAGGCTGGTGGAGGAAGGAGCGGCCACCAGGAGTGGAAGGAGTGGTAAAGGACCTAAACCCAGGTGGTTTGTCTTATTTTCTTCATCTTTGCCCAGTATTTGCGTCTGTAGACGTTCTCCTAGTTTAATCGAAGCCTAGTCTATCTAGACACATCAGATCAAAGAGCGGCCTGAAGATACTCACCTTTAATAATTTACCTATACAACTTCCATTGAGCTCTAATCACCATGCCTGGGAAAGACCCAATTTCCAGCGCTCTCTGGTTTGTAAGCGGGTGTTTTTCTGTGGAGATACCACAGACGGAGGTATTTGTAGGGCCTGATTTGGAATTCAGTTAGTATTGCAGCACATGCTTTTCCATTACCGAGAAGCTAATGACTATCTAAATTAGGTATATGGCCCAAAGCAAAGATAAGGTGGTTAGTATGTCTGACCAGTCATTAAAGTGTGTCTTTCTGGAAAAATATCCTCTCAAGTGAAATGACACCATGATGCTCTATCAGCAGTTTAGCTAACCCTTATTAAAAGGTCTGCTCTGAATGTCTCCCCAGGGCAATCACAGAAAAAAAATGTAATATGTCGTTAGTAGAAGTTGACTTGCTGAAAAATCAGCTGAATTAGTTGAGAATTGCTGCTAAAACATTCTGTAGCTGGCAAATATCACTCTGATTCTCCAGAGAATGGTGGCAATAAAATACGCAGAATATGTTTTGCATCCCAAAGTTGGCATTCTTGAAATAATCAATGATTTTTTTTGCAAAGTCGCCCTAATATCTCTTGTACACACCGACCGTAGCCTGAGGCTGATAATGTGCTGTTTTCTTAGAATTCTTTTGCTCAATTTGTTTACTTGTGAGGTAGAGCACTTACAAAAACAGGGAGATACACAGATGTTGGAAGTCCTGGGTGGAGCAGTTGACATCGGACATGCCAGGAAAGGCCACCTGATGCAAGTACTTATCTAAATAGCATATAAAGAAAAAAGTACCTTATTGCAAATAGGTATTGGTAACTGAGCATAAAAAAGTTCCAAGGTCAGGAGTTCCTGTCACGGTTCAGTGGAAAGGAATCTGACTAGTATCCATGAGGATGCAGATTCGATCCCTAGCTTTGCTCACTGGGTTAAGGATCTGGCTTTGCCGTGAGCTGTGGTGTAGGTCGCAGATGCGGCTTGGATCCCGCGTTGCTGTAGCTGTGGTATAGGCCGGCACCTGCAGCTCAGATTCAAGCCCTAGCCTGGGAACCTCCCTATGCCACAGGTTCGGTCCTTGAAAGTTTTTTTTTTTTTTTTTTTTTTCCCCAAGGTCAGAGTGAGCACTTGGGTGGGATAGTCCATGAAAGATTATTGAAGAAGTGCCATGATGCGCCCAGCAGAATTTCTGAGGCATCCAGCTTTGGTGCGGTCCCTGGAAGGTGACCGCCAGCTCAGTGACACCTTCAGCTGGTGCTTCTCCTAAAATTTCTACTCCTCTCCACATTACCGAGGATTCCCTAAGGTTCTCAGCTTTCAGAATCCTTCTTCTTCTCTTCTACCTGGCTTATCCTTCCTGACCACGCCTCCGCCTAATCTGCGGTAGAAGTGTGTTTTCTAGATGTCCGTTGAGTCCAGGCAGATATTAGAGATCCTAAATCAGCTCTTTAATTGTGCCTGACCATGCGATCCACCCTTGACTTTGGATGGACTGTATTTAGGATTCGGTGATTCTTTCTGAAGATGCCAACTACCAAGATCGGAGGGATCTTTGTATCAACCTGAATTTCATCTACTGGATGATTTTTCCTGACCAGTTTGGTATTCAGATATAGAACATTCTAATTTCTCAGTCCTCACAAACGGAAACGTTACAGTTAAAAGTCCAAAATGTTTTGTGCTCTTTTAAAAATTTTACTTTATTTTTAAATTAAATTATTTTATGTTTGCTTTTCAGGGCCAGATGTGGGGCATATGGAAGTTCTTGGGCTAGGGGTCAGGGCTGTGGCTGTTGGCCTACACCAGAGCCACAGCAATGTGGGATCCGAGCTGCATCTGCTACCTACCTTGCAGCTCACAGCAACACTGGCCAAGGATCAAACCTGCCTCCTCATGGATCCCAGTTGGGTTCATTACCACTGAGCCATGATGGGAACTCTCTGCCTTGTGCTCTTAGAAAGCTGCATGAATCATTGACTTGAGCACCATGGAACGTCTAGCACCGTGGAACACGGAAGAGGTGGCAGCAACAGAGACAGCAGTTTGAGATCAGTCTTTGTAAATGCAGTTAAGACCTGCTTGAATGGGATCTGCTTCAGGCCGTGGTGCCTCAGGGCACCACTGACCATGCTTGCAAGAGTGGACTGCTTCCTGCCATGGCTCATCTGGAAGGATGATGTGTTTTCTGGCTTGTTTCCCTTTGTAATGACAACTCCTTATTTTATTTTATTTTCCTTTTTTGCTCACACCCGAGTCATATGGAAATTCTCAGGCCAGTGATCCAATCCAAGCCAGAGCCATGCCCTATGCCACGGCTGTAGCAATGCTGGATCCTTAACCCACTGCGTAGGGCTGGGGAGCTTATGGGAGGCTCCACAGAGACAAGCCAGATCATTAATTCACTGTGCCCCAGTGAGAGCTCCTGGTAATGACAACTTCTTAATATTAGGATTTTCTTTTTTTATCATCTCACAGCCGATGTACACTTTCACAGTTCCTGCTGCTAGTCTGCTGGAGATGAATTGTCAGCTTTTGTCTGTCTGAACATGTCATTTTGAGGGGCCTTTATTTTGAGGAATATTTTTGGCCAGATATAGAATTTTAGTACAGCAATTTTTTTTCCCCAATACTTTACAGGAGTCATTCTCTGTTTCCTGCCTTCATTATTTTTGATGTAGATGCATCAGGCCTCCTTCTTACCATTGTTTTCCTGTATGTAAAGTATCTTTCTTTCCTGTGGCAGATGTTAAAATTATCTCTTTATCTTGGTTTTTCAGCATTTTGACTATGATTTGTTTAGGTATGGTGTTCTTTGTACTGATCCTAATTGGGATTCACGGTGCTTTTTGAATTTGTGGTTTGATGCTTTTCATCAATTTTGGGAAAAATTCAACTATTATGTCTTCGAATATTTCCTCTACCTCGGTCTTTCTTTTGTATTCTACTTGGATTCCAACTACGTGCGTGTTGGACTGTTTCATGTTGTCCTGCAGATCTTGGATGTTTTGTTTGATTTCCATCACTTTCTTCTGCTTGATGCTTCTGTTTGAATAGTTTATATTGCTCTCCCTTCAAGATCACCCATACGTTCCTCTGCTGTTCAGACTTATGTTAATCCATTGAAAGACTTAATCAATCCTGATGACATACATTTTTATTTCTAGTATTTCCAACTGGTTCTTTTTAATGGTTTTCCTCTCTCTGCGGAAATTTCCTATTTAAACAAAGTTTCTATTACTTAACACATATGTTTTAGAAAGCTTAAAGTTATTCTTTTTTTTTTTAATTTTTTACTTTTTAGGACAGCAACCACAGCATACGGAGGTTCCCAGGCTAGGGGTCCAATTGGAGATATAGCTGCTGGCCTACACTACAGCCATAGCAACATCAGATCCAAGCTGTGTCTGTGACCACACCACAGCTCACAGCAACACCAGATCCTTAACCCACTGAGCGAGGCCAGGGATGGAACCCGCAACCTCATGGTTCCTAGTCGGATTCATTTCTGCTGAGCCAGGATTGGGACTCCAAGAATGCTTAAAGTTATTACTAAATCTATGTTCAATAGTCTTCATTTCTGTGCTTGGTCCTACTTCTGTGAACTATTTCCTCTCTTGACTGTAGATCAGATTTTCTTGCTTCTTTGTATTTTGCCTAATTAAAAAAATTGTATGCCAGACATTGCGTATAAAAGAATAGTGGAAACCAAATTAAATAGCATTTATTCCCAGGAGAGGGAAGTGGTTGCCTCTTTTCATTTCAAACTATCAGGGTGGGCTGTTGAGTCAATTTACTCTGTAATCAAGGCGGATGTGGCCTTTGTTGCAGCCTCAGCTAGATTCAGTTCACCACTCACTTCAAACGTTTCCAGGGAAGGACCAGGTCTCTCCTTCAGCAGGGCTTTGGATTTACATATGATGAGGCTCTAAAAACCTATTTTTTATAGCCTAGATTTCAGCTTTTCTAATCATAAGAGGTCTTATGCTGCTTTAAGCCTGCATGTCAGCATTTTGGTCACTTTATAGAATTCTCTTTGCTTCCTTGACTTTCTGTGCCACAGATGATCTATAGCCATATTGCTATCCTGGACCAGCCTCCGAAGGGCCACTTCGGTGCACTCAGTGAAAGCCTAGGTTACACACGGGTATTTGTCTCAACTCTCCTGCTCTGCCCCTGAACTTTGGAAGCTGTTGCCTTATACTCTGTGAAGGCCAGGTGTGCCTGGAGGGCTGTCTCTTATTCTCCTGCTTAGTTCTCAGTCTTTGGCAAACTTGCCCCTGAGTTCAGATTCATTATTTGGTTGGGGCATCTTCAGTTTCTACTTTGTCTCTTCAGACCATGTATATCTATTCAACATCCTTTAAAATTTCAGCCAGTTTCTCCTTCCTTTGTGGCAGGTTTTTCTTTTTCTTATTGCCTTGCCAGGTTTGAAAGCATCCATGCATTTTTTCTTTTCTCCTCTTTCGTAATTTTGTCCATTTAGTTTTCTTTTCAATCTCAGATCTCTCATGGGTTAAAACAATTCCTGGAAATGTATATCCTGTTTGACTTGTTCTTTCTGTTATTGTGGGAACGTAGAAACCATTTCCAAGTTTTCTCTTTAGTTTACTGATTCCCATTTTTGCATTCATCCCCTCTGATCTGCTTAGGTAGAAGCTTAAAGGGTTCTACTTACTCAACTAAGAGGCTGTGAATATTGGGATTTCAAAGCACAGTTTGCATATTAAAAGATAAGTCAGAACATCTCTGAGATGTGCCCTCCTTTCTGGTAAGGAATACTTTCAAAGTAAGAAGCAGCTCAACCTAAAAGCAATATGCAGCTATGTTCCCACAGCAAGTGTGTGTTCATACACACAGAAATACCAAGACATGCTTTCTGGCAGGGGATGGAGAATTATTTTAAAGCCGTCAAGGACATCATGAAACAGAGAAGACTCACAGGGTCCTCTCGGGGGAATGTGGCTCTCAGTCTTAGGTACAAGCTGCTTCCTTTCTGTGACACCGGGCAAAGCTAGATAATGCTGGATTTTAATTCTCCTTTTCCTGTTTTAGAAGCAAAGCATTCTTTTTCAGGTCTAGGAATGGACTCTAGTCAAGAGACGAATCTGGAGCTCCTATCGGCATTAGAGATCTCATATGCAAACTGACCTTCTCTCTGCCATGTGTTCCATGTCCTAGAAACTACACTTGTTTGTTTGTCACTAGTTTCACTTTTTTTCCCCTCAGTGTTGCCTCTGGATTAAGAAGCCTCTTTCATTACTGCTCATCAGTGTCCTGCTGCTGAGGGAACCATTTGTGCTGATGAATAGCTGTCTTTTTAAATGTACTGAGAAAGAGGCATTTTGAGAGAGGCTTCTTCTGTCTATGCCCTTTAGTCTTGATGATAACTTATTTATTCATCAATAAATATTGTGAAGAGCAGTCTGATATACATATATATATGTGGAGTGTAGACACAGTTCCAGCCCACAGAGAGCATATAAATTATTAACTTCGGATGAGTTCAGTTCAGTATACACTTACCAACTTCTCATATGTTCTGGGCATAAGGCACAATGATTAGTCAGATGGGCTCCTTTCCATAAGCTTCTGGTCCAATGGAGAAGACATAAAAATAATTTCAGTGCAGTGCTTTAAAATGCAGATTGCTATGGAATGCGGATGGGGAGATGATGAGCCTTATCTGGGAATACAGGTAAAGGCTTTCTGGTGATGATGATGCTTAAGGCTGTGTGGGAGCCAGTCAGGAGCGCAGAGATCACTACTACCTCCCAGTATCCTCTCCTATCTGTTCTCCTCTCCTTCCGCATGAACAGAATTCAACGATGTGCCCAGCGAAGGACCCCTTTTCCCAGCTTTCCTTGCACTAGGGCTGGCCCATGAGCTCTATATACGCAGAAGGTTTCTGTGGGGCTCCCAGGAAGCCACATGCTCAGAGATGGTTTAGCAAGAAAGGACCTGAGTCCCTGGAGACCATGGAGGTCCCACATTGTCCCTCGATTTCATACTTGTAGTCTTCCTTTATGTGAAAATGAACAAACTTCCATTCCTTCTAATTATCCTACCCTCCATTTTTTTTTTCCCAGCCAAACTTAATGATAACCCCCAAACCGATATACCAGGGAATTGAGGCTGGGGAAAGAGAGAAGGTGGTAGGTCTGGGAGGGGTAGCCCATGAAGACTTTGTATGAGCCGAGGCACCATAACAAGCGGAGTGGGCACCCTTTGTATATAATGTGGGAGCTGGAGTGTGGTGGGGAATGAGGCTGGTGCGGTGGCAGAGGGGCCCCCCACGCCAGGCTAAAGAACACGAGCTTTCTTCTACTGGCTGGTGGAGGTGATGTCAAGATCAGTTTTCATCTACGAAGGTCAATCTAGGAGAAGGAGAGAGAATGGACTTGGGAGAGGCTTGGTATGTATACAATAGGTTACTAGACACATCAGGATAAAGCACAACCCTATTCAGATACATGCGACCATGTGACTGAATATCTCAGGCATCATGGTGAGAGAAAGGAGCCAAACAAAAAAGAGTATATATGCCATGTGACTTTTTTTAGAAGTTTAGACACAGGCAAAACTGATGGATGATGCTAGGGGTCAGAATCAGTGGTCACAGCTAACTGGGAAGGCAATGAGGTTGGCTTCTGGGACGCTGTCAATGCTTGACCGTTGACATATACATGTAGTCCATCATATATGTATGTTCTCGTGGGAAGCGGATGGGTGCCAGTCAGCAGGCACCTTAGTTCAGCTGCTCCCCACTCTGTACCTTGAGAGTATGTACATTCCAGGACGCCTGTGCCCTACCTGGTAACCACACCTGTAGGAAGTAAGGGACTATTTTTACTAGAGTAAACACAAGATCCTCCAGAGAAGAAATCTTTAATCTATTTCCCACTCTCTTGCCTCCAAAACAGAGGCAAGGGGAGAATTTTCAGGCTGGAAAATTAAAAAAAAAAATTGTAGTCCCATTAAAAAGGGCAATGGAGACAGAGTGAATTCTGAATGGAGACAGAATGGAGGAGTAAGTGGACCAGGGCTTGGAGGCTGAGGTCTACAGAACAAGCAGGGCTTGGCTCCATGGCGGGACTCCACATACGCTTCTTTTAAGTAATTCAATTATAGAGTTATGGGTTATATGTTGCCATCATGGCTGTAACCGACTCTGGGTGCCACCAAAGAAGGCAACTAGATTGGTATTGCCTTGGTGATCTGGAGAGGCTGATGGAGTCCAGAGGAGGGAAGAAACTTCTAAGAATGAACAAACCAGAACCTCCAGGCCCAAGAGGAGGCAGCATCAGCAGAGGGAGTTTTCACACTGCCCATGCCTGCTTTCCATGACCCGTGGTCTGCAGCGACTGAGCCTTACACAAAAACACCGAGTGCCTGCAGAGCCTTGAACGAACCATCCACCAGAATGAACACCGTTTCCTTAACCATCAATGCTACTTTCCTCCATGAGAGCCATGTTCCCCAAATACATATAAAGCTGATTAGAACATTATACTACTATCATAATTAGCATTTTAAATACTAGAGAAAAAATAATCAGAGGCAGTTGTTTAAAGAACTCCTTCAAGACTTCTTCTATACAATAAAGAATATTGAGCACCTAAATAACCACTTGATGATTTAGCTTTTTGTATGTAATTTTCTTTGTCATTATGTCTCTTCCTGACTGTAAACAGTTGTATTTGCTGTAACTAGACTTGGGTCCTTTGTCTTGATTCCACTTTATACTCATTCCCTATCTACTGATGTGTGCTATTAATATTTTTAGGAATTTAAGATTAAAAAATACATTAATTATATATTTTTTTCTTTGTAAGGTTGCACTCGTAGCACATGGAAGGTCCCAGGCTAGGGGACAAATCAGAGATGCAGCTGCTGGCCTATACAACAGCCATAGCAACATCAGATCTGAGCCACATCTGCAACCTACACGACAGCTTGTGGCAATGCTGGATCCTTAACCCACTGAGCGAGGCCAGGGATTGCACCTGCATCTTCATGGACACAATGTCGGGTCTTAACATGCTGAGCCACAGCAGGATCTCCCAAAGATATGTAATATTATATATATAAACATATAAAAGAATATATATATTGTTTACTAAGTCTGTCCATCATCTATGATTCTTTTAATATTCATGTCAGGAAGGCCAAGGTTTAACTGAGGCATCACCACAGTCTAAGGATCCATCCCCCTTCCCTCCCTTCCATGGCCTGTGGATTAATTGACTCTTTATGAAAAACACGGATGACCAGAGCGCCCAGTTTGGGGTACTCACATAAGCTCCTCTCAAGAAACGGGAAACTCAAGAACTGCATTTATGCGTTTGCCTCAAGTTGTCTGTGTGGTTACAGTTTAAGGCCCTCACTGTCACTGTCAACCCAGATGTCACTGTAGTCTTTGGTCTGCACGTCCAGACCAAAGACTAAGTTCATGAAGCAAGAGAGCTGACTACAGGCAAGGCTACTTCCTTTTACATCAAGACCTGGATGTGTACAGAGGGGCGCTCCTCACTAGCCAGGTGAGATTCCTTGGTGTCTTTCCTCGAGCAAATGCTCCCAGTAGTCCAACTTGGTTTGTTGTGGTCAGCAGAACAATGCCCCTCACCCCCCTCTGCCCCTGCCAACATGTCTGCATCCTAACCCCTGCAGTCTGTGTAGACAGCATCTTACGTGGCAAAAAATACTCCGTGGGTGTAAGCTAATGATCTTGAGGCTGAGTGTCTATCTGCCTTCAGACAGAGTTTCAGTACCCAGAATGCCAAGCTGCCTTGTCCAGATGGCCTTGGGCCCGACCCCAGGGCTGTGTGGGCAGCTTCCACCTCCATCCTTCTGAGGTTTGACCTGTCTCACCAGCAGTGTGCTACCCCCAGCCCCAGGGAAAACGAAGATGCTGCTGGGTGTGGGAGACGTGGATAGACGTCAGTCTGCAGGCCGGGTGTCCACCTGTGTGTGTGCAAGGATCCTTCTAGACAGGGCAGGGCTGACCAGATGAGGAGACTGGTCTGGAGTGGGGCAGGGGCTCTCTCAGATCCACCACATTCTAGTAAAGAATTCTCAGGGGTTGGCGAATTCTAAATTAGACTCTCACTCCCCAGATCCTTAGGAAGGTGTATTAGTCCTCCAGGTAAAGAGGATAGGATATATTTGATTTGACAGGTTGCTGGCTTGATTTATAATTTTTAAATATTCAAATGTGGGTTCCATGCGGTTGCATTTGTTTGCTTATCGGGTTCTGCAAACATTAGGACTGGACTCAATCATTGCCTCTTACCAAAGTGAGAGACAGCAGAAGACCAGGAGACAGAGACAAAGAGTGGAAGAAACAGAAAAAAATGTCCTCTAAAAAAAAAGCCTAGAAAGAAATACAGAAAATACTCGTCGAGTTTACAATTTCTGGGTTTTTGGGGGATTGTGTTTGTGCTCGTCACAGATGTACATAAGCAGTTCTATAATCAGAAGAATATTTGTTCATGAATTCAAAGACACAGGTATTTTAAGTGCTAGTCTAAGGTCATCTCTAGGCTAGACATTGGAAGGATGCAAAAGCTGAACCCACACCAACCGAAACACGGCACCTTCAGTAAAGAGGAAGGAAGCAGTGGGGACTCGTGGGGCAGGTACTGAGGAAGGCATCTCTTAAACATTTTAGTAACGACTTGAAAATAGACATGGCTGGAAAGAGGAACTAATTTATATGATCTTGAATTGGAAGGTATAGTGAAGAAGGAAGCATTGGGGACTCATGGGGCAGGTACTGAGGAAGGCATCTCTTAAACATTTTAGTAACGACTTGAAAATAGACATGGCTGGAAAGAGGAACTAATTTATATGATCTTGAATTGGAAGGTATAGTGAAAAAAGTATCAGGACTCAAAAGCATCTCCGGTAATCTGAATTCATGGCTTAATCTAACAAGATTAACAGCACATACTTTTAAGGAGTGGTAAGTCCCAATACCTGAATGTATATAATAGAAAAACTGGCTGTAGTATTTATGGTAGCATGTGTAATAAAGAGAATTAATAGTATAGCTAACCAAAATTAATCTTTGGTAACATTAAAAGAAAGATGAAACACAGAATGAAGAAATGGAATGTTTTCCTTTGTCTGCTGTGGCAAGGCTTCACCTGCACTCTGTTTAATCTTAACATCATCTTTGGGGTCATTAAAAAACACTGAAGCAGATGGAAAAATTCCCTTTTATCAGAGCAAGTTTTAGAAAAGCGAATCTCCGGTATTAATTGTGTTAAGAAGAAGGGGCCTAGTATGTCTGTTGGGTGGAGTGGGTGATAGTCTGCAGTTAGCAATGGATGCCATGATGTCCAAACCTGTTTCTTATTTTCACAGTAGGACTAGGGCTTCCTGAGTACTCTGGGACATTAGAGGGAGGTTGAGTTTATTCGTATATATGTGGCTTTCCAGTATTCTTGTCTACGATTTGTTTCTTTCTTTTTTTTCTTTTTTTTTTGTCTTTTGCCTTTTCTAGGGCCGCTCCCATGGCACATGGAGGTTCCCAGGCTAGGGGTTGAATCAGAGCTTTAGCCACCGGCCCACACCACAGCCACAGCAACGCAGGATCCGAGCCTCGTCTTCGACCTACACCACAGCTCACGGCAACGCTGGATCCTTAACCCACTGAGCGAGGCCAGGGATCCAACCCGCAACCTCATGGTTCCTAGTCGGATTCGTTAACCACTGCGCCACGACGGGAACTCCTACAATTTGTTTCTTGATCATTATGAAGAAGGTGAGTCAAAGACAACGCCCTGGTTTAATGTTCTCATTCCAACTCAGCAGAAATGTTGTGTGCACTGATACTTTTTCAAAAAATTTTTTACAGATTTTTTCTATTACAGTTGATTTACAATGTTTTGTCAATGTCGGCTATGCAGCAAAGCGACCCAGTCATACGTATTTATCCACACATTCTTTTTCTCACTGCACCGATGTGTTTTTAAACAGGAAGATTTAATTTTAACTTGCTTATATTAAATGTATTGACTTGTTATTTTAATGCATCAGTAAGGAAGCCCACATTCCCCATCACAAACTTAATTTTATTGTTTTTATAACTGGGTTTCTTTTGGATTTTATGTATTTAATCTTATTCCTTTAGGAAATATTACTCTAAGATAACGTCTAAAGTTTCTTTCTTTCATTTTTTTTTTTTTTAAAGCCAAACTGCCAAAGGGGTTCATAGAACGCAATAGCTAAGAACTCCTTTAGCTGGAGTTTGATATTTTACATTAAAAAATGAGATTCGGAAGAAAAGTTGCTGCTAGTGACACATCTTTGGAAAATCATAATTAGAGAATTTCGTGGTATTTAGTAATTTTCCCTTCTAAGATCTTCCTCGTGAGGTCACTATTTACAATTGGGAGATGTTTTAAAAGAGAACCCAGCTCGTATACATAACCTGAACATTTTAAAAGTTTTGTCCTGAGAAAGATGCAAATATTTACGTCTCCAACTCTCATGTTAAATTTTTTTCTAAAAGCAGAAGCTGTTATTGAGGGCTCCCCACTGCTGATGACTGATTAAAAAGGCCATTCACAATGGCCACCAGGGAAAGGACAGTTGTGGGGACGTCGGGGCTGCTGGGAGGCGGAAGGTCCTGCCGGCGGTCTCCTTGGCACGTGTAATTCAGCCACGGTGATCAATTTCTGAGAACGCTGGAGACGTGTCGGAAGCGGTGGGACATTGCTGCCCTCTTTGGCTCTCACTGGGATGTTTCATAATTACAATGAAATGAGACCCTGCTGCGCCATCTCCCACCCTCCGCGAAGATGTTACCTGGCATGAAAAGGAAGGCAGCGGAAATCAAGAGTCAGCTTCCGAGGCTGTGCTCACGGAATAACCGGTGGGTGAGCCGAGGTGAAACGGCTTTCATGCAAACCAACACATGCGGTTCTAATTAGGCAGTGAGACCGGCAATGAAGTGCACGTGATGTCTGTTAATTAACTTGGATGCTGTTGGATAGAGAGGTGTCCTGAGGAAAAGCCAAGAGCCTTTAACTCACCAGTGCGGTTAATTATTAGAGAACACTGTTCCTGTGGAAGTTCCTACCAGGCATTTCAAATAGAGATTATTTTGCTTTTAACAATGTCAAAAATCTTAAGTGACTCTTCTGCCAGGCTAACGGCAGCTTGGATGGGTGGCGAAAAGATGGCTGGGAATTTTCTTTAGTCCCAGGTTCATGCAGAGAGGGGACGGAGATGGTCCTTTAATTCAGCTGCAGAGTAGAACAAATTCACCTGATCATAGAAGATGGGACCGGATAAACTGCTTTGGGGTTTTCATACAGGATACTGTAGAAATAATTTGTATTTTTCAGCATGACAAAGAGAAACCATGGTCATGGTCCTAGAAGGCATAAGCGTCCTTAGTATGAGAACTGTCTCGCTAATGGCCCAAGTTCTCTGAAAAAGGTTGATGCAGCGCCTTTGCTCTGCAGTGTAATTTGGGAGGGAAGGGCGATCCTTCCGCCTGGGTCAAACGTAGACGGAGAAGATGGGGACCAGTCTCTAAAGCAAGAAAGAATGACGTGAAAAGCAGCTTTAAACCGACAGCTTGGTGAAGGCATAACGCAGTAATGGGTAGTACCTGAGCTGTATCACAGTGGCCTGAATTAACAAAGATAAATTGCAATGCCTTCTGTCTTAGCTCTTCTGAAGACAAAGGAATGACAATATAGATGGACAGATTAAGGACTCTTCTTCCAAGGTTTGGGACATGGTTAATTTACTCACAAGGAGGATGGCCACGTGATTTATCGTTTTTATAGCACAATTCTGAGAATGAAAGGGAACATAATAGCGGGTACTAGAGAACAGCAGGTATAAATACCAGCTTGTTTTGGGCAAAATGGGATGCGTGTGTGTCACCACGTCTCCCTCATAGTTCCATAATTCCATGTTGCTTATTCATATACATTATGCTCCTCCTTATGGTACTGTGTTCATGCGCATGTAAATTAACCTATGACGGTTGTATAATTTTATTATTATTAATAAAATAACACAATTAGACCATGTTATAAAATACTTAAGTAGTATTAACAATTGCTATTGACCATCATTACACTCACATATACATGAAGAGCTTACAAAATACTTTTTTCTTTTTGTCTTTTCTAGGGCTGCACCCATGGCATATGGAGGTTCCCAGGCTAGGGGTTGAATCAGAGCTGTAGCCGCTGGCCTACACCACAGCCACAGCAACGCAGGATCCGAGCCACGTCTGCAACCTACACCACAGCTCATGGCCACGGATCCCCAACCCACTGATCAAGGCCAGGGATCAAAACTGCAACCTCCCTAGTCAGATTCGTTAACCACTGAGCCACAATGGGAACTCCCAAAATACTTTGGAAAGAGTTATTTCAATTACTCCTCAACATAACTGGTAAAAAAATCCTGCATGATTTATCAAATAAGCAAGCCAATAAGTTTTATGTAGGTACCCTAACACAATGTTATAAAGCCATTAAGTAAAATAAATATTCAGAATAATCTGTAATAAGTGGCAATATAATTTTACTTCTGTTCATGGATTCCGAGAGTAACCTGATAGAGTTTTATGCATGAGCATATTTTTTAGAACTTTGCTTATAATAGCAAATATTTACAGTTGGGGAAGTGGGGTCAGCATCCCGGCACAGGGAGACACACCCTCCTGGTCTCTCTCCTTGTATCTGCAACAAGCGAAACATCCACAGTTCAACAAGGATGCATGCCTCTGCCCAACACGCCAGGATGCCAGGCAGATCCGCATTTCTGATCAGCTAAAGGTGGGTGGGCTGGAAGACAAAGAGCAAGTGGTGCTAGGGGAACAGCAGAGGCGGTGCCTCAAACCTGGTCCTCCAGCTGTGGTCGCCGAGCCCATAGCCCCAGAGAACCTGGCAGCCGCAAGGCAGGTGGTGCACACAACTCCAGCCTACTGGCCACAGCGGTGCCTATGGCCATAGGTAACTGGGCAGCAGCAGCAATGGGGTCTGGGACCCCATTTCTCCAGACATAGAGGCACCCACAACTCTGGGTTCCTGCCCTCTCACCTGTAGCTGTGGGGCCCACAAACCTTACAGCACTGGACATGGAACAGCTGCCTGCCTGATCCTGTTCTCCTGCTCGCTGCAACTCAGGGAGAGGGGTACATAGCGGAAGAGCCCACCATCCCAGTGCTCCAGGAGGCTGCACCATTGACACTGGCAGCAGCAGGCCACCATGACCCCAGGCTCAAGAAGCAACAGTGAGGATAAGGGGTGACACTTCTGATAGAGGTATAACGGGTGGAAAATGCTGACTTTCAAATCTATACTGAGGCCGCTCAGGTAAGAGAAACTAAAAACGTGTGCGATAGCGCCGCCTACTGGAAGGCAAGAGAAAGGCCTCTAATTTTTGACCTGTTGAATAAATAGACTCTGGTAGAAAGGTGTTCCCACTTCAAACAGGCTGCCAGAGAAACAACTCTTGAAGCACCAAGAACGAGAGTGACACTACAACAAAGAGAAAATGACAGGTCTTTAGAAACCAAACTTAAAACCCACAGAATATTGCAATCTGATAGAGAATTTAAAATAACTGTCATGAAGAAACTCAACAAGCTGTAAGAAAACTGAGAAAGGCAGTTAAATGAGCTCAGGAATGAAATGCATGAACAGAAGGAACACTTCACCCAAAAGACTGAAACTCTGAAGAGGAACGAGACAGATGTTCTGGAGCTGAAGAAATCAACAAACAAGGTGAAGAATACATTCTTTGGAAACAGTGCAGACGAGGTGGAAGAGAGAATGGGTGAGCTTGAAGACAGAAATCTAGAAATGATGCAGGCAGAAGAAGGAAGGGAGATAAGATACAAAAAGATGAGGAGGCATTTCTGTCGCAGCTCAGAGGAAACAAATGGGACTAGCATCCATGGGGATGCAGCTTCCATCCCTGACCTGGCTCACTGGGTTAAGGATCCAGCATTGTGGCGGCTGTGGCGTAGGCCAGCAGCTACAGCTCCAATTTGATCCCTAGCTTGGGAACCTCCATATGCTGTGGATGTGGCCCTAAAAAAAGGCAAAAAAAATTTTAAACAAATAAAAAGATGAGGAAACGCTATCTGACTGTTTCAGAGAGGGGAAGATTAAAGTAATGGGTATTCTAGAAGGAGAAGAGAGGGAAAAGGGAGCTGAGAGTTTATTCAAAAGAATACTATCTGAGAACTCCGCAAACCTGGGGAAGGAGCTGGATATCTGAGTCCCTGAAGCTAAGAGAACACCTCTTTACTTCAACACAAAAAGACCTTCAAGACACATACATTAAAACTATCAAAAGTCAGTGAGACGAAAAGAATTTTAAAGGCAGCTAGAAAACAAAAGGAACCCCCATTAGGCTATCGGCAGATTTCTCAGCAGAAACTCTACAGGCCAGGAGGGAGTGAAATGACATCCTCAAAACACTGAAAGGTGGAAACTGTCAGCCAAGAATACTCTATCCAGCAAAGTTATCATTCACATATGAAGGAGAAATAAAGCCTTTCCCAGACAAATAAAGCTGAGGGCGTTCATCAACACTAGACCTGTCTTACAAGAAATGTTAAAAGGAGCTCTTCCAGCAAAAACAAAAGAGCAAAATACGCAAACCTTGGAGTAAGGTGATAAGTAGACAGGCAGAATCAGAAAATTGCAACCCTTTATCAAAATGCGTTTCTAAAATAGTTTATTATAACATAAAGTTTAATGGGGAAAAAGGCAGGAAAAAATCTATAGATACTTTAGTTTGGTAACAACCTCAGTATAAAAAGGGATAATTTGAGATAAAACATAAAAGGGGAAGATAAAAACAGCAGAAGCCGTACAGGTAAAAGATGATAGGATGCTATCAGCAGAAAAAGGACTATTAATTTTATCTATGAGAAATTTTATACAAACCTCATGGTTACCACAAAACTTAAATCACACAAAAAAGAGAAGAAAAGAAATCACACAAAAAAGACTTTATAGAAAACCACCAATACAAAATGGCAGGGAAAAAAAAAAAAAAAACAAGGAAAGAGGGAGTTCTCGTTGAGGCTCAGTGGAAGTGAGTCTGACTAGCATCCATGAGGATGCAGGTTTGATCCTGGGCCTAGCTCAGTGGGTTAAGGCTCTGGCGCTGCCATGAGCTGTAGTGTAAGTTGCAGATGTGGCTTGGATCTGATGTTGCTGTGGCTGTGGTATAGGCCAGTGGCTATAGCTCCAAATCAACCCCTAGCCTGGGAACCTCCATGTGCCTTGGGGGCGGGCCTAAAAAGTAAAACAAATGAATGAAAAATAGAACTACCATTGGATTCATCAATCCCTCTCCTGGGCATCTATCCAGAGAAAACCATGACTTGAAAAGATACATGTACTCCAATGTCCACTGCAGCACTATATACAATAGCCAAGACATGGAAACAACCTAAATGTCCATTGACAGAGGAGTGGATCAAGAAGATGTGGTACATATACACAATGGAATATTACTCAGCCATTAAAAGGAAAGAAATAACAGCATTTGCAGCAACATGGATGGACCTAGAAATTATCATACTAAGTGAAGTCAGTCAGACAATGAGACACCAACATCAAATGTTAACACTTACATGTGGAATGTAAAAAAAAAGGACACAATGCACTTCTTTGCTGAACAGATACTGATTCACAGACTTTGAAAAACTTATGGTTTTCAAATGAGACAGATTGGAGGGTGGGGGGGGATGGACTGAGGGTTTGGGATGGAAGTGCTATAAAATTTGGTTGTGATGATTGTTGTACAACTATAAATGTAATAAAATTCATTGTCATTTAAAAAAAGGGAGAAAAAAACTGAAAAAAAGGAAGCCCAAAGTCACCAGAAAGAAGGAAATAAAAAAGATTAGAGGAGAAATGAATGAAAGGAGATTAAAAAGACAATAGAAAAGATCAATAAAATCATAGCTAGTTCTTTGAAAAGATAATCAAAATTGACAAACCTCTAGCTAGACTCATTCACTGAGAAAAAAGAGAGACGCCTCTGGCAAATAAACTCAGAAATGAAAGAAGAGAGATAACAATGAATACTGCAGAAGTAGAAAGGACTATAAGAGAATATTATGAACAGCTATATGCCAATGAACTGGACAGCCTAGAAGAGAATTCAGACAAATTCTTAGACCCATACAAACGTCTAAGAATGAATCATGAGAAAAACAGAAAATGAGAAGAGACTCATCACTAGGACAGAGATTGAAACTATAGTCCGGTACTTCCCTCCAAAACAAAAGTCCAAGACCAGATAGCTTCACAAGTAAATTCTACCTAACTTTCAAAGAACATTTAACTCTTACCCTTCTCAAATTCTTCCAAAAAATTGAAGAAGAGTGAACACCTTCTAATGCATTTTACAAGGCCAGCATTACTCTGATACCAAAACCAGATAAAGATAACACATAAAAAAGAAATTACAGACCAATATTTCCAGTGAACATCAATGCAAACATCTTCTACAAAATATGAGCAAGAAAACAGAAAGTATTATGAACCATGATCAAGTGGAATTTATTCAGGGATGCAAGGATGGTTCAACATCTGCAAATCAATGTGATACACCTTGTTAATAAAATGAGAAATAAAAACCACACAATCATCTCAATAGACACACTCTAACTACTCTTATTCACTATAATATTAGAAGTCCTAGCCAAGGCAGTTAGGCAAGGAAAATAAATAAAAGAAATGCAAACTGGAAAGGAAGAAGTAAACGGTCACTATTTGTGGATGATGTGCTTTTAAATACAGAAAACCCTAAAATAAAGATTCCACCAAAAGACTATTAGAAATAATAAACAAATTTAGGTTATTTTGCATCCTGCAATTTTTTTTGTTTTTATTATTTTATTTTATTTTATTTTTGCAGGGTACAAAACAAACATACAAAAATCTATTGCATTTCTGTATGTTAATAATGAGCTTGTAGAAAGAGAAATTAAGAAAACAATCCTCTTTATAGCAGCAACAAAGAGAATTAAAAACCTATGAGCAGGAGTTCCCGTCATGGCGCAGTGGTTAACGAATCCGACTAGGAACCATGAAGTTGCGGGTATGGTCCCTGCCCTTGCTCAGTGGGTTAACGATCCGGCGTTGCCGTGAGCTGTGGTGTAGGTTGCAGACGCGGCTCGGATCCAGCGTTGCTGTGGCTCTGGCGTAGGCCAGTGGCTACAGCTCCAATTCGACCCCTAGCCTGGGAACTTCCATATGCTGCGAGAGCGGCCCAAGAAAATGGCAAAAAGACAAAAAAAAACCCAAAAACAAACAAACAAACAAACAAAAAACCTATGAGCAAATTTAACCAAAGAAGTGAAAGACCTGTACACTGAAAACTATAAGACATTGTTGAAAGAAATTAAAAAAGATAAATAAACATAAAGGTATTCTCTGCTCAGGGATTAGAAGAGTTAACATTGTTAAAATATCCATACTGCCCAAAGCAATCTCCAGATTCAATACAATCCCTATGAAAAGCCCAAGGACAGTTTTCACAGATATAGAACAAAAATTCTAAAATTTATATGGAACCAAAAAACATCTCAAATAGCTAAAACAATTCTGAGAAAAGGGAACAAAGCTGGAGATATCACACTCACTGATTTTAAACTATATGACAAGCACGATCATCAAAGCAGTGTGGTACTGGAAGAAAAACAAATACATAGATCAATGGAATAGAACTGAGAAATAAACTTACACATATATGGACAATAATTTACAACAAAGGAACAAAGAATATACAGTGGAGAAAGGATAATCTCTTCAATAAATGGTTTAGAAAACTGGACAGCTACATGCCAAAAAAAGAAAAAAAAGAAAAAAAAGAAAAAAAAGAAAAAAGAACACTATCCCACACCATACATAAAAATCAACTCGAAATGGATTAAAGAGTTGGATGTAAGACCTAAAACCATAAAAATCCTAGAAGAAAACATAAATAGTATGCTCTTTGACATCAGTGTTGGCAACATCTTTCTAGATGTGTCTCCTCAAGCAAGGGAAACAAAAGCAAAAATAGAGAAATGGGAATACATCAAACTCAAAGGCTTTTTTACAGTAAGGGGACCAACACAACGAAAAGACGACCTAGCTGAATGGGAGAAGGCATATACAAATCATATATCTCATGAGGGATTAATACCCAAAATACATAAAGAACTCAGACAACTCAACAGCAACCCCCCCCAACCACCCCAAACAACTGCATTAAAAAACGGACAGAGTAGCTGAATACTACACACACACACACACACACACACACACACACACACACACACACGGATGGCCAACGGGCACGTGAAAAGATGTTGGACATCATCAATTGTTAAGAAAGTGCAAATTAAAACCAAAATAAGTATCACTTCATGCCTGTTAGAACGGCTCTTATCAAAAAGGCAGGAAATAACAATGTCAAGGATGTGGAGAAAAGGGAATCCTTGTGTGTTGTTTGGAACGTAAGTTGGTATAGCCACTTGGAAAACAGTATGGCGATTCCTCAAAAAAATTAAGAGTAAAACTACCATAGGACTCAGCTATCCCACTTCTGGGTATTTATCAAGAGAATATGAAAACATGAATTCGAAAAGATACATGCACCCCTGTGTTCACGGCAACACTATTTACAACAGCCAAGATATGGAAACAACCTGCCTGCCCATCAATGGATGAATGGCTACAGAAAATATATATACAGAATGCAACAACTTGGCTAAAAAAGAAACAGTGTATGTGTTTGCTTGTACACAGAGTACTTCTGCAGTGATAACAACTGCCAAGTGGTTACCTCTAGGATCTGTAGCTGAGGACTGGAGAACAGCCTTCCAGGTACCAGGTGACACTTACCAGATGATTATTGCATAGTATGATTTTAAAATTACATTGTTATAGTTACATTTATTATCCACATGCCCATGTTATAGTACTTAATTAAACAATATACACAAATTAATATGTGTAATGATACTAGTATTTAAACAGTGTGGATAGGTATCCTAAAATGCCTAGAAAGACAAAATCTAATAGTGAGTCGTGGGATGACTACTGCGTTTCCTATTTTGTGTATTAACTTTATATTTTTCATCTTGTTCGGATGGGTTATAATTATGCATTTATATCTTACAATCAGGAAACCAATTTTGAGAAAGTGTAACAAAGGCATCCGCGGCGCTGGTTTAAGCATTTCCATTTGGTGAGGAAGGATGTAATCCTGATGCAGCAATGACAACCTTCTCAGCATATGCTCCATCCCCAGGGAAGGCAGCAGCCCATGAAATCATGAACTTGTTGGAAAAGAGCAAAATTAAGGATGTCTTTTAAGAGAGGAATTATTTTACTTTCAGATTATTTTGTTTTGTTTTAGGAGAAATTTGAGATCTTAAAACTGACTCCTCTAAAGGATGAGCTATGAACAGCGGGAACCAGTAGGCACTTGATATTTTGTGACCATGTTGGTTCTGTTCACGAGTCACTCCTGCTCTTTGATTTCCAGGCACAGGAAAGAAAGCACTTCCCATCGCCTTGACATTAGACTTGGCTATGTGATTTTCTCTGGATAAGGAAGCGTGAACAGAAGTGACAAGTGTCACCTTCGCAACCTAAATGTCCATCAACAGATGAATGGCTAAAGAGATGTGGTACATATACACAAGGGCATATCACTCAGCCATAAAAGAGAAGGAAAGAATGCCATTTGCAGCAACATGGATGGATCTAGAGATGATGATACTGAGTGAAGTAAGTCAGGCAGAGAAAGACAAATACCATAGGATGTCACTTATGTGGAATCTAAAATATGACACAAATGGACTTATTTGTGAGACAGAAACAGACTCACAGACATAGAAAACAAATTTATGGTTACCAAGGGAGGGAAGGAGATGGGAGAGGGGTACATTAGGAGTTTGGAGAGGAGTAGCAGATGCGAAGCACGGTATATAAAATATATAAACAAGGTCCTACTGTCTAGCACAGGGAACTGTATTTAATATAATAAACCATAATGGAAAGGGCTATGAAAAAGAATATGTGTAAATATGTATAACTGAATCGCTTTGCTGTACACCAGAAACCCACACAACATTGTAAATCATTGTAAACCAACTATACTTTAATTAAAAAAAGGTGACAAGTGTCACTTCTGGGGGGCTGGGTGGGAGCTTTAAGGGCTGGTGCACAATTGTCTCTGTTCATCTCCCTTGAAAGTTCCGGTCAAAATAAATATCCTTCAACCTGGATCCCTGAATGACTAGGATGCATAGAGCACCCTTCTGATGTGTGCTGGACGTGTAGCGTGAGCAAGAACTACACTTAGGTTGTGTAAAGGCACTGAGATTTTGGAGAATTTCTTATTACTGCAGCGTAGCCCAGCTTATCCTGACCATGTAAGTTGTGTAGTCCAGCGCAAAATGAAAATGGAGAGCCCCTTGTTAAAACAACTATTTAACATTTAAAGATGGTGCCAACAGAGCATTAAACCACGTGGGGGCCCTCTGAGTGCAGGACCCTGTGTCACTAAACAGATCACACGTCCAGGAAGGGCCTGATTTTCTCATTTCACCATCACAGTGCTGGAAAATGGGTCCTCACTCCCTTATTTCACACATGAAAAAAACTGAGAGCTTAAGCATCTTGCTAATAACTACCAAGTCAGTGAATGTCAGAAACAGGATTGGATTATACTGGCATTCTTAACATAAGTATTTGATATTATTAACATTAATGGGTCTTTTATGGATTGATGGAGCTTGGCTTCAGGGCCTAAGGAGCCAAGGAGACCATCACAGAAGCAAGACTTAAGACATAGCGAATCCTTTGTAGAAAACCACCTACCCGGACCCTCGACAGAAGATAAGAGTGAAAGTCTAAGTCATTACATACTAAGTCAACACGCTCTTTCACCAGACAGTGTAATTAGTAATTTCAGCCCTTTGTCTGAAGACCTGCATCAGCACATGCTGAAGCGTCTCAATAAAGAAAAGCAGGCACAGCTTTTAATTTCATTGCTATCACTAATTAGCACCAGAGAAACCGTTTTCATAAGCCATGCGCTAACAAGCACTTGGTAACTGGAAGCTGATGGTGCAGCTTTCTCCATGGTAACCAGCGTGGGAAAGAGCAATCCAGAACCGCTGGGGCGGGGGCGGGGGCGGGGGGGGGAAGGGGAGGTTCGGGGGGGGGGTTCCGGGGGGGGGAGGGGGGTTCCGGGGGGGGTTCCGGGGAGGGGAGGGGGCACAGAGCAGGGGCCGTTTGCTCTGAGCAGCCGTGTGAAGAAGCAGGTCACCCCTGCGCTTCTATGTTCTAATCACAAAGACTATCAAAATATTTAAGTCAAGGCAGGGTTTCAAATTACATACATTCATACCACATCCATTCATGCACTGAAATATGCCGTATATATTCCTAAAAGCTATGCCAAATGTATAGGAGCTATTGTTACAAAAGCTCATCCAATTAAAGGCACTGGGTTTTTCTTGGGGAATTCCTAACCCTCCTTCTTTTTTTTTTTTTTTTGGCTTTTTGCTATTTCTTTGGGCCGCTCCCGCGGCATATGGAGATTCCCAGGCTAGGGGTCGAATCGGAGCTGTAGCCACCGGCCTACGCCAGAGCCACAGCAACGCGGGATCCGAGCCGCGTCTGCAACCTACACCACAGCTCACGGCAACACCGGATCGTTAACCCACTGAGCAAGGGCAGGGACCGAACTCGCAACCTCATGGTTCCTAGTCGGATTCGATAACCACTGCGCCAGGACGGGAACTCCCTAACCCTCCTTCTAAGTAATGTTTCCTTCTATGTCCTGGCTATGAAGGAGGAGTCACAGGGTACAGAAGCGTCAGGAAAGGCAAGAAAAGAAAATTTGCCTCACAAAGAGCATAGGTAGTTTATTGGGTAATAAAAAAGGCAGATGGCATTTAATCATGGGTTTCTAGATCCGAAATATTATTAGTCTATTCGATCTCTGTATTATTTTTCGTCATTGGCTACGACTTAAAAACACATTCACAAAACAGCCAAATCTGGTGTCCTTTTCTTCTCTTTTCCGAAAAACTCGGTTTGGGTAATTGTTCAAGCAAACAAACAAATAAATAGGGAAGAAGGAAGAGGGAAGGAAAGAAGGGAGGAAGAGAAAATGAAAGGAAAAAATCCAGTTTGTTCCATGGGCTTTAGAAAATTAGTGTGATACTGCTAAATAAGAAGCAGTTTCACATGAGAAGAGAGTGTAACAATATCATGATTTGCCAATGAGGCATTTGACACCCACTTAAAAGGAAAAAGATAGGTAATTTTCAAAGAAATAGTGTATCCCAATTAAAATTGTTAATGTACACATCCATTTCTGCAAACTATACAAAGAGATGATAACGTAGGATAAAAACAAGAATTTAACTCGTATGACTCAATGGACTTTACATCACAAGATACATTTAAAGTTTTTTTAATTATTTATTGTTATTTTTTTCCCACCATACAGCAAGGGGGTCAGGTTATCCTTACATGTATACATTACAATTACATTTTTCCCCCAGCCTTTGTTCTGTTGCAACATGAGTATCTAGACAAAGTTCTCAATGCTACTCAGCAGGATCTCCTTGTAACTCTATTCTAAGTTGTGTCTGAGAAGCCCAAGCTCCCGATCCCTCCCACTCCCTCCCCCTCCCATCAGGCAGCCACAAGTCTCTTCTCCAAGTCCATGATTTTCTTTTCTGAGATGTTCATTTGTGCTGGATATTAGATTCCAGTTATAAGTGATATCATATGGTATTTGTCTTTGTCTTTCTGGCTCATTTCACTCAGTATGAGGTTCTCTAGCTCCATCCATGTTGCTGCAAATGGCATCATGTCATTCTTTTTGATGGCTGAGTAGTATTCCATTGTGTATATATACCACCTCTTCTGAATCCAATCATCTGTCGATGGACATTTGGGTTGTTTCCATGTCTTGGCTATTGTGAATAGTGCTGCAATGAACATGCGGGTGCATGTGTCTCTTTTAAGTAGAGTTTTGTCCGGATAGATGCCCAAGAGTGGGATCGCAGGGTCATATGGAAGTTCTATGGATAGATTTCTAAGGTATCTCCAAACTGTTCTCCATAGTGGCTGTACCAGTTTACATTCCCACCAACAGTGCAGGAGGGTTCCCTTTTCTCCACACCCCCTGCAGCACTTGTTATTTGTGGATTTATTAATGATGGCCATTCTGACTGGTGTGAGGTGATATCTCATGGTAGTTTTGATTTGCATTTCTCTTATAATCAGTGATGTTGAGCATTTTTTCATGTGTTTGTTGGCCATCTGTATATCTTCTTTGGAGAAATGTTTATTCAGGTCTTTTGCCCATTTTTCCATTGATTGATTGGCTTTTTTGCTGCTGGGTTGTATAAGTTGTTTATATATTCTAGAGATTAAGCCCTTGTCAGTTGCATCATTTGAAACTGTTTTCTCCCATTCTGTAAGTTGTCTTTTTGTTTTCTTTTGGGTTTCCTTTGCTGTGCAAAAGCTTTTCAGTTTGATGAGGTCCCATGGGTTTATTTTTGCTCTACTTTAGATTGCTTTGGGAGACTGACCTGAGAAAATATTCATGATGTTGATGTCAGAGAGTGTTTTGCCTATGTTTTCTTCTAGGAGTTGGATGGTGTCCTGTCGTATATTGAAGTCTTTCAGCCATTTTGAGTTTATTTTTGCGCATGGTGTGAGGGTGTGTTCTAGTTTCATTGCTTTGCATGCAGCTGTCCAGGTTTCCCAGCAATGCTTGCTGAATAGACTTTCTTTTTCCCATTTGATGTTCTTGCCTCCCTTGTCAAAGATTAATTGACCATAGGTGTCAGGGTTTATTTCCGGGTTCTCTCTTCTGTTCCATTGGTCTGTCTGTCTGTTTTCATTTAAAGTTTTAATAGTCATTTTAGGAAGAGTGTAACAGAACATTTACTTACCACTTTTTAATATGTGCGGACCACTTAGAGACTATTTGTTGGTAGCTAGTATATTAGGTTATGACAGGATCAGAATAAGTTTCTCCTTCAAGGACCTTATAGAGAGGTGACCTCATCCTTACTGTTAAATCAAGAAAGCAATTGTTATCAATACGAATGTGAGTAGATACAGCGATAATAGGGATGAGTATTTTGAGAGAGAGCGCGAGAGCCATCATAGGGGAGCTGGGTAGCTTGAGAATTGATTTTTAAATACCTACTTTCACTATATAATTTTGAACGTTTTAGAAAAAATTGGTATAAAGTACAATTGCATATTGGATGGGCAGGGAAGCATGAAGAATGATTTCTGTGGTGCTATTAATTCCTGCAAGTTAGCCTGACATTCAGAGTATTTGACTTCGTTTGAGTATGGCTCTCCTGGACCATGGCTAATGACCCCTATGCTGGCAGTGTTTCTGGCTCTACTTTTTTTTTTTTTTTTTTTTTTGCACAAAGGTGAATTGAATTTTTACAAGGGTTTCCTAGAGGACTTCCATAACTTTCTGGGATGAAAATAAAGGCCATCTCCTAGTAGATTTATAACATGACATGCATAAGTACTTTAGTATGTGAGCTTTGATTTCCAGTAGTGGTGTGTTGTATTGAACACTTCAGAGTTTTTGAGAATTTCTGTAGACTTCTCAGGATCCTCACTGAATTTAATCATGAAGTCTGGCATTCTAGAACCATTCCTTCTCCCTCAGCTTCTTTTTAAGTTTGACAGTAGATCCAGTTTTGTGAGCAGACACTAGAGACAAAATTCATGGGACTTCTCAGCAATGTCTGCGTTGAGCAGATAAATGGTATTTCTGCCTTGCCACAACGAATAATTTGGTCCCTGCTCAAGACTTGCATATTTTAACCCACAGATACTAAGAGTTGCATGAAGGAGAGGTCATTGTTTTCATAATTTCGCATTAGTTGGTTGCGTTGTCTTTGTTTTTAAGATCAACTCCAGAGCCCTTGGCAACTGTTACACGGATGTTCGCAAGGGCTCCATCTGTCTTACTGAGGATGGAGGGTGGGTTGAAGGTTTGCCATGCTGAGACCTCCTTAGCCCCAGGGTGCTCGCCTCAGCACCCTGTCGGCTTCTTCCAGAAGGTTAGAGAAGGGGTAATAGCCAATAGCATATGGACTTGCATTAATTTTCAGCATGTAAACCCATGGAGCATCCACAGAATCCACTAAATTTTAACAAGCTGCAATTCTATCCTTACTTCCAACATCACGCCCCTGAAGGTGACATCATCCATATGAAGGTTTTTCCCCTCGGATAGCACAGTAGTAGTTCAAATAGGCTCTTACTCATTGTGGCCTCTTTTGCTTACCTCCTAGGGCATGGGAGTGGCATATTAAGGTCACAGCAGGATTTCGGTCTGAAGAAAACTTTTCTGATTTTAGCAGGTGGCCATTTTTGGAAAGCCTGTAATTGGCTTTCCAACCCAAATCCGGTTGCAATGCTGAGAAACACTGCAGACCTCCAGGTAGGTCAGCAAACCTGCAGGAAGCCTTTGTCATTGCTCGGATGTGCATGGTATTATCCTTGCTGATAATTTCCAAGATGCTCTGAGCATGTTATGGGTCAGGCAGGGTCTGGCATGCTCACGAGGCATCCGTCAATCTGATTTTCACAATGACCCTGACCCCTGTGAGGTGGGTTGTGGGGTTCGCTCCTTTGGAAGATGAGGCGGCTCGGCCTTAGGAAGCTTTAGCAGCTTTCTGCAAACGAGCTGCCGGAAGACACAGAGTCAGATCTGAATGCGGGTGACTTGGGGTTTCTGGACGTTGGCCCTGTTGACCTTTGGGGCCAGACCATCCTTCGCTGCAGGGGCTGGCGTGTGTGCAGCATCCTCAGCAGCGTCCTGACCTCCACGCGCCACACGCTAGGAGCACCCCCAGTCGTGACAGTCGAAACTGGCGCCAGACGTGGTCGAGTGTCCCCTTGGATACAAAATCACCCACGTCTGAGAACCCCAGGTCTGACTCCAACATCTCTGTGGCTGGCCAAGCTCCCTGGGTCTGAGTGGTTCCCTCCCCGCCACCTTGAGGGGAAAATCAGGTCACCGGCTCCCGTGCAACTTTGACATTTGTCACATACGAACTTTAAGAATGAATTTGCATAGGCTGGTGTGACATTGTCGATAAATCAACATTCAGACTCTAACAAATCTATTACTATTTTCAAGAGTCTATTATGTACCAAGTCAGCCACTCAAATCACTACAGCCTTAGGTCTTTTCAGGAAATAAACTGATTGAATCAGGTAGGCTAGGAGAGGTAGAGGCGGAAAGAACTTTTTATTTTCTGGTTATAGCAGTGCTTGGTAATATTCCAATTCTTTAAGATAAAATCAGCATCCAGTTTCCCCATGTCCCTCTCTCTCTATTTCATTTTCGCTCTTGTGTGCTCTGTGATGGACAATTCGAACGCTCAAGCCAGGCTGATTTTCTAAAATAATGGTTGTAAACAGCCATAAATGAGACTGTTTTTATTATGGTAATTAAAATCTATTTGTTTAAAATCCAAGGGCCAGGGAATTCCTGTTGTGGCTCAGCAGAAACGAATCCAACTAGTATCCATGAGGATGCAGGTTCAATCCTTGGCCTCACTCAGTGGGTTAAGGATCCGGTGTTGCCACGAGCTGTGGTGTAGGTTGCAACTTGGTTTGGATCCTGTGTGGCCATGGCTGTGGTGTAGGCCAGCAGCTGTAGCTCCAATGGGACCCCTAGCCTGGGAATTTCCATACGCAGTGGGTGCTGCCCTAAAAAAGCAAAACAAACAAACAAAAAACCCAAAACAAACAACAACAAAAACAAACCAAAAAAACCCCACATGTGGGCCAGCTTGCATCTTTTTCCAAATTACCTTAATTTATATAGGGTGGGGTCAAGTTTTGAGACGGACAAGGCCTGTCTGAATTTGAGCTGCAGTATGTATGAGAGAGGAGGGCCTACTTGTAATGAATTAGTTAGAAAGCAATACTTGCATTGTTTGCCAGATTTACTTGAGAGGGTGAAAAAGCTCAAATAGAGAGGGTACCCTGAGAAGAACAATATTCTGGATGGAACTGGGGTCATGTGGGGACTTAGAACAGCCATGCCGTCTTATAGAGGGAATAACAATTGCTTTGTATTGGATTTTCACCAAGTTTTTCTTTTAGCTTTGAAAGTATTGGAGAATTAGGTTAAAGATAGAAACGTTGATTAATGTATTGAGAATTTTAACCATAAACTTACTCATCTTCTACTGTAAGATTCGTGAGGCTCTAAACTATGATTTTATGGAATGTGAGAGCTAGAAGTTATTTTATATCAACAAGAGATGTCGACATATTATCCAATGAAATATTACTCAGAAACCCAATTTTTAAAAACAAATAATCTACATTAAAATATATTAAAAATATTTAATTTTCGGTAGCTGCAAACTTTTGAAATTTGGTATCGTGAAAAATAGGTGTAATCGCATCTCATTTAGTACTGTATGTCGTTCAGTTGTCTAGACCAAGCACCTACTGATACACTCAGATAAGTAGTGGCAAATGATTAAAGCTTTTTTTTTAATAGCTCATTTGCAATATCAGGATGCTCTCTGCTAAGCAGAAACTTTAGCTCAAGTCTGTACAACATTATGTATTTTTTGGTTTCCGTTATAGAAGTTTGCGTATGTTGCTTCTGTTACGGTTTTTTTTTTTCTTTCTTTTAGGACTTGGCTTTTTCCTGACATAGAGTTGATTTACAATGTTATATTAGTTTCAGGTGTACAACATAGTGAATGGATGTTTTTATAGATGGCACTCTATTTAAAATTATTATAAAATATTGTTTCTATTCCCTGTGCTGTACATTACACCCCAGGACCTTACTTATTTTATACCTCGTAGTTTGTACCCCTTAACCCCCTTCCGCTGTCTTATTCCTCCCCCGACCCCTCTTCCCACTGGTAACATCTAAGCTATAGTCTATAATAGTTGAAACTATATATAAAAATGAAATTGAAGTCAAACTTCATTTGTCAATAAAAAATAAAGTGACCTTCAGAATCTGAGGAGCACAGTTTGCCCATCACCAAGTTGATATGACCTTTCACCTAAGAGGTGAGTTAGAGATGCAGGATGCAGAAGTTGCTGGTCTAGGGTCACACGTTGTCAGGGCAAGGATCAAGCCGAGGTCTCCTCTCTTTTAAATCTGTGCTCTTGGAGTTCCCGTCATGGTGCAGTGGTTAACGAACCCGACTAGGAACCATGAGGTTGTGGGTTAGATCCCTGGCCTTGCTCAGTGGGTTGAGGATCCGGTGTTGCTGTGAGCTGTGGTGTAGGTCACAGATGCGGGTCGGATCCCATACTGCTGTGGCTCTGGTGTAGGCCGGCGGCTAAGCTCCGATTCGACCCCTACCCTGGGAACCTCCATATGCTGAGGGTGCGGCCCTAGAAAAGACAAAAAAACTGTGCGCTTTTTTTTTTTTTTTTTCAGATTCCTCTACTTCTATTATTAAATTACGTAATTTATCAGAGCAAAAAGCAAAACCTCAGGGATGCTATTAGCAATTTACTCTTTCCAGTTCTTTGGGGAATCTGTTAATTGCCCTTTCATAAATGCTGCTCATTATGATTAAGACTTTGATTAAATGTAGAAGTCTGGAATTCATATAATATTGCAGACATCCTTAACATGCATTTAAAGTCTCATAGCAGCATGAATTGTGCATTCAAATCTTTCTACACTGTAACATGGCCTTCTAACCTATCAAAGAATTCTCAAGAACCTGCTTTGTGCTCGGATGACCTGATTTTTCCCTCAAGGAGCTTATGTATGAACCAGTAAACATCATATTTGAAACAATAATAAACATCACTCAGGAAACCATAAACATCAGAGTACTGACTCAGGGGTGATGCAGGTCGGCTTCCTGGAGCCCTCGCGATAAGGGATGGCTCCGTGAGAGGAGGAGGAGGAGAAGGGCAGAATGAAGAAGAGGAAGAATGCCTGACACTCAGGGACTGTCAACTGCGGCCCGCACAGTGCCAAGGGCTGGGTGTGGATGAGGTCTCATGCTGAAAGCAATTCCGACTTAAGCATCGCTGGTCAGCCTTTCTCCGGAGGAGGACACTGAGGCACAGAGCTTCTGCCACACACGTGCTGAGTGAAGGGACTGGGACTCCAGCCCAGGTTTGTCGGACCTCACGCCCCACACCCTATGGTCCGGTCCCCTCGCTTGTCTGCCTGGTCCAAGCAAAGAGGGCCGCCAGGGGGGCTTGTGGGAAAAGAACTTTCCAGAACAAAGGGTGTAGGTTGGGAAGGTGCTGAGATGGTCCTGGGCGGTGCAGAAAAGGATTTTAGACTATATTCTAAAGTGACATAATTTTGTAGAGGTCATCTGCCTCGGGTTTTGATGGTCAAGTAATAGAGTTATAGCTGTGAAGACAACTACAGACAAAATATTGAATAATATTACGCTTTGGCTACTGCTGTGATGATAGATACAATTCTCCTATGGAGGAGGGAAGAGGAAAATGAACGGAATGGGGGCTTAAAGATTTTCACAATCATCACAGGACTACTGAAAAATGATCTCAAAAATCGAAACCAGGTTTGGTGTGCTTCTTTTCACTACATCCTCCGTTCCTTCCTCCCTCCTCTAATGTAACCTCTGTTATCTTTTTGTATTTTAGTTTTCCAATAAAGTACCGAGAATAATCAGGGCAGTGTAATCATAAAAAATATACGTGTCTATATTTCTAAATGGGCTGTATAACAGCGACTAGGTTTACTATGCTTATAAATTTGTTTTATCCTCTTAGGGATCAAATCTATGAATTATCGATGCAAGGATTCCTAGACCATTATTACGATGGCATTTGGGGTATATTTCCTTGTTGAATTGTCAAGATCTGCTCTATTAGCCCAGGGATGACAGTGTTTTCCAGGGAAAGAAAAGCTTTTAAAAGCCAAACCATTACACGCAGGCTTCCCTCCGGGCTCGGCAGGAGCTCCCCAAGACTTTGCTGGATGCTGATCATGCCAACCCCAAGTTCTGGATTCATTTGAGTTCCAACGGCTCCTGCCATCCTGCTTCCAATTACTTTAGGCCGGGCATCCAATTCCCTCAGAATTGCCTTGGTTCTGCTCGCCCATCTGTTAATGCAGTGGCATTAAGCCCCAGAAAGAAGGTAGCTCTTAGAAAATTCCAACTTAATGCAGCATCAAGAGAACTGGAGGCCAGCAGTTACCTTACGATGACATAAATAGTCACTTCCTCCAGCCACGCTCGAGAGAAAAGAGGAGCTGAGAGAAACAAGGCCCGAGAGTGTTCACGGCCACCTGTTTGCCAGGTTGTGGAGCGTGACCCGGGGGTGTGGGTTCCTGGCAGAGGGGACCCACAATGCAGGACTCTCTCCATTCACTTAAGTAGATCTCTTTAATTTCGATGGATATTGGCTGTGTTCTGACCTCCTTGTTGAGCCCACACTCAATCACATAGCTGGTAGCAATTTTGAAATGGTTCAGTTCTCTTTGCTGTACATGCACGTGGGGGGACGACAGGTCAGGGCGATGCCGCCCAGTGTTTGCTTTT
Source organism: Phacochoerus africanus (assembly GCF_016906955.1). Classification (NCBI taxonomy): domain Eukaryota; kingdom Metazoa; phylum Chordata; class Mammalia; order Artiodactyla; family Suidae; genus Phacochoerus; species Phacochoerus africanus. The sequence goes on along the minus strand of NC_062545.1, from coordinate 6,619,815 downwards.
ATTTCTCCAAGGCTTTCAGGTTCCCTCCGTGAACCCACACAGAGTGTGACAGGATGAGTTCCCATTGTGGCACAGCGGAAAAGAATCCGACGAGGGACCATGAGGTTGCCGGTTCGATCCCTAGCCTCGCTCAGTGGGTTCAGGATCCAGTGTTGCCGTGAGCTGCAGTGTAGGTCGCAGATGCGGCTCGGATCTGGCATTGCTATGGCTCTGGCACAGGCCAGTGGCTACAGCCTGGGAACCTCCATATGCTGTGGGTGTGGCCCTGAGAGGACAAAAGACAAAAGACAAAAAAAAAAGTGAATGTGACAGGATGTCAAGGAGGCCATTTTAGGCCATTGAAAGAGTTGTTTCTATGCCTCCAAAGGGAGGGGGTTCTAACTGTGGAGTGTGAGTTTGTGAAACAAACATTCTTGAAGACACAACGTCCTGGGCTGGCGATCTGGAGGCCCCTGCCATCTCTCTGCCTCAGCATCCTCCTCAGGCAGGTCTGGGCCACTGGCTGAAGACATGTCCCTCAAAAGTGCTCGGCCAGGCTGGATCCTTATCCCACCTGACCCAGGAGGGAACAGCCACGTTGGAGGGGTCTGAGTGCCGGGCCCAGAGTGGGGTCTCCAGGGGGTGGTAGAGCCGGGACCCTGGCTCCCGAGCCTGTGTTTTTTCTCATCACAGTGTAGGGCCTCTCTCAGAGGGACTCAGTATTTATTTGATTGACGGATTGATGGCTAGACAGAGAAATAGGACTAAAGGGGGCTCAAGACAGAGTAATCTGAGGATCTTATCCCGAAAAAGTAGGCAGTGGGTGACACAGAGAGAGGAGATGCATAAAGGGCAAGAAGGGACACGGATAGCAACTCGGTGACCCGTGTTTTGGGGGTTGCCTCTGCGTGGCCCGTCTTGGGGTGAAATAGACTGATGACTGTCAGCAGAGAAAAGCCACAGCACGTGGGCCCCTCCCGTGCAGAGGAGTCATTTTCCTGTCAGAATGATTAGTTAGCAGCTAGCAGTAAAGTCCCTCAATTAGCATGGCTTCAAAATGCCATATGTAAGTGACTAATGAAGTGACAGCCTGAAGGCAGGAACACAGGCTTGGCTCAGGAAGAGTAGACAAGAGCCCCGGGAGGCAGAGCCTTCCATCAGCAGTTTGCAGCATGTGAACGGGTCCACCCACCAAACCAAACAAATGCTTTCCCTCCTACCACTGAGACACAGACAGAGACATAATTTTTGACAGCAGTGTCTGATTTAGTGGATGTTTGCAGACGCAGCCTATACTTAGTTTTATATCAGATTTAATAGAACATTTTAAACGTTCCTAACCATTTGGCAGCTTGCATTTAAAAAAAAAAAGAAAAAGTAAAAAGCCACCCGGGTTACAGAAAAGATGCATTGCAGAGATTCTCAGAAGATGCTGTTGAAATGAGCCTCCTCTTGCAGGACTTTGCGGTAACCCATCAGGTCAGCCCTCATCTCAGCTTCACCCAGCGCCTCCCACCAGCTAGGTCAGGGTTAATGCTCTTGCTTCCTTCAAAACCCATCATCATATGACCAGGTGTCCACGCCACAAAGGCTTGGCTGGTCCATTCTACACCCTCTATGAAAGGGGTGGAGTCTTGGGGAAAGGCTTGAGACCTTGTGATGGTTACACTCTGCATTCAAGAGGCCATTTCTTTTTTTTTTTTTAATATCACAATTTTTATGCTTCCTATTCTAGTTGGTTTACAGTGTTCTGTCGATTTTCTACTGTACAGCAAAGTGACCCAGTCTTTCTCTCTCTCTCACACACATATACATTCTTTTTCTCACATTAACCTCCATCCTGCTCCATCACAAGTAACTAGATATAGTTCCTAGGGCTACGCAGCAGGATCTCATTGCTTATCCACTCCAGATGCAATAGTTTGCATCTATTAACCCCAGATTCCCAGTCCATCGCACTCCCTCCCCCTCCCCCTTGGCAACTATAAGTCTGTTCTCCAAGTCCATGAGTTTCTTTCTGTGGAAACGTTCATTTGTGCCATATATTAGATTCCAGGTATGTGATATCATATGGTATTTGTCTTTCTCTTTTTGACTTACTTCACTTAGTATGAGAATCTCTAGTTCCACCCATGTTGCTGCAAATGGCATTATTTTGTTCTTTTTCAAGGCTAAGTAGTGTTCCATTGTGTATATATACCATTCCTTCCTAATCCATTCATCTGTCGATGGACATTTAGGTTGATTCCATGTCTTGGCTATTGTGACTAGTGCTGCAATGAACATTCAGGAGCACGTGTCTTATTCAAGGAAAACTTTTGTCCGGATATATGCCTGAGAGTGGGATTGCTGGGTCATAGGATAGTTCTATAGTTAGTTTTCTGAGGTACCTCCATACTGTTCTCCATAGTGGCTGTACAAATTTACATTCCCACCAACAGTGCAGGAGGGTTCCCTTTTCTCCACACCCCCTCTAGCATTTGTTATTTGCGGACTTATTAATAATGGCCATTCTGACTAGTGTGAGATGGTATCTCGTGGTAGTTTTGATTTGCATTTCTCTAATAATCAGAGATGTTGAGCATTTTTTCATGTGCTTGTTGGCCACGTGTATATCTCAAGAAGCCATTTCTATGGAGTTTGATGACCGATGATTTTTAAAATCCCAGAGCTGGATCTAAACCCTTGCAATCTGTTTGTATATGGTGGCGCCATACTGAACTGAATTTCCACCTTCTCCATCCTAGGGTTCACTCATTTAGTAATGAAATGGAATCATTCCATGTGCTGACACTGTGTTAGGGCGTTGCCCACATTTAATCCACAGGACAAGGCTCTGAAAAGACACGCTCATTCCTGTCTTACAGGCTAGAGAGGTTTCAGGAATATGCTTGAGATGGCTGAGATGCTTTTGAAGAACATTCTGCTTCTGGTGAACCTTTTTTTTTAATTGGAGTATAGTTGTCCCCACCCCCCCACAATACCTTCCTATTGGCGTATAGTTGATTTACAACATTGTATTAGTTTCAGGTTTACAGCACAGTAAATCAGTTACACACACACACACAGATACAGTGTATATGCAGAGATACAGATAATTACACAACATTAAGCTCACATCCCAGTGTTGTACAGCAGGTGCCTGTTCGTTATCTTTCCTTTACTACATAAAGGGGATATGCAAGTGCCAACCCCATCCACTCAATTTATGCCCCCCTCAGTTTCCCTTTGGTTACCTGAAGTTTGACCTTGAAATCTGTCGGCTCCAAGTCTTCAGCAGGATATGCAGCCCTCCCGGATTCATCCTCCATCCCTCCCCCTTCCTTCTCTGCCCCTCCTTCTTCGCATACACTTTCTTCCTCCCTCTGCTGAGCCCCTCTTTCCCCACCTGCACCTGAAAGTGGTTCTGAAGACCTCAGGATCCGGGCTCAAGTGTCCTTTCTGCAGGAGGTGAGCCTTCCCTGGCCTCCTCGACTCTGCCTCCTCCTGGCCTCACTTTGAACTCTGTTCTTTGCATCTGTCTCCCCTGCTCCATGGGAAGATTCTAGGAAAGCTGTACAATGAGGAATAAAATGCCAGCCACATTTGAGACCTAAAGGTTCTAGTACCCATGTTAGGAGAGTAAAGGAGAAGGCAGTAACATTAATTCCATAATAAAATTTATTTGCCCCAGTGTATCAAAAATATTACCATTTAATCATGTTATTAGTACAAAACTTTTAATTAAAAATTTTTTTTTTTTTAATTTTGAGGGCCACATTGGTGGCATATGGAAGTTCCCAGGCCAGGGATTGAACTGGAGCTGCAGCTGCTGGCCTACACCACAGCTGCAGCAATGCAGGATTTGAGCCGTGTCTGTGACCTACACCATGGCTCACGGCAATGCTGGATCCTTAACCCACTGAGCAAGACCAGGGATTGAACCTGCATCCTCATCGACACTAGTCAGATTCATTTTTGCTGTGCCACAATGGGAACTCCTGGTACAAAATTTTTAGCATTTAGGAGCCTCAGGTGATCAGTGACTACCATGTGGCACAGCACAGTCCTGGGGGAAGGGATCTCTAGTTGTCATGACGTCTGAGAGCATGTTGTGGCGGCTGGCTGTCCTTCTGGTCCCCATTCTTCCCTCCCTTGTCATGGGTCATGTGGCTGTTAGGCCACATCTCCCAGTCTCCTTGGAGCTCCTGTACCACCTGACCAGATCTGGTCACGGGGTGTCAGCAAAAGTGAAGCCATTTCTGGCCTGTGCCCTGAAGAAGAAAGGGCGGGGCTTCCTCCTCTCTTCCACCCTCAGGCTGGCATACGGGTGAGGTGGGAGCCAGCTGTCATCCGGTGGAGGAGGGACGGCAGAGCAACAGAACTCAAGGCTCTGGGCTTCGTCATCACAGAGTCACAGGAAGTCCTGGTTCACCTGTGGGGACTGTCACACGAGAGGAAGAAGCACTTGTTTACATGACTGCATCTTATCATTATTACTTTTTTGGCTGTGCCTGCGGCATGCGGAAGTTCCTGGGCCAGGGATCAAACCTGAGCCATAGCAGTGACCTGAGCCACAGCAGTGACAGCACTGGATCCTTAAGTGCTAGGCTACCACGGGACTCCTGCATCTTATTTTTAACAGTTGTCTTCATGTAATTCCATCTTTTCTAGAACTGATTTCCTGCCCTCTTTGTGGGGCTCCAGCCAACTCTTCCATCAGGTCTCAGCTTGCTTTAGCTGGTGGCCTTTTCTGACTTTCCTAAGAGGAGGCTGCATCCCCGTGACACGCTTTTCTGGCACCCTGAGCTATTCCATCCTTAGCTGTCATGCAGGGGGTTATTTAATGTTGGCATCCCAGCTAGACAGAAAGTGCCATGAAGGTAGGGACCTCTTGGAGCACAGAAACACTCCAAATTTACTGAAAGAATAAACCTACATTAGAAGGCTTAACATGCCACCAAAATTCTCTTATTCTTCAAAGTTTGATGGAAATTTCTGATCTCATTAGATTTTTTCCTGTTATGCTAGATATTATCAGGATGGCGCTGCACACGGGGGAAAGGGTAAATGGACTGATATAGCTACTTAAGTGGCATGGGTTGAATTACATCCTCCTTAAAAGATATGTTGACATCCCAACCCCTGGGTGCCTCAGAATGTGATCTCGTTTGGAAACAGAGTGGTAATTAGTTAAGCTAAGAAAAAGTTGTATGGGGAGTTCCCTAGTGGCCTAGAGATTAAGGGTCCAGCATGGTCACAGGCGCTGGAGTGAAGCATCTATGTGCCATGGAATGCCAAGGTTGGCTGGCAAGGAAGGACCCTCCCCTAGGGGTTTCAGAGGAAGCATGGCTCTGCTAGCACTTTAATTTTGGTTTAGTCTCCAGAACTGTGAGACAACACATTTCCGTTGCTTGAAGCCCCCGAAGTGCATTATCACAGTGGGTCTAGGAAACCCATACACCAGGCAGACTGCAACCTAACCAAACCACTCTGTGTACTTTTCCTGCTGGGCACAACCCTAGAGCCTCCGGCCAGAGGTGGGCCCACTCCAGGAGAGAAGGCTCTACTGGCTGGTGGCAGCAGCCGGACACTTGTCAGCTCTCCACCACTGCCAATGTGGATCTTGGAGACAGGTAAAGAAGTCCAGGACCCCTGGAGTTCCAGGTATTTGTGCATGTTCTCTGGGGGAGGGGGGAGCAGAGGGTGTGAGAACCATTTGTCTCACACAGAAGCCCAAAGATTTCTCCTTCACAACAGACCCGTCTGGCAGAGGCTATGCTCTTAAGGAAAATGATATTTGGCCCTCCGTCTTGAAGAAGAAATTAGAAGTAAGAGATGTGGGTCACTCTTCTTTGAGGCTCTATATCCCCATTGAAAAGAATCAAGGCTATGCTTCTGAAGTCCACATTGGGCTGCGGTGGTTTTCTATCTTCTTATAAATAAAGTATTATGCCCTCACAGGCTGAATACTTTGCACCAGAAAGTCTTTTCAGCTGCCACTGTTCTCGTTTCTCATTCAATGTGAAAGGCTAACTCAGTGACCCTTTTCCATGTGACAGGCTTCCCATCAAATGCAAACAACGTGAGGCCAGGATTTTGCTCTCCCAGTTGCCAGGGTGGGAGGGAAGAAGCAGCCGTGCTAAGTAGCTGTGTTTGCTCCAGTCTTTGCCAAGGTGAACTTTCCCAGCGAGTCTCAGATACAAATACTTATTCCTGATGTCTTCTGTTTCTTTTCACTTCAAAGAAATACTTTAATATGTTTAGTTCAAATTGCCTGATGATAATTATGCTTCTAAATCTGATTAAGTGACACGAGAGAAGAATCCTTTGGTTCCACCAGGGGATATTTGTTGTTCAATAGATGGGTCTAATTTTCTGTAGGAGGAGGAGTCTTATTATAAGCATGGGGACTGCCTTCTTTCATTAGTTATTTATAAGGCTCTGATTAGACTGGTTAAATTCACACAGGAGGAAAAAGATAAGCTATTGTTAATCAATTTCTAATCTAATCTATTCATTATTTGGCTGATAGAAAACTAGGCTCCCCAAGGGGATTTGGATTCAGACAGTGAGTCAGGGTCATGTGACAGGACATTAAATGAGAAATGGAACATTTACCTTTTTGAAATGAGTGCTTGTATTTATCACACTTCTTATACCGCTCCCTTCCTCAAAAATCCCCTGATAATTCCTCTCCATGGTAGATAAAAGTACAGCCTAATTCCAGCACCAGCACGTAGCCCAGCTTGGGGAAAGTGAGCTGCTCAGAGGTATTTTTAGCTCCCTGACCTGTGACGGCTCACAGGAGGTGGCACTGAGTCACTCCTTGAAAGTCAGATGGATCAACACTATAATAAGATATCACCTCACTTTCATCAGAATGGCCACCAGCAAAAAGTCTACAAATAATAAATGCTGGAGAGGGTGTGGAGAAAAGGCACTGTTGGTGGGAATGTAAATTGGTGTAGCCGGCACGGAGAACAGTATGGAAATTTCTCAAAAAATTATAAATAGTGGTGCCATATGATCCAATAATTCCACTCCTGGGCATATATCCAGAGAAAACGCTATAATTTGCAAAGACACATGCATCCCAATGTTCATTGCAGTACTATTTACAACAGCCAAAGCATGGAAGCAACCTAAATGTCCACTGACAGAGGACTGGATAGAGAAGACGTGGTACATATACACAATGGAATTATTACTCAGCCATAAAAAAGAATGAGATCATACCATCTGCAGCAACATGGAGGGACCTAGAGATGAACACAGTAAGTGAACTAAGCCAGACAAAGACAAATGCCCTATGATATCACTTATTTATAGAATCTTAAAAAATGACCCAAATGAACTTCCTTTGTGAGAAACAGACTCACAGACATAAGAAAACAAACATATGGTTACCAAATGGGAAAGGAGTTGGGAAGGGATAAACTAGGCAGTTGGGATTAACACGTACACATTACTATACATAATATAAATATGTAATCCCTACTGCATAGCACAGGGGATTATACTCAACATTTTATAATAACGTACAAGGGAAACGAATCTGTACAACTGGATCACTGTTCTATACAGTGAAACTTAGCCCAACATTGTAAATCAACTACACCTCAATAAAACAAAGCAACCCCCATCCCCACACATGCAGAGCCCCCCTGGCATCATCATCTCCCACCAGAGTGGTACATATGTTACATCAATGAGCCCATCACGACCACCCCAAGTCCATGGGTTGCATTTGGGTTCACTCTTGATGTTGCACATTCTATGGGTTTTGCCAACAGTATAAGGATGTGCATCCATAATTAGGGTATCTCATAGCGTAGTTTCACTGCCCTAAAAATCCTCTGTGTTCCTACTACTCATTCCTCCCTCTCCTTGAACCCTTGGTGATCACTGGTCTTTACACTGTCTCCATAGCTTTGTCTTTTCCAGACTGTCAAATAGTTGGAATCATACAGCATGTAGCCTTTTCAGATGGACTTCTTTCACTTAGTAATATGCATGTAAGGTTCTTCCATATCTTTTTGTGAGTTGATCAATCACTTCTTTTTAGCACAGAATATTTTATTGTCTGAATGCACCACAGTTTATTTATCCCTTTACCTACTGAAGGATAGGTTGGTTGCTTCTGAGTTTGGGCAATTATGAATAAAGCTGCTACAGGAATACATTTTCAACTTATTTGGGTAAATACCAAGGAAGGTGATTGCTGGGTTGTATGATAAGAATATGCTTAGTTTTTATAAGAAACTACTAAACTTCTTTCCAGAATGGCTCCACCGTTTTGCATGCCCACCAGTATTAATGAGAGTTCCCATTGCTCCACATCTTTGCCAGCATTTGGTGTTGTCAGTGTTTCAGATTTTGACCATTTTAATGGGTTTGTAGAAGTAGCTCATTGTTTCAATGTGTTTCCCTGATGATGTGATGTGGAGTATTTTTTTTCATGTGCTTTATAAGCCATCTGTTTATCTTTGATGAGGTGTATGTGCAGGTTTTTGGCTATTTTTTTTTAAATCAGGTTGTTCATTTTCTTTTTTTTTTTCTTTTTCAGTCTTTTTAGGGCCACACCTGTGGCATATGGAGGTTCCCAGGCTAGAGATTGAATCGGAGCTACAGCTGCCAGCCTACACCACAACCACAGCAATGCCAGATCTGAGCCATGTCTGTGAACCACACCACAGCTCATGGCAAGGCTGGATCCTTAACCCACTAGGCGAGGCCAGGGATTGAACCTGCATCCTCACTGAAACTAGCCATATTCATTTCTGCTGAGCCACGATGGGAACTCCTGTTCATTTTCTTATTGTTAAGTTTCAGTGCTCTTTGTAGGTTTTGGATAATAGCTTTTTATAAGATGTGAATTTTGCAAATATTTTCTCCCAGTCTGTGGAAACCTTTTCAATGGTTGGTTGGTTTGCCTGAAAAATCAGGTTCCAAATAAGGGCCAGATGTTCATATGGTTGTTTGTCTCAAGTCTCTTTAACTTGTAGCGATCTCGTCTCCCTTCAGCATTTTATTCCATGCCTACGGTAAGTTGTAGGAACTGGTCATCTGTTTCATACGTTGGCTCACATCCTGGATTTGTCCAGGGGCCCAGCAGCTTCCTGAGTGCTGCCCTGTGGGTCTCTCAGAGCTTGTAAGCCAAAGTCAGGGGCTGGGCAAGGCAAGATGTTTCTTAAAGTAAGCTGGCCTCACCAGAGCACGACGCTTCCTTGTGGGGGAGAATATAAGAGCACGTTTGTGAGATGTAACGGCACTGGGGAATAACGCTGGTGACACAAGAGGGAAAGTCTGCATGTTTTAGCATCAGCCAAGGAAGAGAAAATCCCGATTGTTCAATCATCTGGGTATAATAAGCTTCTTTTTTTATGAGTTAAAAGCTGCCTAATATAGATCACAGGAAGCAACCAGAGCATGCTAGTATCATCACTGTCGCTGATCACGCCCATGTTGTGCCATGCACTGATCAAGGGTTTCTCATATGCCAATTTCTGGAATCCTTACCCTTTCAGAAAGGTACTACCTCTGCCCACACTTTAGAATTGAGGGAACTGAGGCATAAAAGGAGTAAGTAAATGTAAAACAAGTCAATACAATATTTGCTCTACGCTCATGAACAGCTTTGTGCGGAAAACCAGCAAGAATGAAAGGATGGTTTCCACAGTCTATATAATTGATGGGAAAGGACCTGTGCTAATTAAACTTAGGAAGGAAGCATAATTCCGCAGTAGGCTAAGCTCCCCGCATTGCTAGCCCTCCTCCTCAAAACAACATTCCCTGACGCTAGAATCTTTTCTGACATTTAAAGACTCAGAATAATCTGATCGGTTAGGCACATGTCTTGGCTTGTGGGGATGGGAGAACTCAGAGTAAAGAAGAGCCAGTGGAAAACAGGGAGGAGAGACTAGGGGTGCTGGGAATGCCACCCCAAAGGTGCCTGTGCATCTATAGAAAGGTCATGTTATGATCTAGTGTGAGCTGACTGCTACTTAGGCTAATGGAAGAGTGTTGGCAAGAGGCTTAGGTGGCCCTGATCCATGCAGGGGGAGGATGGTGTTTAAGTTTTTCTGGAGCCGATGGACCCTGATTCAAAACCTGATTCCACTACTCACTAGGGATGTGACACTGTGGTTGCCACTGAATTGCTTTAAGCCCCATTTCCTTCATTTAGTTTTTTAAGGAGAAGAGTACTTAATCCTTCGAAAGTTTGCGGCGAGGAGTAAATTAGCTACTAGCTGCCAAATGTCTCCACCTATGGAAAATCCAATTCTTTTTTGGATGTTGAAGAAACTATTCCAGGGACTTTCAGGGTGTGTCCTCCTGCTCAAGGCAAACACTGGCTGTGTATTACATATTACAAACCAATTTCCCTTTCGAAGAAAGGAAGTGGGATGGAGGGAGACTGGGCATTATTTGCAACATTAGATGGGATAAAAATGGGTAGAAAGAGGGTGGGTAAGTGGGTCGCACAGAGTACTGAGTCATTTTACTAATAAATCTTTATGGAGATCCTTATCTCTTTGGAACGAGTTATCCCAAGTCTCTCACAGGATGGCCAACACTCTGAAATGTAGTCTTTGATGGACACTGTGTTCTTTAGATACTTTATCAAGTTCATTCTCATGACACATGGGGGGAGAACAATTTTTACCCTAAATAACCTTTGCCACCACTGAGCTCAGCTTTTTATGTGTCTTAACTCAAATAACAGCTACCAGGACCCCAGGAGGTAGGGATTTTAACTACGTCCACTGGAGGGAAGTTTGTGGAGGTTAGCTGAGGGCCGGAGCTGGGGGCTACTGTGTGGCTGGCTGGGTCACAAGGCAGCACTCTGCTTGTTCCCCAGCTCCACTGAAGGTCCCATCAGAATTAGTCCATTCCTGCCCTTCCACTGAAGGTCCCATCGGAAGCAGTCCAGCCTGATGGGAAAAAGTATTGCAGCTGCTGTTTTTTAAAGAAGGACTGTAAACATCATTCATTGTACCACACAATAGCCATAAGAGACAAAGTCAAGTGCAGGGGTTCTTTTAGAATCCACTGCTTGGAAAAGCTTCCACTAAAGAACTGCTATGCTTCTAATCTGATGATGATAATTAAGGCACTGGCCATGCCTCCTTTCTGCTTTGATTATCAGTTAGAGCATCACAGGGGCGTTTGTGGTCAGCATGACTCTCGATGTATCGCTCATCTGGATTTTTAACCTGGACGTACGGCGTGGTGTTATTTTATCATGTTGACACATGCAGCATGAGAAAAGCTATTGATACGTTCTAAGGCCATACCAATGACAGGAGTGTAGAAACAGACGATGTGATTTTTCATGTTGTAAGGTGCCAAAAAGCTCAAGACGGGTCATAAATGAGATGCTTGAAGAGAGATCCCAGGGATCTTAAAAGACTGGAAGCATGGGCACAAGCTAGCTGCTTAAATAAAACGAGCATGATTTAAAGCCACGACCGCGAAGTTACCTGCATGTCAGAGCTGTGGAAAGTCTGACTTCCCGAGGCACAGCCCAGGGGTAGGACAGAACAGAAGCTCTTTGGGGACCAGGCAGGGCCTCTTCTGTAGGACAGTCCCCACCCAGCATAACTTTCTCCCAATCCCGGAAATCAGTATAACGAGCAGAGTGCCAGGGGGCAGCGGGTCCCAGGCCTCAGGTGTGCAGGGACACAGAAAGGATGGAGGGCCCTCCATTCATTCCACACGCATTGATTGAGTCGCTACTGGAACTGAGCAGAACCCCGGGGGCCCCATCCCCAATAAGCACAAAGGCCCTCCGTGTCCCCGCCCCTTGTTGGCGGAGAAGCCGAAGTCTCCCAGGCATCCCTGAGTCACAGAAGAGCAGGCCCAAGCAGTGAATGGTTAGGACAACCGAGTCACGGGCTCAGTGTCCTGACTCGCTTTACTGATCCCGTAACTGTCAGCGGAGGGAAAACGTGCCCTGCATGGTGACCAGCCTGTAGCCGGGACTCCAGCTGCTCTGTCTTGAGCAGCACCGAGTCTACGGCTTACACAGTCCCAAGAACTGGTCTTAAGAGAATGGGACGAACACCACGGCTCATAATAACCCATATCTTTGTGGGCATCGAAATGATTGCAGCTTGTTCTGTAAATGAGCAAAGCACAACTGTCAGCAAAGAGACGCTGCAGACCCACGTCGACGTCTTCCACCTTCTGTCAGCACGAAGACGCTGCAGAAGACAGACCGCCACCCGTGATCCCATAGACATGGAATGAGGTTCTGACAAGCGGGGATGTGTCAGCAGCTTTTGGCAGGAAAAAGCTCTTTGCAGGGAAAGAGCTCTTTGCAGGAGGCTCCTGCCCTTTGTCTCGTTACTCATCTTACACCAGGACCCCATGCGTGCCTCATCTCTGGACCCAGCACATCTTTCAGATCTTTCGATCACATACCACTGTGCCTAAGCTGTTGTTCCTTCTGTAGATATAGGAAGCGGAAATGAAGAATAAGGAATTAACAGGGGACCAGATCTCTTCCCTAGGTTCCCCTTTAGAAATCTCAGGAGCCAACAGTGTGAACAAGATGGCATCTAAAGAAAGATCACGAGGCGTCCCCGAGCCTGCACACAGCCTGCACGCAGTGGGGGAGGTGACCACTCTGACCCCCACCCCCATTTCAAGGACCAACTTGCAAAGTTTTCATGGCCCAGCAGCATCTTCGGAGGTGGCTTTGGGGGCCTCAGGGTCCACCAGCTCCCCAGATTGCCGGCCTTCTGCTTAGAGGCATCTTTCCTTCCTACCAACATTTGTGAGTTTGATTGTGTAAGTGGCGAGCAGAGGAGCCCAGTTCGACAACACTGTTACACGTCAGCAGGTGATACAGGCGTGAACACGACAAATGTCACGGCATGTCCATTTGTATTAGCTGAACACTCCATAGAAGCTAAAAGCTGCCTAATGAATGAATTCATCAACACATGCCCATTAAACAGCTGCTCTGTACTGGTCACTGTGCAGAAATCAATGGATCTGACGGGGTGGTGGCAGGGAGGGTGGAGGACCAAGGCACGGGTGATGCAGGCTGATGAGCAATCTTAAATTCGCTTTCATCCTAAGGTTCCATGGAGCTAAGCAGGTCCTATCTGGGCCTGAACAAATGGTTGTCAAGGAGTCTGTGGGGCTTGGCACTGGGAAGCTTGTTCATCTTCGTGGAGTCGAATGACGCTCCCTGTCAGATGCACTCAAGGCCTCAACCCTCAATTTTGACCCAATGATTCAGGCAGATCATTAAATCACGTTATGTGTGTGTCAGCCCCTCCGGAACCTGACTTAATCCTTGAGGGTGACTGGAGGGTGCCAATTATAAGTAATCTGCCATCTCTTCTGTAAGCTAGCATCCCACGGGTCAGGACACCAGGGAACGTTCCAGGGAGCTGCTGGGTGTAGCCCTGCTTCTGCTGGGACCAAGAACCCCCTCCCAGTCCACGCGTGGCCGTCAGGCAGAGAATCTCTTTCCAGCTCCTTCCACCCTACCCTCATTAATCTGCCTGCTCTTCATCTTTATCTCTGCTCCTGCTGGTACAAACACAGGTGATGTTTCCTGACCACATAATCCCATTTTGGGTGGGATTGCATCATTGCCTTCATTTTCACAGTCATTGCAACCTCCTTACACAACTGTGTTTGAAGAATGGATTTTCGCCTGGGGCTGGCATCGGTCCCCCTCCCAGGGAGGGAGGTCCTGACTCACTTTTCCTCGCTGCATTCTCTGGGCAAAACACAGATCCTGGTAGGTGAACAGGTGCCCAAGACGTTAACAGTCGAAGAAATGAGTGAACTGTCTCTTCTGACACGTGAGAATGACTTTCTCTATGCCTATTTTGGGTAGTGAAGTTTCTGATGGAATGTATCCATGGAAACATCTCACGGAGAGAAGTAGCCCACATGGGAGGCATAAAAGCAGCACCATTTCGTAGGGGCCACAGCAGACTCATAACTGTTAGTTTGCAATCACAGACTCCAAAGGAGATGATTGCATGAAGAGCTGAGACTCCAGGTGTTAATTCAGTTGCAAAAAGCATGTGTCCTTGCCTCCCAGTCGCTGATGTCCAGGATGCATACTGCTTTGAATACACTCAAGTCCGATCTGAGACCTTCTCTAATTCTACAGACCCAAAGGAAGAGCGAATGCCCCCAAAGGTCATCTGACACAAACTCCTGCCTCCAGGCAGAACAAGATATAAAGGCACTTGTCAACTCTCTATCCTAAAACACCCGTCTCGAGGAGAATGGCTCTGAGCGTTTTTTCTGCCTTGGAAATGCTTCTCTGAAGGGACGGTCCTCGTGCTCCTGACATTCTCCATCATACATGATTAAAAACTCCCCCCGCCGTCTTGGAAGACGGATTCCATTGGCTCCGCCCTCAGCAGAGCAAGGGGCCTTGGTCACCGCCATCCACCCCCTGTCCTTTGATGCCCCGAGAACATCCACTGGAGGCTTTCTCGCTTCCTCAGACTTAATAAACCCAGTTCCTCCGGTCCATCCTCAGTTGTGTGACTCTGTAATCCTTTTCATCACGTCTGTCCCTCTCAGTGGAATCATTTCCAATTCAGCTACAACCCACGTAAAAATTTTTGGCCCCCAGTGAAACACCAGGTGAGGCAGAAGGAGCAGAATAGGAAAAGAGCGGTTTCTGGGCTCTGGCTGTTAGAATCCTGGGGACAGCATCACCGAAACCCGGCGGCACTTGCTTTTTGGTGAGAAGGACACCAGAATGCTGGCTCAGCAGCCGTTCCCTGGCAGCTCTGCGTTCTGGGTGCTTCTCAGCAGTGCTCCAGAAAAAGTGTTTCGCCTTAACATTAGCTGTGTATTCATCTGTTCAGAAAGAAAGTGATTCGCGAGGAGGCTGAAGAGAAGGGGAGAGCCTCAGAGACGGAGGGTAACCAGCTTGAGGCTGGAGGCTGGCGGGGAGCTGAGGAGGGGGTGGGCATCCTGGTGGGCAGGGGGCAAACGCAACACGGGCCCCACGGTGTAGGCAGGGGCCCCCACGGCACCATCACTGATTGGCTTCACACGAGGATGCCCATTCAGTGCAGCGAGAGCTCCTCCGTTGTTTTTTCAGTTGTATTGGAGTGGAGTTGATTTGCAGTGTTGTGTCAGCAAAGGCGGACGGACCCAGAGATGGTCAGACCAAGTGAAGTAAGACAGAAAGACAAATACTCTATGGTATCACTTTGAGGTGGAATCTGAAATACGAGACAAATGAACTCACTAGCAACACAGAAACAGACTCACAGATCTTGGAATGAACCTCCTGATACCAAAGGGGAAACGTGTGAGTGTGTGTGTGTGCGTGTTGGCGAGGGGTGGGGATAGTTTAGGACTTTGTGATCAGCATATACACGCTACTATATATACAATAGATAACTATGGAGTCCCTGTCGTGGTGCAGCAGAAACAAATCCGACTAGCATCCATGAGGATGCGAGTTCAATCCCTGGCCTCACTCAGTGGGTTAAGGATCTGGCGTTGCCATGAGCTGTGGTGTAGGTCACAGACACAGCTCAAACCCCACGTTGTTGTGGCTGTGGCTGTGGCTGTGGCTGTGGCTGTGATTGGCAGCTGTGGCTCTGATTCAACCCCTGGCCTGGGAACTTCCATGTGCCATGGGTGTGGTCCTAAAAAGCAAAATAAATAAATAAATAAATAATTAAAATAAAAATAAATAAATAAATAAATAAAAAATAAAATAAATTAGATAACTAACAAGGACTGAATAGCACAGGGAATTCTACTGAATATGCTGCAATAACCTATATGGGAAAAGAATTTGAAAAAGTTTTAAAACAAGAGAATCTACAAATCTGTATTTTAAAGTGAAATATTCCAATTAAAAATGACAGTCAGGGGCTCCTCACTGAGAAGGGTGCCTGCACCCACGCCCCTCTTTCGGGTGTGTTCTTGCTTGTTCTTAAACAATTGCCTTGCTTGTTCTTAAATAAACTACTTTTCTGTGTGCTCTTCCCCCCAAAAAACCCCAAAACGAAACCACAACAATTCATTTAAAAAAATATGAAGCCACTGTGCAGCCCCACTCTGGGCGGGCCACAAGATATGTATTTGCAGGTTGGTTTTGCCATGACTCTTGCTTTCAGGAGACTGATCCTTGACTTTCATTTCTGTAATAAACTTCTGAAGACATTTGCACCACGGAGCAGCACATTTTTTCCTACATAAATACTTTCATAAAATTATGTCTTTATAATGAAGATTTTAAAGGAAAGGAACTCAGTCTTCACCCTGAGGGATGGGGTTCCAGATGTGGTGGCAGCTAAAGGTGACAGACCTCTGTGGGGCCGAGCCTCCTCTATGCTCTGTCCCCCTCAGCCGTCGAGCAGGCCGAGACATCGCGGAGCGTGGAGCTGTGCCTGACACCCCCACGTTGCTGTTTCAAGTTAATCGAATATGAGCCCGATGCCACCAAGGCAGATCCTATTGAAGAAATGGACCCATTTGTGCTTAGTTTTCTAATTTTCAAACCCAGCAGGTTCCATTTATTTACCAAGGCTGGTCTAAGATAGAGTTCTCTGTGCAGAAAGGCAATTTCACCAAAACGCGTTACCCTAATTACAAAGCAGAGCTATTTGCATAAGCAACCAGCCTGGGTACTCAGAGACCCCAGCGAGTCAATTCTATTAAAGCCCAAGTTATATTTTTGATAACTTTGAAGAAACTAATCACAAGTCCTTTCTCTTGGAACGGAAACGACAGGAGGTGTGGTCTTTTGGGTAAAATGTCTTTGGAGGGAGTTTCCTCTCCACGGAAAGAGGGTGGCAAATGGGACCCTCTCCCTTTGTGGCCGTGGCTGTAGGAAAGGAAAAGAGATTTTGCTCATCAGAGAAGCTGGCCCCGAAGTAATTTTCCTCTGCCGGTATGGGAAAACGCTTACTTTTAAAGAGGCCAGTGATCTTTTGTTTGCTGTAGCAAAATGAAGGCCTCTCTCAGGATAATGGACTTCAGTGCTAAGAGGGGACAGTTGATCTTATGAGGTGATAAGGCATTTCTCATAACATCGCTCATAAACCCTGACATTGTTTACCGGAAAGGAAAATAAATATTCCTCTCTAGAGATTTTTAAAAAAGAAGAGGAGACATTTCCGCAAGAGACGGGCCTAGGAGGCTGGACTCCCTCGGCCCGGCCCAGGAGCAGTTTCCTGTGGTGAAGAGGAAGCAGGGTGAAGTTTCAAAAATGAAGGAAAATGAATACAAACGAGAGCTCCCTTTTCTACGTGTGTATAGATTTAAATCCTGGCAACAAGAGGGTGCTCGGTATTGATCAACTTTTCCTTCCGATGGAATAAAAGCTCCCCGAGGCTTAGGACGGTGGGTGGAGACTGGAAATGTGGTCCCTTTACTTCTAGAATCCCAGCTAATTGGCAACGAGGCAAAGGAAAATAAGCATTATGAGGGGTGAGCTGAAAAATAATGCCTCTTTCGTGGGCTTTGTAGCTGTATCTGACAAGCCTGCTGTTCCTGTGAAGGGTTTTATTTATTTATTTTTGTCTTTTTAAAAATTTTTTTAATTTTGTTTTTAGGGCTGCACACACAGCATATGGAAGCTCCAGCTACCAGCCTACACCACAGCCGCAGCCACAGCCACAGCAGAGCTGAGCCACAGCACTGACCTACGCCACTGCCAGCCTACACCACAGCTCATGGCAATGCCAGATCCTTAACCACTGAGTGGCCAGGGATCGAACCCTCATCCTCGTGGATGCCAGTTGGATTCAGTAATGTTGAGCCATGACGGGAGCTCCCCTGTGAAGGGTTTTAGTCCATGACAGCTGACTGGACACGTTCGGGATGGCAGTCATCCTGCCACGCATCTGTTCAGGGACACCAAGCCCTCATGACAAGGACAACTCACAGTCCTGGCCTGCTCAAGTGACAGACCATTCTTTACAGGTGTATCGCTACCCTGTAGCTTTCCCAGGCCAGGGGTCAAGATGAAAAAGGACAGCCCAGGCAGCGGGTTGCCAGGTTACTGGAGGATGCAAGGGGCAGATGGGCTGATCTTAGGAAAAAAAAAAAAAATCTGCCAACTTGTGTGGAAGACGTTGGACTGGAAGCAGAACATCCCACTTGGGCAGCAACGGCTCCCGAGGCTCCATATGCTTCATGTCCAGGAGGAAGGGGCTCGGCTGTGGGGGTTCGGCTGAAGCTCGTGTTTCCATTTGTCCAACATGGACACACACACACACACACCGACACACGCACATGTGTGCCTGCATCTGGGCCACTGCTCGCAAACTCTGCTGTCGAGGGCCAGGATGCCCAAATCGGGTCGAGTTTGAGGGGGAATAAGAAAACAAGGGTCCCCATAACTCCCTCGAGGTTGGCCTGAAAATGGGGAGAAATTCACCAAGGGCAATATCACTGCACAGCCATAGGAACGGTTTAATCACTTTTATGAGTCAAAAAAAAAAAAAATACTCTGATGAAACGCTCTCTGATGAATGCTGCAAACATCATAAACTCGCACAGGAAATAAACCCAGAAAAAATGGTTTAAAACGAGTGGAAGAAGGAATTCATCGTGGCTCAGCAGTTAACGAACCCGTCTAGCCTCCATGAGGATGTGGGTTTGATCCCTGGCCTCGCTCAGAGGGTTAAGGACCTGGTGCTGCCGTGAGCTGTGGTGTAGGTTGAAGACGTGGCTCGGATCCCACGTGGCTGTGGCTGTAGTGTGGGCCATCAGCTGCAGCTCCTATTCGAGCCCTAGCCTGGGAGCCTCCATATGCTGCGGAGGCGGCCCTAAAAAACAAAAAGACTGGAGTTCCCATCATGGCGCAGTGGTTAACGAATCCGACTAGGAACCATGAGGTTGAGGGTTCGATCCCTGGCCTCGCTCAGTGGGTTAAGGATCCGGCGTTGCCGTGAGCTGTGGTGTAGGTCGCAGATGCGGCTTGGATCCTGCATTGCTGTGGCTGTGGTGTAGGCCGGTGGCTACAGCTCCGATTGGACCCCTAGTCTGGGAACCTCCATATGCCGCGGGAGCAGCCCAAGAAATGGCAAAAAGACAAAAAAAAAAACCCAAAAAACAAAAAAACAAAAAACCCCAATGAATGGATAAATAAATAAATAAGACGACCGGGAGACAATCTGCCCCGTCATCCCAATGAACCTCCAGGAAAGTCAAAGGCAAGAGGAAAGGCACTTCTGCCAGAAGCGAGGCCCTGAGCCATAACAGGCACCGCGAGACCGCCCAGGACAAAATGATTTTGATGCAGTGGATGGCTCCTAAGAAGTAAAGCTACTTCCTGCCGAGAAGGAGAGGTCCCGGATGAGCCACCAGAAGGGCTAGGCAGGGAGTGGGGGTTGCAGTGAAGTGCTAACAAGTGCTTCACAGCAGGTGGCCTTGGGTTCGCTGTGGTTCCTGGGGAAACTGTACACAGGGTTTGCCGCTAACGCCCAAATAAGCCTGTAGCCTGGCTGGTGTTCTTTCCACTTTTAAAGGTGTGGTGTGTGACAGAAGCTAGGTCAATCTGCCTGTGACCGATGAGACTCTAGGCCTCTTTGGTGCCTGCGCTGATGGGGCCTGGAAGCACTTTACTTCCGGTCAAACCAAGGGGACCCAGCTCTCCCCCTTTCTCTTTGAATAGCTCCAGGCTCTCCAGGCCTTTTCTAATTTCCTTCTAAGGCTGCATCTGCAGCATGTGGAAATTCCCAGGCTAAGGGTTGAACTGGAGCTACAGGTGCCAGCCTACCCCACAGCCACAGCAATGCCAGATCTGTGACGCACTGGTGACCTACACTGCAACTTGCGGCAACGCCGGATCCTTAACCCACTGAGGGAGGCCAGGGATCGAACCCGCATCCTCATGGATCCTAGCTGGGCCTCAACATGCTGAGTTACAATGGGAATGCCCAAATGTCTCTAGGCTTTAAAACCAGTATCCGTAATAGTGGACATGGTTGCATCAATCCTGGTCACGAGGCCTTGGGGAGTGGTAGACAGCAGCCTCCGGGTAACTCTGGCCTCCACGTCACCACCCCTGCCATGACTTCTCAGGATCAGAACAGATTCTATATGCTAGGGGTGCGGATTTGAAGCACTTTTTTCTTTGAAGACTCGTGAAGGTGAATAAGCTGATTGATAGAAAGGATACCTTGGCTGCCTCAGAAACAGCTCCATTTTCCAACCACGCCAGGATATTCCCGTTAGAGCTTAAGACACGCGTTATCTTGAAGGAGCCCCTCTACTTTTTCCTGTTAATGTTTATAAGATAGGTTTTCTAAGGTAAATGCAGGCAAGGAGGTAAAGAGACAGAGCCATTGTGCGGAGGATTCGATCGTCGAATTCCCCTGGGACCCCAGTCCCACATAATCGTGCTGGTCTTGTCGCTGCCACTGTGGTTTTAACTTAAGCACAGCTTTGGCCCACAGGCGACGCAGGGTGAAGGCTGTGAGAACGATGTTTTACGAGGAGCGTGGGAGCTGGTTGAGCTCCCAGATCTCTCGCTGGAAGCTGGTCATCATGGGGCCAGTGAACTCTTCTGACCCTTTGTCCCTCCTCTATGAAACGGTGACAAAAATAATGCCTGTCTAGGAGCCTTGTAGAGGGGACTCACTGGGGCAAAAGACCTGCCAGCACGTTGTAAGCACACAGGTCTATGAAGAGGTGGTTATTACGCAATGACCGGACTGTCAATAGTTGATCACCCAGAACAAGGATCCGGCTCCCCAGCAGCCCTGCTGTCCACCTGCTGGCTCCAGGCCGGACCTGAGGGCCTCTGAGCATCTTTGAGGCTGCAGGCCTTGCTCCTCCGGGAGCTCCCGAGCTGGGCTCTCTCCCCTGCCCCTGAACGGAACCATGTTGGAGTCCATGGAGCTTGGGTAATGGTTTCAGCCACTTTGGTTTTCTCTGGCCTGACCCAAAATCAATCTTTATCTTACCTCTCAGAGGAGAGGGCTCCATACACTGTGATCTTCTCAAAAAGCGGAAACGTGTTTCCTTGCGGCCCTGTCATCTAGAATATTCTTAGCAGGGTTCGGTTCTCTGGAAGTGTGAATAAATGATTGGAATGAATGAGGGAACAAATGGAAGAATGGATAAATGGATCATTGAAAGAGGAGTAGTGAGAGTACAAGCGAACCAGAGAGGTGCATTCCCCTGGGCGAGGGCCCTGGGTGGCACGGGCAGGTGTAGGATGCTGAGTGTGCCCATAATCCTGGCCACAGTCGAAACCAGGCCTGGGCTGCACGGCAGCGTCAGACCGAGTAAAACTGGGAATGGGACTCGGAATGGTTTTGGGGGAGCGATGACTGTGGGGTGAGAGGGGTCACGGACATAGGGGATGAAGAGGGAAAGGTCCGAAGGCAGGATAATCCCAGGCAGGTTATCTGGGTGATGAACTTGGGCAGAGCTGAACGCAAGGGACCAAGATGAGGACAACTGAACGGAGGTGGTCAGCACGGGCAGCTCTGACGCGGGCTGGGAGCGGAGGTGACCAGAGAGGAAGAAATCGGAGTGCACGGGTGACAGAGTCCGCCACCCTTCCAGCTGGTCTGGGGGCCCTGTTTTGGAGACGGGGGACCCAGCTCCTGGGGACTATAAGAAACCCCGTCCCTGGGAGAACTGGGGAGGGGCAGGAAGGCACCCTCAGCGAGTGGGCTCCCCCGGTGACCCAGGGCTGCCGTCGTGCGGCAGGGGGGATGGCTGCGGGGCTTCTCTCGGCTTCCTCCCGCCTGAGGGCAAGGGGATCCCACGGTCTCGGGCAGGACTCAGCTCCGAGTTAGAAGAGGCCCAACCACCAGTTAAAGATAGACCAGGGAAAATATCCTCACGGCAAGACGCACGGAAGGAATTTCATACTTGTCTTACTTCCTTAAAAAAGCATTAAGCAAATGTGCACCATCTCCAGGCCATTCCCTAAACTGCGCCATTAACGTGCAAGTTGACTCTACTGAAAAGTCCCATTTTTATTGTTACACTTTCACCCAACCTCATTTATTGAGCATCTACTGTATACACGGTACTAAGGAGAGACAGCAACACACACCTCTGCTTCCCTCCTCTGCGTCATAAGGAAACACACAGCAGCATCGTAGACTGCTACCCGTGAGAGGAGCAAAAAGTGTGGGTGATATCACCCTAGGAAGCCTATGAATACATATATTTATTTATTTTGAATGTCCTGTGCGTTTTTATTCGTGTGTGTTTTATATATTTACATTCACACTCCATATAATTCTGTGCCTTTAGAGATTATTATTATTTTTTTGTCTTTTTAGGGCCGCATTCGCAGCATATGGAGGTTCCCAGGCTAGGGGTCGAATCGGAGCTGTAGCCGCCGGCCCACGCCAAAGCCACAGCAGCACCAGATCTGAGCCGTATCTTCGACCTACACCATAGCTCATGCCAGATCCTTAACCCACTGAGCGCGGCCAGGGGTCGAACCTGCGTCCTCATGGATGCTAGTCAGATTCGTCTCTGCTGAGCCATGATGGGACTTCTGACATGATTCTTATTTTTCAGGCATTCAGTTGTGGCCACAAGAACCAGGATTTCAACATTTAAAGGAGATTCATTTAAAATGAAGGGTAAATTGTATTACTTCATCTGTGCTTTGTTTGAAGCTATATTTCATTCTCAACCATAACGGTTAAAGCACATCCTCTCTAGCACTGATTTTTTTTTTTTTAAATTGTCTTTTTGCCATTTCTTGGGCCGCTCCCACGGTGCATGGAGGTTCCCAGGCTAGGGGTTGAATGAGAGCTGCAGCCGCCGGCCTACACCACAGCCACAGCAACACCGAATCCGAGCCGCGTCTGCAACCTACACCACAGCTCACGGCAACGCCGGATCGTTAACCCACTGAGCGAGGCCAGGGATTGAACCAGCAACCTCATGGTTCCCAATCAGATTCGTTAACTACTGAGCCATGACGGGAACTCCCTGAGTGTTGAATAAATAAGGATGAATTATATGAATTAAAAGATTACATTGTGATTTTCTCAGTTTCGAGACTTCCACATACTTATCAACTGCTTATATATCTCATGGCACTTCCTTAGTGATTCGTTAGCTTTCACCTTGACAGGCCTGGAAGTTCTTCTAATGGGATTTTAGCCAACGGAAACCACCCCTGTTTAAACACAATCACCACGTATAGCTAGATATTGAAGGAAAAATTTTTAAGAAGCAAATGGCTTTTCACACGTGCACTGAAAAAAATAATAACCTGATAATCTCTGGCAAAAAGATCTTTTTCCCCTAAGACTGTGAAGTTCCATATTACACGATTTATTTCAATGACCTGGAACTACTGCATGTAAGTATTAAAAATCACCATCAACTGAGATTTTAAGAAGCTTCCCTGTGGTCTGGCTGGTGCAATACCAAACTCATATTGCCATATCTCACACAACCTCAGAACAGACTATTACCATTGTTTATAAGATGTTACTTTAAGAAGAAAAGTGCAGGTGTTCCCATGGTGGCGCAGCAGAAACGAATCCAACTAGGAACCATGAGGTTGCAGGTTCGATTCCTGGCCTCACTCAGTGGGTTAAGGATCTGGCGTTGCCATGAGTTGTATGTCGCAGATGCGGCTTGGATCTGGCGTTGCTGTGGTTGTGGCTGTGACCTGCAGCTGAAGCTCTGATTAGACCCCTAGCGTGAGAACCTCCATACGCCACGGGTGCGGCTCCAAAAAGGAAAAAAAAAAGAAAAGTGCAGAAATAGGATTATTGAAGGAGCTGACGTTTCTGTAGATACATGTATTATGAATATCAGGTTGACACTTTTAGGAATTTGTCTCTCATTTTATGTATCATTCTAAAAAGTCACATTTAATCCAGTGTGATGGTTAATTTTTCTCTTATTATAAAAAAAGTAATATCACTGAGCTGATCGTGATACTGTTGATTTCGATGTGTCTATGGAACACACAAGTTAGGTAATTGCCTGCCTTGGGGATTCAGCAACATGGGCCCCAAACCATGAAGCTTATTTTATCTGGGGAGCACATTTTCATTTATTTATTTAATCTTTTTAGGGCCACACCCATGGCATATGGAAATTCCCAGGGGAGGGGCTGAATTGGAGCTGCAGCTGCCAGCCAGCACTGCAGCCACAGCAACACCAGATCCGAGCCATGTCTGCAACCTACATCACAGCTCATGGCAACGTTGGATCCTTACCCCACTGAGCGAGGCCAGGGATGGAACCCATGTCCTCACGGTTACTAGTCGGGTTCGTTACTGCTGAGCCACAGTGGGAACTCCTGGGGGAGCCGATTTTTGATCACGAGCGTCTGGCTGCCCAGGGTGAGTCTCTCCACGTGACTGACACATTTATTCGGGTTCACTCCTTCTGACCAAGCCTCACAGATCTGAGAGCAGCAAGTCCATCCAGAATCATCAAATTTCATTACTTACATGGTGACATCACAAGGCACTGGAACCACTGAACCTTTCATGGGATCGGGTAGGAACCCAGCCACACAGAAATCAAATCAAATCAAGAGCTCAGGTGCTGAAACCCAGATCTGCACACGTGATCGGATGGCGGAGAAGTATACCGTGTGGCTGGCATACACAGCCTGGTGACCAGTCCCTCTCGTGGTTCTGAAATCGGACGACAGTCAGGAACGCTGGAGCCACCGGGGGAAAGTGGGGACCGTACCTGGGGCCTCTCCGATGTTATCTTTCCAACCTCCCGTTCATCTATAATTACTTCAAAATAACCAGTTACAAAGTGAAATCCAGCAGACTCTTATTTCCTTTGGGAGACCTAAGCTGGTAGAAGTTGGCTGGGATGGTAGCTTTGAGCTGGGGGGAGGTTTGGCTTCCAGAAGACAGCCTGTGAGTCTGGATCTCCAGATGCCAGAGATGCAAGCCGCTGGCCTGGGGCCAGGGTGGACCTGGGGACACTTACTGCTTCAGTCCTGGCAGCTGAGCACTGGAGGCTGAGAGGGCCGCACAGGAGGATGGGGTGGGAGAGGGGTATAGGTCGCCCTCACACATGGCCAGAGCCACTCAGCCCTGCTGCCCATGGACCAGTGGGCTTGGCACAGCACCCACTGCAGAGAGGGCAGGAGAAGGGCCCTAAAACAGCGCATCCACCAGAGGCTGGGTTGCAGAGCACTCCGGGTGAGAGGTGAACTCAGGCCTCAGGTTCCCTTGCTTGCAGCTGCCCCTGCTCCGCCACACCACCTTCTGTGCTGGCTCTCTGCCAGCACTGCACCCAGCAGCAGCTCGGCCAAGCCACCCCGAGGTGCCGGGGAGCCGGTGGCCAGGGGCCCTCCCGGTGTCCACGGTCAGGTTCCCAGTGACCTCCTGTCTCCTGGGGCTCAGCCCCGCTCCTTCCTCTGCACCCACCACCTGCTGTGGTTGTCCCCCCAGCACAGCAGCCCTGGAGGCACAGCAAGCTCCCTGTGGAAGGGGAAGGGGACGCGAGCCAAAGCAAATGTGTCCCCACCGATGCCTGAGCACGGCCACTCCGGCACCCGATGCCAGCCGATGAGTGACTCCTGCCAGACTTTCCGTACATTTAGTGTACGGTGCCCTCTTAGAGTCAAGGATAAGCAGCCCAAGCCACGTGTTTGTTCGGGTGAATAAGCTGATTGAGGGGGTGCTGCTGTCAGTGATGAAAGTGGACTGTTTAAAACCCAGTGGAGAGGAGTTCCCATTGTGGCTCAGGTGGTTATGAATCTGACTCGTATCCATGAAGACGCGGGTTGGATCCCTGGCTGCATTCATCGGGTTAAGGATCCAGCATTACCACGAGCTATGGTGTAGGTCAAAGATATGGTTCAGATCCATATCAGATCCATATCTTTGTGTCGCTGTGGCTGAGGTGTAGGCGGCAGCTCCACCTCCAATTCCACCTCTAGCATGGGAATTTCCATATGCCATGGGTGCAGCCCTAAATAGAAGAAGAAAAAACCCAAAACCCAGTGGAGAGAAGGTTGCCTCTCCAAGTGGGAAGGGGGGGGGAGGAGGGGAGGAGGCAGGTGCATGAGGTGGTCCACGCAGCCTCTGGGAAGAGGACACGAGTTCGGGCGGGGGGCGGGGGTGTCCTACCCAGGAAGGACCAAACTGTGGCCTTAGGAGCCAGGACACACGCTACCCAGAGGCAACTGAACTTAGAAGGACAAAAGCCGCCTGGATGCTTGTGGCTGGGCTTTCCTGCCCCTCCTTCCACGTGGGTCCCGCAGGACATGGGGCTGAACTTGCTGATGGCAGAAGAGCCAAGAGACGGTCGGCTGTGGATCACCTCAACCATCTCCCCAGCTTGCTGACAGCGCTTTTTCACCTAAAGGATAACAACATTAGGACTTCTCTGAATGATGAGAGCTGGGCGTCTTCGTTAAAGTGCAGGTACATATTATTCAGAAGGAAGGGCACTCAGTTCATCCTCCAGATGTCTCCTGTTGTCTGGTAATGCGGACAGATCATCAGAGTGTTGACACACTTCCCTAGAAACTCTGGGACACACACGGTGGAGGGATGTGATCACGGGCTGGGTGGATTCAACATGATCAGACCCAGGTGAGCTCACCCCAAGGAGACCCATGAGGGCTGCGGATCAGGAACGACCAGGGGGGAGGAGGTTCTTACGAGGAAGTCACCGGGGGAAAGAGATTAAAAAAGATAGGCACTTATCTTTTGCATTTCCCTTTACATTTTTACATAAGTATCCTCAAGACGATTCCATTTATGGCAGGGTAGAACTTTTATTTTTTTCCCCTCAACTTCTGTCTTTATTTTTTTTTTAAGTTTTATTGAAGGACAGTTAATTTTCAAGGCTGTGATAATTTCTGCTGTTCGACAGAGAGACCCAGTCACTCACATACACGTATCCAATCTCTCTCAGATTCTTTCCCCCACCCCAACACTAAAAACAGAACTACCATATGACCCAGCAATCCCACTTCTGGGCATCTAGCTGGAGAGAGCCATAATTCGAAAAGATACATGCACCCCAACTGTCATTGCAGCACTGTTTACAATAGCCAAGACATGGAAGCAACCTAAAGGTCCATCAACAGAGGAATAGATAAAGACGCTGAGGTATGTATATAGAATGGAATATACTCAGCCATAAAAAAGAATGAAATAATCCCGTTTGCAGCAACATGGACGATCCTAGAAATTATCAGACTAAGTGAAAGACAAACATCATATGATATCACCTACACGTGGAGTCTAAAACAAAGGATACAAATGAACTTATTTACAGAACAGAAACAGACTCATGGACTTTGAAAAATTTATGGTTTTCAAAGGGGGCAGGTGGGGCATGGGAGGGATGGACTAGGGGTTTGGGATTGGTATGTGCACACTGGGTGAATGAGACCATTGGCCAACAGGGACCTGCTGTAGAGCACTGAGAACTCTACCTGGTAAGAACTTTTAAATGTAGCCATCATGCTCATCCATTGTCAGGAGACCTGTTTCTACAATCTTTTCTTCTATTTTCTGTGCTGAAAACTTCATCTTGTCCTGCCTTACTTTACCCCATATTCCTGCTTGAAAAACAGTCGCAGTGCTGGCCAATGCCTTAAGCTTAAGAACAAAGACCAAAAGGCATAAGTTATTCGTGTGAGCAGCTGCATGAGGACATAATGTGTTAGTCTAGGCAGGCCGGACCTGTGCAGATTGGCACACTGTTTGCACAGCATGGTGTGTCCTGTTAAAATAAGAGAAAGAGGAACCTCATGGCCCCAAGCGGTTTATGAGCGTCATTAGCAGAATACGCATCAGCAAGAAGAACCAGGTGCAAACCTAGGCACCTGGGGTTGCCACAGATAGGCATGCTGTTTCAGAAGCACAATGATGATTCTCTAGATGCTATGCATAGACAGCTAACACCAGGCTTCCTCAAATGCTAATGATTGTTAGATGCCTAAAGGTCAGAATAAAAGCTTACCCAGCTACCAGTTATGTGACGTTTAAAATAATAAAAGAACTATAGCCTGCACCTACAGCCCCCTCCTCACTTGAGGTCATCCTCAAGAGCACAATAAAAGCAGTGTGGTTTCTTGAGGCCACGCTCTGGGTCCCTGGGACCTTAGAGTTCCCCAGTTCCCACCTTTAATCAAGATAAACATCTCTGTGTCTTGTTTTATGTTAACTTTTTCTCAGCCCTCACCTGCTGAGCTGGTCATTCTCAGGCACCTTGGGGATCCAGGCAAAAGAGAGTGGTGGCCTCAGTGAGTGTCTCAGCCTTGGTCTCCTGCCCACACCCACGACCGGGTAAGTGCATACTGTCATCCATCTGAAGCCACCTTGGAGGGGACCGGGTTTGGTGGCGACTAGAGGGGATTTAGTAAAGAAAACGCTCACTTAGGCGACTGAATTTCCTTCTAAGGAGGAGGGGCAGGCAAGATCGAAAGGGAGAGGTGGATGGAGCTGGGGGCAGGGGGATGCAGCTTGAGTATCCGCTTTGGCAAATAATAACTTCACCTGGGAGACTGGCCAGGTGTTGCTTGCCCCTGCTGTTGGTGGAGACATGGCTAACAGGCCAGACTTGGAGGCCTCCAATATGCTACATTTCTTTTCTTTCCTTTTTCTTTTTTAAAATGTTTAACATTATTTTTTTTTTACTGAAGAACAGCTGATTTACAATGTTTCAGGTGTACAGCAAAGTGATATATATATGAAAATATATAAATTATAATATAGTGATTTATATACTATATCACTAATAATTTAATAGAGTATAATTTACATACTATATTAATTGCTATAGTAATTTATATTCTTTTTCAGATTCTTTTTCATTATAGGTTATTACAAATATTGAATACAGTCCCTAGTGTTATACAGTAGGTTCTTATTGCTTATCTATTTTATCTATACTAATGTGTCCGATGATACATTTTTAATGACGGATTGAAACCCTTGTAAGCTTTATTCACTTTTTGGTTTCTCTGTATGCTCAAATCTAAAAAAAAAAAAAAAAATCAATTCTTTATTCCAACAAATTCTTGGAGGGGAGGAGAAAAAAATTTTGGCCGGACCTGAAGGTGAGTAGTTAGTTATTAGCTAAAGCTCAATAGAGAAAATTAGAGCCAAAGATCCCCTGAAGTCCTGGGTCTTATTTAATTGGTCAGTTGGATAACATCTCCGAAAGCATGCTTATGAATTTGCAGGTGGCTCTGCAAAATACCTTGGTTACTGTCCAAAGAGGAATCCGATGTTTCATGGAAATGTGATCGATGAGAACATTGGTCTTCCAAGATGAACAGGTAGTGAAGACACCTTGCGTGCAGACTAAATCAGCTCTTCACAGTCATCTCCGTGCTGCTGATATGGAGCCTGGTGTTAAGCACGATCCAGAGCCTGGTGTTGGAACTGGGTGGCCATAAAGGTTGGTTGAAATCAGCTGCGAGCCACAGTCTGGCACAAAGAAGGCGATGAGTGCTGTCACTAATCAAACTTGCATTTAATGGTCTCTTTTCTCGTGTGTGCCATCCCTTATTAAACCTTGTACCAAAGTGGGGTAGTTCTCTGCAGAATCTCAACGTGATAGGAGAGCTGCAAGCACCGACACTTACTAGACAGTGTTGGAGTGGGAGGTGAGTTTGGGGTGGGTTGATGAAGCAGGAGGTCTCTGCTTTCAGACAAAATGATGAATAAGAGAGAGAGAAGCACATGAGCAGTTGCCGACATTATTACTCATTTGCCTAAACGCCTTTATTTTGTACCGCTGAAGAACATACTTTCCATTTCAAAGAGTTTGTTGTTGAACCATCTTTACAGGTCTGACAAATTACTAAAACCAAGATGAAATTAGGATAGAAACCTCTTTGTAATAACGCCCCATAACAATCCCTGAGAAATTCAATTGCACAGACGAATGTGTTAAAGGCACAGTGGTTGTCCTGAGGAAGCTCTCTTTCTGCCTGATTATTAAACATGCTATTTTTATATTTGAACAAAAACATGCATAAACCCTGCCCTCAGAGGAACGAGACATTTACTTCTAGCTCTGTGCTTAGCATGAGCAACTCCACCATATATGAAAGGACGCAGGATTTTTCCACGCGTAAGACAGCAGCGCTTTATTGCATATCTCTCTAAAGAGGATGCTTTGATGGCAGGGAGTGGAGGCCGCTCTCCAAGCACCATCCGCTCGGAGGGCTCTTGCATCTTTGGATGGTCAGGCCTTTCAGTCGGCTTACTGGGGCCATAAAGAGCCTTGCCATCAGAGCTCAGCTGAGCACTCCTTGCTCATTGGACAAACCTCCACGGCACACAGTGACCATGAACTTGGTGTCGGGCCATTGCTCTTGACGTCCTGGTTGAGGATTAGACCCTGAACACACACTCGGGCCGAATAGCCACGGAAGCCAGGCATCCTGGCACGAGGGGCTTCCTTCACGAGAAAGCGTTGTGGAGCTTGCAGGAGGGTGGCACAGAGCCAGGACTGACTGATCTGGCGTGTGTGGGTCAAGGGTTCTCCTCCGAGAGGCGCTTGTGAAAACACTGAGCTGGGTTAAGTGTGATGTGTTACCGAATGCCTTCAATTGCGCTGCCTCCTCAGGGCATTAAAAACATCCACTAAATCGTGTTTGTTGTTGTCAGAATGTCTATGATGAAGCTCGGGAAGTGTGGAGGGAGCCCCCCCACCCCACCCCCCCGAAAGCGGCAGGCCTGTGGGGAGGAAGAGGCGAGGCTGAAGATGGATTTGTGCAGCCTTGTTGGCAAGGAGTGAGGACAAGTGAGACGATGGAGCAGTAAGATTTTCCATTAAATCAAGAAAAACACAACTTGCCCCTACCGTCACCTCTGATGGCTTCTTAGACCAGCTGCTTCCCTGACGTCCCACTGAGGAACAAATTGCTTTGCTGGCAGGACCCCTGGACACTCCTGCATTAATAGATATGGGTCCCAGCATGCCGAGCCGAGCGAGAAGGCAATTTAATATGAGCAACACTGTCATCTCAATTTAGGACAACAGCCAGGATGCCTACAGGGCCCCAACAGCTTCTAGAAGGACACGACATGAGCGAGTCTGTCTTAAGGCTATGGAAAGCTGGTACTTCTGGTAAACAGTCAGAGCAAGGCTGACGGAGAATGTAAGGCAAGGCTGACAGCAGCATCGTACTAGCTGCGAACATCGGTTTCAATTCCTGTGGCTTTCAATTCTGCAGAGAACTGAGGCTGAGTGTGGATGATCTTCCTTCCACCCCATCACCTCTCTCACCCCAGGCCCCCAAACAGCCCGCTGTCCCCAAGCAAAGGCATGGGTGACACCGGAAGGCAGATGTTTATTCGGGTCTAAGGACATTTCAAAGTTAGAGTAATTTCATTTTCTCCTGGTCATGCTTACTTCTCTATCCTTGATGCTACATAAGACAAACACAAATGGAAGCCTTTTCATTTATTTAGAAGAAAAAAATGTTTTGCTGTTTTTTTTTTTTTTTTTACTTTAAACACATGATGCATAGGTACATACTTTAATAATAGTTTCTATTTTACTTTATCCATATTAAAAGTATGGCTGAATCCAATGTATATGATGCGAAGATTATAGTTTTGACAAGAGTTCGCGTAACGCGCTAGCTTCATGTACAATTTTCAAAATCTGGAGATAACCAAATTTTTATGAATTTTTCTAGCTATAGCCATTGATACACCAGTTTCTATTGACTCAATGCCTTTTTTTTTTTTTTTTACTATTGACATTGAGAGGAATTCTTCTATACATTGAGAAGAAAATAAATGGACGTGATACAAAAATATCAACGTCTCCTGTTCCTACAGAATATCTCAATAGAGACGAGGAAAAAGACATACTAGAGTCACACTTGAGTCTGTTCAGAGAGAATGGCGACAAACGTCAACTGCGGTGCTTTCCACGGTGTCATTTTGTATTAGCACATCACGTAATAACTCGATTGGTCGTTACCATGAATGCGTCGCCATGGAACCAGCTGTGTGACAGGTTGGAAGGTCACTGAGAGCAGCGACAGTATGTTGTAAACGTGCCTGTTGCTGATATTTAAGGGAAAGTGGAGAAGGTCTTTCTCCCACTTCATGTATCTTCAACAAGGTAACATTGTTTCAAAAACTAATTTCATAGGGATTAAATATTTCTCTGAAAATGTGCTGCTGCCCTCCTCCTCTTCCTTCTCCTTTGAAACCTTGGCAAACATATAGACCCCATTCCTCTCCAACACACCATTTGAGAAAGATCACCAAATATGAGTAGTGCCTGTGATCAGAGCGGATCCTCAAAGAAACATGGGATTAGCAAGTAACATTTCCAATGTCATTTGGAAATTTGGGAGAACAAAACCTCTCAGGGAAGTTCTTATTAATTTTTGGAAGAGATTTGTAAAAAAATTTTAATTAAATGTATTTTGTTTTCATTTTAGGGGGGCACCTGCAGCACTTGGAAGTTCCCGGGGCCAGGGGTCAAATCAGAGATGCAGCTGCCAGTCTACACCACAGCCACAGCAACACCGGATCCGAGCTGCATCTGCAACTGACACGGCAGCTTGCGGCAACGCCGGATTCTTAATTAATTAAATAGTTTTTATCGTAAAAAACTCTTTACTTACTTCCATTATTGTCTATCCAGTGAAAAGGCAAAGCAATAATAACACAGTTTTCCAAGCATAGCTCGATCACAGCACTTCCAAAAGTATGCTGTGGAATAACTGGCAGAGTGTGGCCTCCCTCGAGGGCAGGGAACATGGGCTGGTCCTGAGTTTCCAGCACCTACCAAAATGTCTAGCCTGTAATAGAGGCTCCACTCACATAGGACAGGTGTGATCAGAACTAAGCTGTTCCCAAACAGAAAGAAAATTATTTTGTGTACCTCTAGGGAGATGTTTTGAACCTATCTTTCAACACAACAATAGTGAGAACCCAAATTAGGTTCAGTTGAAGATTTTGAGTTCCCAAAGGACTACTGATCTTCAGAACCAAATTACCTTGCACAAGTGCGACCTCATCTGTTTGCACAGGGTGTTGTGTTCACCCAGTGCTGAGCAAGGCGCGGTCCATTTCACGGAAATGAAGAAACACCTCGTCAAAGAAGTTTTGAAGATTAGAAGTGTTCACAATGATATGTGGCCCATTATCAGGTACAGAATGGGGAGGATTTTCCTGTGGGAGTGAGCTGTGTCTCCCTTTACCTCTCAGGTAAGCAGGTGTGAGCAGGATGGAGCCTGAGTGGAGCTGGCCCTTGTCCCGCCCGCTCTTTGATGTGTGGGATCCCAGGAAGCTTGGTGGGAAATTCTGAAGCCTGTTTTGCTTTGTTTTTTCAAACACATTTCGAAACATCAAATATGTTTGTTTCAGCTTGTTTCTACCTTCCCACTGCCCAAGCAAATGGAATTTCAATCACTGAACGAGAAAATAAGACTTTGGAGTCCTAATAGCCATCAATTTTCTATAGTATGTGCGCCTATGAGTAGGGTTGGGGGGTGCAGGTCAGGGAGGGGAGACAGTGCAGCCCAAGATGGTCCCTTGTAGGACAGGAGATCAGGTCTTGTGGATGAAATGCGCAGAACACCAGGGGCAGGGGGTTGGAGCAGAAGACAGCCGCTCTGCCCGGCAGCCCCTCTCCCCTGGCCAGTCTAGTGGGAGAAACCTCTGAGCCTGCAAATTCCACTCCTCTCTTCCTCTGGCCCAGAAGACTTACTAAGAAGAAAGGAGTTCCCATTGTGGCTCAGCAAGAACAAACTTGACTAGTACCCACGAGGACTGGGGTTCGATTCCTGGCTTCAGTGGGTTAAGGATCCGGCGTTGCCCTGTGAGCTGTGGTGTGGGTCACAGACGTGGTTTGGATCCTGGGTGGCTGTGGTGTAGGCTGAGGTGTAGGCTGGCAGCTGCAGCTCTGATTGGACCCCTAGCCTGGGAGTTTTCATGTGCTGCAGGTGCAGCCCTAAAAAGACAAAAAAAAAAAAAGCATGTGGGGGGATCCTGGTCCATTCAGGACTGGCCGATGGGAGGATGAAACAGGCCACAGGGAACAGGAAGTGAGACTCTTTTCTGGACCCTCTGACCATGAACCTGATGAACAGCAGAGTGGTGTGAGCTCACGTTGGTGAGCAATTTCCTCCATCACGTTCCTGTTTGGCAAATCAAATCACCTAGAAATGCTCTCCTCTAGGAGAACGAGAGGGAGGCCTGTGTAGTTTATTCCTGATGACTGTCACCTGGGAGGGTCAGAGAGCTGCCACCTGTGGTGCCTTTGTGTCTGCAGCAGCGGAGTCGGAACTCCTCAGGCCCAGGATGCAGACAAACTTGCAAGTGAGCAAGATGCCAGGGAGAAAGGAACCCAGTCTTAGGGTTTCCCATCCCCCAGGGTTTACTCAGTCCCAGTAAACTTTGCATCCTTTGGGCTGTGCAAACCCCCCCCCCCCCCCCCCCCCCCCCCCCCCCCCCCCCCCCCGCCACCGCCCCCAGTTTGCAGCCATTGCCGTTATTATTTTTGCTGTTACTTTTCCTGTTTTACAGATGGGCTCACACCAGTTAGGTGACCTGCCAAGACACACAGATTGAAAATGGCAGAGTTGTGAATTTGGGGCCATTTTTTTTTTTTTAAATCACACACAATGCCACCAAACACAGATAAGCAATGAAACTGACACCAGTTCCGTGTACTGAACATCTTAGGACTTTACCAACAAGGAGCTAATTCTTTCTCAGCTGCATGGGTTGGAAATTGTATTTAGTTTCAGCATATCTCATTCTAAAAAGAATTTGAGATGGCCAAAGTACCTACAATTATAAGAGTATTCAGAAAATGAAATCAGAGTAATGGAAAAATCAATCAGAATAATCAAAGGAAACCTTTTTTTTTTTTTTTTTGGTCTTTTTGTCTTTTCTAGGGCCGCTCCCTCGGCATATGGAAGATCCCAGGCTAGGGGTCTAATTGGAGCTGTAGCCACCGGCCTACACCACAGCCATAGCAACTCGGGTCTGACCCACGTCTGCAACCTACACCACAGCTCACGGCTACGCCGGATCCCTAACCCACTGAACAAGGCCAGGGATCGAACCCGCAACCTCATGGTTCCCAGTCGGATTCGTTAACCACTGAGCCACGACGGGAACGCCGGAAACCATATTTAAAGTCCGCACCCAGAAACACCACCCTGCTACTGATTTGTCTCTGAGGGTCCCAGCTGCCAAAGCAAAGCAAGAAAAATAGTGAATTGTACTATTTTCATTCTTCGTCAGATAAAATCTTTCATTCTGTGATCTTCGAATATACTTAGATACCTGGCACTACGCTGGGTTCACCGTATATTATTACCAGAGACTCTCTTTTCCAAGAACCGACCTGGTGCATCTTTATTTCTTCTCCTTGGTGAGGTGTGATTGTGTGTCCATAACCATACCGAGGACTCAGGAGCAGAGTTTGTCCTTGCATTAAGGTCTGAGAGAAATTTTGGCTCGGATTCTCACAAAGTGACACAAATTCTTACCAAGCTGCTGAGTGCCTCTGAGGTAATTGCAAAAATGGTCCCATTCTCAACCCAGCCAACTCTGGGTGTCTCCTCTTTCCCTTTTTCCCTGAAGCTGGACCAGCCCCTTGATGTGCTTTGGCCAGGAGGATGGGTGAAAGCAACAACGTGTGTTTCGGAGCCCAGGCCTCAAGAGACCTTGCCTGCTTCTGCTCTCTCTCTCGGACCCCTGCCTCCCCCATGAGCGCGAGGCTGGCTGGGGGATGAGTGACCACGTGGCGCACTGGGGAGCCAGCCCTCTAGTCCCAGCTAGGTCTCCCCAGCGACCTGCCAACTGACTGCAGACCCGAAGAAGCCCAGCCAAGGTCCGCTGGGTCTGGCTGAGGTCAACAGAACTGTCCAGATGAGCCACAGACCCTGGCCATGAGCCAGGGAGCACAATTAACTTTTTCTCTTTTATGCTACTGAGGTGTTGTGGCAATACATAATGGATATAATCTTTCGGGTGTAACACCAAAGTTTTTTTGTTTTTTTCCCCCTCTGTTGTTTTTTTCTTCTGTTTTGCCCCAAGGCACATGGCACATGGGGTTCCCAGGCCAGGGATCAGATCCGAGCCACAAGCTGCAGCTGCAGCAATCCTGGATCCTCTTAACCCACTGTGCCAGACTGGCAATGGGACCCACATCCCAGTGCTCCTCAGATGCCACCGATCCCATTGTGCCACAGCGGGAACTCCATAACCTTTTGGCTGTAATCTCCGAGTGAGATTTATTTAAAGTTGGCGGAGGAGCTTGGTGCAGGATGGAATGCCAAAATCCTTACAGCAACGGGCCTTCTTTACCTCATTCTTCATAAATATTGTGGGAGGCGGAAAACTCGCCCCTCTGAAGACATCTGTGGCCCTGATCTCCACAACCTGAGAATGTGTCACCTTCCATGCAAAGCACCTTGCCGGTGTGATTAGGGGTAGGGACCTTGTGATGGGGAGATGGTCCTGGATTACCTGGGTGGATCCAGGGTCATGGCCAGATTCTTCAAATCAGAAAAACCTGTAGTTTGAGGGAGATGTGACGTGGAAGCAAGGTCAGGGCAACACTGCTGCCTCTGAAGAGGGAGGGAGGGGCCCTGAGCCAGGAGGGTGGGCGCCTCTGGAGGCAGGAAAGGCAAGGAAGAAAATTCTCCTCCAGAGAGGAATACAGCCCAGCTGATGCCTTGCTTGTAGCCCACTGAGACTGGTATCAGACTTCTGACCTCCAGAACTATGAATACAGTAAAACATTTGTGTTGTCATAAGCCACCAAGTTTGTGATGATTTGTGTTAGAGCAGCAACAGGAAACTAACGCAAGAGCAGGAGACCAAAACTGACATTACTCCACAGACGTACAGACGGCCCACAGGCACATGAAAAGGTGCTTTGACATCACTAATCACTAAAGAAATGCACATCAAAACCACAACAAGGTATCACACGACACCAGTCAGAATGGCCGGCATCGACACGTCTACAAATAATAAATGCTTGAGAGAGAGTGGAGAAAACGGAGCCCTCTTACACCACTGGCGGGGATGTAAACTGGTGCAGCCACTATGGAGAATAGCATGGAATCCCTTAAAGAACAAAAAAACAGAGTCATCATATGATTCAGCAATCACAGTCCTGGCATATATCCGGAAAAGAAAAAAACTAATTTGAAAAGATACACGCAGCACTATTCACAGCAGCAAAGACATGGAAGCGACCTAGACGTCCATCAACAGAGGAATGGATAAAGAAGATACCGTACATATATACAATGGAATATTACTCAGCCATAAAAAAGAATGAAATCATGCCATCTGCAGCAACATGGGTGGACTTAAGGATTATCACCCTAAATGAAGTCAGTCAAAGACAAATATGTGCTATCACATATATGCAGCATCTAAAAAAAATACAACTGAACTTATTTACAAAACAGAAATAGACTCAGATATAGAAAATAAACTTACGGTTACCAAAGGCAGAAAAAGGTTGAGGGGGGAGGAATAAACTAGGAGTTTGGGATTAACAGACACACACTACTACATATGAAATAAATAACAAGGACCTTCTGTATAGCACAAGGAACTATATTCATTATATTATTATAACCTATGATGGAAAAGAATCTGAAAAAAAATACATACATAACTAAATCGCTTCGTTGTACACCTCAAACTAACACAACATTGCAAATCAATTGTACTTCAATAATAAAAAGAGAGAAAAAAAGGAAACTCATACAAATTTTGTTTTTGACAACTTGACTTTTGACCTAAAGGGAACAGAAAAGTTTAAGATTATATTTCCTGGTAAAAACCTGTTTTTATGATATGTTGTATCACAATTTTTTTTTTTTGGCTTGTTTTTTAGGGCCGCATCTGCAGCATATGGAGGTTCCCAGGCTAGGGATCGAATCGGAGCTGTAGCTTCTGGCCTACACCACAGCCACAGCAATGCACTGTCTGAGCCCCGTTTGCGACCTACACCGCAGCTCAGGGCATCACCAGTTCCTTGACCCACTGAGCAAGGCCAGGGATTGAACCTGCGTCCTCATGGATGTTAGTCAGATTCGTTAACCGCTGAGCCACGACAGGAACTCCTGCTGTGTAGCAATTTAAGGGCAGATACTTTTATCACCAACTCGTGATCAGTGGACGGTGGACTAGAATGTTCGCAGAGTAAATGTAAATAAAACATAAAGTGTCCTGACTCAGTGACACACACCACTGCTTGGACTCCCCGCCACTGGGAGGCTCTGTGTGGCCCAGTCACTAAAACATCAGACTCCAAGGGAACCAAATCTTGAAATTGTTGAACAACCGAAAAATATAAATATCTTTCACTGTAACATACGATGGATGGGTTCATCGACAAGTAACTTCAACGATTTTGAGCGGCTTCTGTGGAACGGTAAAAGTCTCTCTTAGTTTCTGATAAAATTTTAACTGTATTGTTTAGAGCATTATTATTATTTTTGTCACTATGTATTGCTGTAACCATGCCTTGGTGAAATGTGGGTCACGATACAACTATAATATACGTATGGCTGAGTCGCTGTGCTGCACAGCAGAAATGACACAACATTGTAAATCAACTGTGCTCTAATAAAAATAAAAACTAAAAATATAAAATATATATAAAATTAATATGTATATAAAACAAATACGCACATATATAGTACATACATATATATTATACACACACACACACACACACACACACACATATATAAGCTAGTGTTACCTGTTTTGGTTGCTGCTTGTGTTGGTGGTGTAATTATTATTGAATCGTGTCTTGAACTGAGATTTAGTAAGATTTTAGCCTAAATTTTCCTGCTAGACTGTCTCTCTACCTTCACGTTGGAAGTTAGTAAGCACCCTTGGATTCCTAAGATGTTCCAAAACTTTCTCTCAAGCCACGTTTTCTGGAAGAGTCTGTATCTGTTTCAGAGCATAGGGGACACTTCATTGCCTGTGTAATTCAACCTGAACCTACTGCAATATAAACTTTTGCAAGCACGGGATTTATAAAAGAATCAGCAAGGGATTGTGTGCCGGTGTCTCCAGTGAAGGGTCCCTGCTGGAACCACTGAGGCTTTGAAAAGAATAATCTTCATAGATAATAAAACCGGGGATGGTACCATCCGGTAAAATCAATAGGAAAACTGCCTCCCTCGAAGGCTTCTTAAGGAATTCCAGCCCCGTGAACCTCACTAATTGTTTCCATTCTTCAAAACTTTGTATACACTTCACTCACACAGACATTGCAATTTAAATTACCTGAATGTGTCTCTGAAAGATTAAACAGAGACGCAATAAAGATTACAGAAACAATTCTTCGGTGAATGAATGCTTTGGAAAGGGAACAGTGTGGAAACGCTATAGGAATATGGTCCCAAGTAGACAATGAATTTGAGAGATGCTTTGTTATAAAACCAGAAAGGGAAATGATCAAAAAGCAAAGAGGAAAAGTAGATTATCAGGAGGCAAGAGATCTGATTTCCAAACTCTAAACGTTAAAATAGGGGCAGAAATAAGGACACTCACTGCACTTGGTATCGCTAACTATCTGGAATCTGTGCAGGCTATCATATTTAATTAAACTATTAGAGTCAATGAAATTGCATCAGAAAAGTTTCTGCATTAACCTGGACATACATGTTGAAATTGTGAATGCTACAAATGCTTTGTAGATTATTTGGCTATAGAATAGCCAATAGATAAAATCCATAAAATAATTATTTACGGTGATTCTCAGCAAGCAATAGGATATCATCCATAATGCTACGAATATGTGTATCCCAATGGTTAATCCAATCATGCTGATTTAATCTAATAACACCCAAATATATATCATGTACTGCACAGAGGGTTAACTAAAACTAGGTTGAAATTGCCTGTTACCCAAAGCGGTGGCTATATGCAATCTAGTATTATGTACCTTCTAAAGACTCTGTGCCTGAATAGAATTAAATGACCACACACAGAGTAGTGAGCTAGTAAACCAGCTCCTCCCCAGTCCTCCTGAAAAAATTCATTCAGTCCTGTAAATACTTTTTCCCATCATGACAGATTCCATGCCAGCAACACGAAGTACATGAACATAGAGATGGAAATAGATACATGCAATTGGCTCTTGTGAACTGGTTCTGCCAGCTTCCACCATACCCAGACACCCAGACACCCCCCCCTCCACACACACACACACACACACACACACACACACACACACACACACACACACACGTTCTATATATTGCGGTTGCTTATGGTACTGTCCTTGGGTTGGAGGATGGCATCTAACTTACTTTGCAAAGTAATGGGCACAGATTTTCTTAAATACAAACTTAATTTTTTTTTTCCCCCTAGGGCTGTATCTGCAGTATGCCGGCCTACACCACAGCCACAGTAACGCCAGATCTGAGCCGCATTTGCGATCTGTGCTACAGCTCATGGCAAGGTGGGATCCTTAACCCACTGAATGAGGCCAGGGATCAAACCTGCATCCTCATGGATACTAGGTGGCTTCTTAACCTGCTGAGCCATAATAGGAACTCTGACAAGCTCAATTCTTAAAGGTATTAAGTGAGCATTCCTACTGCCACATTCTTTTCCCTGTCCTTGTCCCTTCCTTCTTCTTTTTGAGCCCTGAGTTGTTATTTCCTTCTTCTTTATCTGCTGTGGGCACTTAGAAATGCTGCTAGCATCCTTAAATAAATTTAACTATAGCAGCAGTTACTACAAGGGGCCGGTGTAATCTTACATTATTTAACATTCAATCATTTACTCACAAACATTTATTAAGCACCAAGGATAAGCTTGGAGCCAGGGCCTCGTGTACAGTAGTCTCATCTGTGCACTGCCCAAAGGACTGGACCAGACAGGCTTGGAAACAGAGGGCATCTATCTCCCTGGAGTTTGCAGCCTGGAGGGGGTTATGCCCACCTGAGGATTCACAGCAAGATGCTGCCTGGGGGTCAGGCCTGTGGCCTCTACTTGAGGGGTGGGGTGTGTGTGTGGGGGGTAGTTTTTGTCATTCATTTGCCCATAGGGGGCATCTTTTAAAATTTGCTTTGTGGAGGCTAAGATGACACAAACTTAGCACACCATGAATAATAAAAGCTCCCTTTTATGACTATGATGAGAGCTTTCTCTTTTCTTTCACAGAGACTCTAACATTCCTGGTTAGACCAAACTCTCCAATTTTTTTTTTTTCTTTTTCTTTTTAGGGCCACACCTGCAGCATATGGAAGTTCCAGGCTAGGGGTCGAATCAGAGCTACAGCTGCCAGCATACGCCACAGTCACAGCAACACCAGATCCGAGCTGCATCTGCAACCTACGCCTCAGCTTGCACCCAGGCGGGATCCTTAACCCACTGCATGAGGCTGGGGATCGAACCTGCATCCTCATGGATACTATGAGGGTTTTTAAGCCGCTGAGCCACAACAGGAACTCCCTCTGCAATCTTTTTAGTGAGACTGGCCTCCTGGGAGCTAGATTCTTTTCCCCAACTGTATTACCGAACCAACTGGTTTAGGTGCCCTTGCAAGATGTTGGAAGGTCCTTCACAGAAGGCTGTTGCCCAGCTGCTAGGTCAGCTCAGATTCCCGGAAGGCCTCATGCATTGACTGCTCCTTTTAACCCACTGCTTCCTAATAGTCCCCAAAGATTTAGAATCAACTCAAACAAGTTCCTCTAGCCTGAGACGGTGTTTAAGAAACCTTTGTATCCCCCAAGGACTTTGCACATACTTCAGGCTTAACCCACATTCATGGGATGGAAGACTGTGCATAGACACGTGCATAAAATACACACGCAGCAGTAAAGTAATCCTTAGCGCTGAGATGTTTCATCGGCGACTTAGTGGAGTCTTTCATTTGGAGACAGGATTTTATTCTAACTGATATCTTGGAGTTTCCCCTTTTTGTGTATTCACAAGTCCTAGCAAACTTGCTAGGTACCGAAATGACTTGAGGTGGAAAGAAACAGTTTTTTGGAGCTGTGGTGCACACAGGGCCGTGGGACTGTCACGTGACCTCTTGTCCCCTCCAGGAACTATGGCGCCCCACTTGTAGTGAGGAAAGGTGGATTCCCCAACCCTTTAGAAGAAGTTAGCATTCTTGGGGCCCCCAGTAATATCCTTGAGCCCCCCTCTCCCAGAGTTAGCGGGGAGCAAGATGGGCTCCCCCAGAGCTCCCACTGGGGAGAGATTGCAGGGACCAGAGCAGAGGGAGTTCTCTCACCCGAGGCCCCAGGTGGCTACGGGGCTGAGTGCAAATGGGGCCACATGTGTGACACACAGCTGACTCCAGGCCACCCCACGACACTGGTGTTTTTCTCTCTGAAAGTCCTCAAGAACCGTACGAGAGGGGCTGCCAGGCATAGGGAGTTAGATTCCAGCAAGAAAGGTCTGAGGTTTGACACAGAGCAGCGTCTTGCTGGTACAGGTCATTAAATGCTGCCCCAGAAGATGGTATGACTACCTCCTGAGGAGAGGTGACTCTTCGGCTTGAGTGAGTGGGAGAAG
Organism: Phacochoerus africanus; assembly: GCF_016906955.1. Lineage (NCBI taxonomy): Eukaryota > Metazoa > Chordata > Mammalia > Artiodactyla > Suidae > Phacochoerus > Phacochoerus africanus. The sequence goes on along the minus strand of NC_062545.1, from coordinate 6,577,393 downwards.
TTGTGTGTGAGGGTAGGAGGCTGGACGGTGCGTCTTGGAAATGAAACCACCAGCACAGCAACAACAACAAAGCCAAATCAACAAGGCCTTCCTTAAACCTCACGCTGTGCACCCGGGGAGCACGACGTGTAGTTTGCTGGAGGTGTCATTCGTTATGTAAGGGATTTACCTTAGGAACCCTGCTTTGCTCTGTTCGAATGATTATATCTCTGTTAACAAGGGTTATCTTGTCTGAATGATCTTAATGTAGGAGTCTGCTATTTATTTATTTTGAGAGTTGCAATGTTTATTTCAGGTTCTCGCTCTTTTTTTTTTTTAATTTTTAAAATTTAAACATTTTTGGCCTCACTCATAGCATGTGGAAGTTCCCGGGGCCGGGTATTGAACCGGCGCCACACAGCAGCGACCAGAGCCACAGCAATGAAAACGCAGAAGCCTTAACCCGCTAGGCCCCCAGAGAAGTCCCAAGTCTGGTATTTAAACCAGCCCTCATGGCTCAGTGTGGCACACGCGCCAGAACCCCTGATTCCACTGTGCACAGCTCGCTGCGGTCAAGTATGCCCTCCCATCCAAACCAAATGAGCCTCGCCACCCAGCCCCTGGTCGGGTGAGCGAATGCTTCAGGCGGATACTTGAGGAAGGGGAAAAGACACGGTGGGTAGGCTGACCCTTGGCTTTTGAACCTGGAGGCGAGCTCGGTGCCTTAGCTTTGGGAGGCAAGTCTCAGTCTTGCCATCTGCTCTGGCACCAGCAAGGGATCGTGTGAGGAAGCTCCGCCTCTCAGAGGTGGAAGAGATGGCATCCTGCAGGTGAGAAGCCAGGTACGGGGGGATTAAGCAGCTTACCTGTGACCTCAGAGCCACAGGACGGAGGGGAGATGGGTCCCGCTTTAAATTCATACCATTTCAGTGTCAAGTAATAAAGCAACTAAGCTCCATATTTGAGCTAAATATGGTCCACTAATAAAATTAAGGCAGCTCAGTTTCAGTGAGGTTACTTTGAAAGTGTCTATCCTATATGTAAATTGTTTTCTGCAAAATAAAGCATAAACAGTCCTTTCTCTATCAAGACACATTTATAAAATGTATGAGCGCATCCGATTTTTACCTCCAGCCAGAAACCTCTGCATGAGTTAAATATTCCTCAGTATGTTTCTCACATTTGGGAAGCGGAGATTTAATGACTTACATTTTGATGATGAAAGAAAAGATCATTTGATAATAATTAATGTCATTCCTCCCGGGACTATTTCCGTTTACATGGTGCATAAACGAAATAATACAGGAACATTAACCTGTTTCTTAGAGCAGTGAAGGCTTATTAAGCATATTATAAAAACAAAAGAGGGGCAAAAATTATTTTATGTGAGAAGCATTTCCAAAAAAAAAAAAAAAAAGAACTGTTCATTTCACACCATCTTGATATTTTATCCAAACATTTGGAATTGAGTTTTGATGGTGTGGGTGTGCTTCCTGCCATCACTCTCAAACTCTGCGAGAGGTCCCCATGAACAGCAGAGGGAAGAGCTGGGATGAGCTGAAGGTTCTCGAGGTCATGGCCCCACATAGAGGTGGTAAATGATGGCATTTTCTGAACATTCCTGTGTTTGGTTCAATATAAAAGTATCCTTCTCCACCCAGACCTGCCCCCAATTGTCCAGAGAAAGGCATTCTCTTTATCCTACGACTCTGTGTGTCATCCTCGCTATCAGGTACCCTGGTTTGAGATGCACACATCTGGAAGAAACTGCCCTTTCCATTTTCTTAATTTTTTTGTAATTAAAAAAAAATTTTTTTGGCCACACCTACAGCATGCAGAAGTTCCTGGGCCAGAGATCGAAACTAGCAGACATTTCTGCATTTTTCTTAAGCGTGTCATTCTAATAAATCAGTATGATGGGAGAGTGTGCTCTATGCCAATTACATGTCTGCAAGATGCTGAGCTGGACAACCTGCATCACTGTCGAGCCACCAGGAGACTCCCCTTTCCATTTTCTTAACCTACGTCCTCCCGCCCAAGACAGGAGGAGTTGGAGCAGCCTCAGTCGACGTATAGTAAGGCTTACAAATCTTCCCTCTTCTTTGCAGAGAAAAGACTGTTAGGCTGCTCTTCTCTAGCACATGGAAGTTCCAGGGCTAGGGATCGAATCAGCCTACGACACAGCCACGGCAACACCGGATCCGAGCTGCATCGGTGACCTATGCAGCAGCTTGTGACAACGCTGGATCCTTAACCCCCTGATGGAAGCCAGGGACTGAACCCACACCCTCTTGGACACTATGTCGGGTTCTTAACCTGCTGAGCCACAACAGGAGCACCAATTTTTTCTTTTAAAAATTAACATACAGTAGATATACAATGGCGTGAATTTCTGCTCTCCCACACAGTGTCTCAATCATACATCCATACATTCTTTTTAAAATACTATTTTCCATCATGGTCTCTCCCAGGAGATTGGATATAGTTTCCTGTGCTACAAAGTAGGACCTGGTTGTTCATTCTTTCTAAGTGTAACAGTTTGTATCTATAGCCCCAAACTCCCAGTCCATCCTGCTTCCTCCTCCTTCCCCTTGGCAACCACAAGTGTGGAGAACCGACCAGTTCTTGAAGAGCTTCAACTATTACCTTTCCAACAATAACTCTCAGATCTTGGCAATGATCCTAACACATTACACTTCAATTGCATATTTCTGATTACCTGCAGGATATATTATCACATCAAAGAGGACAGAGCCCCCATCGCCCTTCGATACACTGGTTATTTTACTGGAATATAAATCCCACAGGGGACACCATTCATCCTTAGTCTTAGAAAGTATCCCACACGCCCCGAGCCAGGTTGCTGAGGAAAGCAATGCACCCCACATTCCGACCATAAGGCAATGGGAGAAATCGGCTGTGTGAGCCTAAAGGGTCGTCAGGCAGGTGGCCTTGAAAAAGCATCTGGAAGAAAGGCATCCAGATGGAATTTAAAAGCGTGTGAAAGGGAAAGGGTTTTGTGTTTGCTGATCTGTGGGGATCATATACACAGGTGTGTGCAGGTGGCCTGGACCATGGATGCTGGTCAGACCCTGCGACTATGTTAAATCCCAGAATGCCAACTCATCTGCTTCACCTGTTGCCCCAGACAGCAAGGCTACCTGGAGAAGCCCGTGGGCTGAGAAGAAGGGCAGCGCGCTCCCTCTGGGCCCCCGGGGTGGGGTGAGCTGGTCGGAGATTGGGGCCACCCGGGCTCCTGTGATTCAGTCACTCTCACTACCCTTACCCTCTCCCCTGAGAAAGCCCACCTAGAGCGGGGGGGGGGGCAGGGAGCCCACCAGAAGCTGGGAGTGGCTGGGGGCCCACGCTCTGCGGTGCAGACGCCCCATTGGGAACCCGTCTGAGAAGAAGCATATTGACTGTCAGCCAGTTTCTGGCCAGCACATGCAGGGTGCATTAATGTTACAGATAGTCGCTTTCTGTCCCCACGGGAAGCTGGAAGGAGCGCTTGCCAAGGGCAGAGGAGGTGCTGCCAGGGAAAGTGAAAAATCTTGGAAGCAAGACCAAAAGGAAGGAGACTCTTTGTCGTAGGGTTTGGCCAAGGCCAGGAGATGGGGAGAAACAGAATGGACAGGAAAACAGGAACTTTTGCTGCAACTTTATGTCCCTGGAGGTGGGAGAGCAAGGGCAGCAGCCCGTCCAGCAGGGTGGTGGCTGTGCTGAGCTGGAGAGGAGGCCTGAGAAACAGAAGTGGATGGGAGAGAAAATCCTGAGCTCCGGTAGCTCCAGGGGGCAAGTGACAGTGAGTCACAGGGCAGCTGTGCTGATGTGAAGGACGCCACCTGCTGCCCCTCTTCGGTCCAGGGCACCCATCTCAGGAGGTTTTTTTGTGACCAATCAGAGTTATAGGAAATTCACGGGAATTAAATAGATATCAAATATTAATCAAGAAGGCATTTTAGTAAAAATACTTTAAAAGCTGCACCTTCACACTCTTCCCTGAGACAGAAGACTGGTTTCAATTTGAAGCTTTCACTCTGATTAGATCTATTAGAAATATATAGGTGTAAAATGCTTCCACATAAAGGAAATTTGGCCTTGAGATGCTGGGATGTGTGCAAACATCCAGGGACATAATTGCATTAAAATTAGAATTCCTAAGATTCAAGGTAAGTGGGCAAATAACTTTTCCATTGGGAAAATGGTAGGAAATTTATTTTGGGGTCCAGTTTGTGAAACATGGGTGAGTGTGTGTTGGTGGTGTGGATGTGAATGTGTGGTACGCAGATGTATAGACGTCTGTGTGTGGCATAGGTGTGTGTGTGGGGAGGGAGCGGAGAGAGAGGGAGAGGGAGAGAGAAATCTGCTCAGGGAATAGCGAGGCCAGGTCCAAGATGTGCCATGATCTCAAACTGTTTGGAGACATTTCAAATATCTAGGGTTGGTATAAGTGAATCTGTGCTTTTCATTTACTTTCATAGTTTCAAAATAAAATTATTTAGGAAAACGCACTCTTGCTCAATGGAAACGAATGGGGATTAGAGAGTTGGCTGTTCACGTGGCGACATGCCTGACATCTCATTGTCAAGGTTCTCCTCCAGCTCCCAAAGCTTGGAAAGCTTCAAGCTACATGTCTGGTACTTTCTTCCATTCACCAAGGCGTGGATGCTGAGCTATCTGAGCAGAGAGGGCTCCTGGCATGGTCTACTCCTTGCCACTCGATGCCATTCCTCGAATGTTATTGAAAAACATTCACAATGATCAACTGCAAGTGTTTTCACTGGAGGGACTTAAATATGCAACTCTCTCATATGATTACATGCGTGTTTAATACCATGGTGGGGTGGAGGAAATGAAGAAGAGTGGTTAATAGTAAAGACTGTTAAATATTAAGCATTTATTTATAGATAAAATGAAAGGAAGTGAACTGTGTGAAGCATAAGAAAGATAGGTGAGTAAATATTATACAGGGTATAATGCACTACTATCATTATTACACAGTATTTAAACATTATATAGAAAGTGGCTGTGAATTCAGTCAATTTTTTTTGGTCTTTTTTTTTTTGCCATTTCTTGGGCTGCTCCCTTGGCATATGGAGTTTCCCAAGCTAGGGGTCCAATCGGAGCCGTAGCCGCCAGCCTACGCCAGAGCCACAGCAACGTGGGATCCAAGCTGCATCTGCGACCTACACCGCAGCTCACGACAGCACCGGATCCTTAACCCACTGAGCAAGGGCAGGGACCGAACCCGCAACCTCATGCTTCCTAGTTGGATTCGTTAACCACTGCGCCATGACGGGAACTCCAATTCAATCAATTTCTAAATAATCTCTGGACTAAAAGAGTGCCCTAAATCTTCCTCAATCCTAAGGTGTCAATCTGAAGTGAAATTAATATTGCAAAACTAGAATCCCTAAAATAATGTTCTCCTTTTTCTTTTTGCTTTTTTAGGGCCGCACCTGTGGCATATGGAGGTTCCCAGGCTAGGGATTGAATTGGAGCTGCAGCTGCTGGCTTATGCCACAGCCACAGCAACGCCAGTTCCAAGCCACGTCTGCGACCTACACCACAGCCCACGGCAATGCTGGATCCTTAACCCACTGAGCGAGCCAGGGATGGAATCTGTGTCCAGTCTGCATTGTTTCTGCTGCACCATGGTGGGAACTCCCACCCTAAAATAATTTCTGAGAAACTTGCGTAAGAAAAAACAAGAATGGTAATATCTGCTTTGCAAGGTTTTTTAGGAGGATTATAGTAATTTGGGATCATATTGGTCAAAATGGTCTCAATGCTGTTAAAGTAACTGAACAAGGAAGTGATTAGACTGAAGGGGCACGAATGCCTTCCTAACCTACATAAACAAACCAAAAACTAAGCCCAGGTCTATGTCCTAGAAGCCTAGAAAATGAAGCTTGAGAACCACTCATCACAAACAGCCACGGTTTCCCAAACAAGGCAATTCTTTCAGCTCTAGCCAATCAAATACTTCCCTTGCATTGCTTTTGCATCTTCTCCATGAAAACCTCTCCCCCAGCTCCTGGGGGTGGAGGCTCCAAACCACTTTAGGTATGATGCCACCTGTTTCGAATCCACGTTTGCTCAAAATAAACTCCTGAAAATTTTCATGTGCCTTCGTTTACCTGTTATCCATGACATCAGTCAGTCCCATTTCACCCGTGCTCCACACTGAACGCTGAATTAGTTTTTCAAAACATCTGATCATGTTACTTCCCTGAAAGCCATTCCCTGGTACCCATGGTCAGTAGGACAACACCCAAGATCCTTAGTTGAGCATAGGAGAGTCCTGTGGGCCTCAGTCCCTTCTGAGTCGCCTATTTAGTTCTCTCTGCTGAGTTCTTTTTCAGTCTCCCCAGCACCCCCCACTTCTCTGCCTTCACTCTCATACATTCGTATGCCCAGAATATTTCCAGTCTCCACTACACAACATTTCTCCATCCTTCCAGGCCCTTATGAAGCTTCCCACCCTCAACAGTTCAAAGGCTTCTCCTCTCTTGTTTACTTTTTTTCTTAAAATTTTATTGAAGTATAGTTGATATCCAAGGTTGTGATAATTTCTGCTGTACAACCAAGCGGTGCAGTCACAGGTATACACACATCCATTGTTTAATTCAGAGTACAACTACGCGTATGCTGGATACCCTGCTAAATGCAGAGGATACAAAAATAAATCGACGGCAGCCCTGCTTACCACACCAGGGACTCACAGATTAACAGGGGGTAAATGTGCATATGTAACCTACATAAACATGACAACATGACAAGTGTTAAAAGGAGCCGTGTTCAAGGTGACACAGGGGCTGGGTAAGAAGGCCCTTGAACTTCTGTGGCGCATCACTCGGCGTGATCCTCCGCTGCCATTTGGGTATCGTGTCATATGCTGGGTGTCTTGTCTTCCCACTAGACCATGTGTTTCTCCAGCACTGCACTATGTCATTGCCTTCCCCTGCCCACAGCGCCCAATGCAGTGCCACCTACAGAGCGGACAATCAATGCATTTACAATAAATAAATACCATTCCCTTACAAGTATTACTGACGTATCTTCAGTATAAAGAAGGATCTATCGAACTTTTCCCCCGGTGACTGTTTCTGATTAGAATAGCTTAGTTGCTGAAAACAGCATGATTTCTGGTGATTGCACCAGAAGAACAAAAGCTAAACCTCCTAGGACAGCTGTTAGAAATGTAAATCAGAAGCTTACATTACTCCATGTGCTACGTGAAATCTCATATTCAATTTGTAACCCCAAAAGCTTTAATCTGGGGGACGTTTGGTTCTGCACAGTTAAGCAGTGCATTTGTATGTAAAATTAGAACAAAAAGATCAGCAGGTGAAAACTTCAGTCCAACGAGGGAATTTTCTAGAATTGTACCTCTCCTCTCAGTTTGCGGCAATACTGAACGCTCACTCTATTCACCTGCACACATTCAGAAGGTTATTGTGGCAACACTTTCCAATGAAAGGGGTGAACACAGTTTTATGGGTATGACGGAGAGCTCGAGGTCTAATTGTCATGCCTCTGAATACAAAAAGTGAAAGACACATGTGTTTGAAAGAAAAGATCACCGAGCAGGCACTTAGCCCTGTTGGAAGTAAAAAATCTGTTCAGAAGATTGTTTTTTTCCTGCGTGAATGGAAAGAAGTGGCTGATATTTGGGAGAGGATTGCAGGAGAGGAAGGACAAAGGGAAGATGGGGCTGAGATGGACCCTTATACTTCACCATCCACCTGCTCTTTCCTTCTTAGCCATAATTTCAGCTGGATACACGGCACACATGCCTTTGGGACTAGCCACGTGGCCATGCGGTGAACTTCTTCCCCTGGGACGTGGATCTGGCCTCAGGAATGGAGTGCTATCCTTTTCCCCATCTCCCTGAGTTGTGGTTGAAATGTGGACATGTGGCTGAGCCCCCTGTACCGCACGGATGAGGCCAAACCAAAGACTTTGTGGAGCAGACCCATCATTACCTCTCAAGGTTTTTATGAGAGAGGGAAATAAACTTCCATCCAGTTAAGCCACTGCTGTTTGGGGTCCCAGCCACACTCCATGGCCCTAATGTCTGAATAATGTGATGGAGCCAGAGAGGAGTAAGAAGACACTTTTTATTGCTACTACAATACAACTGTGGCTACAGTAGCACAGGAAATATTATGGGATGAAATCTGAAGGAGATTTCATCTGCTACTAGGAAGTCCTTGTCAAGTGCTTTTTTTTTTTTACCTGCCCAACGTTCTTTAGTGGATGAAATCCTTTGGTCATTTTTAAGAAATGTATAGGTTTCTAGGTACCAGGTAAGAGATTTTGGCTGGAGAAACAAAAAGCCCAATTCAATTGGCTTAAACAGAAAGGTGATGCATCCTTTCACGGAACCCTTGGTCCGACCGCAGTGTGGCTTTTGAGCTGATGGACTGAGTAGTATAGTCAGGTCCACAGGCCTGGCTCTTCCCAGGCCATGCCCAGTAAGGGTCACGAGACTAGGAGGACAGTCTTAGACCACTCAGAATCCTCTTCTGATCCAGGAATGAGGTCACCTCCCCAAAAGGAAAATACTTGAAGTTTCATTGCTTTTCTCAGATCTTACAAAAACAATCTTTGGTCTCTCCAGAACAGCAAACCAAAAATACACACAGCAACGTAGCCTCCAAACACCAGTTTTTGAGACCTTCCAACAATCTATGGTACATTCAGAAGGTGAAGCAGCGTCCATACAGTTCACCGTGGGAGGTTCTGGCTCAATTGATTTAGTCGAACAAAGATCTTATCTCTTTAATCCTGTCTTTCTACTCCAGTGTTTCTTGTTGATTACGCAACTCTTGCACCTTACCATAATACAATAGGGCTTATACAAAAGCCCAGCCTTGTCTTTCAGAAGCTGTCTTTGATTGGATTTCTTCTTTCCAAATAGCTGCCATCTTCTGAATGTAGCTTTGCTTTCTGTGTCCTGTTTACAGAGAGAACATTTATGTGCACGGTCTAAAGAAGGTTGATAAGTAACTCGTTTCTTGGGATTTCTTTCCTAGATGGCATCCATTCCAAGCATTTCACATTCTCTAAAAACCCAGCAAGAGGAGTTCTCATTGTGGCGCCGTGGAAACGAATCCGACTAGGAACCATGAGGATGTGGGTTCGATCCCTGGCCTCGTGCAGTGGGTTAAGGACCCGGTGTGGCTGTGAGCTGTGGTGTAGGCCTGCAGCTGTAGCTCCAATTCGACCCCTAGCCCTGGAACCTCCATATGTTGTGGGTGCAGCCCTTAAAAAAAAGGAAAAAATCCAACAAGACGCCACCTTCTTTCTGCAAAAGACTAACAGGATGATTGCACCCTCTGTCTCTTCACTTCATATTTCCTCCAGCCGCCCATCATACCATACGGCTTGCATACATAAAGGACAACGCTTTGAGGGATGCAAACACTCGTATCCAATAATTTGCTTAAAATTCTTTCGGGATAGGTGACATTCTGGAAGCAGAGGGGGTTCGGTCGGTGTGGGTAGCCACAGGAATAGCGAATTCAGACTTCCTTTGACCTCTGGACTTGTCAGTTGGACACTAACACCTTGAGAGGAGTTGGAAGAAAAACATCACTTGACATCAAATTCCCAGGCAATCACTGCACCCTGGACAGTGACCAGCGAGGCTTTGTGAAGAGGAAAGTACATCAGGAACAATATTATTTCTTTCTAAAAGAGAGTGATGAGCAGTGTGCACTGGGGAAGAAACAGGCTTTCCTGGGCCTGCTTCTCCAAAAAGGAGGCAGAAAATTGCTTTCTTTTTGAGAGTGCAGGGACAGGTTCCCATGGCAAATTACTGCCTAGAGTTCGTCAGATACGGTGCCCTCCCTCTGAAAGGTCTTCTTTTCCTCCTTCTTCTGCCCCTGGCTCAGGAGTGGGCAGGTGGGGCAAAGCTTACACCATCGGTCTGTGCCTTACCCACAGGCTTGGTGTCTACGTTTTTTTCTTCTCCTTGAAAAAAAATCCTTAAATAACAATAACATGAAAAAAAATCTTTTCTAGTCACAATACAAACTTTTTTATTTTTTTGCCTTTTGAGGGCCACACCTCAAAAGGCATGTGGAAATTCCCAGGCAAGGGGTTGAATCAGAGCTACAGCTGCTGGCCTATGCCACAGCCACAGCCACAGCCACGAAGGACCTGAGCCGGGTCTGCGACCCACACCGCAGCTCACAGTGATGCTGGATCCTTAACCCATTGAGCGAGGCCAGGGGTCAAACCTGGGTCCTTATGGATCCTAGTCAGGTTCATTACCACTGAGCCACAATGGCAACCCCTATCTTTATTTTTTAAATTAGAGTTGATTTACCTTGTTGTGTTAGCTTCTGTTGTACAGCAAAGTGACTTATACACATATATACATTCTTTTTTATATTCCTTTCCATCATGCTTTATCCCAGGAGACTGGACATAGTTCCCTGTGCTGTATAGTAGGAGTTCACTGCTTATCCCTCCTAAATGTAATAGTTTGTGTCTACTAACCCCAAACTCCTGGTCCACCCTTCTCTCCCCGCCCCCCAACCTTGGCAACCATGAGTCTGTTCTCTGGTGTCTGTAAGTCTGTTTCTGTTTTGCAGATGGGTTCATTTGTGTCATGTTTTATTTTATTATTTTTTTTGTGGCCACAACTGCAGCATATGGAAGTTCCTAGGCTAGGGGTTAAATTGCAGCTGCAGCCAAGACCTATGCCATAGGCATAGCAACACTGGATCTGAGTTGCATCTGCTCACGGAAATGCTGGATCCTTAATCCCTTGAGTGTGGCCAGGGATCAAAGCTGCATCCTCGCAGAGACAACACTGGGTTCTTAACCGACTGAGCCACAACAGGAACTCCTCTGCCATATTTTCGATTCCACGTATAAGTGATATCATATGGTATTTGTCTTTCTTTGTCTGACTGGCTTCTCTCAGTATGATAATCTCTAGTTGCATCCATGTTGCTGCAAATGGCATTATTTAATTTTAAATTGTTGAGTAGTATTCCATTGCATGTATGTACCACACCTTAATCCAATCATCTGTTGATGGACACTTAGGTTGTTTCCAAGTCTTGGCTACACAATATAAACTTTTAAATGGACAGGAGGACAAAGGCCTGTGAAGCAGACTCGGATGGTTCTGCCAAGCAAACATCCTATGGGCCACCAATCCACTGGGAGGTGGGAGTCAAGGCCAGGGCCAGGTCAAGTTTGCCTGGAGAGCCTTCACGGTTCTCCTCTTAGCCCCCTTCATTCTCTGCTGAAGAGGAGGAAGAGAAGGCAGAATCCTGGAGCCACTGAAGCACAAAGTAGGCAAGGAGGAAGGCTGACTATGTTTCTTGGGATCCAGGGAGGACTTGGTTTCTGGGTCTGTGATTAGACCCTTTGGAACCACTGACAATAGGGGACATTGTCTTTACCCAGAAAAAGTCCTATTCCCTCCAAGGAGGCTGCAGAGAACAGACCTAATAATATATGACAGCTTTGCAACGGAACATCTGACACACAGTGAGAAATGCATGTTACTCCACTGCTTGCTTTGCTTGGGCCACGTTGAACTCTGTTTAAATTTTACTGAAAATAGGTACCAACAAAAATAAGAAGATAAACCCCAAACAATAAAATATGGCACAAGAATAAAATTCCTAGAAAGCAGATATGTGCAAAACACCATCAGAATATATCCTCCCATACTTTAAGGACTGTTTAAACTATTTAAAAACTGCACAAAAGATGAAATTCACCTGTTTGCATTTGGCAGCTCGATGCTTTTGGCGACGTGTTTCACAGAACTAATTTTGAGCATGTAAATTAAATTTCCCAGCAGACATTACTCACATTTTTCTTAAACATGTCATTCAACTAAATCGGTATGACAGGAGAGTGTGCTCGATGCCAGTTTAACGTTTGAAAGATGCCGAGCAGGACCACCTGCACCACTGCTCCTTGGAGTGAACAGGAGCTAAGTTTTAGGATTTGGTTTCCCTGATCTTGGCCTCTGCCAGTAGAAGGCACATTTCCTTCCTCCCAGTCGAACTCCAAAGAAACACAGTGTCTGAAATGGCGTAAAATTCTAACAAATTTAATTATTGTTTACCTTTCTTTTTCTTTTTTTGGCTGAGCCCATGGCATGTGGAAATTCCTGTGCCAGGGATCAAACCTGTGCTGCAGCAGTGACCTGAGCCACAGCAGTGACAATGCCAGATCCTTAACCCAATGAGCCACCAGGGAACTCCTGATTTTATTTTTAACTAATTTTTTTTTTTGGTCTTTTTGCCATTTCTTGGGCCATTCCCGCGGCATATGGCAGTTCCCAGGCTAGGGGTCAAATTGGAGCTGTAGCCTCTGGCCTACACCACAGCTCACGGCAATGTCAGCTCCTTAACCCACTGAGCGAGGCCAGGGATTGAACCCACAATCTCATTGTTCCTAGTCAGATTCATTAACCACTGAGCCACGACAGGAACTCCAAATATTTTTAATATATTTAAAAAATATGTTTAATTAATTTAAAAAAAGGTGAATACTCTGTCTAGTCACTTATGATGGAACACGTAATGTGAGAAAAAAGAATGTATACATGTATGTGTAACTGGGTCACCATGCTGTACAGTAGAAAAAAAAATATAAATAAATGATAAAAAAAAGAAAAAAAAGCTGAATACATTTTAAAAGGGAAGGGGAGGAGTAAAATGTGGTACGTACATACAATGGAATATTATTCAGCTATGCAAAGGAAAGAAATTCTGGCACATGATGGAAGAGCCTTGAAAACCTTATGCTAACTGACAAGCTTTTTGGAAAGCCAGACACCAAAGGATAAATGTTCTATGATTCCTCTTACACAAAATATCTAGAATGGGCAAGTTCATAGCAACAGAAAGTAGATTGGAGGTGACTAGCGCCTGGGGGAAATGGGAGTTAATTATTGCCGAATGGAAATAAGAGTTTCTGTTTGGGGTGATGAACAAGTTTGGAAATAGACTGTGGTGATGGTTATTCAACATGACGAATGTACTTAATGCTGCTGAATCGTACACTTAAAAGTGGTTATGAATAGCACCTCTATGTTATGTATATTTTACCACAATTGAAAATAGTATTTAAAGAAGGGAACCTGCGAGAAGAAAGAAAACTGCCTCGATGCTCACACCTCCTAATCAGAGTGCATATAACACCACGAAAGACGAGAGGAGAATCGGGGAGGGTAGCAGACGGGCTGGCTGAACGATACCCTGTCCTCGAGGCCATGTTCTCAAGGTGGCACGGCGGGAGATAAAAAGACACCAGTGCACAGGGAGGAATGATGGGGGCTGTGACCTGGATAAAGAGGGCCCTCGCTGTTTGAGGGGCTGGCGCTCAGGAGAGACCCCAAAGAGGAAAGAGAGCTGGAGGCCCATCAGAAAGAGAACATGAAATGTCTCTGTGTGGCTTCCACCACCTGGTGACAGAGGCCTGAGGAATGGTGGGGGGTAAAAGTAATTAGTATAATGAGAAGGAGCATGAGGCTCCATCCCCTAGAACGCCCCGAGGCCACTGGGAAGGATGGGAAGAGAGGGCTGCCGTTACACAAAGCCAGGTGGGGGACTCCAACCAGCCACCTAGTGAGGGTGGCCCCACCAGGGCAGTTACAGCCGGAGGAGCCCCAGGCACACGTCCGTGTGACTGCTCTTGCCAACGTGCTGCAGCCACTCCGGACCATGTGCCAAACAAGAAGGCACAATGCCACGATGCCTTTGTCACGACCACTGTCTTACACAGGACGTTTCCTGAGCTCCACATATACTGATACCCACGACGCGAGCATGTTAAATTTACCATGAGAGCCTTTATTCTATGAAGTTCAAAAATCTCCCTTGTTCCTTGAATAGGAACCATGTGAAAACAAGTTACTAACCACATGCTGTCATAAAATTTCATTCTAATTTCTCTATAGATTTGAAAGCCATACAATCACATATCCATAGCAGTTTAAGAATAAAAAAGATTTTGCTATAAAAATATATAGTAAAGGGAGTTCCCATTGTGGCTCAGTGGGTTACAAACACAACTAGTATCCATGAGGATGTGGGTTTGATCCCTGGCCTCGCTCAGTGGGTTAAGGATCGGGCACTGCCATGAGCTGTGGTGTAGGTCGCAGATGTGGCTCAGATCCTGCATTGCTGTGGCTGTAGGCTGGCAGCTGCAGTTCCAATTCGAGCCCTAGCCTGGGAACTTACACATGCCGCAAGTGCAACCCTAAAAAGCAAACACACACACACACACACACACACACACGTATATAGTCTCAAACATACCTCTAAGACAAATGTGGTATACAAAAAAATCACACTTTATTACCTCTCTATCAAGAGGAACATGTTGAGTCTAATGGTCTCACCTTTCGGCTTCCTTCACTAACTCCTTCGCCAGCATACTCTGGTAAGCCTGCTATTCAGATAAGCAAGTGATGTGACTCCCCGAATTAAGCTGTTCCATGAAACACCTGTCTCACAACATGTGCCACATGAAAGGCAGTTCTTGCCCTTCAGGGCAAGAAGAGGCTTAGGAGAGGCTGCTTGTGGTACTCTCCTTGTTCTGGCAAATGCATGTTTGCATATTGAAAGCTTTGAGTCCAACAGAAAAAAGTCCTGTTTAACCAAGCTTACGCTGGGCTTCCAAACTATGTGTCACGGATCTTGGCGAAGTCTCTCTACCCTGCTTTGACCCGCCTCCTGGTAGGTGACATCCTTTGGAATCTGCACTGTATGAGCATCACTTCAGAAAATATGGCTCTATGCTTACTATTATTATATTATTATTATTATTTCATCTTTTTAGGCCATCACCCATGGTATATAGAAGGTTCCCAGGCTAGGGGTCTAATCGCAGCTGTAGCTGCTGGCCTACTCCACAGCCACAGCGACGTGGGATCTGAGTCGAGTCTGTGACCTACATCACAGCTCACGGCGATGCCAGATCCTTAACCCACTGAGCGAGGTCAGGGATTGAATCTGCGTCCTCATGGATACAAGTCAATTTCATTTCTGCTGAGCCACGATGGGAACTCCCCACTTCTTTTTTTTTTTTTTTTAACTTAGGAATTGCTTTACTTTCTGGAAAGCTTTTTCTTAATTACATTGAAGGGGTCAAGGGGCTTATGTTTGAGACACAGGAAGCTCTGAGTTTGTGACTGCTTCTCCTTGGGTGACATCTTATAGATATTCTCTCTGCCCCACAGAACATTCTGTGATACTGAGGAAAAAATGCTCCATCTGCACTGTTTGGTCCAGTAGCTGGAAGCCACATGTGGCCACTGAGCCCTTAAAATGTAGCTATCATGACTGAGGAAACTAACTCTAAATTTTACTTAATTTTAATTTAAAAAGCCACCTGTGGCTACCAAATTGGACAGCACAGCCCTAGACTGAAGTAAGAGCAGAATCGAAATGCATGCGCAGAAACTCTGTTACCTTCAGTAGAAGCCTGTTTTCTGGAACATTCTGAGTGCTCTTGCAGCTGGTGGCGCTAAAGAAGGCTTCTGCATTCAATCTATCACAAAATTGATTACCTAACACATTATTCAAAGAGATGGCACTTATGATCTTGAAAGAGTGTAATTATGTCATAATCTCCTTATTTTAACATTAAAAAAAAAAAAAACCAGCTAAAGACATGGGAAGGTCACTGGTCTGTGTTGGATTAGACGCTATATATTTCTATTTTGGACTCTGCAGAATATTTTCTAGGAACATTTGCCCATCGATAAATGCTTTCCAGAGGAACTGCATGCAGAAAATTGTTTGTACATTTATGAACGGTTCCTTTAATTAAAAGAAATACTCTCCAAAGCTTTCTATCTTTGCACCGCAAGCTGTCTCACAAGCAGAAAGTCTAGCAAGACTTATTTCCACTCCACGAAGGAGCCAAATTGAGAGTTTAAATTAGATTTTTGGACACTTGTCAAATAAACACGGAAAGCATATTTATGACATTTTATAACGTTCGCTTCCTTTTAAAAATACTTTTTTGATAAGGAACATCTTGTATATCAAAAAATAATGTGTCAACAGGACTTGGTTCCATACTCTACATGCTGGCGGGGCCAGGCAATTGAGGCAAGCAAGGTGGTGTTGCAGCCTGGAGCTTAACGCTGGCCAAGTTTCCACAGGAAAACACACTGGTCCTTTGCAGTGTCTCCTGGAAAGCATTAAGATGTAAAATACACATGGAGTTCCCATCGTGGCTCAGCGGTAATGAACCTGACTAGTATCCACGAGGATGCAGATTTGATCCCTGGCCTTGCTCAGTGGGTTAAGGATCCGGTGTTGCCATGAGCTGTGGTGTAGGTCGTAGACGCGGTTCAGAGCTGGTGTTGCTGTGGCTGTGGTGTAGGCTGGTAGCTGTAGCTCCAGTTTGACCCCTAGCCTGGGAACCTCCACATGCTGCAGGTGTAGCCCTAAAAAGACAAAATAAATAAATAAACAAACCATGCATGCTTGGAGCCTATGTTTTAATCTCTGTTCTTCTTTGGAATAAGAAAGAACTCCAGATAGTTTTTGAAATACTTCGTATAATTTAATCATATATTTTTTTTTATAAAATTAAGCTACCTTTAAGAAATGGGAGAAGTAACCATTTTGTTTTGCCTTTTATTATTAATTGGTGACCACCTGCTTGCTTTCTATTTCTGAGCCCTATATATTGATAAAAAAAGGGCTCTCCATCTATTTATTACGTTTTAAACTTAATCAGATCTGTGAATGAAAGAATAGGTATCTCCATTTGTCCATACAGACTTCCTACATAAGGGCTAAAAATGAGACTTGGACTCTCACTTAATGAAAATCTTCAGCAATATTAGTGCCGTGGTCATAAGTAGTTTCAACAAAAGTTTCTTTGCCCATAGCAGGTCATACCTGTCATTGTGCAGGCCTAGATCCAGGTTTCACGGAGCCACTGTACCTTCAGATTTTTGAGACCCTCTCCCAGGAAAACAATGCAAGTAGACACACTTGGTCAGGAGGGCTTGGAAGGGGTCTGTGCAAGTTGGGAGCCCAAGGCGAATGTTTCATTCGCTCCTCCATGAACCTGTCTCAGAGCAGCACACCCTACTCCTTGAAGGAGGGAGTGACCTTAAGAAATTCTGTCTTACTGCCTTAACTATGGTCACTTTAATGATTTTTAAAAGATCTCTGGTTTTCATTTAACTGTGTCAAATTTTTGTCCAGCTGTTAAATCTTGTCCCTAGATTTCTCATTGCAAAGCGAACACTCTTCATTCAGCTCCTAGGATTATTTTAAGAAATCATCTCTCAGACATAATAACATCTCAACACACCACCAAATAAGATAAAGATGTTTTCTTTAGAGACAACATACAGGGTTTGGGGGCCATGTCTTTTTGCATTCCCAGGTCAGGGAGTACAATGCAGTCCATATTTTGGTGCTGTTTTCCAGTTTTAAGCACGTCACCATTTTACCTCGGCGCCGTGAAAGGGAGTGAGATAGCCACGACGAAGAGCAATGTTCCTGTTGTGCACTAACAGGAATATTCCTCAGGAAATCAATGGATATTTTTATGAGTGGTCATAAAAATATGATCAAGGGTTAGCAGAGACTCAGGTCAGGCTATTTGATTCCAAAACATATTCTTCGCTGAGGTCGGTTTATCCATTTAATAATAGTCTGTGGTGTGTCAGTGCTAAAATCTCAGCCCTCCCAAGAGGAAGACATTTTATATATGGGAATTATGGAATTCTTGCTTTGGCTGTGCGGCCTTCAATAGGGCATGTCAACTGTGTAATTTTTGTAGGACGTTCAGGTTCCTGACTGATGTTTCTGCGGATCTCTGAGCTTAGTATATTTTGGTGTTCTGAATTATGCGTTATGTGTGTAAGTGAAACCCTGCATATTTTATATATTGTTTTTATTTTATTTCATTACTTTTATTAGAGTGTAGTTGATTTTCAGGGTTGGGTCAGTTTCTCAGATATATATATATACACACATTCTTTCTCTCATATTATCTTCTATCATGTTCTATCACGTGTGATTGGATATAGGTCCCTGTGCTATATAGCAGGACCCCGTTGCTTATCCATTCCAAATGCAATAGTTTGCATCTACCAACCCCAGACTCCCCGTCCATCCTAATTCCTCTCCTCTCCCCCCTGGCAACAGAGGTTCTCGTTGAGGTAAGACAAGTGATTCTAATATTGGAGTAAATGATACTTAGTGTTTGAAAATAAAAGTGATAGTGTATTCATATCACTTCTACATTGTTAAGATTCTCATTCATTCATTCATTTTCTCACTCATTTAATGATGTTGAACTCCAAATACGTGAATTTACTCAAGACAAGAATATCAAGCCCAAGGACAAGACCATCAAGGCATGAAACAAGTGTATCACTTCAGCTTGAGTCCTGGCAAGTGGTACTTAAGTACAAATAATTCTTTGCTGCAACCATCACACGTCTGTCAGACCTCTCCTGGATGTACTGACATTACCATTTATTTATTTATTTATTTTGCTTTTTAGGGCCGCACCTATGGCACATGGAAGTTCCCAGGCTAGGGGGTCGAATCGGAGCGGTAGCTGCCGGCCTATGCTATAGTCACAGCCACTTGGGATCTGAGCCTTGTCTGCGACCTACACCACAACTCATGGCATCACCAGATCCTTAACCCATTGAGCGAGGCCAGGGGTCGAACCTGCATCCTCATGGATACGAGTTGGGCTCGTTACTGCTGACCCACAACAGTAAGTTCTGACATTACCATTTACATGGAAATCATTTTCTTCATTTATTAGCTAATGTTCACTGAGCTCTGGGTAACAGTTAAGCCTAGTGATACAGGAGAGCAAAGGATCAGCTAATCTGATTTTCCAGTGACTAATACTATAGGTTGCAATAAGGGAGTCATAAATACTAGCCTTCACACCTATTTTAAAGAAGCCAAAGATAATCAAAATGCTGAGGTTTGGTGTTTTCTGATAGAAACTCCGTATAACAGTAATACCGGACATGTAAGGGGCCACCGAGGATGTGGTGGTGGGCTGACCGATGACAAGATTAGAACTACCCAATCTGGAGCTCAACACATCCCTGTGTCTTGGCTCTAAAAATGTGTATCCATGGGCACATCACAGCGTACCCAGAAGGCTGAGTTTTAAATTCTGTGAATGACAGGGAACTTGGTTCTCAACATTTTCTACATATGAGCTCCTTTTTTGTAACAGCAAGCATTTCTTGGATACCCATGTAACAAGAGCTGACAGTTGAGGACAAATTAAGCACAGGTGGATTTGCGGATATCTACTGTACACCCCTAAACTACAGCCTGGAAAGCATGTCCAAGACGCAATGATTCTTCCACAGCTTTGCTATCAGTGACCTTCCTTGACCACTGTGTGGGGTGAGGCGTTCACGGCTCCCTGGGGCAGCTGTCCGTGGTGCTAGAACAAATGCTGGGTGATTCATCTTCCTCCAGCTTCTACTTATTGGGCCTGTTCTGCCTCTGAAACAACATAAGCTAACCATGATTTCTACCACACTACAGCTTTCCATCAGCACCCTTAAATCCAGAATAGGCTTTCAGCTTACAAGGGTGTACAAATCACAGCAAAGCAGCAGATTCCAGGAAAAGCCGAAGAGAAAGAAGTAAAAAAGTGAAGCCAGGAGCTAGGTTTCAAAATCTACTCTGTTAGTGGCCCATTTCTATGCTATAGAAGACCCACGAATGTGGGTCTAGTTGTTCTAGCAGTCAGCTTTCAGAGGGAACTGTTAGTCGTTGCACAATTCATAATATCCTCAAAGACAGCTTTCTCCAAGACAAGCAGAATGAACTTGGAGATGGCACCATGGTTCCTCGCAGAAAAGTCCATTGGGATGTCCTGAACCACACACATCAAATGCCCTGTTTAATGACCACAATATAAACAAGTGAGGTCAAGTTACTTTGAGGAAAACAATTCTTTGAAGGGCTGAAGCAGCGAGAGCCAGGTACCTAATTTCCTGCTGTAGATCTGGCTTGATACAAGGGTAAGTTCTGGAATGCTTGGGAAAAAGGATAAAACAAATGTCCTGTCGTTAATTTATTAGCCTTGAATATTGGTTCTTTCAGGTGAGCTTTCCGTAAATATTGATTTAAGCTCTTGATTAATTACTGAATAAATATACACTTAATACCAGGCACTAATCTAAGCATTTTATATCTATTAGCTCATTTAATATCCATAATGTTTCTATATAGCATAGGGTCATTATAATACACCCTATTTTAGAGGCGAGGGGACGGCGGCACAGAAAGAGGAAGACTATAGTTATTGGTAGAGCCGGGACTTGGACCCACATCCCACAACCTACTCTACGTGTTAACCTCTACAGAATCCCACAGACACGGATATGTTGGGTAACAGCCCTTTGTGAAAGTTAAGGATTGGAAGGTAAAGAGCCAAGACGGGGTCAGTTTATCTCTGTTGGGCAGCCAAAGCCATAGGAGTTGATACAAGCCTGAAAAAAGAGTGTGGGGATTGGAGCCAAAAAGCTGGGGAGGGAAAGGAAAGCATCAGGTTAAGTGCATCCTTGGGACACTCATCTCTTTCGTTCTTTATTCAACTTCAAATTACAAATGGTGGTGGTTCAAAGTACGTCCAGGAATTCCTTGACACCCTTTCCTTGAAGATGGAGCCTGACTTCCTTCCTGCTGAGAATGGGCTGGATGCAGCGCTCAGTGCTAACAAATGGACTAAGGCAGAATTGACGGTGTTCCGCCTTGGAGGGCAGGTCACCACGGCTTTCTCTCTCGGCTCACTTGTTCCTGGTAAGTGAGCTACCATTCTGGGGACAAGCAGCCTGAGATGAGGGCCATGTGGTGAGGAGCCATGGCCGTTTGTTAATGGCTATTGAGAAACGGAGGCATTTTTGGCCAAGAGTCATGTGGAGGAGCCATTTTGAAAGTGGATTTTCCAGCCCCACTTAACTGCAACCAAGCTTGATTGCAACCTCAAAGAGGCCCTGAGCCAGAACCACCCAGCTAAGCTGCTCAGGGAGTCCTGACCCTCAGAAACTGTGAGATAAAAATGTTCCTTAATTAAATGGCTAAAATTTGGGGCTACATGTTATATGGCAATAGTTAGGTAATATACAAACCAACAAGCATACTTCCGCAAATAACAAAACAGGACAAATAAAAATAACCTAAAACTCATTACCTGGAATTTCCAAAGACCAAAAAAAAAAAAAAATCCTGATGATACAGCCATCCTCCTTTAGGCAAGGTCTGGCCCTAAACTCTCTTATCCCAAAGATATTAAAGCAATTTAGTTCACCCCAAGGTAATTTTCTATGATTTGGATTTTAAATGTGTGTGTTACACATAATGTCACATTGTATAAAAAGGGGAAGAGAAAGATGTTCAAAACTTAAAATGCCAGAGACCTTCAAAATTCTTAAAGCGAGGTGAACAACTGACTGCAGAGGATGGGTCAAAGGGACCCCCAGCTGTAGAGGAGGGAATAAGAGGAGCCATTAGCAGGCAGAAGCATATAATTGAGCCACTAGTTAAAAGCTACCGTAACTCATTTCAAAAGAAAACATTTGCTAGAAATTCTGATCCCAGAATTTGGCAGCTTGCTTAGGCCACAGGCAAGTCGGTGCCAATCCTACAGTAAATGACGATGACTAAGGCGGGAAAGCGGAGTTTGAGTTCCATAATTTCTAGGGCTAGCAGACATTACTTGAGCTTTCATCCTAATGCAATCCCCATTATTAATCCAAAGGTATTTCTCTCTGCTGAGGCATCGCGGTATCTCATTATTTCTCAACGTCTACTTCCTCTGCTTTATCGCTCAGTCCAAGGCTAAATAGGTCCCACTGCATGACCCGTAGGAAGTTTTACCAAGGGCAACAGATGCCAATTTATGCTTAGGAAACTCACCGTGCCTGGCCAAAAATTAGGCATGGGGAATATGCCTCTGCCGTCCACACTCCTTTCACAAAGCTCCCCATGAAGTTGCAATTTTAAAAGAAACGCTTTCCCATCAAAATTCAACAGCATTTTCTAAGCACATACCCTTCTTTCTTTTCTGGCCTGCATGAAATTTAATATCAGAATTATTATCCATTTGTCATTTCAACCTATAATTTAGTCAGCCTTTTTGCACTTGAGTTATGCTTCCCTCTCCTCTTCATTGTCAGCTTGCAGCCACAGATCCATTCGAGAAGCTGTCTAGGTCATATCGGTTGACCTCTTAGAACAAACACGCTCCAGCTTTCTTACTCCGCTTCCCTAAGAGGCACCATTAAGTTTTGCTCATCTCGATTTAAAATGATTTTTACGACACAATAGCATTTCGAGTTTTCCATCTTAATCTTCATTTTATTTCTTGAAATGCTTAGGCAAACACGGTTGCTAAGACATCATGCTAAGATGAGGGATTCTCTTTCTCCTTCACTTGTGTCTCCTTAAAGCCCACTCTGAAGAAATCACACATTTTTGCTCTGACTTAGCTGAGCCAGGGAAGAAAAGTTTAAAAGGCTGACCATGATTCCTGTATTAGAGCAAACACGTTGATAGCAATTAAAGCAGAAAATCGTACCTCCCTTCTAACGTATATGGGATCCTGTTAAAAATGTAAAAATCGATTTTCTTATGCCTCAGTTGAAAGATGTCTGAGTCCAAAAGGACAATGAGAATAAAATGCATGTAGAATCCTAACCAATTTGCTGAAGCAAACAAACACAGTCTACACCCAGGGGTGCAGCTGCACTTACCCCGCAGCCCAGGCTGTTGCCCCCTTCACAGGTGACTTTCCTCTGACCTGGCTCTGGAAGCAGCCCCGCTCCGCAGCCGGGGCTGGGGCACAGCACGCCCCCCATCTGTAGCACGCACTCCTCGGCACCATATTGCTGGTACCGGTTGTACTGCAAAAAGAAAATGAGCTTTTCAGAGTGATAATATATACTCATATATGGTTTTTGCTTGTTTGTTTGTTTGTTTTTAAGCAAAGGTTAATAATTGGTGGTTGTGTGGTTTTCTTGTTAATCCATTTCAGGAAATACCTGGGGGTGGGGTGGGTGAGTTATGGTCCAACCTAGAGGAAATCGTCCAGTCCCAACTGGCAAAACAGATAAGTGAGGCATTTATTCTTTGTGTTTCTAGAAATTTGTCTTCAAAAAATAGATTTTTGCAAGTTTGGGTTTTTAACATGATTACCAACTGCATTTAAGAGACTTTTTTTTCATGCTAATTTTAGGGTACCTATCTATATTTTAAGTTGTGGACGCTCATAATGCACCATCATTAATCTCATCGAATAGTGCATTTTCGCGGCTCTATTCAGGAGTCTATGGGCTTTTAACATCATTTGGAAAATAGGTCCCAAAGGCACACCTCTGTAATTGTTAGCAGCCCACATGATATCAATGAGTATACTCAGTTTGATGAGGAACGCCTAATGCTAAAGAACAAAATTTTCCTTTCATCATTATTCTTATTCTTAAAGGACGCTTTCTTTGATGCCTGACTTCATTTCTTTATGCCTTTGGTTGGCTCAATTCCCTTTAATGGTTTCCCCAGCCCGCAGAATAAGATGCAATGGCATAGCACACTTTCCAAGGTCTTCCTTGTTGCAGCCCTAAGTTGCTTTTTTCCTTGCGTTGTTGGATCACATTCTCTTCTAAACTCAGATCAACTCCAAGGGATTTGACTATTCATGAATTTAGGCAACATTTATTGAGCACCTACTGTGTACCAGACACTACCGTGGCTGCTGGGGATACAGCTCTGAATAAAAACAGACATCTCTTCTCTTACGCACCAGACTATAACAGTAAGTACTGAAAGGTTAAAACTGCATAGCATTTCAAATGGTGACGAGAAGAGGTGGACTCCAGGGAAGATGTGGGAATTTTAAAGAGATGATTAGGGAATAGGAAATCCCTTTTAAAGAAGTTACATCTGACAGAGATTAGAAAAGCAAGCCATGTGCCATGGGGGGATGAGCCTTCCAGGCTGAATATACAGATTTATAAAGGTCTCCAGGCTGCAATGTGCTTGGTGTGTGTGTGTGTGGGGGGGAGGGTGTGTGGGTGTGTGGGTGTGTGGGTGTATGGTGGGGAAAATAGCGGAGGAAGTCAGAGAGTTCTTGGGGACCCAGGATGAAGATCCCCGAAGGCCATTATAAGAACTCTGGCTCTTATTCTGAGAGATAAGAGAATACCGGCTTTCGAGCTGTGGATGACATCGCTTGACTAATCTTTTAAAGTCAGCCATCTGGCTGCTATGTTCGGAGAAGACTCCCAGGGACAAGGATGGAAGCAGAGAAGCAGGTTGGAGGCGATTTCGGTGATTCCTGTGAGCGATGGTGGCGGCTTGAACCAGGAAATCATCGGCGGAGGTGGGGGTGGGCGTGGGGGTGGGGCAGTGGCTGAGTTCTGGATACGTTCGGAAGGTAGAAAGGGCAGACGCTTTAGGCAGATTGGGTACATGATAGGAGAGGAATAGGTGTCAAGCAGGAAGTAAAATTCATGCCTGAGATTTGGGGAGTTGAGAAAAGGAATCGCTATTTCTATTGTGCTCATATTCAGTTTGATAACCGACCTGACCGCGAAGACAAAATGTTGAGCAGCTAATTGAATGCCTGACTTTGGAGCTGAGGAGAAAGATGTGGGTTGTAGACACCAGTGTTGAAGCCATGGGTAGAGCTAGAAAGGAAAGGTTTAGCATCAAGCCTACCATCCATTTTCTCGTATTTCTGACCCCAGGAAGAAAAGATGAGTGGGTCAAATCCCCTTGTAAATATGCTAATGCTCCATATATACAATGGCATTTACTAGAAAGGGGTTCTTATCTTTGGAACGCATTTGGCAGGAAACACTTGGTCTGAGTTTGCTTATAGTAAACAAACTAGAATATGTGAATTTATGAGGTAAGGATTTCTGAAAATGTCATAAGCTCTGAAATTATTAAGGAATAAATGAAGACATTTCATCAGGTGATAAATGAGTCAGTTTATATAATAATGTAGAGATTTCATGTTAGTGATGATTCCATGAACTCCCTAGAGACCTCATTTATTGAGTCTTGCCAAAGTATAGCCCGGTATGTCCAGAAAGGACCTGGGCTGTGTTAAATGATGTGGGTTTCCCCGTATCTTGTCTGTGTCTCATCCTCACCAGCATCTGTGAGTTATTAGTAAAGCTTGACACTGGGTTACACCTAGGATTCTTGTAAGTCTGATTTGACATTCCAACTCTGTGTTATCTCAATAGCCATGAGACTGGATGAGATTATCTAACCTTTGTGGGAATGACAAGAAGGAGCCAGCAAAGGAGACGGAGAAGAATCTGCCTGTTAGGCAGGTGGAAAATGAGAAGAATGTGGGTGTCTGGGAAGGCAAGGGAACAAGATACTTCAAGTATTGCATCATGGTAAATTGCATCAGAGGCTGCAGATAAGTCAATCACCGGAAACTGGCTGGAGTTAGAAATGGAGATGCTATCGAGATTTTGAAAGGAGCCATTTCAGTGGCGTTGTGGAGCCCAAGGCCTTGTGGGAGTGGAGTAAGAGAGAATTAGAGGAGATGCGTTCCAAGAGATGAGCATGGATTATTGGCTCATGGATGAGCCAATATATCTATATATACTGGCTGCAGCATGCAGTGGCTTGATGTGGGATTTCAGTTTCCAGACCAGGGACGGAACCCAGGCTGCAGCAATGAAAACGCCAAATCCTAACCACTAGACCACCAGGGAACTCCCAGATTGTCTATTTTACATCTGTTATCTCCCCTTTTCCACACCTTTTCTCAAGAACACAGAGAATGATAGGACTACATAACAGCTCATTTGCTTCAGCTCACATGGTACACACTACGATTCTAGAATAACAGTAACAACATGACCACCAGGAATACAATTACTAGAAGCTTCAAATATATTTTTATGTGCTCTACCCGTCCTCCTGACAAGTTTTTCTAGTAATATTGCATCTATATTGTTGAACTATAGGGCCATTTCATACTATGCTTTCCCTCTCCTAATTTTCAGGTTATCTTAATTACACACACACACACACACACACACACACACACACAAACACACACACACCAGTCCTTATGTTGATGTCTACCCGGTAATTTAGGTTGTTTGAAGCTTGTTCCTCTAGTAAAATCCTCAGGAAGAGCTCACTGGAAAAACAGTCACTGAGTTCTTGCTCAGTGACTGTTTATTTGGGGTCTTTATTCTTGAAAATGAGTTTGGCTGGATATAAAGTCTTGGGCTCCCATTTTTTTCCCACTCAAGTATTTTAAATGTCTTACTCTATGTTCTGATATAAGGTGTTAGGGGCAAGGCTGATGACAATCTGAATTTTTCTTCCTTTACAAGTGAATTGATCTTTTTTTTTTTGCCCAGATGCCTGTAGGAATTCTTTTTCTTTAGAATCTAGTAATTTTATTAGAATATGTGTTGGTGCTGGTCATTTTCTGATCAATTTTACATGCATGTTAGATCAGGAAAGTTATATAGAATTTTTCTTTGATACTTTCCTTATGGGCTTTCTAGTGTACATATATTGGATTTTTTTTTAATCTATCTCCTAAATTGGTCCACTTCTCTGAAATCCTTTACTTGCATTTTTAAGTTTTTCCTTTTATATTTCTATTTCTCTTAAGACAACATCCATTGCTATTTATTTGCACTTGCGTAATTTCTTTTTTTTTGTCTTTTGTTGTTGTTGTTGTTGTTGTTGTTATTGTTGCTATTTCTTGGGCCGCTCCTGCGGCATATGGAGGTTCCCAGGCTAGGGGTTGAATCGGAGCTGTAGCCACCGGCCTACGCCAGAGCCACAGCAACGCAGGATCCGAGCCGTGTCTGCAACCTACACCATAGCTCACGGCAACGCCGGATCCTTAACCCACTGAGCAAGGGCAGGGACCGAACCCGCAACCTCATGGTTCCTAGTCGGATTCGTTAACCACTGCGCCACGACGGGAACTCTGGCTTTCGTAATTTCTTAATAGCTTAGTTCCTTTTGCAAGAGTTATTTTCCTTTTCCCCTGCCTGCGGGCAGGACTGGCTCATGTGCTCTCACTGCCTCTCAGATGCTGTCCTGCTCTCCACTTTCCATGCCTCCTTACAAACTCTGTGGATTTGACCTTGTTTCTCTTCCTTTGGGATTTTACCTGGTCCCTTTCCATGCCTCATCTTTACATAGTTCTGAAATGTTAGGAGGAGGAAGGATTCAAAATCGTTCTTAATGGCTCTAGAGTTTCCTCTTCAGTTTTGGGGGTAGTGTTTAAAAAATGCTGGCTCCCAACTCTCTTATCCCACTTTCAACAGGACTTTCTCTTTCTTTTTCTGAGTAAATACCTCCTTAGAGTAGGCTTTGTCTTGATAGAGGAGACTTGTGACAAATTAGAACTAAGAAGAGAATATCTGTATTTATCTGAGGGAAAGTATGAACACTGGGTGGTAAAGTGATAAATGGACCCTGCTTGGTGAAAAGGAACAATTACTGATCCTTGTGTTATTTCCAAGTTGTGTTGTGTTTGTTTGTTTACTTATCACTGTTGAATAGCATTGATGAACAGAGCCAACTTGGAGGAACGTGACTGCAACGTGAACGTGGACTAGGCGTGTATGGTGTGTGCAGCCCATTCCCAGGCGAACCCAAAGGCAGCAGATGCTCCACCAATCATGTCTGCATTGTCTCTGGAATCACAGTGAGTATCTGCATGTGAGCTTGTGTACATGTGGACAGATTAATCCTTCCTTGCCGATTTATGATGTTTAAGTGATTTGTAAAACCAGTTTGAAAATTTCTAAAGTGCATAATCCATGGACAGATAACTAAGATAATTTAGAGCTCACAGGCTAATACTTGCAAAAATTAAAAAAAAATAAATGTTAATATTAACAAAGCATCGTATTCTGCACCTAAGGGGGAAAATTAAAAACAGGTCCTCCTACATTTTATCAGATTAGAGTAAAAATACATCTGTCAGATGACTTATCTAGGTAAAATCTTGACTCATTGGTATGGTTTATATTTTATTTATTTGGAGAGTAAATTATTCAGTTTTTATATGTATGCTCATGGATTCTCTTAAGAACAGGAAATATTCATTTGAAAGCGTGAAATTCACAGACGTTTCAATAAACTATTTTAAGAGTCTAAATAATGAGTCATGGGAGAGTGTTATGAATAGTGGTTGCACCTCAGTCGTCTGTTGGGAGTCAGAAGAGTTGGGTTGGGGAGAATAGTGTTCTATAACAAAGCCAGGGTCACAGGTTCAAGTCTCACGTGGACCAGTTAGCTCTGCCTTTCTTATTGTCCGCTGGCTCCATGCTAAGTGTAGGTGGTCGCTGGAGGGGTCAGGCTGAGGAGGAAGTGGGCTGGAATAAGCCACACCCATGCTGCTGGAAAACCACTCAAAAGGCCTGTCCTGTGTGGGAGGCCCAGGCGGCCATATCGTGATGTTTAATTCGCATGCTTTCCTAAGAAAAGACAGCAAGAAGGAAGCGAAAATTTAAAACTGCAAGCAATTTGAAGCACAGGGATAGTAGGTAAAACTAAAATCTGGGGAAACTGGCAAGTGTTCTGTCAAGATGAGTCAGAGTTTGTCAGCAATCCAGGAGCTGCCTGGCTGGCAGCCTTTCCAATCCTGGGAGCGGGGGAAGGAGGCTGTTTTGGTTCTGCTGTGGAATTTGCCCGAGTATCCTTTTGGGGGCACTCAGGTACAGCTACAAAAGCAACCCCTCGGCAGGCTGTCTTGCATTTCCCTGCTAAATTCTAGCTTCTGTGAGGTCTAAGCCACCAGCACCCTAGGATTCCTTCCCGGTCCCTTCTCCTACTCCTCCCCTGGAGGAGAAAAATCCTGAGCAGAGACTCGGTTCACTGAGTTACCGACCGGTGCAGGGACCCAAGGACCGTGCCCACTTCATCGAAGCAGTTCACTCTCATCTGCCCTGGGAAGTGACAGGTGGGGCCACTGAGTCACAAAGACATTCAATCCTTTGCTTTGTCCACACAGGCAGGAAACCCCCATCCCTCGTCAGAACTCAGGGCTGTGGCTCTAAAGGACCACCTTTCCCGATACCAAGCTGCCTCTATTTTCTTTCTATTTGTTCTCTCTATTAAGAAAAATCCAGCTCACCATTCCTTGGTCATCATTTAGAAACTAACAAAAAAATACAGTTGATTATAGCCCTTCCTCATTGGATTAAAAAAACATCGAAAACATCCTTTTTTAGAGGAACATGAAGTTATGATTAATCTATTTCCCCGTACTATGAAGAGAATGCCTTGTTTTCTGTATGTATTAGAATTTTAAAAAAATGCTCCCTAAATTCTCAGTAATCTTAATCTTATTTTTCTTCATTTGCAGGTAGTTAGCCCCAGGGAGTTGCGACAGCCTCTGTGGGGGTGCCTGTCACATTGCTGTTTGCATTCGCAGTTTTGTTGCTAATAACATTCTTTTCATCCCTGGACATCTGTCATCGACTGATGAAGTAAATTGGCGAGAGAAAGGGCAGGACCTTGTTCATTGCCTAGAAAAAAACCCATCATTAGGACGGCTGAAATTAAACGCAAGGAGAAAACAGATAACACAACACCTAAAATCTAATTAGAGCAACAGACTGTATCCTGGATTGCAATTTCTTTTTCAGATATTTCAGATGACATGATGCCAAAAAGTTTCTCAACTTCTAGTGGCCGTGGAATCTTCTGGAAAGGTCAAAACCCGTTGGCTTGTTTATTGCTTCTCCATGCTGTGGGCCCCACAGGGCCCCACAGGAAGGGCAGGGCTATGAAAGTAGATACCTGCAAACCGATTTCCTTGCAGGAGTGTCTAAGGAGGGTGTGATTTCAGAGACTTCTGGAAGCTTTGCAAACAGGACTGCTAAGCGCACTCTCCTCATGGGGCACTCGGCAGAGGGCAAGGCTGTCTGGGGGCACAAATTATTTTACTTGACTTTAGTCCCCGAGAAATGGTTTTGAGCAGTACTGTTGGTCTCTGCATCCAGGACCCTCCCCTTAGAGAAATGGCACTTTCCCCAGAGGTGCTGTGGTGCTTGTCACCTGCACCCCCCCACCTCCTGGTCTCTTCCTGGGCTCTGCTTTTCTTTAACATGGAACCTCCATATCTCTCCCTCTGGTCATCGCCTAGTCTGAGGGGAATTATGTTGGTGTCAAGGTGATTTGGGGGCCAGTGGAAGGGGAGGATTGATGTTTCATGGTCGGGAAGTTTTGTGTAAGGCTTTGGTTTGAGGCAATGAGATGAGTTGGTTCCACCACACGTTTGATAAACTGATTAGAAATTTGATGACCCAGATCATTCAAACAACCACGTTCTGCATTAGACTGGATGGCTTTACATTTAAAACTCTCTGTCCTTGGTGTCAGCAAGCCGATGACACCGAGGACAATTTTTGGAACGAAGGCTTCAATGCCCGAGAGACACACTTAGGGTGACAATAGCTAGATGAGGTGTCTGACAACAGTCAGGTGGTCTGGTTGCGCACCTCCTTGGCTCCAAAGGTCATCAGAATGCTCCCGTCATGGTTTGCTTCTGAGACTCAGGCATCCCCTGCTACGCTTGTCCCCAGATTCTCATTTCCATGAAGGTCTCTCTATTCCCCAATACGAGCATTCCTTCTCTCCTAAACCTACTCTTGGAGTCGCCTGGAATTTCAAAGAATAAGCTCTCCTATATAATCAGCCTTTACAAAGGTTTCTTTCTCTTCCCTGATTTCACTGCAAATGGTCCATCTCCTTGCAACCACCCTAAAGGAAGGCAACTTTGTTTCAGGGGTACATACCTGCAGGCCAGAGGTGGAGCCGGTTGTCTCCTGGCTCCTCACTGATGTTTCTAAACCATCATGCCCTTCTCTCTTGCAAAACCCCATGCCACTGCTCCTTTGAAACTTATGCCCTATGGCTATGAACCCTCGCCCTCTTGCCACTGCAATGGACATGGGTGGATAAACCCCTAATTCTTGGGAGACTTTTCTCTTAGTTCACGATTGTCATCTCTGCTCCGCTTCTTGTCACCATTTGGGGATTGAACCATCCATCCATCAACCTGTTCTTTTGGTTCCTATATGTTCTCCTGCATGGGGACATCAAAAAAATTCTTCCCTGTCACAATCCTCTCCCAGGCCTTGTCATCCTAAGAAATTGTACCACCTCTGAAATCTGAATTCCAAATGTGTCGCTTTCAAAGGTCATCTCCCGTCTTTCCTTTCCTGATGCTCTTGCTGAAGTATGGATGTTGCTTAAATTCTTCAGCTTCATTAAGACTTATCAAGAACTGACCCGACAGTTTCTCCCTGGCTACTGGCCCTCGCAGAGCTTAGCTTCCTTCCTGGTCTGACATAGATTCCATTTTCCACCACCAGAAACATGGCCTGGAAAACATCTCATAATGGATCGCCCATGGGCCTCCTCACCTGCCCACTCCGGCAAAACCAAAGGCCTGGGAAACGTCACCCCTTCTTTCTTGTGCACACGCCCCTGCAGCTGGACACTGCTTAACAAAGTGATGCAATTGGCTGCCTTCTCTCAAATTCCTGATCACAAACTTCAAATGAGCACTTACAGTTCCTTCATGATTGAATCATGTTTCTCTAGGAGCATGTTTTCTCTTCTTTCTTCCCAAACTACTCACATCTCACCACCTTCCTCCCTTCACCTGGACATACTATTTCATATTTCTCTATGAAGATACAAGTCATGAATGAAGAATTCATTTACTGGGCAAATATTTGCCAAACATCTTCTGTGTGAAGCACTCTATGTGGAGAAAATATAGTGGGGAAAAATGTGTTTGCATTCATGGAGCCATCAGAGGCTAACTTTCCCCTTCACACCGTTACAACTGCAAACACACCTGCACCTGCACACACCTGTTCCTTTCTGTCTTCTTATAACAAAGAAAGTGGCTTTCCCCCATTAAGGGTCAATTCCTTTATCTGTGCTGTGGACCCAAACCTTTCTCACCTTCTCAAAAATCAAGGGCCTATTAAAGACCAATGAGAATGGAAAAAAAATCACATTCCAAAAAGTTAGATAGCTGGTAAGCATCTCTAACATCCAGGAATGAATTCAGAGACGAACCAGTTTGTGTACAGGTTTTCTCAATTTATTTTTACGTGACTGTTACACTGATTTTTTCTTTTCCATTATGGTTTATTATAGGATATTGAATATAGTTCCCTGTTACACTAATTTGAGTGTTTACTTTGGTCAATCTATTTATGTTTACTACTAGGTCTACTATTTATGGAGTGTAAATAGTATTTAAATCAGAAACAGTTCAGTGTAGTCCCTAATATTTGCAACTTACTTTGCATGCTTATTTATTTATTTACAAAAATTCTGAGATATAGCTGAGAATTACTCTTCCTTTTCTACAAACTGAAAAGCCATGTTAGAGAGAGACTGAAATGATGTGTCCAAGGGCACTTGTCACACACAATATAAAAATTTCATCTCATCAATAGAAGCTGCCTCAAGCATCCAGAGACAGCCTGGGAGTTTGACCAGCTCCGGGTGAGGCGGCCTAGGTCACGGGCAGGAGTGAGCAGTGGGGCTGGAACTCTCCCCTCCCTGTCCGAAGCCACATGCCACCATCTGCCCTGAGGCCACTAGGTTTTGTCATGTGTCATCAGGACAGAAATATCCCTGCCTAATGTGTCCTGTTTATATCCGTCACCAACGAGCTCCTGGTGCCCTTGGCAGTTCCCAGATCTGCCCATTCATGGCTCTGTCCATCCCGTCTCACACCCTGTCCTTCAGCTGCCCCAGTTCCTGCCCCCAAGATTGGGGAACTCAGGGTCAGTCAGCAGTGAATGCCCTGTGACTTTGACCTACTCATTGTCTCAATGTTTTTGTCACATTCTTCCCTCCTGCATCTGGCTTATGACTGAGGACACTACGTTCCATTCAGCCCCAGATGGTGATTTCTTTGCACCACCAAGCATGGATCTGCAATGCCCCAAATAGAACGGTTTTCCTTTCTCTTTCTAAAACCCTCCAGCTTTGATTTTCACACCATCAGGCTCTCCTACTTCTCCTTTGCAGTCAGCTACTGATGCTCATCTCCCTCAATCTCTCTCCCCCTTCTCTGATCTGTTTCTAGAAGCCTGATTACTTGACTCACCAGGACTCTCTCCAAGTCTATTCTAATGCTAATTCTGGAGGCTCTCGGGGACCCCATGGGCCATACTTCCAATACCCTGGCTTTTTAAGTCCATGACCTCAACTTGTCCAATCAGCTTGTCCACTACCTTAACTCAGCCACTAACGTTCCTGGACCTCCCCTGACATTGTCTTGGCCAGTCTCTGCACCACCTCCACAATGTCAATGTCAAGTATCCCACTCATTGGCCAGTACCTACTCTTCTAGCTAAACCCTCATAAAACCCAATCTCCAAAAATTCCTTGAACCTCCTGGGACATGTAGCCAGTGAATCCCACCACCTTCCCCACCGCTCTCTCCAATCACCCCTCTTTGCTTACCCAGCTAAAATCTCAGACCCAGGCATGATGCTCACTCCCTTAGGTTAACCTTCACCTCTTTGCCTCCCTCCCGTTTTTGTTTTAGTTGGGTGGCTGGTTACACCTGACTCCACCTTTTCTGTATCTGTGCCTACACATTTCACAGTGACAGAAAAACACCCAACTGATTGATCTCACTCTAAATTCATTCCATCTCCATTCACTCCCTCCGCTCCTAAATGACACTTTCATCATCCTTTTCTCTCTCTGAAAAACTCTTCTGCATCTTTATTCTCCACTGCTGACTTTGCTTCCTGTTTCACTGAGGAAAGACAAGCCACCAGCAAAAACCTTCCTGCATATTCTGCCTTCCCCACTGCTACCAGGCTGAGCTGCCCACACCCTTGCCTCAGGCTAAACCTACACTCTGGTAGCTGTTGAACAAAGACCTTGTCCTGAAATTCTCCCCCCTCCTCTGCATCATCAATCTCCCCATTCTTCTGCAGAATCATTCCCAGTAGCACATAAACATGGTCTTTGTTTTTCTTACAAAAAAGAAATCCCGCATTCCCTACCCCCAGCTACCTCGTTTCTTTGTAACTAAACTCCTACCCCAAAAGGTATCTATATTTGCTCTCTCTCTTTCTTCTCCCCTCTCCAATGAACCCAGTCCAGGCAGACCTTACCCTCACTAGTCCACAGGTCAAGGTCACAATGACCTCCATTGGAGTTTCAGTGCTCCCTGCCCATCCTTGTCTCGTTTCATCAGTGGAGGGCAAAGACAGTCCTCCTTCTAAAGATGCTTTCTTCCTTTGGCCTCTAGCTCACACATTTCTGGATTTCTTCCCACCTCAGTCCAAGCACACCCCCATCTTATAATATTTTTCACATAAAATAATCATTACATATGGTCAGAATTTCTGTACTCGCTTTCCTCTACCTGGGACTCTCTTCCTGGATGTCACTGTGATGCTTTTCCTTCACACCTTTCACGTCCTCATGCACACAGCACCTGTCTTGTGTGCCCTTTCCCGACCACATTGTGTCAGATGTCACCTTTCCCTCTGGCACTCTCTATCCTGTTGGGTTTTATTCTTCTCCATGGCAATGATAAACACCTAACCTAATATATACCAAGCACATGTGTGTGCATATAACACAATGGCTTTTCCCACCAAGATGTGAGCCTGATCAGGATTTCCTTTTTACTCCTCTAGTTCTGTAACAGAGAACAGCGTACAGCACATGAGTAGGTCTTCAGTATGAACCTGCTGAATGAACGAAAAGAGGAAGGAGGGAAATAAAGATCAATATTTCTATGAGGCACTCTGTGATCATGCAGCACAGCTGATCAGAGGGATATTGACTTTGATTATGACTTGATTAGATGTCTAGGAAAAAGCAAAGTGGCTTTTGCATTTTATGCAGCTCTAAGGAGATGATTATAGTTGGCGTCTTTCCCTACTGATCACCTCGTGACTCTCAAACAAATACGGAAAGAGTTTGCAAATATTGGCGCAAGTTAGAAGAGAAGGCTCCATTATCTGGGCAGAAATCTCAAGGTAACAATCAGTGATTCTTGCTTTAAGAAATCTCTCAGGCTTTCACAGGAAAATAGCTGTGAGATACAGGTGTTTCCATAAATAGGTAGGTTTGGGGTCCATTATCTTACCTGCAATGAAGGATACCTGATTTTGATTATATTTGAATAAACATCGCATCTGCTATTCTGGAAATTTACAGTATGAAAATATGAATGAAGCGTCCTATAATTTGTTAATTCAAGGCACGGGAATTGATTTTGGCTTTTCACCTTCCCCTAGTTAACTCACTTTTTGAAATTAGATGTTGGAAATGGGCATCCAACTTTGCAACATACTCATACTGAGAAAAAGGCACACAGACCAAAAACTCGTTGACAAAACTGAGCTGTGACTTCTCCCT
This sequence comes from Phacochoerus africanus, assembly GCF_016906955.1. Lineage (NCBI taxonomy): Eukaryota > Metazoa > Chordata > Mammalia > Artiodactyla > Suidae > Phacochoerus > Phacochoerus africanus. The sequence continues at coordinate 6,541,970 of NC_062545.1, read as the reverse complement.
CTGCATATTCTCTGGTCAGGGTGGGTAAAGACTAACTTTGGGAGTGAAAATTAATGAGAGAGTATTAAATAGGTCAATCACCTTGTGGTCCACTATATAGTATAATTATTTCCAGGATAATGTGACATCAAGGTGTAACAGAACAATGTGGAGTCTGTAATTCCTTATAAGGATTAGGAGTTTTTAGAAATGTTTTATTTTTCAATTATTTTATTTTATTGCTTTTTAGGGCTGCAGGTGTGTCATATGGAAGTTCCAAGGCTAGGGGTCGAATTGGAGCTGCAGATGCCGGCCTGCACCACAGCCACAGCAACGCCAGATCCTCAACCCACTGAGTGAGGCCAGGGATCTAACCCGCATCCTCATGGATACCTCAGCAGGTCGTCATTGCTGAGCCATGACAGGAACTCCTAGGAGATTTATTTTTAAACAGTCAAAAGTGTGTGTGTGTGCGCACATACACATGGATAATAGTTAGCATTCTGAATTATTTACTTAGCACGTCTGCTTAGAAGCTGACACATCTCACTGAGTCCAACACAGCATTTAAATAATCAACCTGAAATGGGCCATCCTTTGTCTATAAGTCAATGTTCACGCCCACAGAGAAGGCGGCTGCCGTGAAATACAGATAACACCCCAAAGTCGAAGATTCCGGTGAGAAGAGCTTGCATATCCATCCACAGACATCAAACCAGGGCTGCCTGCGACAATCGATCCCTTCAGCGTCATTCATCTCGGCACTTATTTGTTTGCTTATCTGCCACCATGTCCTACCTGCTTACTGCTGTGTCCTGAGATGAAACGCTCTGGCAGATAGCAGATGTACCAATTAATAACCTGTCAGGTCTGATGGGGAGAAGAGGAAAAGAGCGTTCTCACACATATTTCCTGTGTGGCTCCCTTCCCCGTTTCGGGCGCCGAAGGTCAGGAGACACCCCCTGCCTCCCCGGAGGCAGCCTGAGCAGCCTCATTACTGTCTAGCTTCCATGATGCTCCCATGTAGCCTCTGAGAGGCTGACTCACCTGCTCTTCTCCAAGAATCCTGAAGTGATGGAGCTCTTTAATCAAGGAGTTGGGGCAGCCAGCTGTTGGGAAGAAGAATCAATCACCAACATGTTCTTCCCGTTCTCTGCGCAGTAAGGTGTTCTCATGGGCAGTTGAGACTCCAATGACCCAGCATCACTGCTGGGGGGCCGGGCGAGCATGAGCGCTTACCCACAAACACGGTCTTAACCAACCACAAGACAGCCAGGCCCCTGTGGGCCAGGGCGCACTGGCAGGCTGCCTGTCCCACACTGTGACGTTTTAAGAACGAGTTGCAGGTACCCTGGCCAGGCTTTTTCTTCCCTCCCGATTGTGCTCTGGCCCCTGGGATGTTAAGATCCCATGTCATTTCTGCCAGCCTGCTACTTGTCCCTGAAATAGAGCCAGGGTTTTGTGGGGCCAGAGATAGAGAGTGGGCACCTAATAGGTTCATGTCGCTTATTTATCCCATCCTGTTTCCTCCCCCTCCAGGGTGGGCTTCTGCACATCGAGAGTGAAGGATGAAGATGGGGCAGCTGGACGCCCCATTATCATGGGATCTGGCTGGAGTGAAGAACCTTGCCTGGTTCTCCCAGGAGGCTTTGTCAAGACCCCTAAAGATGCTGCATTTCAGTAAGAAAAGGGTCTCTTAGGTAAAGGACCAGGGAAGAGGGCCAGGGCAGTCTTTTGACCATCATCTTCTAGTTTTACCCAATCAGTGAGAGCCTATTCAGCTTTCACATTTTCTTTCTTCAGTTGTAAAAAGAAATAATATACATATGTGCACATATATATATATATGCACATATGTATACACAAACCCGCCTATTTATCATCTATTTATCTATCTATGCCAGTATACACTAGTTACCATTTAAAAAGGGTTCTGTCCCTGCCTTTTTTTTTTTTTTTTTTTACAACTGGGGTATAGCTGAGTTACCATGTTGTATTAGTGTCATGTTGACAGTACAGTGCATAAGTGATACATATCCATTCTCCCCCGCCCATAGGTTTACTGCAGAATATTGAGTAAACCTCCCTGCACGATGCAGTGGGTTCCTGGCGGTTATCGAGTTTATAGATGGTAGCATGTGTATGTTAATCCCATCCTCCCAATTTATCCCCCCCCCCCATGATGTCCCCTTTGGTAATCCTAAATTTAATTTTTTTAATTAACGATTTTTATTCCTTTCCATTACAGCTGGTTTGCAGTGTTCTGTCGGTTTTCTACTGTACAGCAAGGTGACCCCGTCACACATACATGTATCCATTCTTTTTTCTCACATTATCGTGCTCCATCATTAAGTGACCAGATACAGTTCCCAGTGCTACACAGCAGGATCTCATGGCTTATCCACTCCAAAGGCAATAGCTTGCAGCTATTAACCCTAAATTCCCAGTCCATCCCACTCCCTCCTCCTCCCCCCCAGCAACCACAAGTCTGTTCTCCATGTCCATGATTTTCTTTCTGTGGAAAGGTTCATTTGTGCTGTATATTAGATTCCAGATATAAGTGATATCATATGGTATTTGTCTTTCTCTTTCTGACTTACTTCACTTAGTATGGGGGTCTCTAGTTCCATCCATGTTGCTGCAAATGGCATTTTTTTTTTAATAGCTGAGTAGTGTTCCATTGTGTATATACACCACATCTTCTTAATCCAATCATCTATTGATGGACATTTGGGTTGTTTTTACGTGTTGGCTATTGTGAATGCTGCTGGAATGAACATACAGGTGTGTGTGTCTTTTTCAAGGGAAGTTTTGTCTGGATATATGCCCGAGAGTGGGATTGTTGGGTCATATGGTAGTTCTTATAGTTTTCTAAGGTAACTGCATAGTGTTTTCCACAGTGGTTGTACCAATTTACACTCCCACCAACAGTGCAGCAGGGTTCTCTTTTCTCCACATCCTCTTCAGCATTTGTTATTTGTGGACTTATTAATGATGGCCATTCTGACTGGTGTGAGGCGGTACCTCACAGTAGTTTTGATTTGCCTTTCTCTAATAATCAATGATGTTGAGCATTTTTTCATATGCTTGTTGGCCTAAATTTAATTTTGAAATCTTTTGGAGTTTGTTTGTTTTATAAGTTCTTTTGTATCATTTCTTATTATATTCCACACATAAGTGATATATGATATGTGTCTTTGGCTTACTTCACTTAATATGATAATCTCTAGGTCCATTCATGTTGCTGCCAATGGCATTATTTCATTCTTTTTTATGGCTGGGTAATATTCCACTGTTATAAATGCACCACATCTTCTTTATCCAATCTTCTATTGATGGATGTTTAGGTTGTTTCCATGTCTTGGCTATTGTAAATACTGCTGCTATGAACACTGGGGTGCATGTATCTTTTCAAATTATGGTGTTCTCTGGATATATGCCCAGGAGTGGGATCGCTGGATCATATGGTAGTTATATATTTAGTTTTTTAAATATAGTGGTTGTAACAAACAGCCCAATCAAAAAATGGGCAGAAGATCTACACAGACATTTCTCCAAAGAAGACAGACAGCCAGCCAACGGGCAGATGAACAGATGCTCAACATCACTCATTACTAGATAAATGCAAATCAAAACTACAATGATGCATCACCTCGCATCAGTCAGAATGGCCATCATCAAAAAGTCCACAAGCAAATGCTTGTGGAGAGGGTGTGAAGAAACGTGAACCATCCCTGCCTTTTAAATAGAATTATTCCATAGCATTAATTTGCAGTCATTTATAATATAAACTCTGGAAAGAAAACTGATATAAAACCTTGTTTCTTTGGGATCAGATCTATGGAGGACATAATGTGTTGACATTTCTATTAAGGAAAATGAGTTGGAAGACAACATGCCAAAGCGATCACTGAGCCGTTCCTCAGAACTGAGGTGTGAGAACATGGAAAGTACTGAGGAGGCTTGCCTGGGGCGGGGGGGCGCGGGGGGTGCTGGGGGTACGGGCTGAGGAAGGAAGGAAAGACCTCCACAGGGTGAAGGAGTTCGCCTTTGCAAGAGAGATTAGATGCGTCCATGATTCAAGACGGTAGGATTAAAGTGAAGAAATAAAATCACATCAGGCATATTTGGGGTCAAGGTGAACGAATTTCTAATTTAAAATGGAACATACTGCTTTATAAGGCAGTAACTGGAGCTTTTCAGACAGAAGCTAAATGACGACACAGAATATTTTAGGGATGAATTTGACTTGGGTTAGTTCCAGTTCTGACATTCTGTGGTCATGTAAAATACTGGAACGGAGATTTAGCCTTTGTTGTTATATCTGATATACTGGCCTTCGATGTTACTGCATTTCATACTCTGAGACGGGGGTTCATAAATGTTCACTAAGGTAATTTAAATGATTAAGAATTTAAAAAATATAAGCAATTTAAAAAATATAAACAAAATGTAAACAGGTGATGTCACCATCTGACAATAGTCCAAGGGAAAAAAAAATCCCAAGGGGAATATTTTGGTGGAAAACCTAGTAAATTAATTGCCACAGGCACATCCAACACCACAAAGAAGAAAAGCTAGACCCTGACATTTCCAAGAGACCCTTGAGCTGTTTCTCCAACGGGAGACCACAGACTTGCCGCCTGAGGTTCTTTTGGAGAAGTTGTTTGTTGCAGAGCTGCTATTCTGATCTAAACAATTAGTACATGTATAGCCTGGAATTCCACCAAAAACTGCTGTGGAAATTCAGCCTCCTGTCAGTTCTTGCATGTTTGCTCTCCTTGGGAGCCAGGAGTCATATTTTAGTTTTGTGAAACTAATGAGGAAAGAACAGAGACAGAATTCTGAGGACAAATTCCCAACAAGCAAGGGTCCCGTGGTTTAAGTGCATCAGGGGAGGAGCCACCTGGCTGGAGGGGTGGCAGAAATGAGCTTCCTCAAGCTCAGGGGCATAGGCAGGCTGAGATCAGACCACTCAGGGCCCTGTTTGTACCCCAAGCACTGATTTAGTTTCAGCAAAGATGACAGCATCCACCGTATTAAACGCATAGCATTAATTTGAATACTTTTGGTTTTGTACTTTCATTTCTATTTAATTTATAAATTTTCATTTGGGTTTTCTAGCTGTATAAGCATAACAAATTTCTCTCTAAACTTATATTTATGCACATTTAAGAAACATCATTAAAAATAATTTCTTCAACCTTCCTTTACAAGTGGTACTTTGTATCCCTCAGACTTCAGAAAAGCTGATATGACTTATCTTAATGCCAGATAAAATAAGAAACAGAATTTAAAATTAGCCGATCTTCAGAATTTGTATTCTAACATTCTCCTAAGATATAACTAAAAGGATGGATATCAATGATGGCTCAAATATAAACATCTTTAACAGAAGACTAGCTAATTGCCTGAAACACCTGGTGGATGCAATAAAATATAATAAACAAGGATAGAGACAGCATAAGATAGCAGGGACGAGTTGTAAGGAGTCAAGGTATTTAAGAGCATGGAGGGGTGCCTGTCACTGTGCGGACTGTGCAGGAATGTCAGTGTGGGAAATGGACAGATGCAAAGCTGGTGTGAAGACGGAGTTGGGAGATAAAACTAGGAATGCAAGGCATGCACATGGAATGTAGCAGTGCGGGGAGAAAGGGGAAAGTTGGTGCAGGACGGCGATGGCAAGAAGGCAGGTGAAGATCACACAAGGACAGGTGTCCCAGGTGGCAGTGCACTCTCTTTTCTCCCAAATTCTTCTTGCAGGGTCCACACGCGTGACAGCGCGCCAGTTTTTGAAGCCACAGCCATCTCCTTGGACCACATCCAGTCCTCATGGTGCCCCCCATCATCTGCCTTCATGCTCCTGTCCTTCAGTCTCGAGGTAACAGTTAGGAGGCTCCTGTTAGAGTCTGTACGTCGAGCATCATGCCAACCGCTCATGGGTCTTCCATTTCACCAAGAGTCAAGACCAAGGTCCTATCAGCCTGTGTAAGGTCACCTGCCCCCTGCCCCCTGCTGTGTAGCCTCTGAGTCCTCTCCCTCCCTTGCTTATTGCACTTGGGTCCTGCTGGCCTGCTCCTGGTTAGACCACCCTAGGCAGGCTCCTGTCCCCAGAGCTGTGGACTTGCCACTCCCTTGGTCAAGCTCTTGACCCTGATATCTGCATGGCGCACTCCCAGCCTCCTTTGAGTCTGTGCTCAAATGTCATCTCAGCGAGGGCTTCCAAGACCACCTGAATTTACAGCTTATCTTCATCTCCCCACACCCCCGGCACTGATGAATTTTCTCCAGAGCCCTCATCGTCTTCTAACACAACTTTCTAACATAACGTTTACTTTATTTTCTCTCTCCCACTGCTGAGATGCAAAGGTGATGCGTGTAGGGCCATACTGTTATGTCATTGCTCTATCAGGCAGAGCACTGCATGGCTGTGGGAATTGTTTAAGAGCAGCTGCTCCGTGAATGAATCATCCATCACGTGGTCACTCCCCACCTTGCTCGGTAACTGTGGCACCTGGGAGAGGCTCCTCCTCCACGCCTTTATTCTCATCCCAGAGGCCCCTGCTCTGACATTAAGCCCTGCATGTGCTTTGCTTATTGATCAAGTGGACTTCTGACCTGTCACCCCTCTCCCCAGCCTGGACCCCACGTGGGACAATGTCAGTGATGCTTAGAAGCCAACCTTGTAGGGCTACTGTACCTTCTTTGCCAACATCCAATACCCACCTCTGGGTAAATACCATCATCTGTTCTTCCTTCTCCTGCCCCAGTTCTGTCAATCACAGCTAGTGTGGCAAAATGGGGCTAGAACATCTAACAGAAATTCACACCATCTGCCTGAAGCTGCATCCTTGCTGAGAACGGGTTACTGCAGATTCGGGGTCCACTCACTGTCAAGCCCTTGGTGCAACTTGCTCCTACCACTGTCTTTGGCCAATGCCCTCTCCCATCTCCCTTGGACAGTCTTCTAAATCATCACCATTCTTCTCAATTAACCTTTAACACCTTATTCTCAAAACCCAACTTCCCTGACATAAGTGCAAAAAGGCAAAGCTACAGTGGGGAATGCGGAGATGTGAGAGCCCAGGCCCCCTACAAGGAAGGGCAGTGGCTGAGCTGCGGGAGGGCCGTGAGAGATGCCTCGCCCCACATGCTGGTCTTCCTCAGCTGCAGAGAGCTGCCTTGTCTGAGGTCATATCTTCCCCAGGACCCCTGAATCTGCTGACTGGGTCCAGGGGAGGTGGAACTGCCAACTCTTTTGTCCCAACATGAGCTACGGATGGGCAACACTTGCTCCCAAGCTCTCTGCTGGTGGGCATTGTTGGGCCTTCATGGCAGTTCAACATTTTCCTCAGCCCAGTCCTTCCCCCTTTCCTCCTTTCCTAGATGCACATTCCAGTAACATCTTGGTTTTTTTTTTTTTTGTCTTTTTAGGTCCACACCCATGGCATATAGAGGTTCCCAGGCTAGGGGTCGAATCGGAGCTGTTGCCGCCGGCCTATGCCATAGCCACAGCAATGCCAGATCTGAGCCGCATCTGTGACCTGCACCACAGCTCATGGCAATGCCAGATCCTTAACCCACTGAGCGAGGCCAGGGATTGAATCTGCAACCTCATGGTTCCTAGTTGGACTCATTTCCACTGCACCACGACAGGAACTCCCCAGTAAACATCTTGTATCCTGTCCTCTTCCTTGGACTCAGCTTCCAGAGAACCCATGCTGTGGCCACTATCAAGTGTTCCATCCTTGAACTTTATATCCCTTCCCGATTACAAACCCTCTGCATCTTCCCTCTCTGCTCCTCCAGGATAAAAGGAGAAATGGTGCCTCTTCCTCAAAACAAGAGTCATCCATCATTCGACCTAATCTGTCCCCTCTCAGCCCCTTAGTGATTTCACTCACCATTCACTCACGCTCCTCAAACTGCCATTCTGAAGCTTGTTCATACTACATATGTATTTAAATTGTCCTCTTTAAAAATTCAGCAAAAATCCAGCCTATTTCTTTCCTTCTCCTTTCATTAAATTTTCTCAAAAGAATAGCCCACAGCCACTGTCACCACTTGAAAATATAGCAGTTGGAGGTGTGGGTTACATAAGGGAAATATCAAAATTGGGAGCTTCATGCCTTTTGAAACATGTTATCGTCATCATGGCCTGGGTTGAAGCTCTGGTTCTAGAACAACTAGCTAGCTACATTCTCTTGGATAAATCGGTTACTCTAAATGCCAATTCCTTTATCAAGAATAATCATCTCTATTTCAAGCAGCCATTTTAAATATATGTAAAAGCAGGATGAAATGACCAAAAAAAATTAGAAAGTGAATTTATTGCTAATGGTATTAATGGTATATCCATATCTAATGACTGTTGCTATTATTTCCTTTAAAGTGCTTATTTATTTAAAGGGGAATCAGCTAGCTGAAACAATTGCTACATGATCTATTGTCTTACGAAATAAAGATCAAGGCTTCTTTTTTTTCAGCCCTAACATGTAAAAGGTATAGAAGTTATTACTCCCACCCTTACAGAAAGAAAAATCTGGGCAAACTGAAAATCAAGAGCTTTTCTTGGCTGCATCAGAGAACTAATGTCAGAGGGAAAAGCATCTCCTTGATGTCTGGAGAGACAGACGACTCACAACTTGACCTGCTTACCTGGAATAGAAGTTGCTGGAATAATAAACTGGTAGGAACATTTAGATGATAATTTTGATGCATTGCTGTAAATGGGCTATGGACTAGTGTGAGAATGAAAAACTCTAGGGACCCCGGGTCTTACAGATTTTCCTGATGCTCGCCTCCAAGAACCCCACCAGGTCCTCAAGGTGAGGATCGCTTTGTGTCTCTGGCAGAGGAAGGGAAAGAGTAAGTATTGTGAGCAATATCCAGAGGCTTCTGCAGAGCAAAGGTCTGTCTCCAGAGGAAGGACTTTTCCAGCACCTCCCTGGAGCTGTGGGAGAAGGGCATTCCTTTATCTCTAGCCTGTCTCACTAAAGGAAGAAGAGTCAATAGGACTCAGGGCTTCAAGGACACAGACTGAGAATGTTGCCTGTGGGGGAGAGGGAAGGAGGCAGAAGAAAAAATTTTCTATACCACTGGAAAAATATTTGTGAAAATCACAGACCCAAGAAACAGACCCACTAAAAGACAGAGACTTCATCAGAAGATTGTCGATTCCCCCAACCCTGACATTAACATTACGATATACCAATGGGGCACCAGTAAGATAACAGTGGGTAGCATCTTACAGAGTTTCAAGATACATATTCTCTCTGAGAAGGAGTGCTTTAGGGAAGCCCAAAGTTAGAAGTGGAGGAAAAAAAGCAAGAAAACGTGAGGAATCTGGAACCCCTGGCATCTTCAACTACAGCAAACATTAAACTAGCCCAACTCTTTGTCAGCTTGCATATATCCTCATACTAAAGGCTCATTTACCTCAGTTCCCATTATCTGTATAACACGCCCAACTTTCCACAAATAATTACTGGTCATGACAAAAGGCAAGAGAAACAGTACGAAGAAATAAAGCAATCATCAGAATCAGACTTGGGTAATGATACAGATGTTGAAATTATTAAACAGGGAGTTTAAAATAACTATGATTAAGGAGTTCCCATCATGGTGCAGTAGAAACAAATCTGACTAGGAACCATGAGGTTGTGGGGTCAATCCTTGGCTTGCTCAGTGGGTTGAGGATCCAGTGTTGCTGTGAGCTGTGGTGTAGGTCACAGATGTGGCTCGGATCTGGTGTTGCCATGGCTGTGGCATAGGCCGGCAGCAACAGCTCCGATTTGACCCCTAGCCTGGAAACACCCATATGTGGAGGGAGCGGCCCTAAAAAGACAAAAGACAACAACAACAACAACAACAACAAACTACAATTAAGATGTTAAGGACTCTAATAGAAGAAGTAGACAAAATGCAGGATCAGATGGATAATGTATCAGAAAGATAAAAACTCTTAAGAAGGAATCAAAAGGACATGCTAGAAATGAAAAACTATAATGGAAATGAAGAACTCTTTTGATGGACTGTCAACAAACTTGACATAGCAAGAACAAATAGGTAAGCCTGAAGAAAGATCAAAAGAAACTCCTCAAACTGAAATCCAAAGAAAACAGGAGAAAAAAAAATAGAACAGAACATTTAAGAACTGTGGGGCAAAAAAGGACAGGCGGAACTTCTTTGCAGAACAGATGCTGACTCACAGACATTGAAAAACTTATGGTCTCCGGAGGAGACAGTTTGGGGGGTGGGGGGATGTGCTTGGGCTGTGGGATGGAAATCCTGTGAAATCAGATTGTTATGATCATTATACAACTACAGATGTGATAAATTCATCTGAGTAATAAAAAAAATGAAAAAAAAAGAACTGTGGGGCAAAAATAACCTACACATAATTTGAGCACTAGAAAGAGAAGAAAGAGAGAGCAGAACAGAAGATATAGTTGAAATAATAATGATTAAGAACTTTCCAAGATTAAGGACAGATATCAAACCATTGGTCCGGGAAGCTCAAAGACTATCAAGCAGGATAAACTGCCTTGAACCACATAAGTATAACTAAATGTTTGTTTTTGCATAAAACTAAAGACAAAGAGATAATTCTGAAAGAAATCAGAGGGGGAAAAAAAAAACACTTTACCAATAAGCATAAGAATAGCAGAAAACTTCTCATCAGAAACTGCACATGCAAGGAAAGAGTGGGGTGAAGTAATTAAAAGGTTGAAATAAAAATTCACCAGTCTAGAATTCTATAACCAGCAAAACTATCACTCAAAAGTGAATAAAAACTTTCTTCGACAAGAATTGAGGGAATTCATTGCCAGTGAACCTGCCCTGAAAGAAATGCTAAGGGTTCTTTAGGTAGAAGGAAAATGGTATAAGTCAGAAATTTGGATCTACATAAAGAAAGGAAGAACCCTGAAGAAGAAATAAATAAAGGTAAAATAAGGTCTTTTATTTTTCTTATTCTATTTTTTTTGTAAAGTTGGTTTTATTGAATTAACAAACTTTGAATACATAACTATATTTATAAATTGAAAGTAAGATGCTTATGCTATAAAGGGTCCAACTTTCTTTTTATTTTATTTTATTTTATTTTGCTTTTTAGGGCTGTACCTAAAAAAATTGCAATTTTTTAATTTCCTGGAAATTCCCAGGCTAGGGGTCGAATTGGAGCTACAGCTGCCAGCCTACACCACAGCCATTGCAACCCAGGATCTGAGACACATCTGCGACCTACACCACAGCTCACGGCAACATGGGATCCTTAACCCACTGAGTGACTCCAGGGATCAAACCACATCCTCGTGGATGCTAGTTGGTTTCGTTAACTGCTGAGCCACAAAGGGAATTCCCAACTTTCTTTTTAGAAACACTATGTGTGATAATGCTCTTCCCAGTTTCCAAATACAAGTATGCTCAGTGGTTTTTTTTAATACATTTTTGTTTAAACCAACTCATAGCTAACCCTGTGTTCCCACTGCACAAAGTTGATAAAGGTTTACAACTCAGAAACGTTTAGATACTGCCATTCCAGGGCCTGGCAAAGGTTGGGTCTTAACAAAGCTGTGAAGCAGCTGGGAAAACACATGTGTCATATTCCCTTGCTCCAGCCTGCTCTTACCTGAGACGACTACTCTTCTGCCTCATACCTTCTCTCAGATCAGTGGCTCTGTGCTGATTTGAGGTCAATCAAGGCACATAAGATTCTATTGTGAGTCTGAGATATTCGGTGCCTGGAATATTTTTCTTAATCTTAATTGATCTGAAATATATCTTTAAAGTAGTAATAGTCAGTGTCTGAGGTGAGTATAGTAAATGGGTAAGTTAAATGAATGACAACAATGTCACACAAGATTGGAAGGAGGAATTGGGACAATTCTGTTAATAAGGTATCTGCACTATATATATTCTTTGTTCCAGTGACCTTTGAAAGTGGACCTCAAGTAATTAAAATATATATTGTAAACCTTAGGGAAACTACTAAAAAACTGAATTATCTAAATACATTGATTAAAACATGGATTATCAGAGTGGTTTACAAAAGATAAAACAAGAAATAAAGGTTAGATGCTATGTCATTTCCACTATAAGAAGAAATTCAATAATCTGTTGACATCAGCAGGTGGTTTTCCAAGTGAAAGCCCTGAGACTCTCAGATGGTGAGCTTCGAAGCTGACGATGGGGACATGGTCACTTCGCTCTGGTCTTATCTGGTTAGAGGCAAAGACCATGACTTCTCTTGGGAGGGCAGATGAGAAGCTCTAATTTTCTCTGAAAACACATTAAACAGTGGTTTTAGGGTAATAGTAGTATAACATGTATTACCACGGGCATTAAATTGATTAATTAATTAATTAATTAATTTTGCTTTTTTAGGGCCACACCCACAGCATATGCAGGTTCCCAGGCTAGGTGTCCAATTGGAGCTGTAGCCGCCGGCCTACACCACAGCCACAGCAATGCAGGATCCAAGCCGCATCTGTGACCTACACCACAGCTTGTGGCAACGCCAGATCCTTAACACACTGAGCAAGGCCAGGGATCAAACCTGCAACCTCATGGTTCTTAGTCAGATTTGCTTCTGCTGCGCCATGATGGGAACTCCTACCATAGGTATTTTAATTTTATATCGATGTCTTTGAAAAAAAAATTGCTGAGGAAATGAACTAAGCATCTACGTTGCATCCAGCACAGTCTTTGGTGTGATACAAAGAAGAACAAGGAGTATAACCCGGCCTGAGAAGACTTTGCCAATCCAGCTGGACTGAAAGAGGGCAAGAAATGGTAATATCTCTGTGAATGAAGACAGGGTGTAAGATCAAGAATGTGTGAGGCACAGGCCATGTCTGTCAGGACACAGAGTCCTTTCCCCGATGCCTGGAGAAAGGAGCCTAGCATCCATCCATTTTCCTGGTGGTTCCCTGCTCTTCTCTCTCCCTTCGTGGGTAGAGTCCACAGTCTCCTTTCCCTCCATGTGAGGATGGAGGTGCCCTTGGTCCTAGCCTGGCCCAGGAGGGAGTGGGGACAGTGGGGAAGCAAGAAGAGAAGGGGAGAGTGGAATGAGTTCATCTCTACCACTGACTCGCTATGTCCTCGTGGGTCAAGGATGTTGACTTAGCTGTAAGCCTTCATCCTCCCCTTGTGAAAAGAGATTGAGAATACGCAGTTTATGAGGTGGTTGTGAATGGCATGAATGTGTGTATCTCTGTTTACGTAAATATATTTCCTAGAACAGTTCCTTGTGCACAGGCTCTCAATGAATGGTAGTTGCTATTTTGAGTCTCTGGAATACAGGAGCACTCATGAGATTGTACTTGAAATGGTTGCTCTGCAAATACCTTTTATTTTTTTCCCCAAACCCTCAATATTTGGAGACCAATTTTGTTTCAGGAGTCCAATAACCAATTTGGTAATTGAAATTTATTAGGACAATATTCTGAAAGACAGTAGATGATTAAATATCTATACATATATGTGTACATGTGTATATGTACATATGATCAGATCATAAATGCATAGAAAAGTATGGTTAGTATACATTTAAGGCTTTAAGTGTTTTGTCTTTATATCAATTCATTAATTCATTTACTCACTACAATAACCTAAAGTGATTAATAAACAACTTGACATTTTCATTTGATATCATAAACCTTTTTTTTTACAAATCTTTTCAGCCACCCTGCAGCATATGGAAACTCCCAGGCCAGGGAATCAAATCCCAGTTGGAGCTGCGACCTATGCCACCCTTGCAGCAATGCTGGATCCTTAACCCACTGCACCACAGTGGGAACTCCCTGGTATCGCAATACCTTATGACGTATTTTTACTTTTGAACTAGCTTGAAAAATTTTTTTTAATTTCACTGGTCATTTCAAATTGCATCCTTTACATATCAATAATTACAAGATGAATTAATAGAGGCAACAATGCATATAAATTAAGCCGCAGATCCTGAAACACAACCACTTATCTAAACATGCAAAAGGGAAATGAACTCAAATTTCTGACAAAAGGGACAGTTAGCAAGTGCTTAATCTACCTTCTGTTTAGCCTTCTGAGTCCGCAATAACCCACAGGAAAGGCATCACTTGAGTATACAGTCAACAGATGGATGATTATGGCAAACAAATTGTAGTTTAAAAACAAATATTCCCTGGGGTTCCTGTCGTGGTGTAGTGGTTAATGAATCTGACTAGGAACCATGAGGTTGCAGGTTCGATCCCTGGCCTTGCTCAGTGTGTTAAGGATCTAGCATTGCCGTGAGCTGTGGTGCAGGTTGCAGACGTGGCTCAGATCCCACATTGCTGTGGCTGTGACGTAGGCTGTTGGCTACAGCTCCGATTTGACCCCTAGCCTGGGAACCTCTATATGCCACGGGAGCGGCCCTAGAAAAGGCACCCCCCCCTCCCCCCCGCCCAAAGTCCCCCCAAAAAACAAAAAAAGATCCACAAAGGTGTCAAAGAAGAGAACTGATGACTCTGAATTCTGTTTAAGCAGGGCTGGTCTGTTTTTTATCATGGGCAAGGAAGGAGGGGCTCTACTCTCCACCTGCCTTTCTCTTGTACTATTCAAGGGCATCTGTCTTTGTCACCCAGGTTGGAACTGAAGTAAATGACAGCGCTGAGCAATGGACAGGTCTACCTTTAGATTCTACCTCTAAATCCCACACTATGAACTGCAAGCTACTTTCTGCCCCGTGAGTGTGGCTTAGCAGAAACAGATGATAGGTTTGTATATAAAAACGCCACAAGTTTAGGGTTTTACACACAACGTTATTTTCACCCTCAAACTCATAGGATTAGTCTGATTAACTTGACCATACTTCTTGCAGTTGGGGGAGAAAATATTACCGTGGAGACATCAAAGATCTATACACGACAACAACAGACAAAGTAAAACACAGTTTCAGACGTTAAAAGTGTTCATCACAGAGTGACTGTAAAACAATGAGCAAGAAGGGACTATGAACACGAACAAGAGAAGAACAAACCTGACTCCATGTTGAGTCTATTCCTTTAGCTCTAACCATTGCGATCTGCTGCCTGTGCTTAGTCATGCATAAGAATGTTGCCTGGGAGGTCCTGTCATGGCTCAGCAGTTAATGAACCCAACTGGCATCCATGAGGACGTGGGTTCGATCCCTGGCTTTGATCAGTGGGTTAAGGATCTGGCATTGCTGAGAGCTGTGGTGTAGGTTACAGACATGGCTCGTATCCCACGTTGCTGTGGCTGTGGCTGTGGCTGTGGCATAGGCCAGCAGCTACAGCTTGAGTAGACCCCTAGCCTGGGAACTTCCATGTGCCATGGGTATGACCCTAAAAAGACAAAAGCCAAAAAAAAAAAAAAAGAATGTTGCCTGCAGCCCATTCCCAAGGCTCTGACGTTTATCCATTCACATAGAGATAAAATGTTGAAGAAGGGAGAAAGCATTTGTCTTGGAGGCTTCTAGCAACACTGTAACCAGACCTAACTGGACAGCTGCAAGAACAAAGGATTCTGGTGCCAAGAGGTTTGCAACAAGGAGCCACATCTCCCCTTTCGGCATAAAAGAAGCCTGAAATCTATCTCAAGTGAGATGGTTCCTTGGGACACTGGTTCACTGTCTTCTTGGTCTGCTGTCTTTCCAAATGAAGTGGCGAGACCTTGTGCCGGTTCCCTGTCTCTTCATTTGCTGGCCTGCTGTGTGGCGGGAATATGAGCTTGGACTTGGGGAAAAACACGTGCTTTCTTTGGAGGTAAGGCCGGTCTGTGCAGTCTTCCTGTAGGTCACCACAGTCTCCAGAAAAGGTAATATATTCAACTTAAACGTGCTAACACACCTACAAAGCTCCATCAATGACAGCTAATTAAACTGGTCCAAAAAAGCAGTTGGAGGACCCATACGGATCGTGCCTGGCACAAGTTTCGTTACCTACGTGTGTTAATATCTGCTTTTCCAGCCCTGACATGGATTCCACGAGGACAGGGACTTGCCTTATCCAGGGCCTGGGAACTGGCAGAAGGTCCAGCACAAAGGGTAGCACTCAATAGACATTTGCTGAGTAAATAAATCAATTGAAAGCGAGAGTCATCATCTTCTGGTTTTCACAAACAAAAGCACTGGAAAAGAGATGGCTTCACAAGCCTGTGCAGAATTAATTTAAGGACCAGTGCATGAAAGGCTATTTGTCCCAGGGCACGAGGTTTAATTTTTAAACACAAAATATTAGTATGCCACTATTCAAGCAAGAAAGAGTTCTTTAACCGTTCCATTTCCTGTTGGCCTTGTAAAAATAAAGCTAATTTTCAGCAAGAGTTGAGCCCTGTGATCAATGGGAGATGGAGGCCAGTTCTGCTGAGGTGCTTGTTTGGGGCCACCTGACAGGCAGTTACTCCGACCCGTGTGGAAATGTCAAAATATTTTCCTTTAGGACAGCCCCACAACTGCTGTATGTAATCTGATGGTTTCATGTTTATCAGACGACAATCAGATCTAATTCTTAGATTTTACAGACTTGCTGGCATTTGATTTCTTCAATGATTCAAGGTAGATTTATGCAACACACAGTCATGTATTAAAGAACAAAAATATCTCCGTTTTTAAAGAGCTATTAGCTAGCACTCTCTCTAGACCCATCCCCTTCTTGGTACAGAATTCCCTTCTGAAACACCCCTGAGAGCTACCGTACAGATTCTGTCTCAAGATTTCCTGCGACAGGCATCAAAGGATCAGTAAAAGTACTCCATTCTAATAATGACACATCCTGTTATTAGGAGGGCCTGTCGAGATATTAGTTCTAGATTTGTGATAGAGATCATATCCAATCCTTTGAAACCTGTATTAACCTTCTCTTTCCTGGGGCAAATACCCTGGTGCCTGAAATAACCTATAATATATGTGAAAAGTTACAGGAAGCATCCAGATGTTCATTTTCCTTCCCTGTCTTCTTAGATGTGACCTTGTACTTACTCCAATAGGGGTCACGGGAACGCTCCTGTTGATCTGGGGTTGCCCCATTCATGCATGTATTTAGCGTCAGACTTGTGACCAGACGCTGGGGAACCCAAGGCTGAGATAGACCGGAAGTGTGACTCATGGTGCTCCACTCCAAAAGGCTTTCAGAGGCATGTTCTCTTGGTCAGCAAGGTCAGACTTTTTAGATGAGAGTTCCCACGATGGCAACATTCCCCTCCTCATTTTATTTCTGACATCGTACGGGTGGGCTTCTTTTCCACCTTCCTGATAAAGTGTTCTGTAATACCCATTCTGATTTGGGAACCAATAGCCGGGTCTATGCCTAGAATAGACCCCTAACTTATTGGCCCAGGGAAGGTATAACAGCAGATTATTTGTCTGAATATTTAAAAGCTGCAAATCAAACCAAGAAGCTGTTTAAAACTACATTTCACCCTTTTACTTTGACAAACACAGCTGTATGGGGATCTTGGAGGGCTGCTCCTGAATGTGGCTGCACCTGCACAGACAATGCCCATCCCCTGCCCTTCCCCCTCCCCCTCCTCGAAGAGCCCTGCACACACCTGTATGGAGCAGCCCACAGGTTCAAGCTCCACAACCCAGTTCCTCCTTCTCCACAGGTTACCCCTTGGCCACTGCCTTCAGGAGGAAAGAGCCAGTTAAAAGTCTCAGGGCTGTTTGTGCAGGGAATTCTGAAATCCAGGCACTCAGGCCTGGCTCGGGTCCCGTGGGCTCCTGTGGTGAGAGGGATGGAGATGGGGGGACAAAGAGGACCCGGAGGGCAGGGCCCGTTTGCTTAGCCAAGTACTTACTGCCCACGGCCCTTCGCCCAGCCCCTGTCCCCTTCCATCTCTCTGTAGTATCTGACATTAGGTCAAAGGGCCATTTTAAAAACAACTCTCCCATAAGTTGTGAATTGTGAGATTCACTTCACTCTTCTTTCACCCGTTCCTTTGCTTTGCCACTTTCTTTGTTGTCCCTTTGTTTTTCTGTCACTCAGACACGGGCTCTGTCTTCAGCTCATCGTTCTGTTTCTAATTCTCTCCTCCACGGTTGTGCGACTGCTTCCCCAGAACCCCTCTGTATGCCTCCCATCCACCCCCGGTTGCCAGCTCAGCCTCTGCACCCCAGGGTCCGGCTCTCACTGTCAAGTCAAGGACTTTCACAGTGACTGCATCCTGTCCCTCACACATCACTTCCTCCACATTCAGCTTCGGTGGATCTGAGCTGGCTCTTAATGGTTTTATATATATAGCCTTAGAAGAGTTCACACCTTTTTTTTTTTTTTTTGTAATTGATGGCTAAACTGATATCAAACTTTCCTCATTTTGAAAAGTGACAAAAACCCATCTCCATCTCCAGAACTCTGAACTCTGTTCTGTCTTTATGATATTTTGAGGATTCCTGGCAGTGACTCTGAGATTATATATAGAAGTCTTTGGAGATCTAAGGACACTTAAAATGTTTGTGTGTTTCCTGTCCTGTTTTCAGTTTTCTTAAGCACAGGTTCCTCTTTCAACTGTTTGTTCTTTCCTTTCCAACATGGGAAATATTCTCTTTGCTCAAGAAAATAGGACAAATGGGAATCGTGTAGCTTTTTCAACTTGTTAACACTGTGCTGCCTTCTTCTTTTATTGTCATTTCCCTCTCTTTCTCTTGTCCTTGACCCAACTTTAAAAGGCTGTTTTATTGTGTCTTTGGTCATCAAAATCTGAATTTCATCTCATTCTGGGCTTATCTTAGTGATATGCTCACAGATTTGTGCCCTTTGACTGCTTTTTTTTTTTTTTTTTTTGCCAGATAGGAAACTCCCCATTCATCTCTTGCACCTGCTTTCTAAAAGTCTGAGCTCACTGTAAATAAAAATAAGTTGCCTGTTTGGCATTAAAAAACGAATAATAAAATTTAGACAAAAATGCATATGAAGACAGAATTGAATCTTAATTTTTTAAGGGGTAATTTTGAAAGTGGGAATTTTATTTCAAAGAGGGTCTGTAATCAACATTGACTTTCATTCTGTTCCCATACCATGAAGATTATTTTACAATCTAATTGTGAATCTCCTCAGGAAAATGCATTACAAAGTCGTGGATCACTTCCACAAAGTCACTGACAGCTGTTAAAAAACAAAAAACCCAAAAAACCCTTGGGGAATTAACTGAACTACAACTTTTTCAGCAAGCTTTTTGCTGAATTTCCTCAATAAGCACGCTGTGAAGTAGAGGAAACTCATTTAGAAGATATACTACACTGAAAAGCATTAAAAACTGCATGAGTCTTCAATCACTACTTTTCCTTTTAATTTCTTCTCACATCATCACAGGGCCAATTGTGATATCCTTCGGGTTCAATGGAAAACCGTGAGCACCCGGGCTTGGGATTAAAAATTGAAACGGATTTCAGCTCTCTGATATACCACTGGCATTGCACAAATAATCTGCAATTTGCAGATTGCTGCTGTTCGGTGTGAAATGCTTTGAGGATTAATTTCTCTCTTGGCTATAGCTTAGAATCCCTAATGCAGGCTTGACAATTATGGCTGCCTTCTGTTTTCCCTTTAAGTACCGTCTTGAAAAGGAAACTGGCTAACGATGAAATAGCATCAAAAATCAATGATGATTCAATGTGATCAAAGATAACGCAGCAAAACACTGAACAACGACCTTTAATCACAAAGCCAAAACAGGGCGGGGCATCTTCAGGCTGCCTCTCTGAGTGGGTTTGATGGGCTCCTTTCCACTCCAGTTAAGCCTGGTTGATTAGGGTTTCCACACACTTTGCTGAAGTAGCCATTTCTGAGTTAGTCTGATTTAGTCTGGAAAATGTACTAAGACATCCTGACTGAGCAACTGCATTCCAAGTCAGCAGCAGGACTTCATATAATCAAGTTTCAAAGTAATATGCCTTTAATAAATAAAACAATTTTATCTTAATAATTCCTCTCTGCTTATAGGTTTTGAACGATGTCTCTAAAGGATTATTCAGCATTCCTTTTCAGTGGCCAACTCGTGATGAGTCTAAGACGTCCTAAACCAGTTAAAAAGAATCTTGTGGCCAACTCGTGATGAGTCTAAGACGTCCTAATCCAGTTAAAAAGAATCTTGAAGATAGTCGCCTTTCACCCAGCTCTTTCACTTGCAGGTGTGTACCAGAGCGAAACTTCCGGTTACACAAGGAGGTAGTTATAAGAGTATTTACTGTAACAGTTTTCTGATAACAGCAACAACAAAAGAAAACATCTGGAATGACCATTAAAACGAGAAGGGCCAACATCACTCAACATTGATCATTCAAAACTATGGTGCACCCACTTCCTGACTGGCTTTTTGATAGCATTTGGGCCACATGAGTAGAAAAATGAAATAGAAGGAAACCTCTCTTTGGAGCTTGTATTATATGTGGGAAACAATAAACGTAAACTAATAAGCAATAAACATAAAGTAGGTAAATTATGAAATATTTTAGAAAGTGATGGGCACAATCAAAAAGGGAAAAAAATAGAACAGTGTAAGGTGGAGAAGGGTAGGGTGGGATACTTTAAAGTAAGGTGTTCAGAATATGAGAAAATGGAATGTAGGCAAAGACGTTTAGGAAGTGAGTTAATAAAAATTAACTAGGGTGAAATGTGTCTAACAGATAAATATCAAAGGCGTAAGAAAAAAGTTGCAACAGTTCACTCATAGTATGATGTCATCTACATGAAGTTTAGAAAACCTACAAAATAATATGGATTCATACACATATACTGAGGGTAAAAAATGCACACAGATGATAAACATCAAATTTAGGGGAGGCAGAGATTGAAACAGGATCATAGCAAAAGGAAGGTGGTGCTTCAAATCTGTCTTTATAGTTTATTACAATAATTGCTAAAAATGAAAAGCTAACCTTTCTGTAACACTTACTATGGACAGAGTACTTTTCTCAGTGCTACGCATATACGAATTCACTTAATCTTATAAGAGTCCTATGAGAGAGGCGCTATTATCCCCACTTTACAAATGATGAAACAGAGACATAAAGATATTAATTAACCTGACAGAGTTATCTGAAGCAGTGTAACTGGAGTTCCTGTCGTGGCTCAGTGGTTAAGGAATCCGACTAGGAACCATGAGGTTGTGGGTTCCATCCCTGGCCTCACTCAGTGGGTTAAGGATCTGGCATTGCCCTGAGCTGTGTAGGTTGCAGACGTGGCTGGCTCGGATCCTGCATTGCTGTGGCTGTGGTGTAGGCGGTGGCTACAGCTCCGATTAGACCCCTAGCCTGGGAACCTCCATATGCCATCGGTGCGGCCCTAAAAAAAGACCAAAAAAGAAAGCTAGACACCGACAAAGCTGGACAGTGAGTGTTCATAACCTTCTATGTTTAATTGCATGTTTGTAATAAAAGGTCTACATGATAACTGGAAGTACAGATACAGAGAACTTTGGAAAAAATTAAATAAAAATTCAAGAACGTATCGACCTGAGTTTATGTTTATCAGGATCATCTATGAACGTGTATGTAGTTTGGAGAAGAAATTCCTTCTGACATAATCACTACATTAGTGAGCATTGCATACCTGATCTGAGTAGGATATAGCATGAACATTTGTAGAATTTGTAGCTTTAAGAATAAGCTGAAAGGAGCCGTACTTACTATTTATTCAGTTACTCACTTATGAGGCATTTACTACCCCCCGAAAACATACAAAGCTTATTCCTGGAGCTCAAAATAGTGTGGATTGAGCTCAAACGTTTGAGATTTCATAATACAGATGAACACTGATATTTTCTGATTCTCTGAAGCTGCCATATGAATCCAAATGTCTTTTCTGAGTCAGTTCCCAATGCCTATATGAGGATTTGTCTTCCCATGAAGTGAAGTGGAGGAAGACGTCTCGTTGATAATCTCACTGACAATCAGACATTTGTCTAAAAGTCATACATGTTATGATTAGTGGGAGCTTGACTTACAACCCAACATTCACTCATTCTCTCTCGAGCAGTGTTTTTGTGGATGTCGACTCTGCTAGATCTACAGAGACAGCAAAAGTGAGTCGGGCCAGGGTCTGCCTTCATGGAGTTTGCAGAAGAAATAACATGCACATGACCACACCAAACAAATGGAGACACAGCCAAGTGTGCCAGGAGCAATCCGAAAGGAGGTGTTAGGAGTTCTCTTGTGGTGTGGTGGATTAAGGATCCCCTATTGTCACTGCAGAGATTTGCGTTGTTGCTGTGGTGCAAGTTCAATGCCTGACCTGGGAACTTCCATATGCCATGGGCATGGCCAAAATTTTTTTTTTTATTTTTTAAAAAAAGGTGTCAAAGAAAAGCAAAAAGGAGGAGAGATGGGATCGAAGGCCTGGAGGCTGGAAGGGCCGAGTGCGTTTGGATTAGCCACACAGCTGTTTGGGGGCAGATGAGACTTGAAACCACCTGTATCTACACAGCTTAACTACTGGGGCTGAGAACCAAGAACACGGACCTAATTGTTCCAGGGTTAGGAACAGCTGCAGCAATATCGGCTCCTTCACAGGCTGCACCGGGCTGGGGATTGAACCGGCCATGCTGCAGAGACAGGAAGATCATTAACTCACTGCGCCACAGCAGGAAGTAGCAGCACCATTAAAAGAACCACAGACAGCTCACCTGGGAAATGGCTCATGTATCAGACCACAGTTTTCAGGCCAAGAGTTTCTTCAAAATCCTTGTCTCATTTGTCTACCAACCTCCAATGACTACATCATGAATATTGCCCAGTTCCAACCAGGTCCCCAGCAGAAGGATCTGCCTTAACCACTTGAGCCCAAACCCTTATAAAGCTTGACCTCTCCTTTCTGTAAAAGCCCCACAGCGGTCAACATGGTGGGTTTTCTCACTGCAGTAGATCGAACACACGCTGTTCTGCTTTCGGAAGGTCATTTGGAAGAAATGACTTAGAATATAGGAGAGGCAAGATAGAGAATGCAGTAACCAAAAATTAAAAACAAAATTTTTCCCCATTTTTAGGTTGTTATAATGTCAAAATAATTTTTAAAACTTAGAAAAAAATTTTAGCATATGTTTCTGGTACTTTGCCTTCATCTCTGTATTTCATAAAACTCTTCTGTTGGCATTGACCTCTATTTTTAATGTTTTGACTTTAAACAGGGAATGGAGAACAGGTGTTTTCATCTTCTGGCATCCCTGGAAGTATATTAATTTGGCTGGTCAATATACATGCGTGACCACCGGGGCGTGAGGCTCTCAGAGTGAAAAGTGACCCCAGTGCACTGATTTCTTTTTCCCTGCTCATCTCTGAAGTTCATTCTTGGTTAAATGAGAGAATGAAAGGGGGAAGTAAGGGAGAAGTGATTCTGTGTCGCCTTTAATATGTTTTTCCATAGATGGTGGTGGTTGGTTCACACAAGTGAGCATGTCAATGTCTAGTTGACTTCATGAAGGAAAGTGAACACCTAGAATTGAAATCCCTGAGTGGATCGATCAAAAAGGAGACTCAGGTTACACACAGCCTAAAGACAGCATGGTCAAATAAAGTGTGGTTGGTCATCTGGATGACTAATTGCCATGGTTAAATTACGAAGCTTTCTTTAGGGGAAAAGCATTGTGAATCCCAAACAAGGTGCATAAGTACAAGTTTATGGAACATTCCCTGTTTAAAAATTACAGCAGCACTACTTACAATAGCCAAGACATGGAAGCAATCTAAATGTCCATTGACAGATGAATCGATAAAGAAGAAGTGGTATATACACACACTGGAATACTACTCAGCCATAAAAAATGAAGCAATGCAATTTGTAGCAACATGGATGGACCTAGAGATTATCATATTAAGTGAAGTAAGTCACAGAGAAAGGCAGATATATGGTATCACTTCTAGGTGGAATCTAAAAAATGATACAGATGAACTTATTTACAGAACAAAACAAACTTATAGACACAGAATATAGATTTATGGTTACCAAAGGGGAAAGAGGGAGATGACAAATTAGGACTTTGGGGTTAATATACACACACTAAAATATATGAAACTGATAATGAGCAAGGGCCTCCTGCATAGGACAGGATAGTATATACTCAGTATCTTTTAAGAAACTATAAGGGAAAGGAATCTGAAAAAGAAATATATACACGCACACACACACATATATAAACCAAACATAACTATACATATATATCTTTCTGTATAATTCTTAATATAATATAATCTGAAAAAGAATGTATATCTATATTCTTATATATAATATATATCTTTTATGAAATATATATGTATAGAATATATAACTGAATCACTATGCTGTAACTAGCAGAACATTGCAAATTAATTCTATTTCACTAAAAATTTAATTTAATTTAAAAAATAAAAATTAGAAATATTTGGTATTTGTTTTTGAATCCTACACATTGCCTTAGAAGAGTTCCTTCAAATGGACTTTCTTGGGACATATTTGGGCCCTACTAAGTTTGAAAAAATCAGTAATATCCCCAAATAAATAATATTCAAAACGATATTAAAGAAAGAAATAATTGGATTTCAAGAATCGGCACAACTCTAAAGGGGGATTAAAATGAGATGGAGAAATCATTTAGAGGATAAAGTGGGATGGTAGATGGGGACAGAAAAGCATATTTTTACAAGTCTTAATGGTATTTTGGTTTCGATTTTTCATATTTTAATTCTTTTCAGTAATTTCCCCTGTTACTTTAGTGCTGAGCATTTTGTTTCTTTTATTCATCTTCATGTGGGTCTAATTGCATTCACTACTGACAGGCATATTTCAAATTCTTAAAAAACCAAAACAAGGCAGTACTTTTTTAAAGTACTTAAGTATAGCCACTGGGATTCATCACTGCTTTTACATAGTTCAGATGTTTAAAAATGGAATGCTAGTTGAGATACCTATGAAAGAGCTGAGATAAATAAAATAAAACCCCAAATCCAATTTAAAGGACAAATAACAGCTTCTATAACAGGCAATAAAAACATACAGCTTCAGCCACATTGTTAATTACACTGTGGTTTGATTGCCCAGATCTTTACCTCTTCCTACATGTAAATTAGTAATCATTTTTCATTTTAATTAGTCCAAATGACTAAACATGAGTAATTCTCAATTATCAGCAGAGTTATAGCAATGAGTCCTAATTTATTTTTTTCTTTTTAGGGCTGCACCTGCGGCATACGGAGGTTCCCAGGCTAGGGCTCGAACTTGAGCTGCAGCTGCTGGCCTATGCCACAGCCACAACAACGCCAGATCCGAGCTGCATCTGTGACCTACACCACAGCTTGTGGCAACGTTGGATCCTTTAACCCACTGAGTGAGGCCAGAGATTGAACCCACAACCTCATGGATGCTAGTTGGTTTCTTAACCCACTAAGTCACACAGGGAACTCCTGTTGTTTACATTTAGAAGTACCGCATCCACAAATATCAATGAGGCACCTTTAAAACAGAGGGCTGGTGAGCTTCTAACGGATTTAGCAAGATTCTTGTTCCCATCCAACAGCTGGCAAAGACTGGGGTCCAATCACTGCCCACGTGTTGTTGCCTGGTGACTGGACCACTGCTTGGGGACAGGCAACTCCAGACAGTCAGTCTGGCTGTTTTGCCTGTGTCTTTCCATTAGAAAATGGTTTGTAGACTATTTGCTTCAACCACTTGTCAAATGGAAAAGGAAAATTAATAGATTCTGATGTATCCAGTGTTTCAAAGCTGATAATTACCCTAGCGAAGACCTTCACCCATCTGCAACTGTCCTGTTAGGAGAGTTTATACGTAACAATTTTTACTTTCAAAGATTTCATAGGTTCGAGTTAAGCTATTCTAGTGAGAAAGCCTGCCAACCCCAGCTTCATCCAAGAGATGATTTTAGTAGTTTTGTGCTGTCATTTTGGTCTAAGTTTACAAGCTGTTGGTCTCCACTGTATTTGCTATATTTGCGTTTCCATTATTTGGTGACTTTACAAATGTCAGTTAAACACTCTGTTGTCCAATACAGGACAAAGGCCCAAGGAGTTTTTGGAGCTGTTTTCAGGACCGTTTTTGGAACGGTTGAGAGAAAAGAGGCCCATGGCATCGGGAACCAGATTTGGGGATGTTAAACAGAGGTGATGTGTTAACATGGAAGACGGACAGAAAATGACCGGCCTGAAGGCTGCGTCACCGGACAACAGGAACCAAAGACTGATTAAACGGATTGGGAGTTCAGCGCTGGGCTAGGCCATCAATAATGAGCAAGAGATGGGAACGGGATGGAAGAAGTGGGAAAAATGGAATCCGTTGATTCAAAAAGCTAGGGTTTTGTTTGAGGACTTCAAGGAACGGGATGCAAAGGGTGACTGCCCACCTCTTCACGAAGAGGGTGTTGAGCCAAGAGGAGCTGGTGAGGGCCAACCCCGGACTTCCTCAGGATGCACCAGGCTTTGTCCCTGCTGGGCTGTAGAAGACATGCAGCCGGTCTGTTTTGGAAAATAGATGTGCAACATCCAGCCACTCTACCAGCAGGAAGGAGGGGTTTGATGCGTATGCATCTGCACACTTTGCAGTGGAAATAAGCGTCAAGATTGCAAGTTTAGATGCTCTTGGTCCCTTTGGAGATGTGAAAACAATGAACTATCAGGCAATACATTTCCTTTAAGCAGACGGACGTCTCCCTACTTGCCTCTCTCTACTGTTAACCCCGTTACTCATGAATAGTATCTGGGGAAGACGGAAAGCAAACGAATTCATCTTTTGTGGTTTTCACCATTCATCACTGTTTACACTGTAGTTTTTAAGTAGGGCGAGAAAACCGAGAGCAGATTTACGGGCGAAAATATGAACTGGTAGCCAGAATACTTAAAGTAAATTGGGTTCATTCGTTCAGCTAATACTTAGGCCATATGCTGTTTTATGCGCTAGGAAACATGAGTGAACTAAACGGAAGAGCCCCTGCCCTCGTGGTACCTATATTCTCCACTGGAGAGCAGACAGGAAATAAACAAATAAGTGGCAGACCGTTGGCATGTGCGATGCAAACAGTGAAGCCGTGCTGGGGAGCAGTGATGGAGAACGAATTTTGTGTGAGTGGTTAGGAAAACCTCTCCAGAAAGATGTCACTGGAGGGGTGTGAGGGGCACACACTGTGACACTATGTGGCTGCTCCGGAAAGGGGGTTCCAGCACGGCAAGCATGGGGGCCCAGAGAAGGAACCCTGTGCAGAAAGAACACAGAGGAGGCCAGGGGCTGGGCATTACGGAGGCGGTGAGTAGAGGGCCCCTCCCACCTGCAGGGCCCCTTTCTGCCAGTTGTAAGGATTGAGGTTGTTGCTATGACTAAGATGGGGAAAACTGGAGCCACATGATCTTTTTTTTTTTTTAAATTAAAAAATATTTTGGGGGGCTGCACGCATGGCATGTAGAAGTTCCTGGGCCGGGGATGGAACCCAAGCCACAGCAGTGACAATGCTGGATCCTTCCCTGCTCCGTCACCAGGGAACTCCTGGTCTTACTTTTTAAAAAATTCCCTCTGGCTGCTGGGTTGAAGTAGCCTGCGGTGAGGAAATGTGGAGGCAGAGAAGCTGGAAGGGAGCCAGGACTCTAGCCCAAGTCAGGGATGGCGGTGGCTGGGCCCAGGGTGGCGGTGGGAAGGAAGTGAGGATTGATCAGACCTGGGATGTGCTTTGCAGACAGATTGCCAGGATTTGCCTGTAGATTGCAGGTGGCGGTGGGGGT
Organism: Phacochoerus africanus; assembly: GCF_016906955.1. NCBI lineage: Eukaryota > Metazoa > Chordata > Mammalia > Artiodactyla > Suidae > Phacochoerus > Phacochoerus africanus. The sequence continues at coordinate 6,514,324 of NC_062545.1, read as the reverse complement.
GGGGGTGGGGTTGGGGGAGAAAGCACACAGGTGCAGGTGACGGCAAAGTTCAAGGGCTGAGCACCTGGGAGGTTAACCATGCTACTGGCTGAGAACGGGGAGACTGGGGGCAGATGGTTCGGGGTGGGGGTGGGAGCCTCAGGTGTTCAGGTCTGCTTATGCTGCATTTCGGATGCCTGTTATCCATCCAAGTGTAGAAAGGAAGCTTAGATAGTGGAGTTCAAGGGGTTCGGGGTAGAGACACAAACGCCTAGGGGTTAACTGTGTGTAGAAGCTGTTTAAAGCCATGACCCTGGAGGAAAGGATGCAGGGAGGGGGAGTGACGGAGAGGAGGGACTAATTTCAATATTGCTGTGTCTCCGGGGACTAGGGAGGCCCAAGGACAGGGAGAGAGACACAGGGACACCCACGTTATGCATCGGTCATAACGCACACAGCATTTCTTAAATTTGCTCTCTTCCATGAAGGCAGTTTGCGGTTCCCCAAACAATTACCATAGTAACGTCAAAAAACACTGATGGACTGATCACCACAAGAAACATAATAATAACGGAACAGTTGGATATGAGAATTGCCAAAACACAGAGACACAGAGACACAAAGTGAGAAAATGTTGGAAATAGGACATTGATGATCTTTTTCAAAGCACAGTGGCCACACATCTTCAGTTAAAAGCCCCCGCAGTATCTGTGAAGTGCAAGAAAAAGCAAAATGCAGTAAAATTGGGTACTCCTGTACTGAGCTGTATATTTGAAAGTTGCTATGAGAGATCTGAAAAATTCTCATCCCAAGGAAAAAAAATTGTAACTGTGTATGGTGACAGATGTTAACGAGATTTATTGTGATCATTTTGCAATTTACACAAATGTCACATCATTACGTTGCACATCTGAAGCTAATATAAAGTTATTTGTCAATTATATCTCAATTAAAATAAAACAAAGAAAATAAAAAACTATTAGGATCATGTCAAAAGGACGCAAGAATCACCACAGAGGGGCTTACTTTGGTGAAAGAATAATTTGAACACCAATAAAAATAAGAACTGTAATATATTCTAATGTATTGGGTATGTTCAAATTCATGAGTTTCTAAGATTTTTTTTTTAACCTCATTCTTCACTTTTAGAGGATGCTAGGAAAACAAGTCATTAGCCCCCCCCCCCCTTTTTTTTTTAGGAGCCGCACCCTCAGCATATGGAAGTTCCCAGGCTAGGGGTCGAATTGGAGCTGCAGCTGCCGGCCTACACCACAGCCACAGCCACATGGGATCTGAGCTGCATCTGCAACCTACACCACAGGTCACAGCAGTGCCAGATCCTTAACCCACTGAGCAAGGCCAGGGATTGAACCCATAACCTCATGGTTCCTAGTCGGATTTGTTTCCACTGCGCCACGATGGGAACTCCAATTCATTCTACTTAAAACCGGTAAATAAAAGATGGAATTAGAATCAAGATTTAACCTGCTTTCAAGATAAGAATTTACCTATGAGTGACCAAGCAGTTGCCTAAAAAAAAAATTTTCCTTCACTGAAAGTACTCCACTAATAAATTAACAAGGAATGATTGAATGATTGGACTATAAATGACTTATAAAGCCAAATGAACCCCAGTAATAATCATCAGTGACTGTTAGTCCCACAGAAGTGCATAAAGGACTCTTTGAGCCTCCTGATAAAAGTCCATACTATTCATTTGAAGATTCCTACAAGAAATAAAAGTCCCCCATTCGGGGAAAACCTTTGGTTAGAAATACTAACTTCATGGAGCACACGGAGGATGACTTCCACCAGGTGTTTTCAAAGTGTGGTGCATCACGATCATCAGGGAGCTTGTTAGGAATGTAGATTCTCAGGTCTACCCAGCCCGACCAAGTTGGAAAGGATGGGATGGGGCTCAGTGATTTGCATTTTAAGACATTAACTGTGCGTGACATTTGAGAATCGCCCCCTTATACAACCCTCCTAGGAGGGCGGCGAAATTCAAAATGTGGTTAATTCTCTAGAGCAAATGGTCCAGCTTCTTCAACAAATATGTCATAAGAATTTAAAAAGAGAGAGCGAGAGAGAGACAGAGAGAGATGTAGGAAACACATTACACATGTTACCAAATGAATGTCTGTACTTTTTTGGGCTCCTGATTTGAAAAAAGGTCCCTGTAAAAATTTATGAGACGATAAGCAAATTGTCAACAATAACTTGGTATTTGGTAATATTAAGGGATTCTAGTTTATATTTTAGACATCACAGAGATATTGTGATTCTGTTTGGCAAATAAGCCTGTGTTATTTTGTATCTAAGTGATGTCTTTGTCATTTTGTATCTAATTGAAAAAAATATGATGTCTAGAATTTGCTTCAAAATAATCCAGCAAGTGAAGTTTGGTTCAAATGAGATTGGCATAAACTGATGAACACTGCAGTTGAGTGGTTTGTGTGTGGAGGTTCATCGTACTGTTCTTTTTACTTTCTATGTTGGAAAACATCCATACTGAAAAGGTTTTAAGACACATAAGGAGGATCCATCTATCTATCTATCTATCGATCTATCTATCTACCTATCATCATGTGTATATATGTTTGTATGTATATATATGTATAGATTTATAGATACAGATACATAGATAACCTCTATTTAATCATATATTATTTCCTGTACCAAGCCCCTGTACCTATTCTTTTATTTCCATTTTCACAGTCACACATCTCTGCATTCTAAACTCTCTGTTATTTAGTGGTTCTTCAGAACCCAGGGGTCAGGGTACATTTGGTGGGTGAGTGACAGATGGGTGACAGATGGGTGGGGTGACATATCAGAATAATCCATGGGACTCCATAGGCTTCCATGTCTTGAGGATGTGATGTTGCCTTTGGGGTAGGGGAGAGGGGACAGGGGGCTTAGGGGGGAGGCTGTGTGCACTGAAAAGGCCCATAGGAAATTTTGATAGACATTCCCCTGTTCTCGTCCCCCGCAGGTCCTCCTGCTTCTTACATGGCTGGGGCTGAGGGAGTAAAAGGGCCTTCCAGTGAGTATTTACTTGTTGAGTCTTTGGGAGAAGAGCTCAGAGAGCAGGGAGACACTTATTCATGAAATAGTTCCCTTCCTTGGTGCTCTCAGCAGGCTTCGCTCATCTGCATTTGAGTGTATCTTCGCTTATTCTCTACTACACAGTCCTCAAGAGCAGGGAAGCGGGTTTGGACCTGACTTGCAGCTTTCAGACCCTCCTTGTGCAACTCCACACACTCCTGAAGTGTGTGTGTGGGGGGTGTTGCTCACGTAGCATCATCACTCTTGTCTACTGGTTTCTGCCCAAGTACAAAGTCCTTTTTCTGAAAGCACTCTGGCTCATAGAAAAAACAGTCTTAAAGGAGTTTTTTAAAAGGCAGATATCCAATGACAATGCCATTCTTTTGACAATCCACTTTATTTTATAATAAAAGAACTGTCCCTCTATGAGGAAACCAGGTCTTGAGTTAAAGTCTTGAAATTATTACAAAGCCATTGTGGATCTCTAAGCTGAAAGCACTCATTTGAAGGTCTCCATGTTACAATGTAGGGTAAACTAGACTTACTCAAATCTGGGAAAGTCTGCATTTGTATAGTATTATGCATTTTGTGATAAGGATGCCAGGGTCAGGAACATTTGAACTGAGCTCAAAGCTGTCTTACCCCCTCGGATCCACACTCACCTCAGTCCTGGGTGAGCTCAACCGTTATATCCGTGGAGTTGGCCCCAGCACAGGTCTGGTGCTGGAATAAAGACTATGAAGCCACTTGGAGTCCAGCAACTCCATTCCAACTCATATTTTTCTTTTTAGTTGCCTTATTGAAAAATACAAAAAGTAATTCTACAAGATCTTGAAAACCTTAAGCAAAAATAGAGTCATGGTTTACTGGTGAATTCTGTGATGATAAACTATAGAATGTTCCAGAAAACCTGAAACTTTTCTGTTTTACTCTCATGTCTCCCTTTTTTTTTTTTTTGGTTATATGATGTCATTCTGTGTACATAGGACATGGGGTATATCCAGCTCCTTGAATATATATATATATAGCATTGTTTATCCTCTTTAAAATTTTCAGGACAAATGAGAGATATATTTATATAGATACATGACTAGGTAGCTGTCAGGACACTTGATCTGTTATTCTGAAAAGAAAATGTTTAAGACAAAAGCCCATCTTGGGACAAGAAATTAAGAAGAAAATTGCATTATATAATGGCTCAGCACTATGTGGGGGCTATAGCAAAAAGGTGTACATATATTTTTCATTTCTTAAAAGTGTTGTCATTATTATTTCCAGAGGTTTTTTCCCCCCCTTATCTAGGAGAGGATAAGGAAATTCTAATGTTTACAATTCTCTGCCCTCTTAAAAAAGGTTTCCAAAATGAGTTTTTTCATGCTTATTATAAGATACTAAAATAGCAGAAAAAAATAAAAATAAAAATAAAAATAAGCAATTTCACAGCTTAGAGAGAGTCACCGTTGCTATTTTTGTGAATATTTTTCTAGATAACTCTCTTACTGTGTGCACACACGCACTATTTTATTTTTTAAAGTTTTATGGGTATAGCTGATTTACAATGTTGTGTTAATTTCACATAATATTTTATTTTATTTTATTTTATCTTTTGTCTATTTAGGGCTGCTCCTGGGGCATATGGAGGTTCCCAGGCTAGGGGTTGAATCGGAGCTACAGCTGCTGGCCTACACCACAGCCACAGCAACTTGGGATCCGAGCCACATCTGCGACCTATACCACAGCTCACAGCAGCACCGGATCTTTAACCCAGTGAGCAGAGCCAGGGATCGAACTCGCGTCCTCGTGGATGCCAGTTGGGTTCGTTAATCAGTGAGCCACAATGGGAGCTCCTCACATAACGATTTTAAATCCGTGGCATCACACTATGCATGGGATTCTGTGTCTTGTTCTTTTTACCGAATGATGTGAAGACACCTTACCGTGTCCACTCATCGTCATTTTCCATGGCTGCTCACCTTTCCAGCACATGCAGCATCCTTTAACCAAAGCCTAAACGTGATGATGCTTATTGCAGGGAGTTGTCCATACCTGTCTATTTGCAAACCATTTAGAGGATTGAAAGAGGATATGCCTTCCCCAAAGTGCAGCTACTGCCATGTGAAGATGTTACTGCATTTGCCGTCTTGATGATTCCCACTAAAACCCTCTTCAGAACGTGTCTGTGATCTTGTGCCCCCACGAGCAGGGAGGCCAGTTTCTCCCCCTTCCCTGAGTCCTGCGAGCTGGACGATGTGTGACCATTTCCCCTGCCTCCTTGGTCGTGTGTGCCTTTTTCTCTTCCTCCTTCCTGAGAGGGGGCTTGGCACTGCTCCACTCGGAGAGAAATGAGGACAGTTTTGCATTTCACCTTAATCAGATCAAATTAGGCCAGGTGGCAACCCTGCAGGCAGCATAATTATGAAAAATGTGTGTGCTCAATACAGGCTGTCCTTTCAGCTTCCCAATCAAATAGGACACCAGAGTCCAAACTTTCCACTTTTAGCTGGTGACTCACAGAGCAGTCACCCACACGCTCTGGATATAATGGTGCTGAAAGATCCGAGATTAAATATAGTCAAAAAGCTTGAAAATCTATTTTGTAAGATTAGCGAATTTAATATAATAATAGTTCTTTTATTAAAATTTTTACATGCCAAAAGAAAAAAAAATAACCAAAACCCTACAGCTGGCCTATAATTATGAGAAACTTTTTTAACCTAGCTCCCTTACATCTGGCCATCCAAAGGTAAAAAGCAATGGTATGGAGGATCCCCTGGTTTTATTGCAAGAGAACAGCTGTCTCAGCCAATAGAAAAGGTACCATGAATATCTATTTAAATAGATTTGAGATAAGCTGCAGGTGGATACACAGTTCCATTCTATTCGAGGGGGATTCTCCAGCCAGCTTCATTTAGGATATTGCTTCTCAGCAGACACCCCAAGCACCGTGATAACAAATGTTATATTGAAAATGCGCTCAGCAACAATTGCGGCAGGAGTCTCCGCGCAGCCATTTTTCAGCATGTCAGGATCATGCTATCACACCATGGAAACAAATTAAACAGCACAGGCTTGGCTGCTGGGACGGCTTTATTAGCAATGCAGCGTTATTTCATAGGGAATGCATTGCTTCGGATCTGTCACTGAGTGTCAACAATGGCTCCTCTACTTGTATGAAGCCCAATTTGTTACTTGGAGAAGAACCAAAGAGAACACTTCAGAATCCGATTGCTTTTCTTCCCAACATTTAAATTAGGCAGAGAGAGAGAGAGAGAGAGAAAGCCTGATTGTTTCATCTTTCCAGTCTATCTGTAGTTGCTGCTCTTTTTTGGCTGGTGTTTGGGAGGAAGCCCCCGAGTATGAGTTAAGTACTCATGCCCTTCCTGCAGCACCCAGGCATCATGAGATGCTCACTGACAGCTCTGACAAGACACAGTCTGCAAGAGACTCATTGTAGAAGCAGGTTTGTTGATATATTTGATTCATATATGTGAGCTTTGGTTTTCTTGTGTATGCGAAAAAAGGGAGGTCTTTTGGCCTAGGAGTGTAGCCCAGCTTTCTGTGATGGATGATGGAGTCTTGCTTTGGAAAGGATTAGAGTTCTATCAGAATCATTTCCAAAAAAGAATAATCACTATTATTAGATTATTAGTAGTTGGTCCTCTTTTGCAGTTAGATATGCCCTACCCCAAAGAGAAATGAAAGCCCAAGATCTGTTCTGAAGCCAAGTAGAGTCAGCTGCATTTGCCTCTTGAATCATGTGAACATATTATAAGGTTTTAAAATTCATCCAAACCATTGCTTAGTTTTCAAAGTCCAGGTATCTAACATCGAATGGAAAACTTCTCTGAGCTGGCTGTCAAGTAACTAGGTATAAAGCTGTAGCTCAAACCAGCTAAGAATTCCTTGCTCCCCAGATACCGACATAAATCTATACCAGCAACATCCCAAGACACAAAGGGATGGTGACAGATCCAGATCTGCTGCAGGAGGTAGGACAGACATCTGGCCCTTCCCTACCAACCCTGAACCTGGAAGAAGAAGGGGGGGGGTTATTCCTCTTTCCCCCCCACTAAAGCTGGCTCTGGCTGTAGCTCTGAGGTTTCAGCAGCGTAGCAGCCACCCAAGGCAGGCAGCAGATTCAACAGACATCTGAAATCTCTGTCTGGATGACTCTCCCAGTTTTTAAAATCATGCTCTTACTTTCTGTAAGAGTGGATTTGTTAGGAAGGAGCCTTCAATTGTCTCTCCCCTGCAGATTCCACGCCTCATTTGTGACTTTGGCTTTTGCCACCATATTACTGGAGAGGAGCCGAGTTTGGTTTTCTGCTCTGTGTGCCACCTTCTTGCCCATCTTTGCTCAGTACCTTGGTGTCCTGCTTGTACGGAGACATGCAATTACCCTCATCCTATGGAGCAAGTGCTAATTCTGTGCTAATACCTTAAGCTCCGTTTCGAGAAGAGATTTAAAAAAAAGAAAAATCTAAGGATGGAAATTCATTACTTCTCATTTTTCTTTTTCACACTGCTATTTCCATTGAAAAAATTTCTCTTCTGTGCACCTCTGAGTAGAATATCCTTACATCCTTTCTGTTGAAATAGCATGGTCCTCAAAACTGCAAAATCAGAAATTTTAGAGAACACAAAGCCTCTTTCTCATTATGTGTTATCGCAGAGAAGTATAACCTCTAAATTAAATCTAAATTCATCTTAAGAGTGCTTTCACAAAATGTCTCTAGGGAATTAGTTCAGTTGGCCTTCCTAGGTCCTGGAGGATTAATCCTCACAAAGCCTGAAGTCCCTAAGTTTACGATGCCTTAGTGTCCTGGACCTACAGCCACAATGATCAATCATGAGAAAATGGTCTCCACGGCTGGTGTCGTAAAGTATACACACTAGCAAACTACATATAATGAGATGGCTGTCTCGTTTCAAAGGCTGTGATTTAAATTTATAGGTGGGGCCAAGGGGTTAATTTTCACTGCCTTATTCACTCCACTTACCATTATTCAAGGGCCTTAAGATAGCTCTGCTATCAGCACTCACTAATCCCAATCAGTTTATAAAAACACTCTCAGATTAACAAATCAATGATACTTACACACCACGAAATTGGTTACCACTTAAAGGCTTTCTTCTGACTAGATTTATAGCCTGCATAAATCCCATCCTCATGTAATTTAGATGGGAAACAAGCAAGAGGCATGTCTGCTGTCTGTTCCCAGCAGTGTGGGCCAAAAAGGAGAGTGAGTCTTCATTACTGAAGCATGTTAGCTTTTGTTTAAAAGCTATAAAGAGCGAGCCGTGAGAAGGCACTCAATAAATTCCTAAATTTCCACTGAAATAGAGTTTAGGAGATTTCAAAGAGGCATTACGAGGATGCGACTAACTTACTTAAAAATTAAGGCATCATTACACGTCTGTGTAATGGAGAGCATTTCAGAAAAAAGACCAAGATTTCTTTTACTTCTTCAGCTGTAGGATAAGACAAAACTTGTTTCAAATAAATATTACTATTTTGAATAATGCTAACCTGAGATTGAGAATGATGAAAACAAATTATGGTAAGATGTATGCTATTCAAAGATCATATTTGTTCCTATTTTTATTTTTTTTATTTTTGTTCCTATTTTTTTAAAAAAGGATATTTTGGACTCATGAAACCCACTATACAGAACACATAAGATATTTTGAGTGTTGGATTCTGGCAGTGGCATCCATTAAGCTCTTAAAACCTCCTCAGTTCTTAGTGAGAATTACTCCTAATGTTTCTTGAAATATATAATATTATAGCCTGAACTTGAGGTTTCTGATTTAAAACTCAAAGTAACATTTTAGTTCTTTGGGACTAATCAAGAAATAATCTATAAGCATTAATAAAACCATATTCATAGAAGGTTAATAACGATTAGCATTAAAAACTTATTTATTTCATGCCTGTCAATGGTAAGTATGCATTTAGTTATTTTAATGGGCCCTATGACTCATTCAGTAAAAGCAGATGAGGTAGCTTAGGCATATTTGCAACAAGCAAGATAGTTTCTTGATATTGTTCTCATTGTTTTAATAAGGGGAAGGGCAGTGAAAGGAAAGTGATGGGAAAAAAATAAGAATGAGTTGGGAAGTAGGGCTGAATGGCTAAGTGTATACCAAAGGCCTCTGATGCTGTCCTGTGTGGGCCATAGGTTTGGCTCTATGGGTCTTACCAGGATCAAAACGGAGAGCACACCATCATCCCTCTACAATGAAACCAAAGAAAGTCTTGGAAGAAGCACAGAACCTTTTTTGGACACAAGCTGAGGGTTCCCAGGTTAAGCAAATAAAAATACAGGATACCTAGTTAGGTTCGAATTTCGGATAAAAAACAAATACTTTCTTAAAATGCAAGGATGCCCCAGATATTTTTGTTTATCTGAAACTCAAACATAATTGGGCACCCTGGATTTTACTTGGTCAAGCCTAGCAAGCCATAGTTTCAAAACAGTTCTTATAAACAGAAGAGCATTTGTGCCATAGAGTTTTACATCTTGATTTTTGTACAAAGCAGCTAGTATAAATAGAATGGGAAGCAGTATATTTCCTAGAAACTAAAGCTTCTAATTTCAATAACATCAAGACAGAGTATACTGAATTCCATAAAAAACAAAAAAACAAAAAACCAAAAAAACCCCAAACCCCGCTTTTGAAATACAACAAGAGTTTAGCGGAAGTAAGCATAAAAGACAGCTGGGCAAAGGTGGGGGATGCCTTGCTGGGAGAAGGCATCTGATGCCTACTGGTCTCCTGCCAGAGTCAGCCCACGGCAAGATGGTCCCCATCTCAGACGCCTTTACTCTCACTCCTTCCCCCCAACCCACGTTTTCATCTCACTCTCCTCTGATGATTCAAACCATAGAAAAACAAAGTTTACTTCAGACACATTCAATGTACAACCAAACATTTAAAAATAAACCCATTCTAGGCAGTGGGGATTATCTGTATTTCAACAGCAGACGTTTAAAAGGAAATATGGATTTTTTTTCCTCTCAAAAAGCTTGCTAACTATTGATCTTCCACTTTAGGTAGGACAATTCACAGCCTCATTTTTCAAAAGTTTTGACATGTAGGAAAGAGGAAAAGACGCAGTAAAGCACATAAAAAAATCGTTTAATTTGTGTACATAATTGCTAAAGATTTTGCTTCTTAGCTATAACTGCCTGCAGATTTTTAAAGGCTATTTTATTTTTATTCATATATTTTAAAATAGAAATTGTATGCATGTCAAGTGTACAACATGATTATTTAATATACATACACATAATGAAATGGTTACTCCAGTCAAGCTAATTACCAAATCAGCATCATCTTTTCATGCAGTTAACCATTTTTCGTGTCTGATGAGAGCACCTGGAATCTACTCTCTTAGCACATTTCCAGCATTTATACAATATTATTTAGTCCTCATACTATAGAATGATGCATTTATAGACTGATGCAACGTAAGTTTTTCAAAGTCTCTAGTTTTTCAAATAAGTTCATTTGTAACCTTTTTTTAGATTCCACATGTAAGGGATATCAAATGATGTTTGTCTTTCGCTGTCTAACTTCACTTAGTCTGATAATTTCTAGGTCCATCCATGTTGCTGCACATGGCATTATTTCCTTCCTTTTTTATGTCTGAATAATATTCCTCTGTAAATATGCACTGCATCATCTTTATCCATTCCTCTGTTGATGGACATTTAGGTTGCTTCCATGTCTTGGCTATTGTAAATAGTGCTGAAACGAACAATGGGGTGCATGCGTCTTTTCAAATTATGGTTTTCTCCAGATAGGTGCCTAGGTGTGGGACTGCTGGATAATATGGCAGCTCTATTTTCAGTTTTTTGGGGCACTCCATCCTGTTTTCCATAGCCACATATCACACCTTTATGTACTCATCTATTTATAGACACTTGGGTTGTTTCCATATTTAGCTATTGTGAACAGGGCAGCAATGAACAAAGGAATGCAGCTATTTCCCTAAGATGCCCGCAGATATTTCTGTTTAATTCTCAGACACTGATTAGGCATTCTCTTCTTTATCCATGTCTATATTTCTGTTGAAATGTCCTTTAACACACAGCTCTATTACAGAAGATTAATTTCTGAAAAGCAATTGTGATTTATGAAGCCTCCATTTTATGTCTAATTCAATAAGCATCCTAATATTAGCTTTGTGGTGGAAAAACATGGCAGTCCTTTGACCAAGTGGTCCAAGTTAGCCTCACCAGCAGTGGGACAACCTGCCAGCCTGTGGCGACAGACAGGACTGCCAGGAAGTACACGTGGTCCCCATGGGGGTCTTGCCAGAAATGGACAGTTTGAGTCTGAACCTGAGGGAATGTCAGACAAACCCAAGTTGAGGGACCTTCTATAAATAGCTGGCCTGTACTTGTTGAAAACGTGACTGTCATAAAAGGCCAGGAAAGGAATGAGATTCAGAGGGACTAAAAAGATACAGCGACCAAAGGCAATGCATGAGCCGGAAGGTACAGACTTAGGACGAACTCATGCAATCTGAACAAGGTCTGGGTATTGGGTAAGGGCATGGGATCCTAGCTAAGTTTCTGATTTTGATCATGGTACCGTGGTGATGCAACTGCTGATCCTGATATTCAGGGAGCACATTCTGAAATGTTTTTAGAGGTAAAGGAATGCCAGGTCAGCAACTTACTCTTTAACAGTTCCAAAAAAATACACGTGTACATTCGTAGGTATGTGGAGAGAGAGAAACAAAGGTGTAGCTACATTTGGGTATCTGGCTGAAGAGTGTATATGGACATTCCTTCCCTTAATTGTGTAGCTTTTCTCTAAGTCTCAAATTATGTCACAATACAAAGCCAAAAGAAAAAGCATTTCCTTTGGTAAAAAGTCCCCCAGTATCATTAGTGGAGAGGCCTGCTTTGGTTTGCAGTTTACTGGGCCTGGAGAAAATGACATTCAGACGTAACAGCCAGCTCTAGACATTAGGCTGTCCCCGCCAACTCTCCGGAGGGCTGCACGGGATGGGTCCCCAGAGCCTACAGTTCTCAGAGTGCTTACTGGATGTTTCAGTGTTTTCCTGCCTTTTACGGCTGAGAAAGTTGGAGTTCCTCTAACATTCACAGATAATTTGGACTATATCTAATCAAGTCAGTGCAGTATAAAGTAATGTTTCAAGCATCTAATGGTAAGGCTAGTTCTTTCTTTTTTGATTGCTACTGAATCTAATTGAATAGTGTTATGAATTGACTCCAATGGCATGCTAAATCAACTGAATCTCCAATAACTCTGAACAGTCTATTCCACATTGTTTTTCTGTAACTATAAAATATTTTAATGGAGAACAAAGAAAGGAGTAATGCCATTTTTACCTGACTCTTTATAAGACAAGGTAATCCCACTTTTTTCCCAACTGAATATACATTACTATTTTTTTTTATAAAAAGTATCAATGTTTTGTCTTTACACTGAGGTGATGTTTTGTGATTGGGGTGTATAGGATTATTTTGGACACACATAAATGAATAAACTAGTTTTACCCAAAGATGGAAGGCTGAAATATAAAAAAACAATCTGTTAATTTTTACTGAATAAACCAATTTCTTAATTTGACTAGTTTTAACATTCTCTTATGCCCATATACTGTGGAACCAGCGATAGAAGAAAAGTGATATAGAAAGAATATTAATAGGAATTCCTGGTATGGCTCAGTGGTTAATGAACCAGATTAGTAACCATAAGGTTGCGGGTTTGATCCCTGGCCTCACTCAGTGGGTGAAGGATCCAGTGTTGCTATGAGCTGTGGTGTGGGTTGTGACGTGGGCCGGGAGTCGTAGCTCTGATTTGACCCCTAGCCTGGAACCTCCATGTGCTGTGGGTGTGGCCCTAAAAAGAAAAAAAAAGAAAAGAAAGACTTAATATCACTTAATACTGATTATTCACTTATTCCTTCAACAAATAATATATTGACAACAAACAAATGCCAGAAACTGGTCTGGAGATGAGAATCAGAGATGCTTAGGACAAAGTCCCTCCCTCATGAAATTTACAATTTCTTAGGAGGTTGGTTAATGTTTATGTAAACAAATTAAAGGGGAAAAAGCCCTCCCAGGCACTTCCAGGTGCTCTGGAGAGACAGAACATAGTTGCCGAGAGGGGAGGAGCGCGGATGTCAGCAAAGGCCACGATGAGGAGGTCCCCGAGCAGTTACTGGAGGCCCTGGAGATGTGGGGGGACCCGGGTCCAGCCCTCGGGGGAGGGCCCAGCAGGGGGAGGCCGAGGAGGGGCGCCAGACCGGATGGACCTCGGAGGCCGGCAGAAAGGGTTTAGGTTTAGGAGTGATGCTCTCCCACGCGGCACTGATGTGGTTTTTTTTATATTTAACAGACACTTGTCTTTGAAATAATTTTAGATTTACTGAAGAGTAACAAAGACGGTACAGAGAGTTCTCCAATGCCTTTCACCCAGCTTCCCTCCGTGATAACATCTTACAAAACCAGGCTGTAGTTCTCCATTTCTCTTTATCCTTTAAGTTGGGAAAGGGCTGTCTCCTTACTGCATAGAAAATAGGTCTGAACACAAAGAATGGCCAACATGTATTGACGGTTTTTCTGTGTCTCAGAAGACAATCCAAACACGTATTAGCTCATTTGTCCTGACAGAATCACTGTGAACATGAGGGCGGTCCTGCTGTTATTATCCCCTCGACACAGACGAGGGGTCTCAGGTGCGGAGAGGGGCGTGAGTGAGCCCATCCGGCAAATAAGTGATGAGTTCGGTTCTCAGACTCACACTGTCTGGCTCCAAAGCCCGACTTCTGGGAGAGTCTTGAGGAAGAGTCTGGAGGAACAAAACTAGAAGCAGCGACATCAGTTAGGAAGCAAGAACGGGGGTCCGGGGAGAGGGGAGGACATTTGAAGAGGTGGGACGTGGCTCAACAGGACTTGCCGACGGGCTCCATAGTGGGGAGTAAGCGAAGACAGGACAGGACCAAGGCAGACGCCCCCATTTTTATCCTGAGCAGCTGGCTGATGGCTGGTGCCCTTTACTGAGGGAGGAAGACGGGGGCAGAGCAGGTGGGAGGGGATCAAGAGTTCTACCTTGGACGGGTTGATTGGAGCCATCTGTGAGGCGTCCAGTTGTCGCCCAGCAAAGACCAGGTGTGGACAGAGGTAGAGCAGCCCGTTCTGCTGAGGGCCCTGTGCATCAAAGGGCTGGAATCGGCCACTGGATGTCACCCCAGATGCATTTATGAATCAATTTAAAACTTGAAGATGTGAGAAACAATGGACATTGGCTCACCTCATATCCTCAGCCCTCTTCCTCCTCTCAGACTCCCTTCCCAGCCCCAGAACAAGGAAACAGAGAGGGTGAGAGAGAAAGAGGGGAAGAAGGCGGGATAGGAAGGACCCCAAACCTTCCAGAAAGGCTGCATGCCACCCCCTTCGCTTCCCTTCTAGCAAAAAATTCCATCTCATCTCTTTCCCATAGCATGGTACCAATAAAAGATAACAACATACTGTCTCTCAGATTTTTACTAGAACTCAATCAAATTGTCCACTTTAGAATTTGTTATCTGCCCAGTTGTATTATGTGGCTTCATGTTTGTTTTGTAACATGGTCAATTAAGTTATTTCCAGCACAACCTTTACAAAGTTGAGATACATGCATCTTTTTCGCATGGAAGTTAGGAGATTTTGAATCTACCAATAACTCGTACAACCAGTAACTTAAAAACATATTTTGGAAGTGTGAGTAGATAGCCAAGAAAGTTAAAGATAATTAAATTATAGTTAGTGAAGAAGAGAGTAAAATTATTGATAGGAAAGAAGAAAATAAAGGTCATAAGTAAATGGATTACAAAATTACAGGTTCTGGAGAAGAAATGGCCCACAACAGTTGGTCGGAAGTGGGAAGATAGCTGAGTGAACAAGGATCAGTCGAAGTGATTTATTGGAGCTCCCATCGTGGCTCAGGGGAAACGAACCTGACTAGCATCCATGAGGACACAGGTTCAATTCCTGGCCTTGCTCAGTGGGTTAAGGATCCGGCGCTGCCGTGAGCTGCAGTGTAGATCACAGAAGTGGCTCAGATCCTGCATTTCTGTGGCTGTGGTATAGGCCAGCAGCTATAGCTTCGATTTGACCCCTAGCTTGGGAACCTCCATATGCCACAGGTGTGGCCCTGAAAAGAGGAATAATAATAAAAATAATAATAAAAGAAAAAAAGAAGTGATTCATCTACACGAGTGAATTGAACTAAAAAGGGCCCAAGAGCATGTAAATGAAGGGAAAATATAGCGTCATTGAATGGATAGCCTTCGTGCTGTTTGAAAGGATAAATGATGCTGTGAGAACTCTAAATTTACCTTATGGTTATGGACTCCAGGTTGTGATTTTGGCCATAAAGCAGTGACAAAATAATTATATGTCTATGTTTCTGTACTATGTCAGGTAAAAGGGCACACATCCTTGTACCCCCCCCCCCCATTCCATGAGCATCAAAGAATATGCTGCCAGTTTTCAAGCGTTGTAAACACTTCAGAGAGACGTTCACGGTGACCTCTCACCTTCGACGGACCATAGACCCGAGGATACTCCCAACGAGGCTCCAGCGTGGTGGGAGGCGGTGAATTTCATACACACAGACACGCAGCAGAGAAGCTATGTCATGGGAGCTCAAGAAAGACATGAGAGGAAAGGCTTGCATTGTATCGTGGGTTTTGGTCTGGTTTCCCACTGGGTACAAATTACCTCCCCCCGCTTCACACTTTCTCATTCTCTCTTTCCATAGAACCCCTCCACATGGTTAGCTTGGACTTCCTCTCAACAGAGTGGCCTTAGGGTCTCTTGATTTCTAACATGACAGCCCAGGACTCTTCCCAAAGGCAAAGATAGAAGCTGCTAGTCCCCTTAAGACCAAGGCCTGGCATAGTAGCCACTTGACGTAAGGGGCCAACCCAGACTCAAGGGACAGAGGACCTGGACCCGCCTCCTAATGAAAGGGTATCAGAGAATTTGTGGTCATCTTCTACATACCACAGAGCTGATGTCCTGTATGCCAATACAGGTATTTATCATGCAAAAAGGAAGGAGGTGGTGCTCTGACGAATGGAGGGAATGTGGAAGAAGAAAGAATATTCTTGGATCACTTTTCTAGGCTTCCTCTGACCAAATCAGTGACAACTTTGAATTTGAAACGGAGCCCTAAGAAACACCTGTAAACAGTGTTGTCCTGTGCAGGGGCCACTGGCAGAGACAGCCAAAAGGCCCATGAAGAAGGGCAGGAAATCTGTCAACTCGGGGTCACCAGGGACCCAGCTCAGCCCATGCAAGAGCCCCTGGCATCAGCGCTGCCATCCGCACATGGCTTGCTAGACCCAAAGGATCAATAACCCACTTCTTCCTTCCACACATTCTTGGCACATTCACCTTGGGCATGAGGGGGAACGGCAACTATCTTCAATTGTATTATCTAGAGAAAAGTCACCACGTTGCTCTTTACCTCTGGAGAAGGCAGAACAAGAGGACAGGAGATGCGACTATGGTTGGAAGTAAAAAAGAACTTTCTGGAAATAAGATTTAAACACTAAGAGTTTCCATCTGAAAGCCAGAGAATCACTTAGCCTAGGGTTTTTTATCTTGAATAGTTCCTATGGTTCAGAAAAGCACCTGCTGAAATGATGTTCTCTTCTACACAGTCTGACATTTTCATCTTTATTCTGCTATTTCTTTTTTCTTCTTTCTTCTTCCACTTACTTTCCTCCTGCTCAGTCTCCTTTCATATCCACCTTGCCTTACATCCACTAGAGGTCCCTGCAATGTCCATAGGCTACGAGGAACATTTGGCACAAAAAAAGGCTGCTGAAGGAGTTCCCTTGTGGCTCAGTGTGTTAAGGATCTGTTGCTGTTACAGCTGTGGCTGTGCCCCCCCCCCCCCCAAAAAAAAAAAGAAAGAAAGAAAGAGAGAAGGCTGCTGAATACTATCTTAGCATTCCTGTCCTCACAAGGTCACAAGGGTGTGTGCTTTTTTGATCTAGAAGTGGAAGTTGTTATTATCATCTTGATCACTTAAGAGCTCACAGTTCTTTTAAGACAATGTCCACATTGCTATGAAAATGTTGGCAGACACTGCTCTTGCCTACACGACAGTTAGCTATTTTTTTTTTTTCCTCTGCTAAGGATGTGGTCCAGGATCTAGGTTGAAAACCTTTCCTCTGGCAGTAGGCGCCCCTGACTCAGAGAATTTTTTGGTCTCAACCTGTCAGAGGGATCCCACTTCCAGGGACTAGTTTAGACGTGTTCTTGTGGCTCAGTCTTGGACAATGGGCAGTACTGGGAAGGCTGGTGAAATTTCTGGGAAACATTTCCTTTCCTGATTCCAAGAGAAACATTCAAAAGGACATAAAAAGCTTTCTTTCCATTTGGATTCAGGGGTGATGAGGTGATGTTGGGAGCGGCGGCAGCTGTGATGGTGAGATGAGGAGAATATGCTGAAGGGCAGAAAGGGCTCCCACCCTTGACAGAATTGCTGAGTCCTAACTGGAAGCCTGCCTACCTCTGGACTTCTCATAAGTAAAAAATAAATGTCCTTGTGTTTTTCAGTCTCTTTTGGTCAGGCTTTTTGGTATTGTAGCTGAAGCCATTCTTTTGAGAGGAGATGAGGCTCCATGAATAATCTCACATTTCACATTTCTGCACAGTTAGGGCTTACGGAGAAAAGATGATTGGCAACTGGTGTTACAGGATGACTGAATGGTAAACATGCCTTGAGAATTAGAGATCGCAAGTTGTTCCTGTGATGGGCAAAAGCTTGACTTCTCTGGAGCCATTCATTCACTCACACTCTAAGGGTAGAAAAACTGGGTGCTCTTCTCTCTTCTATTCAGAGAGTAATTGTCTACATGCTCCAAAAAACGTGTCTTTCTCTCCACACACACAGACATGCACACATGTGCACATGCATACACACACGGTTAAAGCAGATCATATATCTACTTAAATGCATGCAAAATTCTGTGTGTGCATTTTTCTTAGTGCAAAAGGAAAAAGATCCAACAGTTTTCATCAGATTCTCAAACGGGTGAGTAATCAAAGCAAATAAATAATAGGAAACAGAAAAACAAACTAATCACCACCATTCTTTAAGTCATCAGAATATAAATCTTTTGAGGAAAAAATATGGTCTTAGATGTCTTAGTATCTGTAGGGCCTAGCACGGTATTTGACAAACAGTAAATGCTCAATAAAATTTTGGGAATTCTATGACTTATTTTGTCTTTCACCCATGCTCTAGGCCTAATGCACTGTGTGGACAAAACAAGTATATGGCTTTTAATAAACCCACAAGCCATACTGTCAAAGAAACAGATGTATGCAAGACAAAATTTATTAGTATTAAATTTTAATAATGTTCTGCATTAGAAACACAGGTGATTGTGATGGGGAGACAAGAACTACAAACAGAGAGAGAGAGGAGAGACCAGTGTGAGTTGACAGCCTAATATACGGGCTTGTTCCCATTCAACATTCATTTTGCATTTAGGCATCTTGTGTTTCAATATTTTACTTTGTCTTTTTGGCAATGAGAAGCTGGGGTAAAACCCCAAGACATAAACGTGCTTAAGATTTTTATATTATATGAACTCTGCATAAAATATGATTATTTTTCTCTAATTCATTATGTCATTTAGCTAATTCATCAGCTTCCATTCCACAGAAGGCAGTTTTTCTCTTTTTGAAAAGCTACAGGGCACTTTAGAATATGGGTTATCAACTAAGGAATGGCATTTCGATTTTTTTTTCTTTTTCTTCTTCTTCTTCTTCTTTTTTTTTTTTTCCGTCTTTTTAGGGCTGCACCTGCGGCATATGGAGCTTCTCAGGCTAAGGGTCAAAACAGTGCTGTAGCCACTGGCCTATGCCACAGCCTCAGCAACGCCAGATTTGAGCTGTATCTGCAGCCTACACCACAGCTCACGGCAACGCTGGATCCTTAATCCACTGAGCGGGGCCAGGGATTGAACCCGAAACCTCATGGCTGCTAGTCGGATTTATTTCAGCTGCACAACAATGGGAACTCTGGCATGTAGATTCATAAACTTTCTTGTAACATCCTCCTCCCAAGTAGTCGTTTTTATTTGGTCATTGGGTAACAACAGATGTTGGGAATTGAATTACATGTCCCCTGTCCTTGATACATTCAAGTGTTAACCCTGAGTACCTATGAAGGTTACCTCATTTGAAATAGGGTCTTTGAAAAATGTCATCAAGATGAGGTCGAGTGGGCCCTAACCCAATGTGACTGTCATCTATTCAAGCACAGAGGAGACCCACAGAAACATGTAGGGAAATACCATGTGATGGCAGAGAAAGGCATGGAACAGAATACCTTCTGGTGACCGAGACCCTGCTGGTACAATGCCAACTTCAATTTGTCACTCTATGAAGCCATGGGCACCTTCATGGGAGAAGATGGACTGAAGGAGATCAAATCACAGACTAGAGCAGCAGCTGAGAAGACGACTTTTGCCAGGCAACTTCTATTTAACTTAACAGACTTCGTTTGTGATTTATCCCCAAGAATAGTTTAGATAAAAATGAGCTTTCTCTGTAATCCAACAAGGGCAGAAGGGCTGCCCTCTTTCATTGGAATCATAATTGTCCTAAAATTGGGAGAGGTCACCTTGGACATGTCATTTGAGAGCAAGGGAGGCACCAGACTTTCCCTGACACCAGACAAACTTTCATTAAGTTCAACCAGAGCCTGACCTGTAGCAACTTCCATGCTCCCATCAGCTTGAAATATTTCCTCTGTATTTGGCTGAAGTGGAAGAACATGATGGGCTCTCACTAGCTGCCCAATTTTCTATTTCTAATTTGTCCTTCAAAGCCATTCCTAGAGCTCTCTCAAAGCATTTTCTTGAAATTTGGGCTTTTATTCATTCTCAGAAAGAAAACAATAAAACGTTGATGGATAAAGAGAGAGAATGACATAGGTATTTTGAAACGTTTCCACTACTGTGATCAGTAAACACAGAGGTAAGATCTAACGGTGCAATTTTCTCAAACATTTCATGAAAGAAAAAAAAACAAAAAGCACCATGTTCCTTTCTTCAACAATGTCAAATGTACACCATTAACATTTCATAAATTATATGCGGGGTTTAACTTTAACATAATATCTTCTTCATTGTTTAGAGCAGTTTCTTAGAAAAGCTCTGGACTGACCTCTTGAAAGCTTTCCCCAAAGTTGTTTTGAATGCCTTGATTGTCATTCTGAATTCATTACTCTTCTTCCTACTCCCTCTTCTCCTCCTCCCTTATTTCCCTCTCTCTCTCTCTCCCTCTCCCCAACTCTCTCACTTGTTCTGATCAGCCAGAGCTATATCCTTTTCCACTCCCAGGGGAAACACCCCACCCCATCACCCTCTTTTGAAACATTCTTCTTTTCTGTCCTCTTTGACCTAGTGGATCTATCTTCTACCTGAAGCCCCTTTTCCAAATATCAGCTTGCCAGGAAGCATCCTGACTCAGTGATTCAGCTGGTCACTCCCTCTACAAGGATCTCTTGGTCATGCTCTGTGCCAAGTCCTAGATCCCAGGAAGACAGAGATAATTTGGGCACAATCCTAGGTGTGTTTCTATTGGCATATTAATCTATACACACAGCACCAATCAATTAACGAAGGTACTCCATATAAAACACATTCTGGATAACTATGGTTCTGTTGAATTGGCATGCTTATGTTAATGCAGATTGATACCGTATCTCCAACACTAATTTCACTTGCACTTATGACCCAAGACAAGACATGTTTTCTACATGTATGTATGCAAAGGAAGAGTATATCACCTTTTAGATGGGTCTGTACCATATGCTTTAAAACAAATGTTGGCTCAAGAAATAAAGAATTCACCTGACTGCAGTTCTTGGAGGACATCCTGGGAAAACAGGGGTAAATGTGGCTTGCTGTGAGGGAGGGACATTGAAGGCAAAGCTCTCGGAATATTCAGAAGCTGCCTTTCTCTGGAGGTGGCCATTTTGGGAAAATCTGGCCCCACCCGTCAGTTAGTGCTGAGAAGCCCCAGGGCAAACAGCAATCCAGGTGGGATCACAGCCCCACCCCTCAGTAAACAGGCTGCCTAAAGAACCCTCAGGCACACAGCAGCCTCTAATCCCATCCAGAGACTAAGCCCCACCCACCAGAGGGATTAGAATCAGCTCCACCTACCAGTGGGCAGGCATCAGCCCCTCCCATCAGGAAGCCTACAGCAAGCCCCCCATACTGACTTCAGCCACAAGGGGGGCAGACACCAGAAGTAAGAGAGGCTACAGCTCTATTATCTATAAAAAGGTCACCACACCAAACACCTATAAAAATGAAAAGACAGAGAACTATAACTCAGATGAGGGAGAAAGGAAAAACCCCAGAAAATCAGCTAAGTGATGAGGAGATGCTCAGCCTCCAGGAAAAAGACTTTAGACTGTTGATGCTAAAGATGATGCAAGATATTGGAAATAAACTGGAGGCAAAGATGGATAACTTACAGGAAACACCGATCAAAGAGATACAAGATAAAAAACATAAACAAGAAGAGATGCAAAATACGATAACTGAAATAAAAAATTCACTAGAAGCAGCTAACAGCAGAATACAGGAGGCAGAAGAACGAATAACTGAAGTGGAGGACAGATTAGTGGAAATTATGGATGCAGAACAGAAAAGAGAAAAAAGATTGAAAAGAAATGAAGAGAGTCTCAGAGAACTCCGGGACAACATGAAACACACCAACATCCGCATTATAGGGGTGCCAGAAGAAGACAGAGAGAAAGGGACAGAAAAAATATTCCAAGAGATAATAGCCGAAAACTTCCCTAACATGGGAAAGGAACCACTCACTCAAATCCAGGAAGCACAACGAGTACCATATAAAATAAACCCAAGGAGGAATACACTGAGACACATATTAATCAAACTAACCAAAATTAAAGACAAAGAGAAAATCTTGAAAGCATCTAGGGAAAAGAAACAAGTAACATACAAGGGAACCCCAATAAGGTTACTGGCAGATTTTTCAGCAGAAACTCTGCAGGCCAGAAGGCAGTGGCATGATTTACTTAACATGATGACCGGAAAAAACCTCCAACCAAGATTACTCTACCCAGCAAGGCTCTTGTTCAGATTTGAAGGAGAAATCAAAACCTTCACAGATAAGCAAAAGCTGAGAGAATTCAGCAATACTAAACCAGCCTTACAACAAATACTAAAGGAACTTCTCTAGGAAGGAAAGAAAAGATAGCAACAGGAAACAAAAATTCCACAAATGACAAGGCTCACCAGTAAAGGTATATATACAGTAAAGATATGAAATCATCCATGCACAATTATACCACCAAAATCTGAAATCATGAGAAGAGGTGGGTACAAATGCAGGACACTGGAGATGAACTTGAAATTAAGGGAACAACAACTTAAAACAATCTCATATACATATAGACTCTTATATCAAAACTTCAGAATAACTGCAAACCAAAAATCTACAACTGATACACAAACAAGGAATCACTGGAGAAGAAATATATCTCATAGTAAATAAGTGCATAATCCACCATGAAGTGGGTCATATGACATCATTCTTGGAATGCCGAAGCCTTCTTAGATCTGATTCTGATTTCCTCTCCATCAAAGAATTTATGATAACTATAATTAAAGAATGTAACTGTACAATTAAATAATACAGTTCTATAATTTTATTATTAATAACCATTTCTCTCCATGGTACCATGTAAGTTCTATGTCTTATTTATCACATCACCTAGAATACTGTAATGACTATATTGAAGAATCAATAAGATGTAACAAATTGTGAAGACATATTTATATAGTTATACTGTTTTTTAACCAATTTATGCATTTTATATTTTACTTATTTTCAGGGGGTGTATTATTTTTGTTATTCTTGCCAGTTAAGTTATTCTTTTTATTATGCTATATAAAATATTTAATGGTATATAAGGCTTTCTTCTTTATAAATTTTAGTTGTGTAATATACACCATTTTAATATAAAGCTAATTTTTAAAGAAAAATTGAAATGTAATAGATAATACTAAATAGTAAAGATGAAAGCCATACAAAATGGGATAAAGTACAGAATAAATTTCCTATTTGTCTCAGCATATTTTCCATTCCATTTCTCCAGAGGGAGTCACTTAATCGCTTTCTTAAGATCCATGATATAATAATCTGTGTGAATGTAATTGTGTTTAAATATATGTATTTTATTCTGTAAAAAAGATAAAAATGGGAGTTCCCGTCGTGGCGCAGTGGTTAACGAATCCGACTAGGAACCATGAGGTTGCGGGTTCGGTCCCTGCCCTTGCTCAGTGGGTTAACGATCCGGCATTGCCGTGAGCTGTGGTGTAGGTTGCAGATGCGGCTCGGATCCCGCATTGCTGTGGCTCTGGCGTAGGCCGGTGGCTACAGCTCCGATTCAACCCCTAGCCTGGGAACCTCTATATGCCGCGGGAGCGGCCCAAGAAATAGCAACAACAACACAACAACAACAACAACAACAAAAAAGATAAAAATAAAATTTGGAAAAAGCAAAACAAAAAAAAAAATAAAATGCATTTGTGGAAAAAAATAAATGGAAAACAAAACAAACAAACAAAAGAAATAAAGAATTCATATGATTTCACTATCTAGCATGTGAGAACACATAAGGCCTAAGATATTGCATGGAGGATTAATGACATCTATCAACCACTTGAGTGGTAAATTGTTCTGCAAAGCATTACAACCATGTCACATCTGTAAGCAGAGTTCTTTGTGTGATAATATTTGGTTAGAGAAAGTGAAATTCAACAAGTATGTATAAAGAGGCTGAAGCATTCATAGCTTTGTTTTCAGTGCTGAGGGCAAACAAATTTGTGAAGCTTATGTTCTAGGGAGAGCAGGAAAAAGAGAATAAACAACCAAATAATAATAATAAATAACCAGATAGTGATGAGTGCTGTATACAAAGTTAAAATAATGAAGTAATGAGATGTGCTTATGATATTATAAAGATTATTCTGACTTTGATGTGAACACATAGGACACATTTTTGAGCTTGTTTGGGGAAATCACTTGACTAAGACTTAATCTATACTGAAAAACCTTTTTTTTAGATCCACCTAACAAATATTACTTTAAAAACAGAGTTAGGGACATTCCTATAAATGGGTTCTTTTTACTCTCCTCCCTCTAATGTTAATGAGGGTCACCCTCGTCATCCTGAAGTTGTCCTATAAAGCTATGCACTGCTGCCCTCCCAGCCCTCCCTGCCCCCCTGTCCTCCTGTCTACACAGTCAAGTGGATACTGTAAGTCTATAAAAACAGAAAAAGTCCAGGAAAAACTTTAGGAGGAAATGTGCAGTTCTAAGTCAATAACAACAGTGATAATAACTAGAACAACATACCAAGCTTCACTGAACAGTCAAAGATGACATATATGATAATACACCATATTCCTGAATTGAAGAGCCATTCTGAAAAGTATTTCGTACTTGTAATATAATTTTTACCCAAGCTCAAGAGTATTATTTTGGAAACCTAGAAAATGAATCTGAAGTAAAAACTGATACAGATTTTTTTCTGAAAAAGTTTAAAAGTTATACATATTTATATATGTATTAAAAAAGAGTATAAAACATGTTAACCATAAAAGGCAAGTCAGAAACATTTTCAAAGAGTCAACAAAGACTTTCTATCCTAAATATGTAAAGAGTTTCCATAAATCAACAAAAGAAAGACTACCCAGAGGGGATGAGGGCAAAGGACAAGAGAAGGCAACTTAGCATAGAAGAAATACAAAGGCTCAATATTTATTTCCAATATGGTATTAAGCCTCCAAAGTGGTCATAAGGTTCGTGGTTCATGTGAACAATAACAAATCACAACAAACTACCATAGTGAAGATAATATTAACACATACACACACACACACACAAACACACCCCCCTCCAAATTAGCTAATGCAGATACTGTTATACTATGTTAACCTTTTGTGCTAGGAGATAATAAAGGAAACATTCTAATGACAATAATAAATCATGTAATAATTTTTTATTTTATTATTATTATTTGTCTTTTGTCTTTTTATGGCTGTTCCTGCAGCATATGGAAGTTCCCAGGCTAGGGGTCAAATTGGAGCTGTAGCTGCTGGCCTACGCCACAGCCATAGCAATGTGGGACCCAAGCTGCACCTGCAACCTACACCACAGCTCATGGCAATGCCAGACCCTTAACCTACCGAGCAAGGCCAGGGATCAAATCTGTGTCCTCATGGATACTAGTCAGGTTCATTGACCACGGAGCCATGACGGGAACTCCCTGTGTAATATTTTTTTAATTTCAGAATTTATTGCCTATGATATATGAGATACTGATACTGAACCACTCACCAGAACTCAGAAGTTAAAGTTAAAAGTTAAAACTTGGGGGCCAGTAGTTTATATCCCAGAAAAAGCTAATGTCTTTTCCAAAGTCGAATTCTCCTAATTAGGAAACCACATGTCCTTCCTCCCTCCTTTTTTCCCCTTCTCCCTTCCCTTCCTCTTCTCCGTATACATTATTAAAATGGCCAAGTCATAATTCGACAGGTCTGTGCAAAAACTAGAAAATGCTTCAGAACTACTAGTCCCGAATCCCTACATAAAAAAACTAAATCAAAATCCCATAAAAAATTAATAGCAGTTTCCCTTAGGAATCAGTATTTCTTTCATTCATTCATAATTCAGCAGCGTACGTCTCAATGATGAATCCTAAGTGGCAATTTACAACAAAATCTTCCTCTGCTATATGAATTTTTTTAAAAAAAATCACCATCAGTTAGGGGTCTCAAGTTACTCAATATCACATTTTTTTTTTTTGTCTTTTCTAGGGCCGCTCCCATGGCATACGGAGGTTCCCAGGCTAGGGGTCAAATCAGAGCTGTAGCCGCCGGCCTACACCACAGCCACAGCAACGCCAGATCTGAGCTGTGTCTGTAACCCACACCACAGCTCACGGCAATGCAGGATCCTTAACCCACTGAGTGAGGCCAGGGATCGAACCCACAACCTCATGGTTCCTGGTCGGATTCGTTAACCACTGAGCCACGATGGGAACTCCTCAATATCACATTTTTTCTAAGATTTATTTCATATTGAGTATATATCTGTTTTTTTATTTAAGGACACAAGTGAAACAGAAAGAAAAAGTATAGTGGATTTTATAGTGGATTTTAAAGATATAGTGGATTTTATATTTAAAATATAATGTGTTTGGCAAAACTAAAAGCTTTTGTTTTCTATTAAAGTACTTATAGTGTTATATTTAAATATTAAAAGGAGCTGATCCAATATAAAGAAGTTAAAAAAATTCACATTACTTGCCACTTCTAAGTGGCTGGCTAAATCTGTTATCCAATCCCCATATTTTGACCTAAGTGTTTTTTGGGGGATCTCTCTCTCTCTCTCTCTCTCCATCCATCCATCCATCCACCCATACATCTTCCAAAGTAACTATCCAGACACAATTAGAATTCATGCTATTTCTTAAGTATTAAAGCAGCAGATTTCTGCTCAATTGCTTAAGCTATAGAAAAGACCCCTCTCCCCCCATATAAATAATTCTCTAGAATAAAACTGGATGCAAATGAAATTCAGTACTGCTTTGCTTTCCAGTAGCCTTAGCAATTCGGTATGACTTATTGAGAGTATGAAAATGTTCATTCATTTGTACTTAACTTCTGTTTGTGGCTTAGGTCCTTTCAGATACGTTATGTGTATTTTCTTAGAAAATGTCAACACTGAGTTGTCCTTTATGGAATATTTTAGTGTGAGAGGGAAATGTCAAGGTTAGAATCATTAAGAGATTTTTCTCTCTGTGGATTTCCAGACTGTAAATATTCAGCCATCTCCAGCATCAAGTTAATGCTCAAAAGATGAGATTTCTTTCTCTATACTTACAAATTTAGCATAACTTTTATCCCTTTCATTTAACACTTAGATCTGCAGTTCCCGGGGTGGCTCAGGGGTTAAGCAAACCTGATTAGCATCCATAAGGATGCGGGTTCCATCCCTGGCCTTGCTCAGTGGGCTAAGGATCCGGTGTTTCTGTGAGCTGTGGTGTAGGTCGCAGACGCAGCTTGGATCCTGCATTGCTGTGGCTGTGGTGTAGGCCGGCAGCTGTAGATCTGATTCAACCCCTGGCCTGGGAACCTCCATATGCCTCGGGGGTGGCCTTAAAAAGACAAAAAGACAAACAACAACAACAACAACAAAAAGCACTCAGATCTACATTTTCAGAGCATTTTAAGAATATATTGTTAACTTTTTGTGTGTATTGCTGAGGTTCACCAAATGAATGCTTATAGTGAGCAGACTAGGGACTCGAGGAAATATAAACAAGATGCAGTCCTTGCCCTCAAAGAGCCCAGATAAGATGGGTAAACAAATCTATACAATAACAGGCAGCGAGATAACAATGCTGATAACAGGGGTTTGAAATGTCATTATGTATATTTTTACGTCCCTTGATCTGCACACGAAACATGTGAGGTAGACCAGACAGATGAATCACCCCTAGTTTCGAAGGGAGGAGAATGAGAACCAGAGCGTTCAGGGAAATATCCACCTTTGTAACGGCAGCACTGCTAGTGCTAAATGGCTGATGCTTTCCTTGGCACCAAATTTTAACTTCCAGCCACTCTTCTGGGTTCTAAAATGTTTGTTGACAAGTCTCATCTAGTGCTTCTCTTCTCTCTTTGGTCTTACAGGTTCTTTTTATTCCTTCAGTGTCATTTTGGCGGGGCTTGGGGAAGTAGCAGATATAAACCCATGGAACCTCTTTAAGAATCAGTGTGAAATGAAATTATTTCTAGCCATCAGTTCTGGGAAGACCTTATAGCAGAGACCACGTTTGAGTGGGGCCCTTAAAAATGAGTAAGCTAGGGTGGACCCCGGAGCTGAGATACCCAAGAGAGGGAGGCAACATGGGAGACTTAATCCTACAGAGGAGAGGCCTTCACATGATTCCGATCCCTGCCTTTCTTTGTGTCATTGTTAAAACTAACTAGAGGCCAGTTCTCAAGACTGCACACGTTCTTGTAAATCAAAAAAGCTTTCAAAACACAGAGACCATCAAGACTACTTTGTTAGAGACACACCCTGAGCTTTCACCTTGAGCAGACTTTCCAAGTAGAATTTATAAAGCGACATCCAGGCAGTGGCGATATGCACATAACCCATAGAGAAGAGCTCCCCCAAAGCTTTATGGATGGGGCAGGGGTGCGGAAGGGCAGCTCGGCCTCCAGTTTACTCCATCGACAGTGTCCTGGGCTGAGGTCCATCTTTAGGGGCAAAATGGGTGGACAGTATTGACATCAAAGCCAGTTTATTTCACTGCAGGAAGAACTTGCCCTATAGCTGCTCACACTCCAAAGACTTGGTCCTATTTTATAGGGATTCCAGTGTGTTTCGGAGTCCGGACTTGGGCTAGGCATCAGAACACACGTTTGAGAGACAACAGAAAGGGATTTACTTGATACTAAAACCAGTACTTGTAGACTAGGTTTTTTTTTCCCCTCTTTGTCTGATGAAAACATATTTAAATTAGAGTAAGCCTTAGATTTACATTTTCGGGGCACCTTATTTCACCTGCTAGAGTAACGGGTTTGAGTCTCTCAAAATCATTCCTGCCTTCTCACACTGTTTCTGTGAAGTGAATTTTCAGATACAGCTGTGAGAGGCAGGTGAGTGTACCATCCACCCCCTTTAAAGGGGAGAATTTCACACGAGATGATTAAACATCTGTAGGAAAAATGTATTAAAATTCAGAAGTTCACTTTCTTTTGTGAAAAAAATATATGTCTGCATGCATGTGCCTATGTGTGTATACAGACACATGTATGCTCTATATTAGGGGCCATCCTGTCAGACAGGTTTTTGTCAAGGCAGTACTAGATGGGGGGTAGGGGCTACCCTCTCCAAAGGAAATGCCAAAGGGAAGTGGCAATCTTTTTTTTGTTTTTTGCTTTTTAGGGCCTTACCTGTGGCACATGGACATTCCCAGGCTAGGGGTCAAACTGGAGCTGTAGCCACCAGCCTACACCACAGCCACAGCAACATGAGATCTGAGCCGTGTCTGCAACCTACACCACAGCTCATGGCAACGCTGGATCCTTAACCCACTGAGCAAGGCCAGGGATTGA
The DNA here is from genome assembly GCF_016906955.1 of Phacochoerus africanus. Classification (NCBI taxonomy): domain Eukaryota; kingdom Metazoa; phylum Chordata; class Mammalia; order Artiodactyla; family Suidae; genus Phacochoerus; species Phacochoerus africanus. The sequence continues at coordinate 6,485,061 of NC_062545.1, read as the reverse complement.
ACCCGTGTCCTCATGGATACTAGTTGGATTCATTTCTGCTGCACTGTGATGAGAACTCCTGGAAACAGCCATCTTTTGAGGAGGGTACAGTGGAGGGGAAGAGCCCTGTGGGATCAGGCAGGATACACAACTAAGAGCTAGTTAGCAGGCAGCCTTATGAGTCCTGGGGACCCAGTGTGGGACAGGGAGACTGGGATGACTCCAGGGTTTCCATCCGTGACCAGCAGTGGATGGTGGTGACATCCACTGAAAAAAGAAACACGAGTCTCCCAGTGTCATGTAACAGACTGAACGAAGGTGTCTAAATCTCTTGCTCCCTCAGGCCCCAATAAAATGACATCAAAGGAATGGCAATGGAACAAATCTGCAACCACAAGGCGTTTGAGAGAGGGGGGACCTCAGATGGGAGAGGTGAATTGAGCTGCAGAACACAGGTGGAGGAGGGGAAGCCCGTTTGGCACCGCAGAGAAAGCCAAGACCCAAGCGTCCACAGGAAGGAAAGCCAAGAAGAAACAAGCCTATTCATGCTGAGACCTCGGGAAGCCCAGCAATTGGAAACACCAGGTGCCTGGGAAATTCAGAGTGAAGGGGGGCACCATGGAACAAGTGCTGAAAGTACAATGAGCAGCTGGCTTATAGATCCCAACTCCCAGCCTACGGAGCCAGGCAGCTGCCCCTTCCTGTACAGCTGAAGACAGGTTTGTTTTCCAAGGTGGATGCAGAGGCAATGTGGACTCAGACCACTGGGCACAGCTCAGGAGGGGATGGGTCCCCTGACTCCTCAAATATTCTGATATTCAGTTGTGCCCCCTACCGTGTTCACTGATCTATGACCCAATAGTGAAACCCAGCATTTAATAGGCCCCACTTCTGCACACAGAGTTTCCAGTAAGTTTTTTTTTTTTTAATGCTTAAAAAATGAATGAAAGCAAAGGAGGTTGAGAGAGCTGAAGAAAGCTTTCAAAATCAAAGATAAGAGACCCAAAGAAACGGAATAGGAAACACAGAGAAAACAATTTAGTGAAGAGTGGGAAACAAACACCTGACTATAATCAATACCATTGAAAAGATAAGAGGATGCTTTAAAGAAAAAAAATATTTAGAGGACAAAGCAGTGGTCTTAAATATTAAAATGGCGGCAGCAGAAAAATGTTAAAAATTTGAAAAAACAGGTTTGGGGAAACCTCTTGGAAAGTGGAGCAGAGAGGTAAAGGAGTGGGAGATGGGAAGGGGGAGATTTAAAGAAGAAAGGAAAAAACCTCCAAAGGATTAACTTCAGAGGTTTAATGTCCAACCAACGGCAAGTCCAGAAAGAGAAAAAATTTAAAGTGCAGAACAGAAAATTTTCAGAGAATTAAATACAAAAACATTTCTCAGAAGGGAAGGACCTGAATTTCCAGGCTCTGAGCCCCCTGCATAAAGGGACCTAGCAAAATTGTCAACTAAAACGAAATGTGCAGCCCTAAAAGACAAAAATAAATAAATAAATAAACAAAACAAAATGTACTGCCTAAAAGTTGAGAATTATGTTTTATTCCAAGGACACACCGAGGACTTAAGCCCAGGATACAGCCTCTCAGATGGCTCTGAAGGACCGTTCCGAAGAGGTAAGAGAGGAGCCAGGATATGTGGGAGTTTTCGCAGCAAAAACCAGGGAGTTAGAATGGCCAAAGCTTACTCTTAATTAAAGAAAACCAGACATCTCAAAGGAATGAACTTAGCCCTTTTCTATGTCCGGGAAGGTGCAAGAATCTGGGCTCATTGAAATCAATCTTTTGATATGCTCCTTAATGATTTAAAGCCAGAATCCTGTTTTCCCCATCCTCTTGGGGTGCACGGGTAGGTGTGGCTGCAATTGGCTGCGGGCTTGACGGCCCCAGCATCATTTGTTCATTGACAGGGCAGGCAACATTCTTTGTCTGCAGCACCATGAAGAAGACCCAAAGAAAGCCAGCAGGTGTGAGCAAGTGGAGAGGACAAGATGCTGACCCAAAAGCTCAGGAATCAGGATGGCCTCAGATTTCAGCAACACATCTGAGTGCTTAGAAAGAATGCCTCCAAGAGTCTGAAGGAAAATAATTTCTTATACTCTCAGACAACCTGTTGACCCGGTGCAGGTGAAGAGAGAGAAAATCAATAAAGTGGAAACATGGGATCCATGAAAAAGTAGAGCATACACTGGAACGAGTGAACGAGAATTCCCAAGAGGGAGGTGAAAGAAATCCCAAGATGATAGCTGTTCCGAGCATCTTGACAGGCTCAAGGAGGAGAGCCCGCCCAAACGCGGTCTCCGCTTGAAAAATAGGGGAGGGGGGAGACTGATATTTGATTTTTCTTGACCACGTGAAGAGATACACAGTTTGATGAGAAAGTTTGGGGCTGAAGTAGCAAGAAGTACAAAGGAAACCAAGCAAACGACCAAGTCACTCAGCAAATCCAAGCAAAATACTTGTAAAAGAAAGGTAATTACAACACTCTACCTTGACCCATGCTTGCATACATTAGGAGGGTGGAGGGAGAGGATGTATGTGAATGTGTGTGGACAGTGTAAAAAGTATTTGAACCTTTATTTCTCATGGTATCTAGTAGGTAGTAATTACAATGCAAGAAAAAGGAACACCAGTATAATTATACAATGTGCAACATTTTACCTTAAGATTCATCTTAGGATCTTTCACGGATTTTTTTTTTTATTGCTAAAATTAGGATGCCTCTTAAAATGATTGCCAGCCAGGTGGTGAGACTGTTAACGCTTGTCATTACTTTCACATGCTCATCCAAAGCTATAGAATGGCTGACAGGAGCTTAGGAGAAAGTCTCAAAGACAAGAGTTGATCTCTCTTAAAAGAAATGCTGCATCTTCAATGCTCTTGCTTGTTTAGAGGATACTGTTGCTTGGAAAAACATGGGACAACCATAATTCTGAGACAAAGAGTGATTCCGAAGGCTTAGAAACATCCTTATCTATCCATTTTGCTTTTAATTTTTTGATATAGAACAAACAGGATAGATAGTGAAATGTGTTGTTAAGAGCCTTTTTGATGGGTATAAAATAAAAATATGAGAAATTTCAAGGGATTAAAAACATCTTTCACAGGTAAATGATTGACAGAGTTATTAATTAATTTGTTTGTTTTTGTCTTTTTTAGGGCCGCACCTGAGGCATATGGAGGTTCCCAGACTAGGGGTTGAATCAGAGCTGCAGCTGCCGGCCTACACCACAACCACAGCAATGCAGGATCCAAGCCACATCTGTGACTTATACCACAGCCAGATCCTTAACCCACTGAGCGAGGCCAGGGATCGAACCTGTGTCCTCATGGATACCTGGTGGGTTTGTTAACCACTGAAGCTATGACAGGAACTCCAATTGACAAAGTTTTTAAAAAATTTCTCTGTGGTAAATAAAATGATATGATTTTGAAATCATGACATCTTACTAAATAATTGGTGAAGCCGAAGAGCAAAAATGATTCTATAGGAATAAAGGATATGGGTAGTGGAGATATTTAACACTTTCAACTAACTACAAACAAGTATTTCTTTGATAGGCTACTAGTTTTATCATCTTAAATTACATATACTTATATAAAGTAATAAATAACAAAAAGCATAGAGGAGAAAGGGTTTGGAGTGGACAGGATGGCAGAGTGGAACTGGGCCTGAGGTTTTAGATCTTTGAAGTTCCCTTAAAAGATGTACACTTTGCCTTGTTCCGCCAAAAAAGAAAATCTGAGGGCATTTCTGCTGCGGGGCAGCAGGTTATGGATTCAGTGTTGCCGCAGCTGTGGCGTGAGTCGCAGTTTGTTCTCAGCTTTGATCCCTGGCCTGGGAACTTCCATGTGCCATGGGTGCGCCCCCCAAAAGAGAAAAGAACACATATATATTCTTAAAGAAATATATATTAGTAATTAATATATAAGGAAGGATTTTATATATAAGAAGCTCTATGTGCCAGATACCATGCGGAGTCTGAGGATAGAGAGGTGAACAAGAGAAACAATAAACACACAAAAGGACAAATTGTTTCCTTGCACTTGACAGCAGGGCCACAAGGAACAAAAAGGGATGGGGACCATTGTCAAGGTTGCCCTGGCTGCGCCAGCGGGCAGACCCAGGGAAGGGCACCCAGGACCCGGGGGAGGCTGTTGGCTATGCAGAATGTCTGGGGAAAGAGGCTTCTAGGAATGGATTAGGAAGATGTGGTATATATACACAATGGAGTACTACTCAGCCATAAAGAAGAACAAAATAATGCCATTTGCACCAACATGGATAAAACTAGAGACTCTCCTACTGAATGAAGTCAGAAAGAGAAAGACAAATACCATATGATATCACTTATATCTGGAATCTAATATATGGCACAAATGACTCTTCCACAGAAAAGAAAATCATGGACTTGGAGAATAGACTTGTGGTTGCCAAGGGGGAGAGGGAGGAAGTGGGATGGATTGGGAGTGTGGGGTTAATAGATGCAGACTATTGCCTTTGGAATGGATTAGCAATGAGATCCTATTGTGTAGCACTGGGAACTATGTCTAGTCACTAATGATGGAGCAGGATAATGGGAGAGAAAAGAATGTATACATGTATGTGTAACTGGGTCACCATGTGGTACAGTAGAAAAAAAATAATGTATTGGGGAAATAAAAAAAATAAATAAAGAGGCTTCTAGACCTGGTTGGAGCTGTCAGAGCAGAGCACCCAAGCCCACCCAAGGTGCTTATGTCCAAAGGAGGTCCCCACGGCTGGAAAATGATGAAAGAGGCAGTGCTCTCAGGTGTTCGTGGAGAGGTAGGGAGGGACCCGCTAGATCAAATGTGGGGTCTTTTAGACCAAGCGCAATGTTATTCTCATTATAAAAGGAAGCCTCTGGAACATTTTAAGGGCAAAGATAGAGTCTGATTTACAGAACTACCAATACACTCAAACAGGAGTTTAAAGTCATATTCTCATGATTTGAAACGATGCTGAACCCTCCCTGCCTCCTCCTCCTCCTTTAAAAAATAACCCCAAAGCCCATTATAAGGACAAATGAGAAGCTGGTGAAAATTTGGAGATTTTGAAAATATTTTTATTTCAGGGAATTCTAAATATCTGTTTAGGAGACTATCCAGAGGATAAGAATGTTAACATGGATTACTAATATTATATCATTGTATTGTATAGCATATTATATAATTGATATATTGATGCTAGTTATAACATCTAACATTAATAGTGTATAATATGTATGTTAATAGTATATGCGAAGAGCTTACATTTCCTCTGACCGCCTCGGGATGTGAGAAAATTACCCTCTAGCTGTGGAAGCATCTGTGGTTGGGTTTTCTGTTGCTTGCAGCCTCATACAGCCCTGATGGATCTAGGTTGGCCTTGCCCAGCACTACCTCTGGCTTTCTTTTCTTTCTCTTCCTCTCTGCTCCCATCTTCCGAGCCCTCCTTGCTTCATGTACTGACTTTGATACACTGTGGGTCTCTCTCGTGGCTTCTGCACTGGTCTAGCCTCCTTTCCCACTTCGCTGCCTTCAGCTGCCCCCTGACCCACACCTCTGTGTGTCCTTTGATTTGGTGGCCTTTGCAGCTTGGAGCAAAGGGTTCTCCGAGTGGGAAAGCGATGCGACACATCAGGTTTGTCCCATCCCCCCCTGATCCTACCCTTTTTCAACTTTGGACTAATGCGGAACTTGAAGGGAGAGTCAGTGCATGAAGCAGTATCCTCAGTGATGTTCGCACCTCTTTTTCAATGTGTTCTTTCTGTCCTCAAAATACTTTCAGCAGTTCATTGGAAAATCAGGAAGAAGATGCTGATGAACCTGAAATTCACTGGCATCACTAGTGGGCTCTATTTCCTCAAAACTTTAAAATGTGTTCATGAAGATTTTAGAATAAATTATCTTAAAACCAGCATTTCTGTTTCAGGGGACAGTAATGTGTCTGTTTTGTAGTTGTAGCAGAGTCTTCAAAGAGAAATGTAATCACAAACTTTAGTGGGGTATACACACACACGACACACACAACACCATTATATACACACATATATATACACACACACATATATACACCATTATACACACACACATATATACCATTATATATACACACACACATATATACCATTATATATAAATATATATATGTATTTATTCTTGTCTCTTTTAGCTATGTTTTCATCATAGAAGGGCCTGAACAGATTAATATATCATACAGTGGTTTTGAGGCATAAATATATTTTGCATTTGGGATGTTATAATGGAGTTAAAATCCTAGGAACCAGTGTAAGGATTGCCAGTAGAAAGGTGTGACTTCCATACTTTCATTAAATCTGCAGACTCGGAGTTCCTGTCATGGTGCAGTGGTGAACGAATCTGACTAGGAGCCATGAGGTTGCGGGTTTGATCCCTGCCCTTGCTCAGTGGGTTAAGGATCCAGCGTTGCCGTGAGCTGTAGTGTAGGTCGCAGATGCGGCTTGGATTCTGTGTTGCTGTGGCTCTGGCGCAGGCCGGCAGCTACAGCTCCGATTAGATCCCTAGCCTGGGAACCTCCATATGCTGTGGGAGCGGCCCAAGAAATGGCGAAAAGACAAAAAGACAAAAAAAAAATCTGCAGACTCTATGTACATTAATAAATGCTTTGATTTGTTAATAAATGAATTGCAGCCAAGGAAAAGACTGCAAGAAAGTGAAATCTGTAAGACTCCTCTAAACCTTTCCTAAATACACCCGTAGAACTGGTGGATAGTAAACCAGAGGCTTGCCCACATTTCGGCAGGGAATTATCTGTGGGCATGAGGGCTAATTTGTATTCATGATAATTTGCTAAAAGGAAAAAAAATGTTACTTTGGCTTTGCTATACTTGTTCCAGCAAATGGGCACATATTTTTTTCCCTATTAGTGGATGAAGCATTTTGTGTGCAACGCTATTTTACGTCCTATGATGGTTAATGTCTCTGAGCATAGCTCCCGTTTTTCAACCACTGCTTTGAAAAAAGAAGTTATTTTGTTTGAGAACCCTTTCCCTCTCCTGACCCAAGATGTGAACAACTTGAGGAGACACGCGTAAGAGCAGTAGTCTGTGCTTTGGTGGGAAACTTCAACCATCTTTGAGAGCTACTATGAAAAAGCAAGTCCAATTTTTTTTGGCTTGCCTAAATTTTTTTAAAATGATTTTTATTTTTTCCATCATAGCTGGTTTACAGGGTTCTGTCAATTTTCTACTGTACAGAAAGGTGACCCGGTCACACATTCATATATACATTCTTTTTCTCACATTATCATGCTCCATCCTAAGTGACTAGACATAGTTCCCAGTGCTCTACAGCAGGATCTCATTGCTTATCCATTCCAAAGGCAAGAGTTTGCATCTATGAACTAAATTTTTTTTGCAGCCTTCCTTTATCAGTCCCCCCCCCCTCAAAAATCCTAAAAAAAATTACGCTGACGTACTTATTCTCAATTTTATGCCCAAACCTACCTACAACTATACATTAATCAGACTAATTGTGCATAAAATGTAAATTCTATTGCACTGCCAAACACAAATGCCCAGTGCTTAAGCCGTGTAACGTCTGGTGCTGTGCGCAACCCAAGAAGGGCTGCCCCAAGAGAGCTCCACCGATGCACTTCTCTCTCCTAACACCAAATGCTTTCTTTCACAGCATTTCTTTCATTATGCAGATGCAGAAATCTAATTTTAATCTGTGAGGCCATCTAGAAGATGAAAACTTTGCTCCTGTCTTACTGTCCCTAAGTGTAATTAAAGATATTGCTTTTTTTTTTTTTTTTTCCCATTTGAGGACAATTTCAGTTGCTAGCGAGAGAGCTCTTCACACTTGTCTGCCTACAGGTCAAGCAAACACAACGGACGTCGTAGAGCTGCCACGCTGACTCCATGTTAATCTTCATTTCTGAGTGGTTCTGGTTGAGCGGAAGTGACAGCAGCATCAGCATAAGCCAAAGACCACAGCAGTTTCCACAGAGGGCAGCAGAAGTTTTCTCCTTGGTGGAGAGAAAAGGTCCCAGCAGATTTCTTTTTGTTTTGTTTTGTTTTGTTGTTATTGTTTTTTTTTTTTCCCCAGGAGATTTCTTTAGCATGGGAAATTTTGGCAAGCTTGTAAAAAGTAAAACTTTATAAAAGTTTACAACATTTACCAAAACTATCTTCATTTTAAAAAAGTAACCAATTTTAGATACACTGGAAGTACAAACTACTGAATGGATTTTGAAGACTCAGTATGTAAAACAGGATGTAGACTCTCTCCTGAATAATTTTTTATTGATTACATGCTGACATAATATTCTGGATATCCTGGGCTACATAAAATATATTATTAAAATTAGTTTCACCTTGAATGTGGCTCATAGGAGGTTAAAAATTATGTACTTGGCTTGTATTATATTTCTATTGGTTCCATTGGCTTTGGACCCTTAATTCTCACACTGACTGCACACTGTCCTTAGAGAGCACTTTCATCCCCCTTTCCGGGGACATAAAGGAAATTGGGAAATTCTGGAAATTGCTCTAGATCACCTTTGGTAGTTTCCTTCACTGAACTGAATTACGTGTGTGGGGTGGTCATATGGAATGCAAGAAGGACAGAATTCAGGGATAAAAATCAACGCTCACTGTGTAGACAGCATAAACAGGAGGCTGTGAATTTCCACTTTGCAATGTTATTTCTGGGGCAGGATTCTCTCTCAACTCGATGGCTATAATTTCCAAGTTCCCATCGCTTATTGGTCAGGATAGTAACTAATAGATCCAATGCATGCATATCTGAAGAACCTAAATGGAATGAGATTTTTTGGTCACAGTTTATCTATGTTAACACATTAAAAAATAAAAGTGGATTATTTTGATTAAAACACAGTCAACCCTGAATATCTTGCAAAAAAAACCTTCAAGCTCTTCTCAGCAAGCACTGGGCCTGGAACAGCAAAGGTTCTCCGTCTTTTTTCTTCCGTGGTACATATGTATTTTCCATTTCTCATCAGGATTCTCAACCAGAGAAAGGTTATCTTGGAAGGCGGTGGGATGGAGACGGGTTATATAATTTGCACAACTCTCTGAGGTCATTCTGAGAAGATGTCTTCTAAATTCAGTGCTTCAGGTCTTTATTTGAGTTTCTGGCTTCCGCGGACACCTGCCATAGATGTCCCTGACAGCCTGGACCAAGGTACAGGGCAAAGACGTTGGAGCATCTTCGGAGCACAGGAGCCACTCCAGTTTGGTCCCCTGGAAAGAGCTTTGGTCCCCGTGATCTTGTCAGCCTTGCTGACCCGCCATACACGAGAAAGAACATGAGCCAGGGAGAAAGGAGAGATGATGTAAATACAGTCTCCACTCATTCTTAGTATGTCACGGTGGCAAATTCATGCACAATACTCTGGGGTAGAAAAAATGTAGCCTCACGATGTCTTCAGTATCTGATCGAATCTTCCTCTTCAGCCACTCCTTACCCCCCTGCCCAGAGAGGCAAGTCCATTCAGGCCAGCACAAGCCCCTCTGGCAGAACGGTCTCTGTTCAGGACAGCCCCTTTAGGTAGATGCTGGCCCTCAGAGAGCCACCTCCTCTGTCCTCCTTTCCAGGATGGCAGCTGGGGGTGTCTGGGTATGTGCCCTCTTGGTGAGGGGGAGGAAGCAGCCTTGGAGTGACCTCTCCCGAGGAGGGCTGCTCCCTCGGTCTGCATCGGTTCTGTTGCCGTGGTCTTTCCTGCCTCCTGTGGTCACCGACTGCTCTGCTGGTCGTGGCTGCTAAATCATGTGAACACTGAGTGTTCTCTTTGCTTGGTGCTCTGTGGTCCTCTGAGATCTGGCTGCAGTTCCCACCTCATTCCTGGACGTGCTGGTCCGCCTGAGCTATAGGTTCAGTCTGCTCTGTAGCCAGCACCAGGAGACCCTTGCCTGTTGCTCCCCAGCGCACCCGAGGATGCCTGCACATATCTTTCACAGCCCATGGGGGCCTAGGGAGGCTCTGAGAGCTAAACCCAGGCCCTTTCCACCAGATCCATCAGCGGGCCAAGAAGCCCGTTCTGTCATCCGTTCCTTCACTTCACCATGCCTCCCCCACCACCGACTCTGGTGAGTGACAGGAATCAGGAGACACCCCATCCCACAGTCCCCTTGGGGCCCAAAGGGATGCTGTATTCCTCTTCTGCGTCTCATCTGTTAAGAACCTCCCTCTGCCTGGCCTCCTCCTCTGGGGTTTTATTAGCATTATGTCTTTAGCGAAGTTGATTGATGAAGAAGAGAAAGTGAAGGGTAAGAAAGGGCTGGGTAAGCCAAAGAAACTGGCTAACTAGCTAGTTTCCCTGTTCCTTCCAAAATGAATTTTCAGCGTGACTTACTGTCTCGTTTCAGCACTGGATTCTCAGCACACTCTGAAGTTAACCAAACAATGCAAACTGAAATCAAATCTAAGCCATTTAGAAGTCACCTGCCACTGTGACTCATCTGCACGCCTCACCTCCTTTGTCAAGTGTTTCAGAGCTGGCAGTGTCTCCTGTTGTTTACATGTGACATGTCTTTAGTTGCTTAGTCCATCCGCTATTGCTATATGCAATAGATACCATGAGCCCGGCTTTGTTTCTAAAAATGAAAATGTATACAAAATGTGAAAACACAATAAATACAAAGCCCAGGGTGACACTCGAGAGCCTGTGGCTATGTCTGGGAAGGGCATGAGCCTGGCACCTGTGTGGATGTCTCAGCTGTCCCCAAGAGAGGGGGACCTCCATAATTTCCCTCTTTGGGGCCTGGTGTGCTTCAGACTGTGACATCACAGCTTTCCTGCCCCTCTTCAGCCACGTTTTCCCATAAGAGAGATGTACATAAGTATTTCACATGGATGTATGACTAATAGATCCAAAAGGATTCCATTGTAAAGTCCCCAGCAAGTATAAAAATATGGTAGACACACTTCCAGCGTCATACCATGTAGAAGATCTTTTAAATATCGTAACTATTACTCCTAAAAGTGAATACAGAACAGGAAGAGAGTGAGAGACAGCTTCTTGAAAACTGCCTTTCTGGGAAAAGAGGCCCACACGAAATACTTGCTATTTTTCGGCAATTCCAATGCAGCCCTTGTGTAACATCTGACATTATTCCACTGCTTGTAATCTGAAGGCCATATTCCTTTATTACCGTCACGTAGTGCATTTATTACATTCTCTAAGTTTGTGCAACAGCCACCCTTTATTTCCCTAGTGACTTGAGGGAACTACACTGTGTTGGCAGATTAGCCAAAACTGGGTAAACAAGAAAAGAAGGGAAGAAAGGAAGAAAACAGAAGACGTGGCTTTGGTTAAGAATGCATCTTTTCTTGCATGTGTATTTTAATATCCAATACACAGATGCTTACGAGTAAAAGAAATAAGACCTCTGTATGTTTACGGTGAACTGGCTAATTTAAGGGTTGTTTTGACTTTCTACCAAAGGGTCCTCCAGTGTTTGATAATTAACGCAGTACTTCAAAGCTTCGTTTTTCTGTGAATCATAGGAAGAAAGGTCTACTGTGAAAAACATTTCCAAAAGTCTCATTGTGGTTTTGAATCCTATACAAATCACACTCTCTCCTTTTGACATCTTGTAATAAATAAATTCATATTTTGACTTTAGACAAATTTCTCTTTTGCTCTCAGTAGTTAACAGTTACAGAAAGAGATGGTGTTACATTAGCCACAGCAATTAGTCTGGGGACGTCAGCAAACACATACAATTCTTTGGTGGAGCCAACAGCCATAGCTAATGGTAATAAAATACAACCTTTATTTTTTTATTTTTTATTTTTATTTGGTGTTTTTATGGCCATTTCTTGGGCTGCTCCTGTGGCATATGGAGGTTCCCAGGCCAGGGGTCGAATCGGAGCTGTCGCCACCGGCCTACACCACAGCCACAGCAACACTGGGATCCAAGCTGCGTCTGCGACCTACACCACAGCTCACGGCCACGTCAGATCCTTAACCCACTGAGCAAGGCCAGGGATCGAACCCGAAACCTCATGGTTCCTAGTCGGATTCGTTAACCACTGAGCCACGACGGAAACTCCTAAAATACAGCTTTTAGAAAGAGTCTTAAAACTTCCCTGAAAACAGAAAATAGTTGAGATGATCTTTTGAGTAACTAATGATCCTGGTCATATTTAAGCCAAGGCGTTTGTTTTCAAAATAGTGTAACATAATGTGTTAATATGAAATCCTGTCCCATTGCCAAATGTAAATGGGCTGCAGAGAGGGGGGCCTCAGATTATACTTTTGGTCCATTAAACCTGCGTTCCTGTCCCTGGGCACTGTGTCATATGCTTCGGAAGGCAGCACGACCAACAACAAACATCATGAGGAAAATGAGAATAAATCTGCTATTCTGACGAGCAGTTGTGCAAGGTCAGCTTTGGGAGAAGACATTAATTTCTGCTTCCCATGCACGGCCTTTATATACCCAGAGAAAACCATAACTCGAAAAGATTGGTGCACCCTAGTGTTCACAGAAGCACTATTTACAACAGCCAAGACATAGAAGCAACCTAAATGTCCATCGACAGAAGAAAGAATACAGAAGACGTGGTACATATACACAAAGGAATATTATTGAGCCATAAAAAGAATGAAATAATGCCATTTGCAGCAGCATGGATGGACCTAGAAATTGTCATACTAAGTGAAATAAGTCAGACAGAGAAAGACAAATACATATCACTTATGTATGGAATCCAATAAAAAATAACACCAAAGAACTTATCTATAAAACAGAAATAAACTCACAGATTTCAAAACCAATCTTATGGCTACCATAGGTGAAACTGCTGTGGGGAGGAAGAATTGGGACGTTGGGAACGAGATGAACACACTACTGTGTAAAACAGGTGATTGCTGAGAACCTGCTGTACAGCATTATGGTTTTGCTCAATAGTTGTAATAACCTATATGGAAAAAAAGAAGGAATCTATTTATATGTATGATTGATTCCCTTTGCTGTATACCTGACACGAATACAACATTTTAAGTTAACTCTACTCCAATAAAATTAAACTAAAAAAAAAAAAAATGAATTGCACGGCTTTGACTTTGAGATCTTGGGCCATGTCCTTTTGTCCCATGGGAAACCCGAAGATCACACAGATGGGCATACAGTGCTCCCTTCTAACGTCTTTTCTAGTAAAACACTGGGTCTCTTGATGTATTGACCATTTCCCAAAAGAATGACGCTGTTCCTGAACATCTTTTTGTGGAGTCACTTTCCATCTGAAAAGTGTATGAGAAGGAAGTTGTGCAGCTAAGGGGAGTTGCATTCTTGCTGAGGAATTATCCTTTACAAATGACAAACACCAAATATTTGGAAGATAAGAAAATGAAATGAATTTGAAATGAGTGTAAAAACACAAGCCGATCTTCATGTGCATTACTTAGAATATGTTATCTTATGCTGCACTTCTTATCTGGGACTCTTCCTTAGGAAAAAGGCCTTTTTAAAGATGTTTTTATTCCAAATTTAACACATCCCTGAAGGGCTGGCTCAGAAGGGCCATGTGGCAGTCGGGTGAACCTTTTCTGGGCTAGGATTTCGGTGAGGTAATATGTATAAAGTGCCGGCTTGGGGTCAGCACACAGGTGTATCTTAAAAAATGCCAGAACGTGCCTTCCTAGGCCAGCCTTTCTTGAGACTATTAATCTTCCTCACTTTTCACACCAATTTCCTTATAAAGGGAGTGGGGACTAGTAGCTGGAGGAATGTCTGACTGCCACCTTACTGGACCTTCACCAAAGTCCAAAATGAGGAAGTGGTTTGATTATAACACCAAGAGAAATGAAAAGCAGATGAATTGTAGAGACTTACTTTTTTTTTAATTTTTAAAATCCTTTTATTTTGAAATAAGTATGGAGTCACAGGAGGATTCAAGTTAGTACAGACAGATCCCCTGTATGTTTCACCAAGCTTCCCCCCAATGGTCACATCTTCTTTATTTTAAATCTTTAAAATTTTTCACTTTTATTAGAGGATAGTGGGTGTACAGCACTATGTCAATCTCTGCTGCATAGGCAGAGATTTAAGTTTGGAATCATCGAATCGAATTTCCTCATCCTGATGAGGAGGCCGGGCCCCAGAGTGTGAGTCTTGGCATCTTCACTCTGTATGAAGGGCCAGGCCAGAACAGGCTCCAATCACTTGCTGTCTGTTGAATGAATGAAGTGAGGTAACTAGTCCATGGCCTTAGCAGCCTGAACGCGCCCAATCTTGTCTCATCTGAAACGAGGTAACTGGCCTGGTGAGGTATAAACAGGTTAGGGGTTGCACTGTGATCTAACTCTGATTTCCTGTGGTTTTTACTCTGTATTAGGCTTATCAAAGAAGATATGGTTCCAGGAACGACCACAACATGGGCAGATGGAGCTACCACTCAGGTGTGAATTTACAGAGGTCTCTGGCTTGGAGTCCCTTTCATGGGCACAGAGCCTCCATCCAACAGGAAAAGATGAGTGAAGGGAACTCATCTTTACCGATATATTTTCATTTCAACAGCGTCCTTGTTTCCTCTGGAGTCCCAGGGAGCCCATGGTCACCCTACAGCAGGAAGCTTCCAGAGAATGCTGACCAAAGGCCAGGCCTGGGCTCTGGTTGCATCTGCTCTTTCCTGCTTTAGCAGATGGGCCCTGCCCCAACCTCGACTTGCTTTCTCTCAGCATGTTCCACTGAAGGGACAGAGCCTCAGCTCAGAGTATAAAGAAAGGACTCCTGTGGCCTCATCAAAAGTGCCAAGAAGAGCTTACAAGGTATAAAAACGGGGGGGGGGGGGTGCAGTCAAGAGCAACTCCGGAAGACTATGCTTCAGCCTTGTGGCCTCACCTGGCCCTGTGGTGGCCTCCCAAGTCATGTTCTCCCTCTTATCTGTATGAGACAAGAGCTCCACATTTCCACTGGTCAGTCTCTGAAACATAGCCACATATAAACGTCCTGCTTAAAATCTCCATTATCTGACCCACAAAGGCCAAAGCACCCAGCTGGTTATACAAGGCTCACTATACTTGATTCACTAAGCTTCCCACCCTCTCATTGGATCCTGGGTTCCATGACCTTATTTTATTTTATTTTATTTTATTTTTTTAGGGCCCCACCTGTGGCATATGGAAATTCTCAGGCTAGGGGTCAAATTAGAGCTACCGCTTCAGGCCTATGCCACAGCCACAGCCACAGCCACACCAGATCCCAGCACCATCTGCAACTTATGCCACAACTCATGGCAACGCCGGATCTTTAAGTTAACCCACTGAACAAGACCAGGGATCGAACCTGCATCCTCATGGATACTCGTTGGGTTCATAGCCCGCAGAGCTACAAAGGGAACTCCCGATCTACTGGTCTTCTTTTAATGCTCCTTGTCCTGAGTCTGGGTCTAAGGGGCTCATTCAAGGCCCCAGCTCTCCCTGCCTCCCCCCCACCAACACACACCTGGTAAATGCCTATTTGATCTTCAGGAAGATGCTGCAAATAAGCTCTGTAAGTACAAGAATCAGCTAATTCAGGAGCTGAGCAGATTTAAAACCTCAGGGCAACAGTGGTTACCTAGTGACTCACATTCCTGAGCTTTGCTGCTGATGATAAGAGCTTTGTTCACCACTCTCGGCCTGCACTCCACCACAATAGAGGCCGGCCCCAATCTCCAGCTTAAGGGGTTGTGAAAAGCTTTCAGATCTGTAGCTGAAGGAGTTGGCAGAGCTTTGGGGCACTCAGAATAGAAGTGTGTCAATGAGCTCGTGGGAACGGTTCATTTCGTTTAGTCACCCAAGATATCACAATAACAAAAGCCCTTTCAATTTCTGATTTGATTGAATTTTTATCCTGAAAAGACATATATTTTTAACTGTGTACTGGAGTGAGTGAGTCCCAATATTTCCGAGGAGGCTTGTTGCATCACAGGAAAAGCAGAGCCTTTAGGGTCTGACAAATTGAGGTTCGGAGGCCTGACAGCAGCCCCCCTCACCGGCCCTGCTCAACCCCGTCAAAAACTTCCTCTTTTGAAAACTGGACACGTCGCCTTTTTGCAGAGTTTAAGTGAGAATGAAAAGAGACACCATGAAGGAACTGGCATTATGTGACACAAGGTATGTTCTCGATAAAAGGAAACAACTATTGACATTATTGTTTACACATCACCAACATGATCAATTTCAGAGCTAAATCAATTAAATAAATCTGATTTACGGAATTTTAGCAGGTTCCCCAAAGCAGAATGTCTTAAAATCTTCCCGTGCTTCCGAGAATGAGACTTTTCTGTCTTTTTAAAAAAATTTTTGGAGTTCCCGTCGTGGCTCAGTGGTTAACGAATCTGACTAGAACCATGAGGTTGTGGGTTCGATCCCTGGCCTTGCTCAGTGGGTTGAGGATCCAGCATTGCCGTGAGTTGTGGTGTAGGTTGCAGATGTGGCTTGGCCCCCACGTTGCTGTGGCTCTGGCGTTGGCCAGCGACTACAGCTCCGATTGGACCCCTAGCCTGGGAACCTCCATGTGCTGCAGGAGCAGCCCAAGAAATGGCAAAAAAGACAAAAAAAAAATTCTTTTTTTTTTATATAATGATTTTTATTTTTTCCCTTTACAGCTGGTTTACAGTGTTCTGTCAATTTTCTACTGTACAGCACAGTGACCCACACATACATGTATACATTCTTCTCCCATTATCATGCTCCATCATAAGTGACCAGACATAGTTCCCAGTGCTACACAGCAGGATCTCATTGCTAATCCATTCCAAAGGCAATAGTCTGCATCTATTAACCCCAAGCTCCCAATCCCTCCCATTCCCTTCCCCTCCCCCTTGGCTATTTTATTTTATTTTCATTTTATTTCATTTTTGTCTTTTGGGGGCTATTCTTGAGGCATATGGAAGTTCCCAAGCTAGGGGTTGAATTGGAGCTACAGCTGCCGGCCTATATCACAGCCGCAGCAACGCCAGATCTGAACCGCATCTGAAACCTACACCACAGCTCACGGCAACACCGGATCCTTAACCTACTGAGTGAGGTCAGGGATTGAACCTGCATCCTCATGGATACTAGTTAGATTCATTTCTGCTGAGCCACAACAGGAACTCTGTTTTTGTCTTTTAAAGCAGTTGCAAAAGGATTTGACAGTTGCCATCTCACCAGAATAAAACTCACACAGACACACACTTTGGTTCTAGCTAATCCATCATTTTAAAATTATGGAGCTCCTTGGACACTCTTAGCAAGCATCCAAAGTATCTCGCGTCGTCATCATCATTGTCATTAATAAAGACGTCTGCTACCCACCGTGCGGTGGCCCAACCGCAGGCACTGGAGCCAGGGAAAGTGGTGATGAATCGCAAAAGACACCTTGCTCCCTGCTAGCAGAGGGTTTATCTTCAAGAACAGACACCTCTGTGCCAGCAGTCACCCACTTGGAAGACAACCAGGAGACAAAGCAAGTGCGAATGTCTGAACACAAAAATGTTTTCCTCCCAAATGCAGGTCGCAGATAAAAGGGAAACGGACAACAAGAATCCTGCGAGGACCATCTGCACCACAAGGGCGCTGCAAACGAGAAGCCTGCACCGCCTGGGGGCTGGTACCGTGTTAGGCAAGCCCGCTGCTTTGTGACGACCAGCCCCCTGGAACTGTGCCCGTGCCCCAGCCCCAGCTGGAAGAGGAGGAGGGGAAACGCCAAGCGCCTGGGCTGCAGTGGGGGAGAGGGTGCAGGAGTCGGGGTAGGAAACTTTGGGAGATGCCCACCACTGGCCAAGCACCAGACTGGGGCTTCAAGTCTTCAGAACGCTGAGCTTCCACGACTGGAATTTTTGCTGTTACAAATGTCGTTTTTGTTTGTTTGTTTGTTTTGCCAAGGCATGCAGCAGCTTGATGTGGGATTTCAGTTCCCAGACCAAGGATCCTACTGAGCACAACAGTGGTGAAAGCACCAAATCCTCACCCCTAGGCCACCCGGGAACTCCCTGCTGTTATAAAGGAAACCACACAGCATGTGACACATGCAAAACCCTGGCAGGCTAGGAAGTCACACCAGACCCTCAGGTAGCTCGTGGTCAGACTGTAAGATAAGACGAGATAAGAATAGCTTTGTGCTGCACCTGATGCACATTTGCCAGAAGCAGCAAATTCATGCATGAATGAATGACTGCAGGCGTTCCACAAGAAGGAGGCATGGTCTTCTCTTTTTGCATTTCTTTCTGTTTTCTATGCCAGATGCTAGGCATGCATGCTTTTGGACACACACACAGAGCACACACACACACACATATGCACACAAGGTAATTCCTCAGGGCTTTCCATCCACTGGAAATTTGCAAGAGCTCAAAAGAGGAATAAAATCCAGTGTCTATGAATAGCTACAGAAATCAAATATATCCTGACATATTTTTTACCTGATTTATACCATTTAGGACTGCAGAAAGTATCTGGAAAGAAAAACTAATAAAAAAGTACAAGTTGTTAACTATCTCTTGTTAGAATTCTCTTTTCCTCCTCCAGCAGTACATTAAAATGTTCTGTTCAAATTGATGGCTTCCACATTCAAAGAGCATGAAAATAAACCCAACCGCATCTCTCTGCATACCAACCAATGTTACGGAGCAGCTCCCGCTGCCAATTAGAGGCGACATTCCAGGGGAACCAGTGACTCTGAGCCTGACACGGCAGAGAGGTCTTATTTATTTCTTTAAATTTTTATCTCAGTTTTAATGATAGTCATAGCATCACACATTTTGTTCATTAGCATAGACGAGGCCTGAGGTTACCCAAGCTGTGGAAAGAATCATCCTTAATTGTGTGGGTAGTTCTTCCACGATTTGAGAAAAGATACATAAATGGCACTCGAGCCAGACACAGGCACCTGTTGGTTCCAGGCAACCTGAAAGCCCCTGTCTAAGGAACTCTTCCCTTCTCACACACACAGTGTGTCTCTGCTTGCAAATGCCAAATACATTGGCTGGCCTGTAAATTCTATGAGCTTCAGTGTTATTTCTCCTGGAAAGAATAATCCTAATACTTCTCCCTGAAGTCTAGGATTCTCCCGTGCCCCCACTGCCACCCCCCCAGATTCCCTCTTTTGCAGGAACTGAGTGAGAGCAGAACTACCCTCACTTTCCTAGAGGTCACTGAGTCCTTCCCACGATCCAGGGCTCTCAGGAGGAAGTCCTGGACCTGGAGGGACCAGCTACTGGCATGTCATCTGCAGGGACAGGTGGGATAGGTGCCCACCTATGCCCACCGACTCTGCCTTGTGCTGCGGGCTGACAGAGAAGGAGGTGGGGGGCAGGAGGTGAGGCAGGGCTTGACCCACACTCTCCTCTCCTAGGAACCCACGGATCCTTGGCAAGTGGTGGAACCCCTCACAGGTGACAAAGGGAGTCATGGGGGGGGGTGCCCTCTGAAGGATTTAACTGTTGGGATGACAGTAAGAGCCGCTTTTGTTACATGGCGTGTCTGGCTCTCCCTCCGAAGCCCAGTCATCCCTCCTGCACAAAAGATGGATTTTGGACATACCTGGAATTGGGTCTGAATCCTGGCTCTGGTTTTTATGGGCTTGTGTGTCCTTTGATGGTGTAACTTTCCCAAATCTCAGTTTCTTCCTGTGCAGATTGGGAGGAAACAAGTGCTGTGGGGAGGGACCAGTGAGCCATGCTCCTAAAGTGCCAGGGGAGAACCCAGAGTGATGCAAATGTACCAGGATAAATCGTTGCTGTCAAAACAGGTGTCACTGCCTCTGCTCCTCCCCCAGCATCCTCGGCAGTTCAGGCACCACTGTTGAGTCTCCCGGGAGAATGATAAACCTGATGAGGATCTTATAAGAATGAAGGGTGGAATACATTGTATGCTTTGTTTTTGCTTATTCATTATTTTATTTTATTTTTTTGCTACTCCCACAGCATGTGGAAGTTCCCTGGTCAGGTAGAGAATCCACGCCACGGCAATGACCCAAGACAAAACAGTGACAATGCCAGATCCTTAACCCTCGAGGCCACCAGGAAACTCCTTGTTCATTAATTTTTTGATTCTTGCTTGTGTGCTGTGAATTTTGCCTGCCTCCGTACTTATACACGGAGCCGACAGGAGTGATTGCAGCCAAATGGCAGATGAGGACCAGAGTGAGGACATGGATGGTGGCCCCCTTCCCACACCAAGTCGGCTCATGACAGCTGGGTCCTGCTGCTGTTGTTGCTAACGTGCCTGAGCACCAGCCACATTCCAGACACTAGGCTATACATTTATGTACATGATCATTTAATTCTTAAACTTCAGCATCAAGCCCTAGAGCTGGTTGATGTAGACAATATCTTTGAGACAGAATTGGTATTCTTTGTGATTCGGAATTAGCTGTCCAAAACATAGGAACTGAATTTTTTGGATAATGTGTTTCTCTCACTCTCTGAATTTACGAAAATAACTCAGAAAATAATAAATCCAGAGAGCAAACAATACTTATATTATTAACCATATCTTACAGATGAAGAACCAGACTGAAGCATGGAGAAGTTAAATAAGGGCCCTAAGTCACACAGCCAGTAATCGAATTGAAATTTAAGAAAAGGGCAATGGGGACATTTGTACAATTAGTAGCCAGGTGCTTAATCATAACAAATGTTATCTATATATTGATTTAACCACGAATCGGCAATTTTTCTGTAAAGACCAGAAAGAAAATATTTCAGTCTTTGTGTGTCATAGGGTCTCTGTTGCAAGAACTCAACTCTGCCACTGTATCAGGAAAGCAGCCACAGACAACATATAAACAAAGGCACATGCCTATTTTCCAGTAAGCTTTAAATTTATAAGAACAAGAGTTGACTGCATTTGGCCATGGGCCCTAGTTAGCTGGTTTAGATTTAGATTTTTCATCACTCGTACTATCCCAATTAAACAAAACTCCAACCATGAGGTAAAAATTTGGCCATTGACTTTTCACTTTGGTCCTTGAACTGTTCACATGAACAACCACCTTATGTGGTGGGTACTCAATAATCCAATCCCCTAGGAAATGGGAGCGTAAAGAGATGAAGAAACTTGCTCAGGCTGCACAGCCAGTAAGGAGCAGAAACAGAATTTGGACCAAGGCGACTCAGCTCCTAACAGAGCTGTGTCCTTACCCACCATGTAATGCTGCTTTCCAGGGACTGCTATGTGTATGCCAGGGCTCTCAGCTTTGGCTGCACTTTGATGTCACCTGGGGAATTTTTAACAAACATGGATGCTATTATGGGCTGAACTGTGTTCCCCCCAATTCAGATGTTGCAGTCTCAATCCCATAATCTGTTACCTCAGATTATGGCTGTATTTAAAGATGGGGTCGTTAAAGAATGACTGAGGTAAAACGAGGTCATTAGAGTGGGCCTTAATCCAGTATGACTGGTGTCCTTCCTTGGAAGACAAGACTGGACACAGACACATGCAGAGAAAAGATGAGGTGAAGGTGTAGGGAGAAAATGGTGGGCTATGAGCCAAGGACAGAGGCCTCGGGAGGGACCAACCCTGCTGACGCCTTGTTCCCAGACATCCAGCCTCCAGAACTATGAGAAAGGCCTGCCTGTTGTTTAAGCCCCCCTCTCCGGTATTTGGTGTGTCAGCTCCAAACAATTCAGATACCAAGGCCATCTCCAATCAATCAATTTAGAATCTCTGGCTGGAATCAGGGCAGCTGATCTGATGAGAAGCTGTTGATGCCATGTATCACCTTCAGATGGCATGTATGCCAACCTGTTCCTAGGGCTCAGTGAGATTCTCCGAGGCCCTAGTACATCCCTTCGCATCAGACTCCACCCAGGACCGGGATGTCCTGCAGGGGACTCCAGGTTTCCCTCCTAAAGGCTCCCTGTGAGGGCCAAGTTTTCTTTAAGGATTTTGCCAGCCTCCTTCCTTCTTTTCTTTTCACTAAGACCAGTGATGAGTTCCATTATGAAAACAGGTGAACATGATAAAAGCAAAAAAGACCCAGGATCTATGAGTTTTTCCAGGAATGGAACTCTGCCTTTATTCAGTAGTGATAATACAAGTAATTAGTCATTGCCAAAACTTTATTCATTAATCCTCCCACTTGATATTATGCCATCTGGGTGATACTTCACTGCAATCTCCCTAAGAAAATGGGGGGAAAAAGTTTCCTTTTCACTCTTTAGTCACCTTGAAATAATGAAAGTCAAAATAAATCCAATTGTCTGGGAAATGTGTCTGTTCCTAAATATTCAATAAGCCATTTAAAGCTTTGCAGATCATCAAGTGTCTCCATCTATAAAACCCCTGGTTCTTCAATTAAAATTCTATTCCAGCCTTGGCTGCCCAAACAATATTGCATTTATTTGGCATAAAAATTAAAACTGGAATATTTGTTTCATAGAATGTAAAGGTCTGAGAAACATTTTGGAACAAAATCATACACACAGCCCCCCCACACACACCCTCGCACAACACACACACACACACACCCAGAGGAGTTAATTTAGTTGGTTTTCTTTGTTTTCTGATTTCCAAACAAATTTCTCTGTTGAACATATTGCAAATTGATCCTCATGGTTCTAGTTTATCACAGTGCATTTTCATCTTCCTTCGAATCGAGCATGTTGTACCTAAAACTACAATGTTGCAAAGAGTCTACTTCGATTCATGCTATATTCCCTTTAGTGGTATTGAATCCTTAAGACATCTGTTAAAAGTCAGGTGCATTAAGCTAACAGCATAACAGGGTTGCGATCTGTGGAAGTTTATCCAACAAATTAACCTCATGGACACCTAAGCAGACGCTGTAGAGAGCTGAAAAGAATATCAGGAGGATTTTATCAAAGCCACTTCCTGTGGAACCGAAGAAGTGGCAGACAGGAAGGCTTCCTGGTGGAAGCAGAGTGTGGTATAGTTAAACGTATGAGATGTTCCAAGGCCAGGCGCATGGCTCTCTTCTCCTCCAAATAAACCTTCTACTGAAAGAAAAGTGCTTTCGCACAATTTTGGAGGTGGTCTCTGTTTCCTGAAACTGTCATGATTCAGCCACAGTATTCAGTGTCCTGTCTCTGTTGGCCAGTCTCACCAGCAGAGCTATTTCCCTTGATTTTTCTAATGTGGGACTTCGAGGCAGATGGAGGGGCAGCATGAGGGTGGGAGGGCTTTCCATCCAAAATCTCTCCTGTGAGAAGAACACAGATTATGACGGGCGAGAGCTGGGAGCTGAAAATGTGTATATTGCGTGCGTGCTGGGGGAGGGGCTCATTTACCGGGAGAACTTTAGAAAACTGCAGAGGCCACCCCACAGCCGGAGGGGTGGGAGTGGGTCACCGTTACTGATGGAAACAAGTGCTGTCCCTCAGGTGAGCCAGAAGGACGCCTGTGACACGGCAATGGCTGAGAGGCACAGAAGCGCAGCCCCTACCAGTCACCGACCTCAGGTTCGGATGAACCAGACGGATACAGAGAGGATCCCGCAAGCTTCCCAGGAGCTGAGCTCAATCGACGGGTGTCTCTTTGGAGGCCCTGGCACGGCAGTGGGAGGGGGTCTCGGGCTGGGTTACCCTTCCACGGGGGGGATGTGACATTAGCCGGTATTTCTATGCTGCATTGCGCTGGGCACTGGGCCTGGAAGAGCTCATTTAATCCTTACTGGGAGGTGGCCACAATGACCCTTCTCACAGAGACAGAGGCACAGGCATTGCTAGCAAAGGTCACCGAGCTAGTTAGCAGGTCGCCAAGATAGTAAGCACTGGGAAAAGGCTGGACGTTAGGGAGTCTTTCCACAGCCTAATAATTCGATTCCTCTCTAGAGTGGCAGGAGGATTCAGGCAGAACTGGGGGCCATGTGGAAGTGAGGACCGGGGAGCCTGAGCCTCCCTGGCTGCCTCTGGGGTCTGGTGCTCCCAGGAGAGAAGGCCTTTGGGATTTCCCTGGAGAATAGCCATCTCGGGTCCAGTATGTTCAGACTGGAGGTTCTCCTCCACGTTACCGAGCCTCAGCCGGGTAATAAGGATGCAGAAAAGTGAGAGTGGTTTATAAATGCTAGGGCTTTCCCTTTTAAACTACGTCCTCATGATTAAGAGAAAGCGAGAGCTAAGGATCTGCTAAGTGCCTAGCGCTGTCTGAAGAGTTGTGCTGCGGTGTTTGGTGCCAACCCCGGGTGGCACTGCTCAGTGAAGCTGCTGAGGCCAGAGACCCCTACTAAGGGAGGCAGATGGGAAGCCAGCGCCCCCTCCTGGAAGCCATACCTACAAACGGTGAATTACACGGCAGCTAAAAGAGACCCTGGAAATCATTGCATCTGACCAACATCCTTGTTTTCAACAGGGGAGACCAAAGCCAAGTGGCATCGCTTGAAAGTTGAGTGACGTTTGGGTTTTCAAACCCAAAACTCCTAACTCTTCCTTTCTCTTGGAAGAGCCAAGAGAAAGCCAGTTTCTGACTCCTCATCCAGAGCGTTTCTCCTTATGCTGGGGTAAATAAGATGCCAAAAAAAAAAACACCCCATCAAGTCGAAAACTTGAAAGCCAAAGAGAAATCACTTTGGAGTCGAGCAGAAGCGCAGTTTTCCATAACTGACTATAATCAAAGAACAGGTAGACGCCTGTTTAAGCGAATACCGTTAGAACATCTGGCCTCATAAAACGAGGCTATTTACATGTGCTGGCAGATGGTCCGCAGTGAAAATGCTTTGCTAGTCTGATTACAACAAATTCTAATAAACCCAAATCCTCTCTGTCAGGTGTCTTCCTCGGCCCCTGTGCGTTTGGGAGGCAGTCTCTGCTCTGAAGACAGCGGCGTGCGGGCAGTTGGCACTAATCTGCCATGGAACTCTTTGAGTTAGTCAAATGCCTTTGATTTTCAAGGATAACAGGTTTTATGCAAAGCTGTTTGTTTTGCTTCCTTGCTTCCCCCCCCCCCCACCCCATGGAGAAGGGCCTGATGGAAGGAAGGCTGACAGCCGCACAGGTGGAGAGGTGGTGAAAATGGGTCAGTCCCAAAGCGCCAAGGAGGGGAAGGAGCAGGGGAAGTGTAGGCTGGATGGGTGCGTGAATCACGATTAAAAAAAAAAAAAAAAAAAAAAGCTACTCAGAACTCTCCGTAACACACTGCCCAGGACAGTTCCAAAAGAACTCTACTTGAAAATAAAATCAAGGAGTTCCCTGGTGGCACAGCAGGTTAAGGAGCTGGTGTTGTCGCCACTGTGGCTCAGGTTGCTGCTGGGGCATGGGTTTGATCCCTGGGCTGGGGAACTTCCACATGCCATGGGTGTGACCAAAAAAATAAATAAAGTCAATGTACTGATGCCTGATGCCTTTTTGAGGTCTCGTCAAATACCGGCAGGAGGAAACCTCTATGAATGAGCCCAGATGTGCTTGCAGAGGGCCAGATGTGCACAGAGATGCCTCTTCATCCTCAGATGCCCCTCAAGGCTCGGTCCTCAGGACCTGGCACCCCTCTCCCCCAGGCCCGTGAGCCTTCCTCCTCGCCATGCTCCCTCTCTGTGGGCAGGTGCCATGCTCGGCTGCAGAGCACAGGGCCTGGCAGGAGGAAACTGGAGCGTTCAGAGTGCCAGAGATACGCCACATCAAGGCAGATCCCCAGGGCACTGGTGACACAGGATAGCCCAATGCCAGCACCTCCACTTTGCCCAGTCTAACCACCGCTTCTATGGCCGTTGGGCATCTTTGCCACCCAGCCCAGATTTGTGGCCAGAAAGCTGGGGACTAGATGCTAGAGGGGGACAGTGAGAACAGTGTTGGAGGGGTGGGATGGTTAGGGGAGGTCCTTTACCACCTCTGGCAAGGTGGCTGTCCCCTCTAAGTCACACTGACCAAACCCTGAACAGAATGGGCCTGTCCCTCAGGCTGCCGCTGTTGGCAAATACTACTTCTGCAGGGTCTGCTTAGGCTGAAAAGAATGGGGTGTGCCCTTCGCTGGGCAGAGAGAACTATCCCTCGGGCACACTATTCCTCCTAAGTGAAGCCTCTGCAGTCAAGAAGCCGCTTTCCCCCACTTGGAATGTGCGGTGAATAATGGCACCGCTCAAAGGCAAAAGAGCCAAGGCACGAGTGAGAAGGAAGTGTGTTGGAAACATGAAATAAAAGCTCTGAATCCACGTGAGATGCTTTAATGCTTCCATCCACCCTGTGGAAGGGTCGGTGAGAGTGATGACGGGGCCAGTGTCACGAACAGGACCAACTGCCTGCGCGTTTTATCTGGTGACGTTAATTTTACATGAAGTTTTGCGGAAAAATAATGCCAGCTGTCAAAAGTGCCATGCCATCACATAAAACGCCTCCTCAGAATTTATCTGCCACGGCCACGGCATAAAGCGTCTCTGAAGGGCTGATGGAGCATGGACTCATAAATGGCTTGAAATGAAGCTTAAAGCAAACCTCTGTGGATAGAAGAGGTAAGATGCTTTTATAAACCACTAAATCGCGCCGAAATTGGAATGGCTCTAACAGATACTTTTCAGTTTTTTTAGAAAGTTACTCTTTCATACACCAAATGCCCCTGGGGTTCCCTTTAGCATAATTGCCAAGGCTCCGTGCCACCGTCTAAACATTCCAAGTGTAACCAGAACTCACTTTAACGGCCCAGCCCCGGAGGAGGTGATGTCATCGGGTTGATTTCATTACCGTGAACAAACGTCAAATGGCTGCAGTACATTTTCTCTGATTAAACTGTCGAGGATAAAATCATGTAAGAAGGGTGATTTTTTTTTTATACCCATGGGAAAAAGGGAAGAAAAAAAAAAGCAATGGAAACATCTGCTTAATAGTATGTCTCTAGGTCCCCAACTTCTAACCCAGAAAAAACAAAACAAAAAGTCCAGCCCTGGATAGGCAGATAGATGCCGCATTTCCAGCTGCGTCCCGGCTGTCTTTCACCTGCTGTTAGGGGACAGCACTGCATTTCTCCCTCTCCGGGGCCGGCACTGTCACCAACGCTAAAGAAAATGCTTAGAAGTACCCTTCAGGTATCAGAGCTTATCTGGAGATGAAAACTAAAAGCAGGTCTCATTTCTCCTTTGCCTGATTGGAAAAAAAATGTGAAACAGAGCGTAAGGGTGTGTGGAGCCGCAGGTCCCGAGGAGCAGCCCCAAATGTGGTGCGCATACTGGTTTTCGGTTTATCTTCTTTTCCAGTCTCTCTCCATTGACCTAGAGGCAAAATGTGGGTGTGGCCGGAGGGAGCGGGTCCCATCCAGGATCCCTGGCGCCAGGTGCGTGGGGGTCAGCTCACAGTCCAAGATGCCCACCCCGAAACAGCAAAAGAGGTAGAGCTGGTTTCACTGACGCCCTGAAAGCCTTTTCTTCCACATCTGCTTATACTTTCCCATCCCCTTAAGGGGCCAAAGATTTTCTGCCATGGGGAGGGGTCCAGTGCCCCCACAGCCGATGATAACCAGCGAGATTTTGCTCTGTATGAACAGCTTGTATTCCTCCTTCACGTTCCCCTTTGAATCTTTGTTCACACGACCACATGCATGTAGACAGGCTCTATTTATGCCCATTTACAAAGGAGACAGGGGCTCAGAAAGAGTGACCTGGGAAGTCACAAGCCAGGAGCCCTTGACTTGGGCCTTGAAATCATGGAGGAGCCGGTATTTACATCTTGAAAAGTAATTGTGGAGGATGAGAAAAAACAAAACCTAGTTTCCTACTCGGGGGATGGTAATGACAAAGGCGTATGTGTGTGTGTCTGTGTGTGTGTTTTCCTGTGTGTGTTTACCCGTGTGTCTGTGTGTGTTTACTTCTGTGTCTGTGTGTGTTTACTTGCGTGTCTGTGTGTGTTTTCCTGTGTGTCTGTGTGTGTTTTCCTGTGTGTGTTTACCCGTGTGTCTGTGTGTGTTTACTTGTGTGTCTGTGTGTGTTTTCCTGTGTGTCTGTGTGTGTTTTCCTGTGTGTGTTTACCTGTGTGTCTGTGTGTGTTTTCCTGTGTGTCTGTGTGTGTTTTCCTGTGTGTGTTTACTTGTGTGTCTGTGTGTGTTTACTTGTGTGTCTGTGTGTGTTTACTTGTGTGTCTGTGTGTGTGTTTACCTGTGTGTCTGTGTGTGTTTACTTGTGTAACTATGTGTATTTACTTGTCTTGTGTCTATACGTGTTTACCTGTGTGTCTGTGTGTCTGTTAACTGTGTGTGTGTGTGTGTGTTTTCCTGTGTGTCTGTGTGTGCCCGCTTTCCTGGCCTTGCCATCCCCCTGGCAGGTCACGCCTGGCCTCTCTCCCCTTCTCCCCAAGGCCTCCCCTCCCCAGGGGTGGGGAGCAGTCACTGCTGAGACCTCTGGGAGCAGAGACGGGCTGGTCGTGTTCAGGCTGCCCCGCCTCCTCTCCTGGCTGTTCACCTGTACCAAGTGCCACCCGGCCTGTGTCTCGGTGACACACTCACGGGGATCAGACCCCCGTGGAGAAGGAGGCCTGTGGTGCCGGTCCCGCATGGGACAGGCGGGTTCGGTCTGGCCCGCTCCTTGCGGCGCGTCTGTTTGGTCAGAGATCAGCACCCCCGACTCACAGGGGTCAGAGGTCGGGCAGGAAGACGTTGCGTACAGCTGATATCTGCACACAAAGTAGAACGCCTACACCTCAGCAAATTAGCCCTGCTGCTGCGTGCAGCCTCTGCTCTGGCAACTGCTGAGGCTGACTCCAGCCAAGTTGTTCCTCCACTGGATGGGGGGGTGATGGGGGGGTGATGGGGCCCTTTCATCTGAAACTGCTGGAAAGCCCCCAGGGGCCTTGATTCCTCAGAAAACCAGAGCACTTAAGGTCTCCTGGGGACTGCAATTGCCTTGGGCTTAGGCTAACCATTATCTTATGTATTTTATCCTTTCCCCTGTTTCATTTATTTCCTACTGGTTAATCCCGTTCCTATTAAAGTTATGCAAAGGCTTTACTCTCGTCACTCATATGAAAGTGCATTTCATTCTCTCCCACCAGCGTTCTGCAGATTTTGTCGTTTCAGTCCTAACATATCAGCGAGGCTTGTTTCATATCATGAAAGAAGTGACTGCATATTTCCAGTACTTATTTTGTGTTAGCTCTGAAGCACACATAGATAAGTGGAAAACCCCAATTTTAGGTGGTTGGTCTTGAAGGCATGTAGGGGGGTTGCGTGGCACAGTTCAGGCACTGGAGAGGCTATTTTGAGCTCAGCTCTGCTGTAGCAACAGATGTGATGATTAGTCTAAATTAGTACCAACTGGTCTAGACTTACCAGTCTAGAAACATGAGACAAAGAGGGGTAGGATATGAAAATCTGGCCCATTTAACAGGTCGTCTCTTCAGATGGAGAATAAATAGGGACCACAGCCACTTTTCTGCCTAAATATATCAGGACTCTCACAGCTATGGACAAGATCTTATTTTTTTGACCAGCTTTGAGTTGATAGAATCAACCCCTGACTTTACCACCAGCGTTTCTTCCAGGTGACAAAAGGACCGAGTGAAGGGAAATTACTTAGGTTGGTGACACAGAGGACAATCACCATGGCCTCCCCCAAACTACCCTGCGAACTAGCTTAGAGAATTGCCAGGAGTGGTAAATCTTCTCTTACCGTTAAATCTTTGCTAACTTGATATAGTTTTCTCTGATGAGTGTGGGACTTCAAGGCTTCTCCAGGGAGAAAAAAACTCAAAAAGCCTCCAGCCAGAGATAAGAACTGCCAGACCCGTAGCATCCCATCCGTCTCACTGTCACTGTCACAATGGTCCTGAGGCCCTCCCCACCCCAGCAACTTGGCCCACTCCTTCCTGCCCCCCCTAGAAAAGGTACGCAGTCCACTCCTTACACCACCCCTATAGGGGCAACATATGCCCCCAACCAACCAGCAAGTGTATCCAAAGATGCCTTCCTTCCCCAACTAACCAGCAAGTGCATCCAAAGACCCCATCCTTCCCCAACCAATCAGTAAGTGCATCCGACAACTCCATCCTTCCCCAACCAACCAGCAAGTGCATCCGACGACTCCATCCTTCCCCAACCAACCAGCAAGTGTATCCAAAGACCCCATCCTTCCCCAACCAATCAGTAAGTGCATCCGACAACTCCATCCTTCCCCAACCAACCAGCAAGTGTATCCAAAGACCCCATCCTTCCCCAACCAACCAGCAAGTGCATCCAAAGACCCCATCCTTCCCCAACCAATCAGTAAGTGCATCCGACAACTCCATCCTTCCCCAACCAACCAGCAAGTATATCCAAAGACCCCATCCTTCCCCAACCAACCAGCAAGTGCATCCAAAGACCCCATCCTTCCCCAACCAATCAGTAAGTGCATCCGGCGACTCCAACCTTCCCCAACCAACCAGCAAGTGCATCCAAAGACCCCATCCTTCCCCAACCAATCAGTAAGTGCATCCGGCGACTCCAACCTTCCCCAACCAACCAGCAAGTGCATCCAAAGACCCCATCCTTCCCCAACCAACCAGCAAGTGCATCCGGCGACTCCAACCTTCCCCAACCAACCAGCAAGTGCATCCAAAGACCCCATCCTTCCCCAACCAACCAGCAAGTGTATCCAAAGACCCCATCCTTCCCCAACCAACCAGCAAGTGCATCCAAAGACCCCATCCTTCCCCAACCAACCAGCAGGTCACGGGTGTATGGCAAGACCACTGCTCCCATGCCTTTGTCTTTGGTCTATAAAAACAGACATGACCATGTGCCCAGAGTCGGTTCACTCTGATTATCAGGAAGTCAGCCCACTGTGTTACCAGGGTCTGTTGCCTCAATAAACTTGTCTTTTCTACACCTTGCTTTAAATGCAGAAAATTCTTTTTCCACATGCACGCAGAGACCACAACAGGTGAGGTAGACTGGGAAAGGAAAAAAAACAATTATTTTTTTGAGGGATGAAAATAAAGTCTGCATGGTGTGACAATGAGTAAATCTACAAGAAGGGGCTATCTCCATAATCTTTCAAAAACCTTTGTTCAGTGAGCAGACGAGAAGTAGGCCCTTGGCAGGATTGTGCCCCTTCTAAGGAACTCCTCACACCTTTTACCCAGTGTTTTTCATTATGTTCTGAATATGTTCATGGCCTGAGGGAGGAAGGAATATGACAAGGGCAAAGGGCCACGTGATGCTTTAAGACCACAAGCCATCCTGACAGCCCGGCTTCCACCATTCCTTCTCAAATTCCATTCTAGCCAATGAACCACGATCCTTCTCGAACATTTTCCCAAAAGGATGAAGCTTCTCGTGGTATAAAGAGTTTACTCACTTTTTTTTTTTTTTCCTTGAGTATATGGAGCTAATCATCTAAGAAAAAGTTTAGTTTCAGGCTCTGGCTGGCACAAAATAATGATTTTCCCCTCTACTACGCTGGATTAGATTATCTCATGCAATGGAATAGAAATTGAAGGGTCTGTCTCACTTAAAATGAGAAAATCTTTGCAAGCTGATTTGAAAATCCACCTTGAAGTCATTTAGCTGTCTGTTCCTTTTGTTTTAATACTTGCATCTATCAAGAACTTAGGTTTGTCCATAAATGTAATCAATATGGAAGATAAAGTCATCAAATTAAAAAAAATAGATTTAGAGTTCTCATGATAAAGTGTACCTTAAACTTGAAGTAATACAAATGTAAATTAGATATGGCTATTTGGAAGTCTTGCTTACTGTATTTCTTTGGAAAGTGACAGGAAAATGATTGCAGTGCTTGTTTAGTTTAATAAAAAATTTGATCTCTTTCTAGAATTATTGTGATGTTTATGGAATATAATAGAGGATTTCTGATGAGGATGAGAACATAGTGTCATCTTTCATTCAGGAAATAAAAAAGGAAGATCGAAGGAGTCTTAGGTAAGTCTCTAGTCACTCACTTTTTTAGAAAGGAACAAACCCTTAGGAGTCAGGGGAAAGAAGCTGAGCCCTCAGAAGGCAGTAGAAGGATTTGGGGCAAAAAAGTCAAAATAGAGGTTCCAGGGAGAAGGAAGGGCAGGAGGAGGTCCCTACTCTGATAAAAATTTGCTGGGTTAATCAGAAAACTGGTTCGTATTGTATTAACTTAAAAGCACACAAGTACACATTTATATAGCAATCTTTTCATAAAAGATCAAAGTCTTTTAAAAGCTCTTAAAGCATAGGTCCACCTCCTGGAATGTGGAGTCATCATTCCAGCTTCAACTTCTTTAAAGGAAAACAAGGACATCATGAGATTAGCAACGCAATCTAAAGGCAGAATTGCTTTAAATTTTTAGTGAAATCTTCCTCAGTGTTGAGAGTCATTCTGCCTACAAATTCCTCAACAGTAGTTTCCCTACAGACCTGCCTTATTAAATCTTCCCAGGTCCCTCATCTTAGTTTTTCATAGATACAGTTCTTTTTGAGCTGACTGTTCATTGGTTTACTTGATTTTTAATTACATTAAGAAATCTAAGGAGTTCCCGCTGTGGCACAGTGGGTGAAGCATCTGAGTGCAGCGGTTTGGGTCAATGCAGAGGCGCAGCTTCGCTGGCTCAGGGGGTTAAAGGATCCTGTGCTGCTGGTGCTGCGGCATAAGTCACAGCTGTGGCTTGGATTCAATCCCTGGCCCAGGAGCTTTCATATGCCACAGGTGCAGCCATAAAAAGAAAAAAAAAAAAAAAAGAGTTCCCATAGTGATGCAGCGGAAACACATCCGACTAGGAACATGAGGTTTCGGGTTTGATCCCTGGCCTTGCTCACTGGGTTAAGGATCCGGTGTTGCTGTGAGCTGTGGTGTAGGTCACAGATGTGGCTCGAATCTGGCATTGCTGTGGCTGTGGTGTAGGCTGGCGGCTGCAGCTCCGATTAGACCCCTAGCCTGGGCACCTCCATATGCCATGGGTACGGTCCTAAAACCACAAAAAGACAAAAAAAAAAAGAAAAAAAAGAAATTTAAGGTGAAGCACAACTAGCCAAAACCAGGTCTGGAACAATATAACTGACTCTTGCTGAAACACTCAACTACCCTAGAGGAAGCCGATATGTGGGCGGTCGCTAGTCTCAAGCATTCACGTGCCCTGGGTGTGCCCTGGGAGTGCCCTGGGATGTATTTCAAGTGTTGATTAGATTGGTGAACCTCTTCTGGATATGCTGCTAGGAGAACATTTTTTTATGCTACTAAACTTAGGTAATTTATGCTCACAGTTTTTACTTTTGGAAAAATAAAATATTCTAAGTGGACTAAGTGGACACCTTTATCCCCAAAGTTAAATGCATATAAAAAATGGGCCAGTGAGTAGATATGGAAAAGGGTTTCCTGCAACCTACTTTATACGAGTTAGTTCTAAAGGTATCTCTTGAGAGCTGAGACGATTTAGTTCTCAAATCTGTGTGATGAATTCAGACAGAGAGAGACACTGGTCTCATGTCAAAAATGATCTGAATCTTGAGTTTATACACCACTACCCTTATTAAATTAACACCTCTCCCAACCCATTTTTTGCTCGGCTATAAAAAGCAAAAAGATGAAAGGAAAAAATAAACTTTAATTTTTGGCAGTAATAATTACAATAGTATCTCTGAAGTTATTTGCAATGCCTGATGGACTTTCTCCAAAATCATTGATTTAATTAGCATTAATTGAATGTCTACTATTTTCTGGTTTGATGATTGTTAGCTTGCCACAGATCTCTTAGGGGGCCATTTCATCCACACTAAAGGAATTGGTAGAAAGCTATTGGCATTTGTGGCTAATTCTTGTGACAATTGGTGAGGTCTTATGGGAGAGAGACAATCTTTCTGCCATGATGCCCCACCTAAAAGCACAGAGGGAAAAAATAGATGGCTTTTCTCAGAGGGGCTCTAGTTCCTTGATGTGAGGAATGAGATTCTATCTGGGAGTCAGCTTATCGGGAGATTTACATGTTTGGAAAAGCCACATTCTCTGTCCCGAATTTAGGCTGTCGGACTTAAAGTCAGAGACTATACATATATATAATATATATATACACACATTTTTTTTCCTTTTAGGGCCACACCTGTGGCACTTGGAAGTTCCCAGGCTAGGGGGTCTAATTGGAGCTACAGCTGCCAGCCCACACCACAGCCACAGCAACGGGGGATCTGAGCTGCGTCTGCGACCGACTCCACAGCTCATGGCAGTGCCAGGATCCGTAACCCACTGAGTGGGGCCAGGGATTGAACCTGCATCCTCATGGATACTAGTCAGGTTTTTAATCAGGTGAGCCGCAATGGGAACTCCCAGAGAGAATATATTTAACATAGGGTAAGATTAGGGCATTGGAACATAACTTGAAAGTCGAGGAAGAGCTATATCTAAGTCAGACTAAAAAGTGCACATTATTTTATAAAAGGTATTACTCTTGTTCTATATAGGACAGTTGCACAGTAGGTAAGGGTATTTTCTGAAAGGTTATAAATGGGAAGGAAGTGTAGATGGGTTCTGACCGGCTTATAGGAAGAAGGTGGTAGACACATAAATGTTGCCTGTCCAGCATTTTTTTGCACAGCCACGACTTTCCCTGCCCTTAGTTTATTTGATTCAGGTGGGCTTGCCCCATTTCCTCGAGCCAAGGGTGGGCACCTGATCTAGGCAGAGCCAATGAGATCTCTTTCTCTCTTCGTGGTTGCTGGTGGCCTGGATATATGATTTTGGCTAAGCCGGTGGATTATAAACCAGGAGTTCCCTGTGGTCATCTTTGTCCCATGAGGGGAGAGCCTCTTTGAGAAGAGTCGACGCAGTGAGGGCAGAGATAAATGATGGAAGATATCCAGCTTCAAGAGGACATCATTCGAGGACCTGGGTAAAGTTATATCAACAGCCAGGGCTTCCCCAACCAACTCGGGAGCACAGATAAGTGTCTCTTTCTGTTAAAGTTAACTTCAGTTGAATTCTTCTGTTACTTTGAGAGAATTCAACTAACACAACCTGGCTAGAAAGAGAGAAGGATAGGTAAAACCTAGACTCCTTCCTTGCAAGACCATTTATAACCATCCTGTGAAGTACGCAGCATGGGTCAGATGTCATTACTATGTCATTTTACTGGCAAGAAAAATCAGACTTTAAGGAAGTGAAGTAAATTGTCCAATATTAGATAACACTTGGCAGAGCAATGACTAAAACCCAAGCATTCTGATTCCGTATTGTGTCTATGTTCCTGTGTTTAGAATGCATAGTCAGTGACACTGAGGGAAAAATCTCAGGACTAATGTCCTCAATAAATACCCCGAACAGTTAAGGAAACATACTAAGGGATGTTGTTGGATGTAGATGCTTAATTTTACCTCCAGATACCATTCAGCTGGTCAACCACGATCTGAAACTTAATTGGACTAAGGTGTTCAGGCAAGCTCAGTGAGGTCAGTTTGAATTATGGATCTCATTCATTCTCTGGGATAAATGATAACATTGCTGAGTTGATGAGGACTGCTGTCGTCATGATAGCAGTAATTTCAAAACACGCAACTCATAACTGTGTAAGACGGAAATTAATTAGTTAACGAATTAATTTTTTAGGGCTGCACATAGCTGAGCCACGTCTTCCAGCTACATCACAGCCCATGGCAACACTGGATCCTTAACCCACTGAGCAAGGGACCAAATCCACATCTTCATGGATACTAGTCAGATTTGTTACCACTGGGCTGCAATAGGATCTCCAGAAGTTCTCATTCAAAATCTTGTGGAATGCATAATCCTATAAAGTGAGTTGATGTATTTTATTCTCATTCAAGAATTTTAACAGTTTTTCACTCTGTTTCATGTTGGTTGAGATTACCTAGCTGTATCAGCTTATGAAATTATTGCCTAATTAAAAATTCCCTTTATTCATTAATGAAATCATAATGAAATCTATCACCTTGTATTACATGGGCAGGGTGTCTAAGGTCAGAAGAATAACCATGTGCCACCAACTCAAAATCATCTCACAGATGAGATCACGCCAACATGTCCATGAAGAACAGGGTTGGGAAAGAAGTTACGAGAGGGTGATAGTATCTCAGGCAGGTTGTGGTTGGTGGAGAGGTAGAAGGGTCACTCTAGCCACCCTCGTATAGATGCGTGCTGCTTGACAGAGCCTCCTACGCCACTCGCCAACTTACAGGTGACCCCTTTTGGGCGAGCACAGTCAGAAGTTGGGCGTTAGACACCACAACCTCAAACATGGCTAGAATCTTGAGCCTGGGACCTTCAGACTCCAAAACTCTGGTCCTTTAAAATTTATATTGGTGGTTCCATTGCTGCTCTGAAACCCTGGATACATTTCTGAAATCTATACTAAATTCGTTTTGCTCCTATTGGAAAGTAAGTACATTTATCAATTTCAAGTTTCTTTCTGATAAAATAGGCAAGCATATTTGCTCTGAAGTATGATAAGGCCATTGGCAGTCAAGTGTAAATATGAGACAGGGATATCTTTCTCAACGACCTAAGAGGGGGCTGTGAATTATTCAATGTCGTGTAGTAGAAACTGGGTAACAGCCATGGTGGAGACTGGCGTCCTAGACCAGCCACCAAGCAGCCGTGTAACCCGGGGTGATGCACTTAACCTCCCCAGGATGCCTGCCCTGCTCTGTAAGGATTTCCAGTGACAGTCTCCAAAGCATTGTTTCCAAACATTATGCAGAACATGCAAAAAAAAAAAAAAAAAAAGGCTATGACAGGGTGTGAGCACAGGGGCAGAGCAGAGATGGGTTAACAGAGTCTTATGAACAGGCATGGTTCTTGGCTCCTACCTGTCGTCAGGGCTGAGGTCTTTGATCAGCCACTTGTTGCCGTGTGTGTAAAAAAATCAATGAATATTTAAGACCAGAGCAAAGTGAGCAGAGATGACAAGAAGAGCCAACACGACGATTCCGTCAATTAAATCCTTGTGCCAGCACAAACCGCCTGTGTTTAAGACGACAACTGGGATAAGCCCAGAGAGAGACAGAGAGAGAATATATTCCTTGTCAACATTTTCAGTCAATATAAATAGGAAGAGTTTTCCAGTTTGAGGCATGCTGATATAAGCATTCTCAAAATATCATTTAGAACATATTAGCCGGCTAAATGGAGAAGTTTGCTAATGTTCTAAATCTCTCTGTCTCGGAATAGAATTCTGGTTTATTTATTTTCTTCAGCGTTAAGCACATCATGTCACAGAAATGATTTTAGCATTAGGAAAAAATATATATATTTTAATTTTAATCCTTCTGGATCATTTCTTTCTTTTTTTTCTTTTAAGAAGCAAGAGTTAGCACACTAAGCATAATTAACTTGAGTAATAAAGATTTTGATATTTTCATGCTTCTGAGAAACTTAATATGTTAGGTGATTTGGGGGCATAAAATCAATTCAAGAAGCATTCCTTTTTCCTCTTTTTGTTTATTTGGGTTTTTATTACCCATATGAGGCTCAGGGTGCATAGAAAAGCTGAATCCTGAAGCATTCTGATCCTCCACCAAGGCGGGGGGCGGGGGTTCTCAAGTGAAGACAAAGCAAGTTTCCTCCTCCAGCAAAATCTCACTCCCTGAGGTCCCCACGTGGTCTGGTTTCAAGGACCGTGGCCAAAGGTAATTGCAGATTTTGTCTTATTATTAAGATCATCATTTTAAAACTCACATAGATCACCAGTGAGACCAAACTGCCATTTTCAGATTGTGAAAATGTAACAAAAGCCCCGAAGTCCAGCAGCTCAGCAGGATGTGGACAAGCTTTGATCTGCCAGGGAAGGGCCTGATGCATATGCATCACTTCTGCCCATTATCTCAGTATATAAATGATCGATGCAGGAGGCAAGGGTCTGTGTCCATCAGCGGTTAATGAAGCACTGGGGGAGAGCAAACACATTTACTTAAGCTCATGTTTCGGGCAAGGAGTAGCCTGTAGCTCCCCGCCATTGTCCACGGGGTCAGCCCTGGGGGTCGTCATTATCCGTGTGTGTCGCCAAATCATTAAACAGCGCTACCCAGATTCATGATTAAGAATAGCATAGTAAAGCATGCCCTCCTCCAGCTTTCTGTTTTAACTGTGCTGTATAGTTTATTCTTTGGATCGAGATGGCTTCTGCGTGCCTTTTAAATTCCCCGCATGAAACCTATTATTTGCATTTCAAGCTTGGGTTCAGGTGTCTGTAGTAGATCAAAGGCATAATTCTTTGTACTAAACTTAAGCATTCAAGCTCAGTCTAGAACACAT
Source organism: Phacochoerus africanus (assembly GCF_016906955.1). NCBI lineage: Eukaryota > Metazoa > Chordata > Mammalia > Artiodactyla > Suidae > Phacochoerus > Phacochoerus africanus. The sequence goes on along the minus strand of NC_062545.1, from coordinate 6,446,993 downwards.
TTCGCAGTGTGTCAGGATGTCCTAGAGCCAAACGCACGGCCATGGAACCATCTAAGAACTGGGAAAATCCTTCCGAGGATGCAAAACTATCAAGGGCCTTGCCTCCTGGGAATGAAGCGGTTTAGAGATTAAATTTTACTCTTTGTGCAAGACCTTGGCCCTATGTATGACTTTCTTCAGGGATTCTTAAAACTGTACCAGCTCTGAGTCTATAAGTAGCTCAATTCACTACTTAGAAGTTTAATTACTATAAGGTACATCACAAAGCATTACGAGGTTTGTCAAATTCCCTAAAACTAGTTCCAACGTGGGAAAATGGTACAAAGAAAAGAAAATGCTAAGACAATTCTTCTCAAAATTAGAAGGTACGTTTCGAGCCCCAGCTGATTCCTGGCAGCAAACTCTCTCCCTGGTCTCCTATGGAGAGGGCATTCATTGTGTGCTTTGCTTTTCCTTTGCTTGACTTGGGTGCTGGGTGAACCTGTCCTAACTGGTCAGGCAGCCTGGTACTCACGTCATTATTGCCATATGATGCAATAGTCAAACAGCCCTTGAAAAACTAAGGATGTTTCTCTGGCCTAAAGAAAAGGTTGAGGGACTTCCCCCCTATTTGTAACATGAGTGTACATGAAACAAAAGAAGTGCACGTTTCATTTTACCCAGAGGCTGATAAGCATTTGGTATGCATTTCTATAAGCTGCATATATAAACCAGGCTCAGAACAGTACGGAAACATAGCTCATAGAGCTAGATCACATGAGAAGGAATCTTCCAAACATGGCCGCCACACTTCTCATCTCAGATGCTCATCTCACAGCATCATGTTGACGCTCCTCTACTGAGTGATGGGCATGTATCTTCTCTACTTGAACCCAGGCAGACCTTAGTGGTGGCCTCAACCAAAAGGCACAGGGAAGTGATGCTATTGGGCTTCTGAGGCTAAGGTCGTAAGCATGCCATACACTTCCACCTTGTTCCCTTGAGAGGTTTCATCTTGGAACTCGGCCACCATGCTGAGTGGTGGAAGCCAAGCCCATATGGGGGGGCCAGGCAGGTGTTCCAGCTCCCATTTAGCATCCACATGAAGATATCTCCAGACCATCCCAGCTCCCAGAGGTCAAGTGTTCCTAACCCTCAAGTCTTTCCAGATAAGGCCCTAGATGTTGTGGAACTGGGGCAAGCTGTTCCCTGTGCCCTGCTTGGGTTTCTGACTCACAGGGTCCTGGGGCACCATGCATTACTCATTTATGTCACTAACCTGGGGGGTGGCTTATGTTTCACTAACTGTTCTTTAGGATTTCGTCCAGAGAGAGAGAGAGAGAGAGAATTAAATGGCTCAGATGACAGACTAAAAATACAGTTCTTACTTTTTTTATGATAAGGAATAAGCCTCCAGACATGTATAATTTATGTTCATTTACGAAGCCCCTGCATGGCCCAGCATACCTTGTAATTTAAGGTGTGTTTATTTACTAAGCCCTGTTTCTGTGCAGTGTGTCTCTCCCCTGCTCTCCAGCACTACAATCAGTGTCTAAAACAAACAATTCATGGCACTGGAAATTTTCAGTGTCACTTGCAAAGAAAGAGAGAAAGAAAGAGAAGTTGGGGGAGGAGTGGAGAGAGAGATGGAGGGAGATATTTGTTCTGTGAATATTCCTATCATTCTACTTAGCCTCTTTTGCATTCACATTTTCAATTTTGTGATATGACCAACATGCCATTTTGGCATACTGCGTATATCTAGTAACTTGTGAAGTCCTTTGTCTCTTTAGTATCTGTGCATGAAGTGTCTCCATGATGGTGTCTGGCCTTGAATGCAGACAATCTGCCTTCGAGAATGTTTACTACATGCACAGTAAAGGGGCACGGGCCTCCCATCCTCCCGTCCACCTTAGGTCTCAAAACAGCCTCTGATGGGCTCGTTCCGACAATGACTATTGGCCATTTCCAAGGGTTTGCTACATTTTGTGTTTAACATCTTGACCTCGTTACGCAATATCTTCATTATATTACAATCTTCTCTAGGATCCTTTAATATGCACTTATTTTAAATTTATCTATATATATCTATCTCAGCACTTTACCCAATAGATTACATTTAAGACAAAAAATGGATTAAGGCTACTTTATCATAGGGCAATCTAATGCTTATCTTTAAGAAGAGAGGTTTAGGTTTAATTAAGACCTGTACATCTAAGATTTATCACTGTAAGTAGATACTTAATGTCTGTGTTTGGAATGTACTAATTAGATTCTAATTAGTGGGGTCAACACAGGGAAATCAGAGGTACTTCATCCTCTTGGATGTCTCTGCCTCTGCTCTGACTAATTACCTGAGCTCCTCCTAGTCCTTGGAGGACCAGGAGCCGGCATGCTTTAGATCCCTGCAATGGTCTCTCCAAGGGAGGTGGGGACCACAGACAGCAGAGTGACCCAGGGGGGCGGGTCGCGGCCAGGTTTCTACCACGTGACTCCCTTAGGGCTGTTCCCGAGGATCTGCACTGACCAAGACGGTGGAGCGGTTCTTAAGCAAAGCCCACTTTGAGAAGTGCCGTTCTCCAGCCACGCAGGCCTTTCCACTTGGACATCGTTAGAGTTCATCTGATACGCCTTCACCCAAAGACCATTTCCTGTCTGAGGCTGTGAGGAGTAGGAAAATGCCTAGCCCACGGCCCTGCCCTGGAAGAGGCTGACAGGTTAGTAAGGCGCGTTCAGAGGATAACCATCTCGCAAGGTTGCCTTCAGTTATTAAAAATTCTCAGTACTTCCGGAGCCCATAAACCTTTTAAAGTGCATTTCTAAATTCAATATTGCTAAAAGTTCTTGTCCAAAGGGATTTCAGTTGTCTCCATATACTGTTTCCTACATAAATCACACATATTTACCAAGAGCCTTGAGCTGCAACCCACAGACAGAAACCAAGAGTGGTTTGTACCTCCGTCATATAATATAGGTTTTTTTGTTTTGTTTTGTTTTGTTTTGTTTTGTCTTTTTGCTATTTCTTTGGGCCGCTCCCTCGGCATATGGAGGTTCCCAGGCCAGGGGTTGAATCGGAGCTGTAGCCACCGTCCTACGCCAGAGCCACAGCAACACAGGATCCGAGCCGCGTCTGCAACCTACACCACAGCTCACGGCAACGCCGGATCGTTAACCCACTGAGCAAGGGCAGGGACCGAACCTGCCACCTCATGGTTCCTAGTCGGATTTGTTAACCACTGCGCCACGACGGGAACTCCTGATATAGGTTTAATAAGCTTCCATCCAAGAGGCACCTGCATTATACAGAACGACAGTCATCACCGTGGTTTGTACATTTCGATGCTTCTTAAGTGTAGAATTCGCGACTCTCTGGAAACTTTTCCAACCAATTTACAAGTCGTTTTCACCCCTCATTTGATTATTCTACTGAGAGTCGACTGGTTCCTTTGGCACAATCAATCTGACTGACTGGTAGGGTGTCACAGCACAGCCTTTTAATTTATGCAGACAGCTACCCCATAGCATCTCAATCACTTACAGCATGAAACAAGGGCAGCATCAGCGTCACCAGGAAATGCTGCCTTTGTTTTACATATATACCTGAGGATAGGGTCATTTACATCCCAGAAAGCCAGGGTGGTGACAGACGGGGCAGATGCATCAATGTCACAAGAAAATGCAAGTCAAGGTTTGGCAACAAAAATCAGCCTTAGAAGGTAGCTGCAATGCCATACTTTCATGCCCTTCCGGATAGAAGGCATATGCTATAATCACTGAATTATCAATCATAAATGAAGGTCTATCAAATAGAATACACTATCTCATTAATTTAAGAAAATCTTTTCACCTTGGGTTCAGATGGAGGGGGGTTATGTTGGTTTTGGTATTTTTCTAGTTTTATCATCATCCTCTTAAACTATAGTCCAGGTTTCTGAGATGTAATAGTGCGCAGTGATCAATGACGACTGACATTTATCATAAATTATTTGCTATTAGCATCATAAAAAGCTGCACAGGGACACGCTGGGGCCACGTTGCCTGGCACCTAACAGGACCCCGCTCAATATACGTCATCTGATTGTTTCGAAAGTTACTTACATAACTGAATAAGATGCAGTTAAAACAACAAGGAGAAAGAAAGAAAAAAAAATGAGAATGGAAGTCACTAACAATTGAGCTATTTTCTTAAATCCAAAGAGTCATTTTTGTTAAACTTAGTTGCACTACTTTCCCTTTGCATTTGGGCGGGTCCTGTCTGCAAACATGCAGATCTGCCCGTCTGTGCCGGTCCTGTGTGTGGCTATTCTGCCAGAGATGAACTCACGTGCCCTGGAAGCCCTTCTGAAATTTTGGCTCCAGGGAAAGGAGGGCGATGGCCACTTCCTGGAGGCCGGGAGGGCAGGCCATGGGAAAGTGACCAGGCAGAAGAGATGCCCACTCAGAGCTGGCAGGAGAAGGATGGGGAGGGAGCAAAGAAAGGCCAGGGCTTAGGTTTGGAGAATGTCCCTGGTTTCTTCTCTGGTCAGATGCTCTAGCAAGTGGTAGTTTCTTAGGGAACGTCTAGCAGCAAGTTTTAGGAAATCCCAGAGCAACGGGACTAGAATTGCTGCTTCTGACGGCGACTAGGGAAACGCCAGGCCCATATTCCATGTGGATGCGGAGAAGACAAAGGGTCAGTAGACCCAGAAGCGGTCCCCTGAGATCGCTGGCCTGGCCGGGACAGGGAGGTTTCCTGAGGGCCCAGAGGAGGCTGGTGAAGGCTGTCACCACCCCGCAGGGAGGGAGCCCAACTCAGAAGATGGGGGTGCCCATCCTGGTCCTGGGGGACAGGCTGCTGCGAGTCGGGCTGCTGGGGAGGACCCTGAGTAAGCTCTCTGCTGCCCAAGACGTGGTGCAGACACCTAGGACACAGCCGCAGCCAGCCTGACACCTCGTTACCACCAACGAGACCAGCCAGGTGGACCGGGCTCGGCCCACCCAGCCCTCCGGCCACCACGGGCTCAGGCCAGGGTTCAAACATGGAAGGAGGGACGTGGAAGGAGACCTCAGTGCAGGGTGAAGCCCTGCCAAGCTGAGAGGGGGAAAGGCTTTCCAGTGCAGGTGGTCCGAGAAAATGACAATGCCTGATTCGACTGGGTATTACAAAAACAGACTAAACGTTTTAATCTTGAAGTGGGTAAAAAATTATTAAACTGAGTTTACTGAATTGGACTGAATTCAATTTTCCTACGGCTGAGGGAAAATGGCAGCTTGTCAAAGAAAAGTAATAGAAGGTAAAGTGTGTTTTTGCTCATGTTGATTGTTGCTTCCAGTTCAGACTTACACATGCGCTCGCTTTCAATCACACACATAAATATTTCTCTCTCATGTTTTCTTTTTTTAAAAATTGTTTATCTTTTTAGGGCCACACGTCTGGCATGTGGAGGTTCCCAGGCTAGGGGTCGAAATGGAGCTGTAGCTGCAGGCTTACACCACGGCCACAGCAATGCAAGATCCAAGTTTGCAAACTACACCACAGCTCATGGCAGTGCCGGATCCTTAACCCACTGAGTGGGGCCAGGGATTGAACCTGCATCCTCATGGATCCTAGTTGGGTTCGTTATCACTGAGTCACAATGGCAGCTCCCATGCTTTGGCTTCTATGTGTGGTTTAAGTTAGAAAGCAGTGAAGCATCTGCCTGGTTGCCTCCAGAATGAACTGCATTAGTCACAGCTTCCTAGTCTGGGGAGATGAGTGCAGGAAGACTGCTGTCTGCAAAAGCAGCTGGTGGCGACTCAGATCACTGTGGAGCTTGTTTTTTCCACTTGGAATATTTCTCAACTTCAAAACAGTAAATTGTGGGCAGAGGACATTTTGAAATCAGACTTGTTCCTCAAATAGTCTGTGGATGAGCAAAGGACGTGGGGAGGAGTAGAAATTCAGCACTGTCATCCCTGCCAGGCCCCAGGATCGCTCTACAAACTTCCAGACACTGCTCTTCCACTCACCTGTAGCTTTCACAGGTCCCTTCTGCCCTGATTCCAATCCCAAGCACCCCAGACTAATGCTCTGATTATACATATGTTGCTTTGGCTTTGATTCTGTGTGCTCCTCCAGAATCAGAAGATTTCTGCTCTCTGGCAATGACACAGTCCTTCAGTTGAGGTCTCAACACAATGGCTCCAAAGCTGTATCTCTAGCTCTGATCATTCATCTGAACTTCAGATCCTGGCGAGGGCCACGAGGGCCCTCCCTGAACCTGGAAAAGGAGCTCCCCACCCCCACTCCTTGGTCAACCTTAGCCCAAGTGCCCTAATATATCTCTTCCAAATACTTACTAGCATCTCAAATGATACATGCTTCCTGTGTATCTATCTCCTCTCTCACCTCTCAGACTCACCAGGAAGATGATGTGATATTTTAAGATAATTCTAAAATTTATAATCAGGGGAGTTCCCGTTGTGGTGCAGTGGAAACAATCTGACTAGGAACCATGAGGTTGTGAGTTCGAGCCCTGGCCTTGCTCAGTGGGCTAAGGATCTGGCGTTGCCACAAGCTGTGGTGTAGGTCGCAGACATGGTTCAAATCTGGCGTGGCTTGTGGGTGTGCTATAGGCCAGTAGCTGTAGCTCCTATTAGACCCCTAGCCTGGGAAGCTCCATATGCTGTGGGTGTGGCCCTAAGAAGACAAAAAGATAAAAATAAATAAAGAAAGAAAATTTAGGATCAAATGAAAGAAGCAAATGTTAATGAAAACTAACTGAAGGCAAAGCTCTCAAGTTTTGTTCTCCTGACCTAGGATGGTCTTTAGAAAGGTTCTAAATAAATATTCAGTTACTGACTCACTCACCCATACACCAGGAGTCCACCTGACATTTGCACCTGGGCACATTTCAGATACTGCAATTTGAGTCCATGATGGTTTTCCATATTTTCATTCTTGCCAATCTTCAGTCAAGGTCACCACGACCTATCCAATTGTTAAGTCCACAGCCCTGAACACCTTCTTATCTCTCTCTCTCCCTTCCCTCCAGAGATTGGCTGGCCAGGTGGTCCCTGTGAGCTCCACGCCACTACTTCTCACGTGGACTTCTTGGACAGCCGTCTTTCTGGTTGGCCTTCAGGTAGACACTGCTCCGCATGGTACACATATTTACTTCTTCAAAGGCAATTATGATGCAGACACCTCTGTAAAATCTCCTAGCGGCTTCCCAGAGCTCCTAGACCACAGCTCAGCATCTCTGGAAGAGCCTAGAAGGCCCTGAATGAATGGCCCTCTTGACCAGCAGCATCTCATGGCCATCATCTCGCCATTCTACCCTAGATCTTAGGCTCCCATCTTTTTTACAATTAAGTTTTTAAATCCCTCAAATACCTGTTGTATTTTTCTGAGGAGGTGGAACTTCATTCCAATACTTCTGACATCCCAACAACCAAATTCTTGACAAGCTGCCAGTTTGAGGACTGAGAATACATGCTCTTTGTATTGTTTCTTGACACAACCTGACTTACCATTAAAAATAAATTGATTTTCCATCTAAAAACGTGAGGTGTGAATTAAAAATGTGTCCACTGGTTGAAACTACTCCTGTTTGGAAAGGGTGTCACACAAATTTTGGCTCCATCACAGAGGTTTCTCATTTCCATTTATCCTGAATGATAAACTCTATCAACAAAAGGAAATGTGTATATGCATTGTAATTTTTCCAGAAATGCAATTTCTTTCTGAGATCACTTTAATCAAAAGAGTAATTGCATTATTCACGAGCCATGTTCCCTTAATTGGAAGAGTTGGTCCATTATTACACAAGATAGAATCACCTTTCAATAAAGAGAAAATAGTTTCTGTTTGCTGTTCTTTCAACCAAGATTATCACTCCTGAGTCAAGTGACTTACAACACAGCAGTAAAGTTAATCATTTAAGACTAGGAATCATCTAGTCAACCAGTGGAAACATGTCTAACAACAAGAGCAGCTGGAGAGTGTGCGTTAGAGGGATTCAGAAGTGCCTCTGCAACAGGATTTGGATAAAGGTCATATTTTTAATTACTGTGGGCACAAATTGTTTCAAATCGCAGGCTGTCCTTATTGGTACATAAAACGATCAGAGGTGGAACTTGGGGGCCTGTGTAATAATAAGGGTTGTTTCTCAAACTTTCCAAATACCCTGTTGTTAAGAAGCAGAGGGTAAAGAAAAACTCATCAAGAAGGTGATTCGATATTCTAAGACAGTCCTAAAACTCTTTTTATGATCAAAATAGAAGACGCAAATGTCAGGAGAAAGGAGTTGTTTTAAAAGTGGTCCCTATTTTAACCCCTTGTGTTGTCTAGGTCCCGACTGTTAAAAATCTATGCGTGATAATTCATTGTTTTATCCATTAATTCCTTTGTCTAGATGCTTCCGGGCCCGTTTCAGTGGACACAGCGAAACAGACGACTGAGGACTGCAGGAGAATCAAGAGTAAAGTCCCTGGAACCCCAGGGCACACCTGTAGCATATGCTTCTACACCATTGTTGAATTCAACAGATACATGTAAAGTGTCACTTATGTTACGCAAGGCTTAAAAGATTCCTCAGAGACGGACTCACGTGACAGGAATGGAATTATATGGTTCTGCTTGACACGTGACAGAGTCTAAATGCCATGAATGTCACACGCAACATAAACAAGTGCACATTTACACTCCGGCCCCCCTGAATAACAAGTGACGTTTACTTAGAGCCACTGTGACAAACACCTTCAGCAGAACCAATGCTTGTGCACCTTACAGAGAACACGGAACTCGGTGTAGCTAAAAGCACAGTGCAAATCTGTCTGATAATTGCAAACCTGGAGAGTGGAGGCTGGCAGTCACTGGAGGGGAAGGGGGCAGTGGTTGGCGCTGCTCAGTTTGCCTGAGTTGTCATAAGAGTGAAGCACGATGCTGTCTGTGCCTCTGGAAGGTCGGTTTATTGAGGAGGTTACAGAATAAGGTCAAGGGTGGAGGGACGGGCTCTGAGCAGGGTGTGAAGGATGGACAGGAGAAGACTCTTGCTGGGGGCGGGCACAGGTAGGGGTGGTGTTGCTATGGTGACTGTGCAGAGTCCCGCACAGGAGCAGGCGGTGAGGAGGCTTGTAGGGCGTGGTCTGAGGCCTGAGGTCAGATTCTGACTCTGTCACTTCCGGTTTCGTGACCTTGGCAAGTTACAAATGGTCTCTCTAAGCTTCTGTTCCTCTTCTGGAAAGAAGAGGAGACTCAAGTACTGCTTATGATCCACACTTATTTGAGTTGTAAGTATGGATAAGAACAGATGAGACAGTTTGGTTACTGGTCTGTTCTCTAAATTCATCTTAGGAGAGATCAAGTAATAATAACACTTAGAGCCCTTCCAACAACTCAAGGAGATAACAGAGGTGAATAGCAGCAGCTGGAATAGAGCTAGGTCTCAAAATAGGATTGCTGCTGCGAGGATGACAGCCGCAGGTATTATCCGATTTGCAGGGAGTCACAGAGTTACACCAGCGTCCCAGCCGGGAAGCCGCCGGGGCTGCGGTCTTGGGATGGGCCAGAGAGCAGGAGCCTAGTGTTTGAGCTGGGAAATCAGAGCCTCCTGCAACAACTCTGGAATAGTGGGGGCTGGGGATGATCACGCTGTTGACGGAACTTGAAAGGAGAGGGTGGTCCTTAAAAAGGACCTCAAAGGAAAAAATGAGGCTGAATAGAAACTAAAAGGCATTTCTATGAAGATGAAAGACAAATGGCTGATGATTTGCAAGCAAAAAGTGGTGAACTGGCTGTCCAGATAAGCACAGGATGTTGTCCGAAAGAGAGTTTGGCTGGGAAAAGAAGGAAACTGCCATCGACCCTGGTTGGTCTTCTCTCCCCAGCTCACCCTCCATCCAGGCTGACTCTTCCTGTCTCGCGGACGAGGCTGTCAGGGCCCAGGCTCAGGCCCTAGGCCTCCTCCCCTCCTGATCTCACCCATCCTCACGCCTGCACCGCCCTGTGTTGGCTGGTGATGGCAAGTCTTTTTTTTTTGGATTGAATTTGGTGCTTTATTTTTGGACATGTTGATTGTGGTGACAGCAAGTCTTGACTTGGCTCAGACATCCTGGAACATTGACCTGCTTGCCTCTCATTTCTGCTCAGAAATTGAATGTCAAACTACTGCTTGTTATTTTTTTTTAATCCCAAACCCATTCCTCTCACAGCATTCCTGGTCTCAGTGAACCAACACAGAAACCTTCCAGTTCCTTGTGTCAAGTTCCCTGGTGCCATCTTTGACTCTGTTCTTTATCACAGATATCTCGTGCAGATATTTCACCAGAGTCCAGAAGTTGTCAGCTTCTCTTGGGCCCCATGTGGCCGCCTCTGGGGACACTGCTGCCATCTCTGGTGTGGATTAAACAGCTGACTTTTTTCCCTTCAGATATTTATTTTTCTTCTTTTTTTTTTATGGCTGCATCTGTGGCATATGGGAGTTCCCAGACCTAGGGGACTTCCTACACCACAGACACAGCCACAGCCACGCCAGATCTGACTTGCATCTGTGACCCATGCTGCAGCTTGCAGCAATGCCAGATCCTTAACCTGCTGAGCGAGGCCAGGGATGGAACCTGCATCCTCATGGATCTAGTCTTAACCCTCTGAGCCACAATGGGAACTCCTAAACAGCTGACATTTGAACAGTCATCTGAATTCTATCCATGGACTGTTCTCAACACAGGAGCCTCGTAAGTCCTACATAACCTTCTTTTTTAGAGCCCTCCAATCCCTTCTCATCCCATTTAAAGTACAAGCTAAGACCCCACAGAGTCCAGTGAGGCTTCCTGCACCTCCAGTGGCCTGTCCTCAGCAAATCTCACCCACTCTACTCTGGCCACACTGAATTCACTGCTGTTTTCAAACCACCCACAGAGCTTGCTTCCACTCAGGACATTTGCACCTGCTGTTCACTCTGCCTGGAAACTCCCTCCCCGAGCATTTCTGTGGCTGCCCTTCCCTAGTCTTTTGGGTCTGTACTCAAATATCATCTCTCAGACACCTTCTGCAGTGACTCGGTATGATGCAGGAACACCTCTCTCCACCGCTATCCATCCTACTCTCCGTATCTGCTTGCGTTTTTCTCACAGCACATACCATCTCATTTACGGTGTATTTCTGTCTTTATTAATTTATTTTACTACCAAAATGTAAGTGCTATGAGGGCAGAGACATTGCATTGTTGATAGCTGTGTCTCCAGCACCTCGAACAGTGCCTGGCAGAGAAGCCTTGAGTAAACATCAATGGCACAAACAAACAAGTTTTCAAGAGACCTAAGTGTTGCATCTTTAGACAAACGTGCATTGAAAGAGCTGCACAGACGGAAAATGGAAAATGTTGGGCAAAAAAAATTCCTTCGGTAAGCCAGAAGACTTGAAATAAAAAGCCTTAAAAAATGCAAATGGTAAAAGTTCTAAGGAAGGATGTGTTGCTTTGCAATGAAATTGAATCTGAGAGCACTTCTTTTGCTTATGATATGCCCAACGGTAGACTGCTATTTCACCCATTAACTAGTGTATGCATTCATCTGCCCATTCTAATTCCTCCTAGTAGCTTCCATGATCACGCTCGTGGAGATTGGGTTTTGCTATTTGAGGGGAAGGGATGGGTGCTTGTTTGCCCTAAAACTATATGGGAACAATTAGCTAGTGGTGGACAGTAACGCTCAGTGGCCATGAGGGCAGCTGCTGTGCATTTTGGAAGTTAAACCCAAGCTCCACTTTAAGACATTAGACCTTGGCTAAGTCTCTAACTTTGTGCCTCTGAAATGGGAATGTGATTATGCTCGTTCGTAATCCCATTTGAAACCCTAGGTTTCAGGCTTTTCAAATTTTAGGAAGGTTACAATGTATATACCGTAAATCACGGAACACCCACAGCGGGGTCTAACACAATTCATGAGCGTATCTGCAATGAAGTATATGAATGTCCACATGCAGCAGGATAAAGTAAGGGTATGAATAGCCTCAGATTAGTGCAGGAAAGCTTTTGCCAACAAAACGTTCAGGTCAGGCAAATTTTGTCTCCAGATGAGTCAGACATGTTTGATCTTATCTTCCTGTTGGATTAATGTATTTAAACATTTATAATTTTCATGAAAATGCAAATGACTTCCTTTTTTTTTTTTTTTTGCCATTTTCTTGGGCCGCTCTCGCGGCATATGGAGGTTCCCAGGCTAGGGGTCGAATCAGAGCTATAGCCACCAGCCTACGCCAGAGCCACAGCAACGCTGGATCCGAGCCGCGTCTGCGGCAATGCCGGATCCTTAACCCACTGAGCAAGGGCAGGGATCGAACCCGCAACCTCATGGTTCCTAGTCGGGTTCATTAACCACTGCGCCACGACGGGAACTCCCGCAAATGAGTTTCATTACTGATGATGTTAAGCAATGATCTTCCGTTACACTTGGCTCAGGTTAAACGCTGTCTCCCTCTCTCTGTTCTTTCTCTGCCTCCTTCTTTCCCAGGAGATCCCACGATCCCAAGGGCTGGCCCTGCCCAGAGCTCCTGGAGAGAGGGTGGTTAACTGTAGCACAGAGCCACGGCTTGTGGGTGGGGAGAGTTGGCTTTGGGTTGGAAGTGCCCCTGCCCCCCATATCCATCAGTCCCCTTGGGACTAATCTACCCCCCAAATAAAGTTTACAATAAAGTAAAAGCCACAGCAGCTGGGCCAATGGACTCATCTACAGAAGCCTCTTCCCGACTCCTCCCCGTCGCTATTCCCAAGCCCCGACCAGAGCAGTTTAGAAACTCTAGCCCTGCCCTGGTAAGTCACCCCCTGGGGAGGAAGCTTCTCCAGGGCCTGGTAAGTCAGGAGTTGGAGGAGGATGGCGGTCTTGGGCCCATTGCCCACTCACCGGGGTATTTAAACAACCCTAGGAGCCCAGCTGCAGGGGAGCCCCTTAGAGCTCCCACAGATAGGCACTTTTCAAAGAAAAATACATACGGCTCCTTCCCGTGGCTTAAATTTCTCAGGTAGAGACAATCAGAGCAAAAGAAATAGAGGGTCTTAAAGGGGAGAATTTCCTTTAAGCATTTAAGTGAAGAATGTTTGAATGGTTCCAGTTGTCAGCAGAGTCAAGCGGTTCCACCCAGGCTTTCTAAATGGCCGGCTACTGCCTGAGTGCAGCGGACCTGAGGCATCCCGGCATTATTTACAGTTATGATGACTTCTTAGAGTCGCTGTCCTTTAAGACACAGCCTAACACCAAAGCCAGATGGAATACTGCATTGTGCCTGGTCACTGAATAAAGGTTCTCGGGACAGCTTACCTGTGTCAGGACCTACACAGAGAAACTAGCTTGTCTATAGATTGGCAGATGGATCTTTTCCAAGCACTGAAAACAATGTCAATGTGGGTTTAAAACAAGTCGGTTAATTTAAAATAAAACTAACTCATTAAACTGGACTCTCAAACTTCAGGTGATGATGTGACCAAATCGCTACAAAGCATCAACATTGCACTGAATTCAGGCTTCTAATGTAGAAGAAATATCATGCTTCTTTAAAGAAAAATAAACTTCTAATATTAGCCATTAACAGAGATAAATAACTACGCCTCATCATTAAAAATGAAGAAACCTTAAAAAAATAAATAAAACTAACCAATGAAAGACTGATGAAAATTTCTTTAATCGTATTGCACTAAAAAACAAAAAAATGACTTCAAAACCCATAAATTAAAAAAAAAAAAGGGTTTAGTCTCATATACTGTTAAAAAACCATGAAACATGTTCATTTAGTTCCCACACAATGGGAACATGGAAAAAGAAACATTTACTCTTTCCTTACTAACTTCATGTTCCTATGTCTGCCACCGGTCTGTCCTCTCTACTGAAAAGGCTGAAAAGCTTCCCTCCCTGTGTGGACACAGGCACTGAGGCTGGTGTGCGCTCAGCATCTGGAGGTCTCCAAAGGGAAAGGTTTTCCTAGGGATCTTCTTGTGTTGCCACGACTGTTGGGTATCTAGATGTTTCCGCACAGATAGCACATGGCTAGCATGAGATACATCCTCCCGGCCCCCATAAATCTGATCATCCCCTGATATTCCTTAATATGGCTTATCATGTCATTAACACTCAGCAAGGCTCCCAGGTGGACATCTAGACTCTTCTCTCACTCCTCTCTCTTGCTCTCAGCTTCCCACAGGTTGTCCAGCTCTGTCCATTCTGCAGCAAAAGGTGTCCTGGAATTTGACCTCGCTCACCCTTTAGATCAAGGTGGTCAGTTGAATCTACAGCAGTGGGGTTTCAACTTGACAACTGAAAAACTGGTGCTAGACCCCTTTTTTCTCCTCTCTCTCTTTCCTTCCTTCACTTCTTTCATTGTTTTTTTTTTGGGGGGGGGAGGGCTGCCCCTGCAGCATATGGAAGTTTCCAGGCTAGGGGTCGAATCGGAGCTGCAGCTGCCAGCCTGCACCACAGCCACAGCAACACTGGATCCGAGCCACATCTGTGCCCTACACTGCAGCTTGTGGCAACACCGGATTCTTTAACACATGGAGCAGGGTCAGGGATGGAACGCGCATCCTCACGGATACTAGTTGGGTTCACAACCACTGAGCCACAACGGGAACTCCCTATAGAACTTTTTTTTTTTTTTTTTCAAACTGAGTCTTATATAAACATCTAAGACATGAAACACTGAGATGAAAAGGCTACCTCAGCCTCTCCTTCACCCCTTCAACAGCCCTGGGGCCACGTCACCGCTGATTACAGGAAGGACCCTTTATCTCCTCTTCCTAGCCCGGCTTCTGCCCACACTGGCCCATGGCCATCAGATTCACTTTCCTGACACACAGGTCAACCTCAGCTGGTGGGGAGGGAGGAGGTGTGTGGCACAGAGAAGACTCAACTGCCTGGGTTTGATCCCAGCTGGGCAGCTTCCTAGCCCTAGAGTCTTAGGCAGTTTCATGACCTTTTTCAATCTGTTTCCTCATCTATGAACTGGGGGATGAGCAATCATACCTCTTTTAAGACATTCTCGAACAGCCCCTCCATAGCGTTCCTGATTCCCCACCACTCACATGCGACGCTTTGCTTCTCCAGGCAGTAGTAGCTGGTGTCTACTGTTACTGGCTTTAGGTCAGCTGCTGAGAGAGCTGTGTGTTGCGGTGACAAAGAAAGACTACGTGGAAGGTGGGCAGTCTTCCTTGGGAAGAGTCTGACTTTCCCAGAAATTTTGTTTGCCTTACGTTTTTATAATTTATTAAAGAAAAGGAAAGATAATTTCTGCCCCTCATTATTCTGAATAATATAAGAGCATCTGAGGAGATGCTGGCACAGGTCCATCATTTCCGCCCTGAAGAGGAGTTAAAGCACTTCCCCCCACCCACTCGACACACCTTGAAATGGCACCACCAGGACCCTGGACTGAGCTGGCCCTGGGGCACTGGTCCATTGATGGAATCAAGGCTCACAACTCAGGCGAGAGCAGGCTATCCACGCTGCCTTTACGGGAGGGAAGAAGACAATGAATGAGCCCCTTTGGCCAGTGTCTGTCCTGCCCCCTTAGGAGCAGCTTCGCCAAGGATATTTTTCTGACCACTGAGATGGCAGCCGCTAGTCCTCAGGGGGCTGCTGGGAGGCTTGGGGGAGCTTGCGATGGGAGTGTTTCCCAGCCATAGAGAAAAGCAACAGTAAAAATTAGTCAAACAAAATATGACCCTCATGTTAGAATGTGACTCGCCACTGCTAACGGTACACCCTACCCTTCTCTGCAGGGCCAGCTCTTCATAGCAGCCCAGCTCTCTGGTCTACTCCATCCTTGCTCGCTCCTGGCCCTGGAGGCTGCCCTCCCCGTGGTCGGTCTCCCAGCCAGGGCAGGGTGTGTCTGCACATCCTGCCAGCTTTGCATGGTCACCGCATCCCCTCTGCTCCCCGCTCCCCTCTTCCCTCCTGTCAGGTTTTCTCCACCCCTTTCCTCCAGCCGATTTTCTTCTCTGGACACCGAGAACGTTTCCCTGACACCCCAGTTAGAGGCTCCGTTGGGTGGTTTCACGCGGGTGGTCAGCTCTGAGCTCCTTGTGCTCAAGAGCTGGTCTTCCTCATCCCCGTGTCCCTAACGTGGTGCCTGGTTCCAGGCACATCAGAGACAGTGGGCATGTTACATGCTGACTGATGATGCCTGAGTGAAGAGTATGTGTTAAATGCTATTTCAGAAAACGAAGAGAACAGCCGAGGACACAAAAAACGTCACAGTTCGTTAAATCCACAATGTAGATTATGGGTAATTCTTGTTATAATATTTAGACCTTTCTCCATTTTCCACATTTCATAGCAATAATTAGAGAAAATGAAAGAGGGAGTAAAGAAAAACGCTGACACTTTATACCGCAATCCAATCAATTACTGTTAAGTAGTCGTGTCAGCAGTTCTTAATGTTATGGGCACCTACCATTTCCTCCAGGAAGGTATGGGTTCGTGTTATACAAATTACTTCTGGAATTTTTAAAATTTGATTTATGTTTTCTTAATTTATTCTGACCTAATTCATTAGCCTAAGTTTTTCATGCATCTCACAGCTATAAGTCCTGCTCATTCAGCCGGGACTAAATCTTGAGTCTTATATGTGTGGACGCTTCTTCAAACGCATCGGTATGATCCTACCTTTCAACCAAGGCCTTGAGCCCAGAAATAGAACTCTTTGTTTTAAAGAAATCAGGTTTGTCATATTTAAACAAAAAAAGGCATCAGTACAACTGGCTATTTCCATTTTATCACCAAAAACCAGAGTCCCATGAAACTGAGTATAAATCTCATCTGAGGATTAAAAAGAAAAGAAAGAAAGAAATGCCTTTATGTGCTTTTAAATGTAAAGTTGCCCGCTTGCTAAAAATACAAACAACAATGAACAAAGCATACTCATGAGTGCCAGAAAGAAATGGCCTATAGATAGTGCAAGTTCATCATTTAACGTTTTAACCTGCTACATATATATGTAAAATCATAATGACCAGAAAAAGGACACAGTGGCCTCTAAGATGTTAAACTCCATTAATTCCTTTTTAAAATGGAAGAAGAGGGAGTTCCCGTTGTGGCGCAGCAGAAATGAATCCAGCTAGTATGCATGAGGATGTGGGTTCAATCCCTGGACTCGCTCAGTGGGTCTGGGATCCCGCACTGCCATGAGCTGTGGTGTAGATCGCAGATGTGGCTCGGATCTGGCATTGCTGTGTCTGTGGCGTAGGCCAGCAGCGTAGCTCCGGTTCAAGCTCCAGCCTGGGAACCTCCATATGCCTTGGGTGCGGCCCTAAAAAGCAAAAAGCAAAAAGAAAGAAAAGAGCTTCTATGCACTAATCCATATAATCTTTATAGCTCTGTGATTATTGCTAGTCCTATTTCGGTCTAAGTTGCTTGAGGCACTGAGCTGCCACGAAGCCCAGGCAGTTGGCCCCCAGAGCCTGGGCCCTTCTAGCTGAGCACACTGGCTCCCCCAGAGCAGGCCTTGGCAGATGGGAGGCTTTAGGGCCTGCGAGAGCATCTTGCTCTCCATCGGGTCCTCTGTCCATCCAGGGTTGTCTGAACATGGGCTAGAGCCACTGAGGACACGTGGGAGAGGTGTGGTGTGACTCGGCCGCACACCTCGCTCTGTGGGTTTGAAAGCCCGGGTGTCACGAAGTCCAGAGCAGGGGTTAAGCTTCATGGAAATGACTTTCCAGAAGTGACACTCCATGGACTTTCAGACAGTGTGCCCTGGAGTCCTCTCCCCCAGTCACCTCTGCTGCGTACAAGCCACCCCTTCTGTTCAGGCCAGGTCTTCAAGCTTCTGGGCGAGGGGGTTGACACTGAAGGGAGGTGTTTAGCTTCCTACAGCTGCCCTCACAGTGGACCACGGACCAGACAACAACAGAAGCCCGCTCTCTCACAGTTCTGGAGGCCAGAGGCCCCAAATCCAGCGGTCGGCAGAGCTGCTTCCTTCTGGAGAGTCTGGGGGAGAACCTGTTCGTGCCTCTCTCCTGGCCTCTTCTGGCTCCCAGGGCCAACTAAAAACCGGCACTTGTCCTCTGCCTTGGCAAGGATTAGAACCCAACCTGCTGCGACCACTGACCGCCAGCCAGCACCCTTGAAAGGAGTTCAGGGTGGAGATGCGAAAGGCACCCTGGGCTCTGGGAAAAACTGGCAGAACAGGTGTTCAGGGAGTTAGAAATTTTCAGGAGAGGGTTTTATGAGCCCAAGTTCTTGCATCTCCTCCTATCTCGAACAACGCTAAAATCGCCAACAGTGCCATCTGCTCCTCAAGACCAGCAGCCAGCCTCTGCCAACGTGTGTATGGGACCGCACGTAACCCCTTCGCCAGAACCGTAGAGGTGCTGCCCCTCCCCCACCCGGACCTCCCTCTTCAGAGCAGCTCCTCAGAGCTGAGACCCTGTCTCCTGGGCTGTCGTCCTCATTTTGCCCCCCATTACACTGAACTCCCATGCTGTGCTTTTTTTCTTCTTTTCTTCAGTTGACACCAGCAGTCCCTGGCTTGTAGCTGCATCTCTGCAGCCTCTGCTTCATGTCTTCAGCCGGCCTGGCCTTCTCCTCTGTGTGTCTGTGCGTCTCCTTGCAGGGAAGTCAGGCAGGTGGACTGGGGCTCCACTCTGCTCCAGTATGACCTCATCTTCATTTGACTACATCTGCAAAGACTCTTTCCAAATCGAGTCAGGCGTTTGGGGGACATCATTCAACTCACAACAGGAGCTGAATTTTTTTTTCCTCCTAAGGCACCTGAGAATAATGCCTTTTGGCTTCTGAGGACACTAATGGAAAATACAATTCTGTGTGTAAGGAAGGAGGCCAGGGGATCTCTGAGTTGTAGAGGAAAAACTTCATCCTCTATATCTGCTGCCACTCTCCGCACTTCATTTTTTTTTTTTTTTTTTTTGGTATTAGGGCCCTACCTGAGGCATATGGAGGTTCCCAGGCGAGGGGTTGAATTGGGGCTGCAGTTGCCGGCCTACACCACAGCCACGGCAACATCCCATCTGAGCAGTGTCTGCAACATACAGACACCACACCTCGCGGCAACACCAGATCCTTAATCCATCGAGGGAGGCCAGGGATCCGACCTGCGTCCTCATGGATACTCGTGGGGTTTGTTTCTGCTGAGTCACAGTGGGAGCTCCTCAGTACTGCATTTCTGACACCAGATGTGTGGTGCTTTCTCCGCAAGAGACAATTCTCCAGTTCTCTGCCAACACCAGATCTCCATCCTACAAGTTCCATTCAGGTCTGACACCCCCACCCCATGTGAAGGGCTCCGTTCCACAGATCGAGCCCCTCCCTTCAGATGCCAACAGTAAGTCCAGGTTGTCACCTGTGTTTTTGATCAACTGGTTATAAATTGGAAGTTCCCAGCACCCCCTCCTTGGGGGTCAATCATTTGCTAGATTGATTCACAGAACTCAGGAAAAGTTTCCTAACTAGGCCATACAACTCAGGAATAGCCTGATGGGAGAGGTGCATGGGGGAGGTATTGGGATAAAGGGGTTCGGGGCTTCCTGCCCTCTCTGGCACACCAGCCTCCTAGCACCTCCACCCGTTCAGCAGCCTGGAAGCTCTCTGAACCCTATACTTTAGGGATTTTTATGTGGGCAGGATTGATTAAATTATTGGCCTTTGGTGATTGCCTCAACCTCTAGCCCTGCTCTCATTCCTGGACTGAAAATTCCAACTCTCTAATCACAGGGCTGGTTTCCCTGGCAACCAGCATCCATGGTTATCCAGGGGCTTTCCAAAAATCATCTCATTAACATAAATCAGGTGTGGCCAAAAGGCCTTGCTATGAATAACAAAGGGCACTCCTTCACCTTTATCTCTTTGCAGCTACTTCAGGAACCTTGGACAAAAGATCAAACATTGTAACAAAAGATGCTCCCCTTGCTCTTATCTCTTGGGGAACCGCAGGGTTTTAGGAGTTGTGTGCCAGGAAGGGGAACAAAGACCAAATATTTATTTCTTCTTACAAATCATAATATGACATGCTGTGCCTGGTTGCAGAAGGGGAGGCTGCATGCAAGGGCTTGTGTTATGCTCTCAGAAACATAAGAAGCCAAGGCAACCTGCCTAATCTTCAGTAAGTCTCTAAGAATGAGCAATAGTGCACTACTCCCTTTTTTTTTCTTTTTTCTTTTTTTTTGTCTTTTTGCCATTTCTTTGGCATATGGAGGTTCCTAGGCTAGGGGTCCAATCGGAGCTGTAGCCACCAGCCTACGCCAGAGCCACAGCAACTCGGGACCCGAGCCGCGTCTGCAACGTATACCACAGCTCACGGCAACGCCGGATCGTTAACCCACTGAGCAAGGGTAGGGACCGAACCCGCAACCTCATGGTTCCTAGTCAGATTTGTTAACCACTGTGCCACGGGAACTCCACACTACTCCCTTTTTAAGCATTAGTAGTAAGGCTGACAGGACCAGTCTAAACTACGGATGTCGCTCAATAGCAGAACTAAAGGGGGAGCAGAGGCTACAGTTACCTGCACTGACATGAGAGCTGCTCAGCAGCCCCCATCATCATTTTCAAGACTGAAATGGATCAGGGCTCTGCAGGGGCCTCCCAAGAACAAGTCCCCTCTGTGTCCCCCCATTTCTTGTTTGATAGACATAGGTTTCATTCAGCCTTCTTGACCTTTCCTGAGTCCCAAGGGCTGTTTCAAATAGATGCTGCTCAGGGAAGGGAGGGGAAAGCAGTAACGCAGGAGGAATAATCCAGAAACCATAGGGTAAGACCTACTGCAGAGCACAGGGACTCTACTTAACATTCTGCCATCACCACTATGGGAAAAGGATCTGAAAAAAGAATGGATATAGGTACATGTATAACTGAATCACTCTGCTATACACCTGAAACTAACACAATATTGTAAATCAACTGTACTTCAATAAACACAAAAATGAAAAATGAAAAGAAGCTTTAGTGCAGCGATTAAAGGAGGAGCCCGGTTCCTCCTCAAGGAATGTACTTAACAATATCTTCTGCAAGAACTAAGGCCCCCACCCAGGTGGAGGATGGTAAGCTCAGGCTGAGCACAGACTCCTGGAGCCCCGCCCTCTGATTTCACCACCAACCAATCAGAAGACAGTCACACACCCTGCAGGCCTCACCCCACATTTTGCTGATAAACACTTTTCCTCTCCAAGCATCAGAGGTTCATGTGCTCCTTGGTTGGCCTTACAATGAGCTTTTTTTTTTCCTTGCTCCATACTCGGATGTTTTGGGTTGTTTGGCCTCATTCTGAGTTGGACACGTGCACCCGTGTTGGGGAACAAGACCACACATCCGTGTCCTGGTGCTTCCTGTTCCTGTTAGCATTCAGGCTGTACGTCAGCATGCTCAACATTTTAATGCTTCACATAGCAATAAATCCATTGGATTATATATGGACTTGACCTTTTCGATATTCCAAGTCTGACTGACTGGCTATTCTAGTTCCTCTCTTGCTTGTAATTTCAGTAACCTGGCTAGGAGAAGTGAGCTGGCCCACCAATAAAAATGAACAGTGGAAAGAGCAAAGTCATAAAGCCAGCACAGTCTCTCAGAGACTATACTTTTGATATCTCACTATGTTTTTTTTCTCTCCAGAGCAAGCAATCATAAATTGAAAAGAGAAGAGACAAAAAGCGACTCTGATCAAAATAAACAGTGCTGCTGTTTCCCCAGTTAATGTCATTACTCAGTTCCTCAGTGGTCTTGGTCTCTGTTTGCTAGTGCCTTCAAACATTTTATTCTAGAAACACTTTTTTGTCTCAATCCGATTTAGCAGAAACTTTCATATAAAGTCCTGTGACTCAACAATAAAACCCACGGCTTTAAAATTTATCATGATAACTCCTGAGCTCTTAAGAAACCCCCTCTTGCTTGGCTCCGTCCACAGAGTTCCTTTGCAGGAGCAGCCATGAAGATGGCTAAGCTGCGTTCAACTGTCTTGGTTACGGTGTAGCATAAATCAACCACCCTAACAGAATAGTCAACCTGCAGGTTATACGAGTAACAGTTGGCAGCTTCAACGTCTAGGCAACACACTCTGATCGTCCTTTATATACCAAGTATATAAATTGTATTAGCATTCAATTAAAATAAAAACACAAAACCTCAACACTATTAATTAGCCATATGTCCATTTTTAAAATGCTAACACTAGATGATAAACAACTCTTCATACCCATGTAAATGTCTAAACAAAACGGCAGTTGTAAACAATGTATCGATTTGTTTTTTAGTGGTCAGTTTTAACAGGCTTTTCACTGAACTATGCTATGGGATGCTGGTGTCCATTTTCATGATATCACAGCACACTATTAACTGAAAATTAAAAAAATCCTAAAATTACATAAAGCCTTTCCCTTACTAATCTATAAGTAATTTATTTCAAAGAACTCTAGAGCTGCTGGCCGATTCCAGAATCATCCAAAATTAACATTATTATGAGGTCTTTTCAATGTATTTCCTACCCAGTACACATAAAATTATAACGTCAATGGAACATGCCTTGCTTAAAAGGATGAGCGTTACCACTATTCCATCTTTCCTGACTATAGGTGAATGGATTGATGAATCGCACCCAGAATCCCGCCCTACAACTTCACGCATCACTCCTTCATCTGCGGACATGGCTGTGGAGGGACATCCACTTGGCCTGGCTTTCTGGGCACTAGCAATGGACAGCGAAAGAAATCAAGGCACTCTCTGGACTCCAGCGCTTTAATTCAAGAGGGCACGACAAAAGCACGATGAAGACGCTGAGAGATGATCAAGTGACACAAAGTCACTTGGTGCCGTGATGTGAGGGCCAGGAGTGTCAGAGGTCCTTGGAGAAGCCACCGTGTCTTCACAGAGCTGCTTGGAGCCGCACGTGAGCCCTGCAGAAACCGGAAGAGGATGCCAGACAGAAGGAGCAGGGGCACAAAGACCCTGAGGGGCAAGTGCACCGGATGATTCCAGGAATGCCATGGCTGCGTTGGGGAGAATGGCACGAGGAGGTCAGTGACTTAGCAGGGGCCGGTGCTTAGCATGAGCACTGCGATGGTCATTTAGGGAGGCCACGGAGACTGAGGCAGGGGCCGGATCATGGTGGCCTTGCAGCTGTTTTAGCTACTGGGCTGAGATGCCACTCAAGGGGTTTGGGTGGAGAAGGGACATAATCTGAGTAAAATTTTAAGTGGATCAGCTTTTGTCTCTTTGGAAACTGGTCTGCATGGACACAGGGAGGTCAGCTAGAAGGCGGCTGCAGTAATCTAGGCAAGAGGCAGTGACACCTTGGGCTAAGGTAGCAGCAGTGGCCAGATCCTGGGAAGTGTTTGAAAGAACAGTCTGCAGGGTTCACTGATGGGTAGCATGTGGGGTGTGAGAGAAAGAGAGGTGCCCAGGTGACTCGGAGGTGACGCTTTGGGACTGAGCACTGCAATGGTCATTGAGGGAGGCCATGAAGACGGAGGCAGAAGAAGGAGGATGGAGCTTTCATGTGTGAATGGATCCAGTACGGATGCCACTAGGAATACCTGGGAAAGTCAGGGAGGCAGCAGGCGGTTTAACTTCAGAGTTCAAAGGAGAAGTTGGACCTAGAGGTACAACTATGGAAATGGTCAGCATATGGTGAGTATTTAAAGCAACGAGGAGTAGATGGGACCACCTAGAGAGGGAGTGTGGGTACGCAAGAAGGAGGATACGGGGTGAAGGGGTCTAGGACTCGGCCTCGGGGCACAGCCTGTAAACTGAGGTCTCGGAGATGAAGACGAACCACAGTGTCCCACAGCATCAGAAAGCGACATCAGTGAGAGTTGAAGAACCTAGCAGTCAGCATAGTGGGCTGGCCATTAAAAGGTGGCTTTGTGATATCTTTTTTTTAATCAATTATCTCAAACAAACACAGTTTACACCGTCGGTTTTATATGAGTATACTCATGCATTGTTATTGCTGCTACTTGGTCTCTCTTCATTTTGTTGATGGCTGTTCTAGTCAAGGCTTTAATCTAAGAAGGATCATGTTTCATTGATTCTAAGATGCACGTTTTTTTTTTTTTTTCTTTCACATTTTAACATCTCTGAAATCAGAATGTGTCCCTTTTTCCTTCCTAGAGGCACACACCAAACAGATGCATCATATAATTGGTGATTTGATGAATAAAAGTATTTAAAGTCAAGGCTCCTTTCTGCTGCCCCCATTTGACATAAAAGTAGGAGAGGTGGGTTCCTGTGCTGCCACAATCGGGATGAATGTCCCCTGGGATGATGAAGAGCCCAGGGAAGGAAGGAGGTGGGCCACCCCTGTCAGTCACCTTATTTTGCCCGGGTTTATCACTGAATAGCTCTGGGTGACACACACCTCCAGTGACTGTGGCCTCCAGGAGGCAGGCATATCCAGTCTTAACCTTGCAAAGAGGCTTATTCTGGCTCCATTCTCTAGCTGTTCTTTTCCCGGATTCATACATTCTCTAAGCACTGAAGCTAGGTCTGTGACCTTTGAATCCCTAGAATTTAGCACAATGCCTGAATGCAGCTGGTGCTCAACACATGGTTTTTTATTTTTATTTCTTAAATTTATGTCAACACAGCCCCTCCACTATTTGGGTGTGAACATGTGTGGCCCACAGTCTCAGAGGAAACGTCTGACTGACTTCCTTCCCCAGCAGGGGTGGGGGCAGGTGACTGACTGACCACACTCACTGGAGGCCTTATCTGAATGCCAGGGACCAGATCCTGATGTGGTCTCCATGGAAACACAGAGAGGAGTGCTTAGATCCTTGCCCAGAAACAACAGATGCCTACTTTAGGATGATAACGGAATGCAGCATTTACAGATAGGATAATAACCTATGTTATGAAACATGCAATTTAATAGGTCTCTCTGATGAAAAGGCAAAGACAACTGAGAAGCTGTAATTTACTCCCGGGGATGGTGGAGGTGTCTGAGGTTCACGGGCAGTGGAAACGAGCAGCAAGAATTAATCTTCCTCATCTGCTTGTCAAGCCATTATCTGCGTGCTCACTGCTTACTGTGCCATGTTGTCGTCACCCTCGCCTTCTTATATTTTCTAACTCATGCATCCGAACCTACTATTCTACTTAATTCTCACCTTGCATTGTGACCTGTATTCTGTATTCCTTTCAAGAACATCCTCAAGGAATTACAAAGGACTTTAAAAAAGAAAGACATAAAATGTTTACAGATCCTACAGAAGCCTTTTTTTTGTGAAGATGGTGCTTTACATATAGTGAAAACACCTAGGAGAGGAGCCATAAAAGTAAATTTGAAAATACATTTGAAATGCAGATGGCGTTTGCAGTGGTGGTGTGAAGCTGCTTTAGGGCACACAACGTTTAGCAAGAGCTCTGCTTAAGTCTTCAATTATCACAGTTACTTGAAGTATGTGACTTCTGAGAAATCCTCTGAGACCTAAATGGGTCACCCTTTATAACTACAACCCACGACCCCTCATTTTCTCCCTTGGGCTACAGAATCTTCTGAGAGTACAGAGTCTGGGGATGGTATGGTGCCCCCAGGAGCTGTGGGGCGTGAAGAAGAGTCATTGGCCCAGTTTTGTACTGAGTTACCCAATAGAAGAGAAGCTATTAGAGTGTATCTAATAGGATCTGTTTCAGCAATATGAATACATACTGCGAGAGTCATATCAACCAGTAGCTATTGAGTCCTACCTAGCAATAGCCATTGGAGTAGTATCCATAGGTACTATTTGTTTGTTTGTTTGTTTGGCTTTGGTTTTTAGGGCCATACCTGAGGCATATGGAGGTTCCCAGGCTAGGGGTCGAAACGGAGCTGTAGCTGCTGGCCTACACCACAGCCACAGCAATGCAGGATCTGACCTGCGTCTGTGACCTACATCACAGCTCATGGCAACACCAGATCCTTAACCCGATGAACGAGGCCAGGGATCGAACCTGTGTTCTCATGGATGCTAGTCAGATTTGTTGACCGCTGAGCCGCAACAGGAACCCTGCATAGGTACTGTTACCTACCAGTATCTTTCAGGGTAGCATGAATAGGTCCTATTAGAGTAGTGTCTACTAGACTCTACCAGGGTACATTAAAAGGCACTATTGGAGTATCTAAAGGTATTTTTCAAACAAGCAGCTTTAACTTTTTTTTTAAAGCAAGGGTCACTGCTTCATGGATATGCATAACCTCAAACTCAACCCGTATGTGAAGACAGAGAAAGCTCATGTGTGGCAACTACCAAGGCTGGCTATTTCCAAGACCAGTTAAAATGCCTCAGAGCAGAGGTCAGCAAGCTGGCCCAAGAGCTAAGAATGGTTCTTCTTCCCTTTTTTTTTTTTTTTTTTTTCCCCCAAATGTTTAGGGAAAAAAAATTAAAAGAACACTGTTTCATGACAAGTGAAAATTTTATGAAAATCAGATTTTAGTGTCCCTCTGGTGTTTTTGGAGCCAGTCACGCCCACTGATTTAGCCTTGTCTGGGGCTGCTGTTGCCTTGTGACAGCAAGGTTGAGAAGGTGAGACTGGAGACCATGTGTCCTGAAAAGCCTAAGATATTTACTACCTGGCTCCTTACAGTAAAAGTTTGCCCATCTCTGCCTTGGAGTGGCAGGCTCAGCCACAAGTCGACCTGTTCTGAGAGCCTAGTGATTGGGTTTCACCTAGGGTGTTGCTGTAAGATTTGGTGACCCAGTTCTGAAGGGTGTAATGGGATACAGCAGGAAAGAACATTCCAAGGAAAAAAGCTCGCTCTGGCAGACTACAGGGATGAGAAAGAAAAGCACCTTGGCGGTGTAATTAGTATTTAAGTAGCTTTGTCTAAAACGATATTCAAGTTCTTTATCACGTTCCAGCAGGGCGTGCACAGCCTCTCAGCTCACTATTACCGCAAATTTCCCTCAATGAGTATATATTTGCTTTGGCTCCTGTGCTCTATTTTGCATCCATTCATGTGATTCTGCAAGTCATAAAATGCCCCAGATTCCTTTCATTAAGGTATTTGCACCTGGATAAAAAGATGGAAACCGATTAGAACAATTCTAGGTGAGTTATCCACGAAACAGGGATACTGCAACTGGATTCTGTCTGATCTGGAAAAATGGGCTGATAGAGAAGAGAAAAAGTCATTCTCTCCAATGAAAACTTAGCCTTGGAGAAATGTTTCGTGGGGAGCGCCGGGTGGGGAAGTGGTGTTGGGAAAGACGGAATTTTTCACAAGGTTGCTGGATGTCTAATCGTGTCTCCCCATGATGTCATGAGGAGCAGGCTCATGGAATGTCGTGAGCTAGAATCAAGTTCTCGAAATCATAGCTGATGGATCCAAGACAAACTACTGACTTCTCCCAGCCTCGGTTTCCTTAGCAGCCAGCATTCCTACACTACTCAAATGAGACGGTGTAGACAGAGTGCTTTCTAAACTGTTGACTGGAAACGTCTATCACCGATCCATAAAAGTGCACTGAAGATGCTTTTTGGCATCTGAACGTGATATTCACTAAAAGTTGTAGTTTAAAAAATTCTAAATGGTGAACTCAGGAAACTAAGTGGAGAAAGTGAAATGTTATTGGTAGGTTCGTCCCGGGAGAAATCAGACTTAGCTCTAGGCTCTCGCCCCGCTCCTGGAGAGACAGGATTAAGACATGAACTAAGTCTTCCCCCCAAATCACGTGACCCAATCTTAAAGACTACCCCACTACCCAGGAGCATGTCTACACTTCTGTTCATATCCTACTAACAATTCCCCCACACGGAGTGGTCTGTTGCTTTTCACCCTATTTACATGAGAAATGGCCAATCAGCTCCTGCACTGAAACCCCCTCTCCTGGCACCCCAGATACCCTCCCTCCTCCAACAGGCTGACTGCTGACCTCCCTTTGTGAGTCAGTCTGGCAGGGCACCCCGCTAACAGTCTTTTATGCCTGAACTCAGGTCTCATCCTTTCCGCGGACCTTACAGTTAGTACTGAATCTTGGGCTTAACTAACATTTGAGTACTTGAGTTGAATTTCACAAACTGCTTCTAAAAGAAAATGAAAACTTTTCCATCGTAGTAAAGGAATTTGGGCACAAAACATGTTTTTTTTTAAAAGAAGTGCTACCAGGGCTCTTGGCTATTTATGGATAATAGTCAAGGATGTTGGTTTAAAAACTCTCAAGATACTTTAACCTTATCATGAAATTCAAATTCTTTGCTTTCAGGGGCAAAAAGTGGAATAGCTCTACTTTGAACGGGATTACTTTTGTTTGAAAAATTCTCCTTCGAGTCAAGAGTCAAAAAAATAAAAAACATGCTGATTTAGCATCTAAAACACCATTTATTGGAGATATTATGATTAAATACAATACTAAATTGTATTTTTCTTAGTAAGCCACATGCCCCCAAGAAAGTTAGGAAATGTAAACAATCAATTTCTCAATAGAACACAGGCTCCTGCAGCACTCAAGGTCACAGGCTGTAGAGAGGAGTCTGGCTTTACCACTGTTAGCTGTGTGAGTCAGGAATTTAACCAATTTCTGAGGCTCAGTTTTTTCATGTCTAAAATGGGAACAGTTATCATAACAGTCCTAACGAGGCCACAGAAATGATCAGGAATGGCAGTGTGTCCCAGTGTGTCCTAGCTTCTAAACTCAGACCCAGGTCAACCAGTGCACTTATCGAAGAAGAAGATTAAAAAAACCCTTTAAATACCATCTCCATTTTGGTGCCTGAATTTAGTCTAAAAACGGCATTTTTCCGACTTGGAAAGAAATGTACCAAGGCAAACACATCCGTTTCATGATACTCTTGCTTATTGGTGACCCTGAGTAGAAGTTTTTTGAACATGAATTGGTGACACATTTAAGGGAAGAAAGGTCTCACACCCCCCCCCCACCATATAAGTTTATTGTATATGCAGACAGGGCCCCAGATGTCAGCATCTTGTGCTGCAGTGACATCTAGCAAACAGTTACCCTTCACTCAACTTCTAGCTTGAATCAGGACCAAGACTCCAGCAGCATCAGGCCTCAGCAGGTTTGGGCCTGGTGGGAGTGATTCTAAGTAGCTGCTGCAGCTTCAAGGCCTGCAGGACAAATACAGTGAGATGCCTTGTTCTCTCTTTTCAAAACAAATCCATTCCACTGGGGCTTGTCCTTCTGGGGCCGCTACAGACTCCTGTAAGCCTGGCCTGGAGGATTCCTTCCTGCAGCCGCTTAGGGAGGGCCGAGCTGACCAGGCCAGGACAGCTGCGGTTCTGACCCCTCGAGCGGCCTGCAGGAGGAATCTCGTTCTCAGGCTGGAATCAAAATGCTCTAGTTCCATTTCCCTCTCCTCCCCAGTGCCCTTCAAAGCGTTTCCTCCGTGGCAAGCTGGGGTTTCAAGTCTTTTTTTAAACACTAACCCAGAGAACTCCAGACAATATAAAAAAAGCACCATAAAAATGGAGAAATGCTTTAAGAATATATATCTGTAGTTTGGGTTCGTACCTTTTTTGGAAATAGTAAACATGTTTTTCAGTGTTTTCGATTCAGAATCAGTTGGCCGTTAAGTGGGATAATTCCGACAGCTGTCCCTGTCGCTGGGGGCAGCACCGGGAATCCATCCTGTTGTTCTGAATAACCTTTCTGATCAAGAGATGGAAATGCAGCGACATGTCATGAAGGATGGAAAGGAACCTTTCCCTCTCCCTCTTTAATTAGAGCCTCAGTATTTGTGATGAATTAGGCTGGCTCAGTAAACTACAGGAAGTAAATCTGCTGAACACTTTCATTTTCCGATTGCTAGCTAGGTTAACATGCTTTAATAAACAAATAAATATCTCCATATGGACCATTATCCGAAGCAACTGTAAATCTCAAAGTGCCGGGCAGTGCGCGGCTGTGACGTCCCGCCAGTAGCTGGGTTCCGCTGCTGTCCCCCAGGGTCCATCTGAGTAGCTGCCTAAATGAGGGGTGCCCTTCAGTGACGGAACAAGGTGACACTTTGATTAATGCAATGAGCATGCTGCCGAACGCTACAGCGGGTATTAAAATGGCATGTGCTAATTTAAAATCTCAGCTGTCATTAGACTGGAGTGCAAAGGAGAGTCACCTTCTCAGAAGAGCGTTTCCAGCCCGCAGGGAATAAAGGCAGGGCTGACTGTCAGCTGCTGCAGGTTGCTGGTGAGCCCGCTTCTGGCTCTGAAAACATCCTGAAGTGGTTTTGTTCTTCGTGCCGAAAACCAAAAAACCAAAACCCAAACTGAACTGAAAGGGACCAAGCAGCTTCCTTGTGGAAATGCACAAAATGAAAATGGAGATTTTAATAGAACTGGTTAAAAAGTCAGGAAATGGCAAAAGGACATAATTAAAAAATGATGTTTGAAAAAATGCATCAGGAGCTCCTGTTGTGGCTCAGCAGTGATGAACTCGGTTAATATCCATGAGGATGCAGGCTCGATCCCTGACCTTGGTCAGTGGGTTAAGGAATGTTGTTGCCGTGAGCTGAGGTGTAGGTCACAGACGCGGCTCGGATCCCGAGTTGCTGTGGCTGTGGTGTAGGCCGATTAGATCTCTAGCCTGGGAACCTCCATGTGCCGAGGGTGCGTGTGGCCCTGAATTTAAAAAAATAAAAGCATCAGTTTAAAAATCGTCATCAGATCTTACAGCACTCAGGAAGATGTCTTTTATTCTTTCTGGTCGCTGTCAAGACTTCAGACAGGTTGTGTTTGTCTATCAATAAGCATTTAAAGATGAGTCTGTTCTCATGGGCAAAAGACAAACAATAGGTTCTTTTATTTTTATTTTTTATTTTTTTTAATTTTTTGGTCTTTTTGTCATTTCTTGGGCCGCTCCCACGGCATATGGAGGTTCCCAGGCTAGGGGTCCAATCGGAGCTGTAGCTGCCAGCCTACGCCAGAGCCATAGCAACGCGGGATCCGAGACACATCTGCAACCTCCACCACAGCTCACAGCAACGCCGGATCCTTAACCCACTGAGCAAGGGCAGGGACCGAACCTGCAACCCCATGGTTCCTAGTCAGATTCATTAACCACTGAGCCACGACAGGAACTCCAAAAATAGGTTCTTGACAGCAACTAAATGCAGGTCGTTATTTGGAGTTTCTCCACTTGATCATTGGAAAATGCTACACAAGGCAGGTAGGTTCTGAGTCATCAAAATTGTTTCCCTGTTTTCAATTACAACTGTTAAAGAGTCAAAGCAAATATTTTTTTCCTGATGGTCTCTAAAAGTATTATTTAAGAAGTACTTTCATTGTATAATATGTGGCAATGCCATTAAAAGGCATATAATTTCCTAAAATGCTAGTTGACCAATTTTACTTTAAAATTAGATGCTCAGGTAATGACGATGCACAGTCTGGGGCAGGTTTGCTTGGTAGTTCTGCGTTCACCATTCCACCTGCAGCCCGTGGGACGGGATGATGGATTCGGCCACCTTTTGTTCACCTGAGCTCCCTTTTCTCCATCCCAACATGGCAGCCAGGCCCTGGTAGCTGCCCCAGGGGTGTTTATGCTGCAGGGTCAAGACAAAAAGACAAAAAGGGGGGCTGAGGCTGACCAATGGCCACGCTCCTAGTTTTTGTGGAGGCTCCAAAGCACTGGTTACACTGGGAATACTGGAGGGCGAAGAGGCTTTGAGGGGAAGAGAGTGGACGGGATGAGGACAGCAGCCCCTTCCGAAGTAAGACAGGCCCAGGGGTCTCACGTCCGAGGAGCAGTTCCCTGCAGGAGCCTGAGGGAAGCTGCAGGTGCTCCTGCAGAGGCTGCTCCTCTAGGCCTGGGGGCAGGAGAGCAGGGCACCCTGGGACGTGGGCTTGGAACCCGGCAGACCACGGGCAACCCCAGTAAGCACTGACACTCAATTTCCTGGTCAGCCAGAACTCACTTCATTTGGTTTTAAGAAAATACAGAAGTTTGGCATTTCTGGCACATTCAAAATCCGTACCCAGCAAACCACAAAAGCAGGTCATTACTGTGCTTTCTGCTAATGGTACGAACTGACTATGGCAACAGAGGGAAGCACTGTTAGGCTTCCAGAACAGCCTGTGCTGAGCTGGATGCTGAAGGCTGCGGAAAAGCGATGGTGAAGAGAGATGGGGGGTTGCCATGCTAGGTACTGAATTCAGGACGATGACATTATCGATGAAGTGGAAGCTGTTTGGCTTTGTTTGTTTTTAAGATTCTCTTTGTGAAACACTCATGGAGAAATAGAAGGAATGTTTTATGGGAGGGGAGGCCTGATGAGGATGCCAAGGGGGGGGCGAGGCAGGCGTGGGATAAGGGCCACCCTTCCGTGGCCCAGAAAAGGACCGGGAGAGACACAGGATGGTCCCAGAGCTTCAAGGAAAGTCTGACAGCGCCTTGCGCCCTGGTTATCACCATAAAGGAAGCAACGTTGCTCCCAGCAAGGCTCTTGTGCATCTAAACAAAACGACAACCAGAAGGTCCAAAGTGCATGCCTGGCACAGGGTGGGCGCTTTTTACGTTCGCCCTTTATCCCAAAGCAACGAGGAGCAGCAGCAGTTTTGGGGGAGCGTGGCAGGACCACATTTGTCCTGCCACCACCCTGCACGGGCCCAGGAGGAGCAGGTGATGGAGCAGGTCTCCCAGGACAGAGCCTGAGCCTGGGGCAGAGACTGTGTTCGTGCGACCCAGCAGCGAAGGTGTCAAGAACGGCCTGGAGAGGGGATTCTGAAAACAGCCCTGTGGCCACAACTCAAATCCCTCGCCCACCTGCTCCCCAGACCTGGGTGCCTGGGTCCTGGGAAAAGAGGCCAAAAAAAAGGTGATGAAAAGTGATTTCCCCCTAATCTGTAAAACAAGTGTCCCGTGCTGCACAACTCTGAGAGCCTCTAAGATATGATAAAACAAGGTGGAGAAGGTCCTTCTTTCTGTCCTTCTCTTTCCTGTCCCTTCAAGTGGTTCTGATATCATGGCAGCCCAGGGTGCTTGGCAGGACAGCAAGCAGCCCTTGTAAATCCAGGAACCTGCAGTGCTTGGCAGGAGGGCCTGTCGCTGACCTGAATGAATTTGTTTTCAGGCCCATGGGAAACTTCCCCCAGGGCTTCTACAGTTGAAGAAGGGGAGTTTCAAGACTTCTGACTTCTTGCTACTGTAACATGCCTAGGTTGACAGCTATAGGCTGGTGGGTCTGGGGGGACTGGGATTCTAGAAAGGCAACTCAAGCAGTGGCGTGGAAGGATGGGTGTGAGGTGGCAAAGACACAAGCTGATGGCAATGATTTAGATGAAAGAATACAGGACTCAAACGAGAAAGTAGCAAAGGGACACACACAGTCTTCATTTCAATTTTATGTCATGGACTTACCTATGCAAAAACAAAAAGCATAGCAGGGAGAGGCTGGACTGTCAGGATTGGCATGGCGACACCCACATTTAAATGCAAAAATAAGAACACATCCTAAAGTATTCTTTAAAGTACATATTCAAATTATTGAAATTTTCTCATCCCTTTTAGGAGAAAAAGAAGTTGGATGCACGGTTTTAGGTAATTGCTAAAATTGGTCTAAGGATGTTTAAAGATTATGTCTACTTGGAGAAAACACTAAAAAATATTTAAGGAGAAAATATACTTATTGGCTCCCATCCATCAATGACCAATAGTCAGTCTTCCCAATTGGCTAAGAAATTTATGTCACGTGTTAGAAGTCACAACATTCAGAATGTTATATCCAAAGCTTGCTGTAATCTCCCTCTATTCTAGTGCCAATAAAATCTGTTCTACACCTCAGTAAAGGCAACACGTCCAGTATTTGGAAAATGAATATAGTAATGACCTGGAAATAACCACTATTTTAAACACAAGTGTAGACTTCTAGACCTTTAAAACATTTTACAAAAAAAAAAAAAGAGAGATAATTTGGCAAATAAAAGTTTCCGTGACAAAACCATAATTATCTCAATGAGGTTTCTATTTTAGGTCATAGACAATGCCTTTATGAAAAACATCAATTATTCCTATGCAGCACTTTACAGACTTCAAGGCGTCATTAAACAGGGGAGAAATGAATTTCTTTTCAGAACACAAGGACCATGCATCACGTATACTGCATCTGATCTAGTTGATTAGCAATTGAGGTAAAATTCCTTCATCAGGGCTCAAATCTATACATACTATGGCTCCCGGTGCTGTTTCTTTCTTCCTGACATAGAACAAGGATCTAATGACCAAATATCTGTTTTGGGGAATTGGAATCAATTTGTTCTTAAGGCTGGTCGTAATGTAATCTCATTGTGTAGTGGATACCACAGAAAAATCCATTTTTCTCAATCACGGCGTGTACTTTGGATGGGTTTGCCAGTATTTTCCTAGGCAAAGTCTTTCACTTTATCTGATGGTAACATCCCAGTAGCCCCGTGCCCCTGTGGAATAATCTTCACATAAAGAATGGTGCAAATTCTCATCTGGGACGAGAAGGACAGCCCCGCTCGTTTTTCCCATGGTCAAGGCCCCCGCATGTCGGATCCATGGCAATCCAGCTGGTGAGCACTTGACTGCATATGGCCTTCTCCTCTGTTAAATATAAATGCCAATGGGACGTAGATGCCAGGTTTCTCTGCTCAGAGAAGACTCTGGAGGACCTGCGTGCTCCAGAAGGGAGACACTCGAGCTTTCTTCTTAGGGACCTTGCCCTGACCGTCTGTTTACATAAGCCTGACCACGCTAGGGCCCTGGCGAGCATCTTGAGATCCATCACTTGATTTCTCTAGTAGCAGAACTACAAAGATGCCCCTTCGGTGCTTATCCCTCCTGGTGAACGACTTAGAAAAACAGTCAGGAAAACCTCAATCTGAAAACTTCACACATACCATTTCCTTACTAGTAACAACCACCAGTCAAGCCTTTTCTAGAAATCGAACTGAGCGTGAATGCATTACCATCGTGCCCAAATCTACACATACTATGGCCCCCAGGACTGTTTCTTTCTTCCCTACATAGAACAAGGGTCCAATGACCAGACATCTATTTTTAAAGGGTTTTGGATAAATTGTTGATCATGTACAATTTTATAGAGCTGGATTTCACTCTATCAAAATAGTGCATTTGAGAGTCCAGGAAATTTGTGATCAGCTTCAAATTTCCTTGGAGTTTAGGTCATTAGCATTTAATTATCAATACCTTCTTTTAGCTGTAAGTGCCTAGGGAAATTTGCAAGATTTTGGTATATTTAGTGGCTCTCCATGCAGTGTCATTAGAGTGTCATTAGATGGAGGAAAAGAATGTAGATGCCATGACATATAACATCTGTCCCCCTCGTGTCTTTTCTCCCCCATTCCATTTATGTCCTTCTCTACTTAGTTCAAATTCTAAATGCCTTGAACAGAAATTATGTATGCATTGTAATGCTTTTAAAACATTGACACCTTGCTAACATTGCATAATTATTAAAAAGCATAAATCACAGGAAAAATTGATGCTGAGTTTCTCATTATTGATCTGATTTATCCAATGGATACCCGTGACGTTTAGAATAAATTTCAAACTCCTTATATTTGTATCAAACCACCCAGAGCCTATTGCCAAAATGTTCCAATCTTTTTTTCAACCACTTCCTATCAGCACACAGGGATTTGTTTAAATCAAAACTGAGTTCTCTGAGAGGAACCTGAAATGTCTCCCTTCAAGTCTTTGCTGGCTCTGCTCCTTTGACTTGAGCAGTTATGCTGTGGGCCACACAGTAAGTCCAATCCTAACCATGCTCCTTTGACTTGAAATACACTTAATCCAGACTCCCTATCAAAGCAAACGATTCCATCTTTTCTGTGAAGTTTCCTAAATCCCCCTGGTGGGCCACCTAGCTACACTCACAAACTGCGCACAACAAAACTAAAGCAAGAACCGCACTTGATCTATTGTTACTCATCTTATTTCCCTGAGAATAAAGTAAACTCACTGAAGAGGTTTCTTATAGCTCCCTCCATGCACATTATCGAGATTGAAAAAAAATGTTATATTGAATGAAACTGAATTAAGAAGTAATGCCTGGGTCATAGAAACAGAATGAGCAATACTATTTTTATTTTTATTTATTTTTTATTTTTTTTGTCTTTTTGCTATTTCTTGGGCCGCTCCCACGGCATATGGAGATTCCCAGGCTAGGGGTTGAATCGGAGCTGTAGCCACCGGCCTACGCCAGAGCCACAGCAATGCGGGATCCGAGCCGCGTCTGCAACCTACACCACAGCTCACGGCAACGCCGGATCGTTAACCCACTGAGCAAGGCCAGGGACTGAACCCGCAACCTCATGGTTCCTAGTCGGATTCCTTAACCACTGCGCCACGACGGGAACTCCCAATACTATTTTTAAAAGATTAATCAAGGAAATTAAAGAGGATTCTAAGAAATGGAAAGATACTCCATGTTCCTGGGTTGGAAAAATTAATGTTGTAAAAATGGCCTTACTACCCAAAGCAATCTACAGAGTCAATGCAATCTCTATCAAATTACCCATGACATTTTTCACAGAACTAGAACAAATAATCCAAGAATTTATATGGAACCACAAAAGACCCAGAATTGCCAAAGCAATCCTGAGGAACAAAAACCAAGCAGGAGGCATTACTCTCCCATTCTTCAGGCAATATTACAAAGCTACAGTAATCCAGACAGGGTGGTACTGGTACCAATGGAACAGAATGGAGAACTTGGAAATAAACCCAGACACCTATGGTCAATTAATCTTTGAAAAAGGAGGCAAGAATATACAATGGAGAAAAGACAGCCTGTTCAATAAGTGGTTCTGGGAAAGGTGGACAGCCGCATATCAATCAATGAAAATGGAACACACCCTCACATCAGGCACAAGAATAAACTCCAAATGGCTTAAAGACTTTAACGTAAGACAAGACACCATCAAACTCCTGGAAGAGAACATAGGCAAAACATTCTCTGGCATCAACTGTACAAATGTTTTCTTAGGTCAGACTCCCAAGGCAACAGAAATAAAAGCAAAAATAAAACAATGGGACCTAATCAAGCTGGCAAACTTTTGCTCAATGAAGGAAACCATAAACAACCCCACCCCCCCAAAAAAGACAACCTATGGAATGGGAGAAAACAGTTTCAAATGATGCAACTGACAAGGGCTTAATCTCTAAAATATGCAAACAACTTATACAACTCAACAGCAAAAAAAACAACAACCCAATTGAAAAATGGGCAAAAGACCCGAATAGACATTTCTCTAAAGAAGATATACAAATGGCCAATAGGCACACGAAAAAGTGCTCAAATCATCATTATTAGAGAAATGCAAATCAAAACTACTATGAGGTACCACGTCGCACCTGTCAGAATGGCCATTAATAAAAAGTCAACAAATCATAAATGCTGGAGAGGGTGTGGAGAAAAGGGAACCCTCCTATACTCTTGGTGGGAATGTAAATTGGTACAACCACTATAGAAAACAGTATGGAGGTACCTCAGAAAACTAAATATGAGAACTACCATATGACCCAGCAATCCCACTCTTGGGCATTTATCCAGACAAAACTTTCCTTGAAAAAGACACATGCACCTGTATGTTCAGTGCAGCACTAGTCACAACAGCCAAGACATGGAAATGACCTAAATGTCCATCAGCAGATGACTGGATTAAGAAGATGTGGTGCATAGACACAATGGAATATGACTCAGCCATAAAAAGAACAAAATAGCACCATTTGCAGCAACATAGATGGAACTAGGGACTGTCACACTAAGTGAAGTAAGTAGGAAAGAGAAAGACAAATACTATATGATATCACTTATATCTGGAATCTAATATACAGCACAAATGAACGTTTCCGCAGACAAGAAATGCATGGACTTAGAGAATAGAGTTGTGGTTGTCAAGGGAGAGAAGGAGGGGGAGGCAGTGCGATGGACTTTGAGTTTAGGGTTAATAAATGCAGACTAATGCATCTGTAGTGGATGAGCAATGAGATCCTGCTGTGTAGCACAGGGAACTCTATCTAGTCACTTGTTTTGGAGCATGATTGAGGATAATGTGAGAAAAAGAATGTATATATGTGTGTGTGCGTGTGCGTGTGTGTGTGTGTGTGTGTGTGTGTGTGTGACTGGGTCACTTTGCTGTGCAAGAGACAATTGACAGAACACTGTAAACCAACTAGAATAGAAAAAATAATAATCATTCAAAAGAATAAAACAAAAATATTAAAGATGTGTCTCTCTCAAATTTACATCAGTCAGGCATATTATCCCATCTTTAGGACCTGATGACATATAGTTATGACATCAGATATCCTTGAATGTCTGCTCTCCAATGGAGATCTTTGCATAGTTACCCACTTGCATCATTAATTGGAGAATATTAAAGTAAAATTATAATAAGGAATTGTTTCATACTATATTTTCCTTTGGCTCCTCTTGCCTCTTTAGTTTCCTTTTTTTTTTTAAAAAAAAAAATTCCTATCTCCAATCCACATACAGTGAATTTCATTTCCTTTTCTCTTCAATCTTTAAGAAATTTTCCCCTCTAATTTCTATTCTTACAGTTCAACTCTCTGCCCCCAATCAGACCTCCTGTCACTCACAGCTCATCTTAGTCTTAGAGCTGCATTGCTTTTCTATGAATTATGCTGACTCCTTAATGAAGGAGACAGAAACACATCTGGAAATGGTGTATAAACACCATCAGAGGGTGCTTAGTGAACTTTTGATTATTTTCAGCCCCCGGCCCTGGGACTGAACCCAGCCTGTCATTCACTTGTTAGGAGGAACTCTCCCTGCTGGTTATTTTGGAAGGAATGATGACATTGTGATTTTCCCTCTCCCCAGCGACAGTACAGAAGATAACAGGACCAGAGGGAGTATATTAAAAAGTATATCACATGAATATCAATATGTGTACGAGCCTATATTCTTATGTTTATATATTCCTAAAAATAGGTTTCATCAAAAAGCACTACTAAATCCTGTAAGTTCATGAAAAGACTTATAAAATAAGAAAACTGTAACAATTTTAATCATAAATTTCATTCATTTGTAACCTTTGCGTTTGCTGCCACCAAAACCACGCTTGCTCTGACTTCTGTGCCCAAGAATTTTTTTTTCAGTTGAGTTTGTCCTGAGTTCACGTTATGAGCAGGTCCTATTCTGGATGGTGCAAAGACCACTTAGGATGAAAAACAGTAAGCTAGATGGACAGATCTATACTCAAAGAATTAACGTTTTTGTGGATGAAATAGACAATAAAATAATGAAGGTATAATCCAGCACTTTTCTGTTGTCAACAGTTCAGTAAAACCACATGGGCTCAGGTGGGCAATGGACCTTGCTCTCTGGAACACGACATTCTGAAGCCAAGACATGTCAACTCATAGCGGTCCTTCTATGTGGCACAAAGCTCAGCTTGAGACACTGGAAGAAGGCACAAGAGGTTTCAACTTCTGCTTCCAAGGAAACATTTTTATGTATGATTGCCAATTCATTTGGAGATTAGTCTGCAGAGCTAGGCTGAGGTCACTGAGGGAAACTGGAAGTTTATTGCCTTCTGATTTTATTTCTTTGAGCGCAAAGACTATGAAGATAATCTCTTCTCAGTCAAAGAAAAATTTAATATAGCACTCTCTGATTTCTTCTATTTAATTCCTACTCTCCCAGCAGTCCCTAAAGTGCATCCACTGTGCATTCAAGTTTTGCCTGGATGTTTGTTTGCATCAGAGAGAGAATTAAATTGTCCACAAAAAAAGTGAATCCAGATCCCCATGTTCCCTCGAGGCTGGCCTGAAAGTTATTGTTTTGGTATCGGTTTTAATCAACTGTCTCTTATAATGCTCTGTATGTCAACTCCTTCCATGGCCAATACTTTTATTTCTTGATGGTTAACCTTAACACACACAGTTCTGCCCTAGCCTAGTCCTCCAAAGTTATATAACAATTTTGAAGGAAAAGGTCAAATTTATGAAATTTCTGGACTGTTCAGCACCCTATAGGGACTGTCAAAACACTTTTAAAAATAATAGTATTCTCTGTGCCAAGAAATCACTGGGTCATTGGAACCAGTGGGCCCATGTGCTGGTCATCCTGGCCTGTGCCAAGTACCCTTTTAAAGGCTTCTTGGGGCAAATCTGCTGGCTGTGCTCTTGAAACAGGAATAGTTTTCATGCCCAGCTTAAATATTCATGGGAGGTTTTTTTGCTGTTGTTGTTATTGCTTCATATTAAAGTAATTCTGGGAAGAATAAAAGCTTTAACTCAGATTAAATGGAACAATGCATTTTGCAGCTGGAGGTGGGGACTGTGTGCTCTGTTTTCCTCATACAGCCCAAAGATTAGATGATAAAATGTATCTTAAAAGATGGGATCATTACTACTTGGTGCCCTCTGCTTCCACCAGACTGTCTCCTGCCATGCTCTCCAACTGTCCATTGAAAGTGGGCTGTCCTGGCAACGGTGGGCACTGCTACAGGCCTTCCTTACACTTGGGTCAAAAGGAGAGCTCTGGTGTGCAGTGGAACAGATAAAAGCATCTACAGTGGACAGATGTGAAGTTGAATTTGAACTCTGCCCTAATGTCAGGAGTCTGGGCTCCTTGATGGGCACACTCCAGAGTCCTTGTAAGAGGAAGAACCTGGAAGATGCTTGAAGTTCATGGTTTTGGATCTGTACATAACCTGCCTTACCCAGGGACCTTATAAACCTGTGGTTCACACCACAAATCACATTCTTGGCAGCCTTCATCCCTAACCTCCCCCTCCTGTGCTCAGGGACCAAAAGAACAGCCTCTGGGCCTGGGTTTTTCCTCCTAAGCTCATCCTTCGCAGGCGGCTCTCCCTGTGTTTGTGAGACCTCACAGCAGAACCAGCTCTACTTTCTCTGTAGGATAGTCTTAATCCATAAATTCCACTTCCTAACACTTTTGCTGATATTGAAGGTCAAGAAAAGCTGAGGCTGAATATTATCAATACCCAGGAAGAAGCATCGACTTAACATGGGGAACAGGCTTTTCTGTGTCTGCATTTTTGAGCCCTGCAGGGCTATTCTGGAGCCTGTATTAAAAAATGGTTCCAGGTTGTATCAGTGCAGTTAACACATCTACTATGTTTTTTGTTGTTGTTGTTGTTGTTGTTGTTGTTGTTGTTGCTATTTCTTGGGCCGCTCCCATGGCATATGGAGGTTCCCAGGCTAGAGGTCGAATCGGAGCTGTGGCCACCGGCCTACGCCAGAGCCACAGCAACACGGGATCCGAGTCGCGTCTGCAACCTACACCACAGCTCACGGCAACGCCCGATCGTTAACCCACTGAGCAGGGGCAGGGACCGAACCCGCAACCTCATGATTCCTAGTCGGATTCGTTAACCACTGCGCCATGACGGGAACTCCCACATCTACTATGTTTTAAAAAACTTGAAGGGTGAAAATTTGCATGTGCAGAACAGATATGAAGAATTGAGTGTAAATATTTAGCTTGCAAAAACTCTAACCATGCTTTTCTTTAAAAGCAGAAGTCTGGTACATTTAAATTATAAATCAGTTATTAGGTTTTGATTTAAAAGCCCACTTCTCAAAACACAAATACCGTATGATGTGAGGTACGCTGACATAGAGCTGAGGCTCCTTATTCGCAGCAGTTATGCTCTCTATAGCCACTGTATCACTAAAGGAGTAAATACGGGAGCATGGTTCCCAGAGGAAATACCAGGTTAGGTTCCTGTGAGGCTCGGGTCACTACACTTTCATCAACCACCTGACACATAACCTTGTTTATGCGTGTTTCTGTTCACCTTATTTAATGTATATTTTTGATTTATTAACAATGAGCTACACCCTGACTCATGCCTAGCGAAGCTTCTCCAGAACATGCATATTTCAAGGCACATCATGGTCCCCAAGTGTGGAAACACGGCATGACACTTCTGTGCTATGCTTAGGGGCCATTATAAACAACAAAGTCACCACCAAGAACTTGGAAAATATGGCACTAAATAGACTGTGAAAAGGACACCTTTTTTTACAGTCTTTGAGAGAAAACAAAAAAGCAGAGAATCGCCACCTTAGAGCTAAGCTAGAAATGGATACATCCTACAACTCCTGTTTTCTCCACTCTGGCAGTAACTGAGATGTCCATGGAAGCACCGTGAAGACTGATTTGGGGTTAAACTAAATTTTAGTGAATAGGCAAATTTGCCAATGCAGAATCCTTGAATAATGAGGTTTAACTGTCATTATACTTTGAACACAAGATTTTTGGAGTTTGCCAATTTATGGGTTATCCAGAATTTGTGCCAAATTTTTATTCCCTCTCTCCACCTGTCTATGCTTTGCCTCTCTCCACATCAG
The DNA here is from genome assembly GCF_016906955.1 of Phacochoerus africanus. Classification (NCBI taxonomy): domain Eukaryota; kingdom Metazoa; phylum Chordata; class Mammalia; order Artiodactyla; family Suidae; genus Phacochoerus; species Phacochoerus africanus. Next base: position 6,404,793 of record NC_062545.1, on the reverse strand, counting down.
CAAACAGCATCCCATAGAGGAAAAGGGAAAGAAAGATGCTGAGGAACTTGGGTATCAGGGTGGGTTTGGCACGGTGAGTGCTAAAGTCAGATTTGCCTCTAGCGTGTTTAGAATACTCAAGCTGTGGAGCCCCACTTTAAGATGGAAATATTTTCTCTAAGGAAAAAAGATAGCTAGAGGAATTTGAGTCTTAAAATAAGTCCCAAGAAGAAGAAAACATAGTAAAAATATAAAACACTTTCCTTTTACAGTCTAAGTTTTTAAAGAAACACTCGAAAAAGGCAAAATTAAACCTCCAGACTATAATCACCCATCAAATGAGTGTTGTGCAGATAATTACTCTCTGTTGCTAAAATCAGCACATGTTCCTTTCTTTAGCTCCAAAACTTCAGTGAGATAGAGGAAGAGCCAAAAACAATAAGCAAGCAGCGGTTTAAACTATTTTTTTTGCAAGGTTTGTCATTCTGGTCTTCCTGCGGATCTCTGTGAGAGGAAATAGTGAATATGGTTTCAGAAGCAAAAGCTTTCATCTTTCTTCCTTTTCTTTCCTTTTTTTTTTTTTTTAAGGTCTGTACCTGCAGCATATGGAAGTTCCCAGGCTAGGAGTCAAATCGGAGGTACAGCTTCTGGCCTATACCACAGCCACAGCAATGCCAAATCAGAGCCATGTCTGCGACCTACGCCACAGCTCACAACAATGCCCGATCCTTAGCCCACTGAGTGAGGCCCCGACCTATGCCACAGCTCACAACAATGCCCGATCCTTAGCCCACTGAGTGAGGCCCCGACCTATGCCACAGCTCACAACAATGCCCGATCCTTAACCCACTGAGTGAGGCCAGGGATCAAATCTGCTTCCTCATGAATGACAGTGGGGTCCATTTCTGCTGAGCCACCAGGGGAACCCCCCAAAACATTCATCTTAATGACTACAGGATGAGAAAAAGAGGAGGTGTTGCTATAAGAAAAGTGGGTACATATTACTATATACATATATTTTTTGTCTTTTTGTCTTTTCTAGGGCAGCACCCGCAGCATACGGAGGTTCCCAGGCTAGAGGTCTAATCGGAGCTGTAGCCACCAGCCTATCCCAGAGCCACAGCAAGGCTAGATCTGAGCCATGTCTGTGACCTATACCACAGCTCACAGCGACGCCAGATCCTTAACCCAATGAGTGAGGCCAGGACTCGAACACACAACCTCATGGTTCCTAGTCAGATTCATTAACCACGGAGCCACGACAGGAACTCCCATATCACTATATGTTTTCAAGAGAAACTGGCTTTAGCAATCCCAGTAAATTCTGGTTCCTGACTTTAAAGATCATATATTTCTGATTATACGAAAATACTTCTCTGATAATAAAAATAGATGCTAAGTCTAAGTCTTTACAATTGGAAAAACACATAAATACATAAAGAAGATGACTTAAAGAACTTATAAAACATAGAAAGAGAACCAGTCCTAAGGTTTTTGAAGGCCACCTACCATGTCATTGAAATGTGTTCTTTACCGAAGAACACTGCTAACGTGACTTTTTTTTGAAAAGACAGATTTCCTTTCATCTTCTTAATTATCTAAACAATAATAGCTTATTTCTTCCTCCATTTCTTACAGGGGAGTAGGTGTTTTATTTTATTCGGTTTCATTTCAAGGGGAAAATATATGTAACTTAGTCACTCATCCAGGTGATAGATTAATAAAGTCTGACCAAATAGTGAAATTGGTAAATTTAAGGCATGTTTTTGTATTCAAATTCTCAGGAAAAAAAAAAAAACACAAAATTATCTGTCTTTGCTAAAAGTTACTCTAAATTATGACTAGCAATGGGAATTTTGGAGGCTATAGCTTTATCCTTCAAAATAACCTGAAATGGACTGTTAGAAACCCCCCCCCATTTATTTATAAAATTGGAAAAACCATGAGTTTTAAAAATAATTAAGTACCATGAACAACTTGAGCTTTCTCAATTTAATCATCACTAAACCACTATGATAGGTTTTCTATCCCAGACTTAATTTTTTGGAAATACCTATATATATATATATATAATTACTCCTTATAATTGGTACCTAGCTATTAAATGATAGACAGCCAATTCCCAAAGTTTCAGATGGATAAATATTAGCCTAATGTGCTCAATCAATGAATGGAAATAGCTCTAAGCCCTTCTCCTGCAAGGGAAAATATTTACCCTGTATCACAGTTAGATTAGCTGTAGGCACTAACAGCTGATGGAGAAGCCTAGGAATCCTAGTACACGTCCTTACTTCTGTGAAGGACGTCCTCAAAAGACAGAAAGGAAGAGGAATAGAAAAAACTCCAAACCAAAAGGTGGTACCTGGAGCATCCTGTAAAACACAGCGCCTAGAATCCCAACCGCATCTGAATACCACTCCTTGAGACACAGAAAATCTCTTTGCTTTTAACAAGATGCAATAAAGATTACAGATGATTTTTTTTTCTTTTTAGGGCTGCACCTGTGGCACGTGGAAGTTCCCAGGCTAGGGGTTGAATCGGAGCTACAGCTACCAGCCTATGACACAGCTACAGCAACACCAAATCTGAGCCATGCCTATGACCTACACCACAGCTCATGGCAACACCGGATCCTTCATCCACTGGGAGAGACCAGGGATAGAACTTGAATCTTCATGGATACTAGTTAGGGTCATAACCCTCTGAGCCACAATGGGAACTCCCCAGAGGACTTTTAATATTCTCCATTTACCAGATGGTTCATTTTATATAGAAACTTTGTGGCACTGGATTATATTTTCAACAACAACAAAAAAGCTTTTGACTATGAATTACGAAGTAGCCGGGGTCATAGCAGACCAATTATATGATGAACTGGACTTCAGAAAAATCAAAACAATGAAATACTAATGAGGGCACTTCACATAATTTTGCCCTTTTTATTTTTAATTGGGGCAAATGTACATAACATAAGTGCCCTTTACTATTTTAAAGGCAATTAGGCAGGTAACATACGATTGATAACTACACACTGCGAACCAACTTGGTTCTTCTGCATTTGAGTAAAGTCATTACAGTTGGTTTTTGTTTTTTTGTTTTTTTTTTGAAAAATTTCACCTGTAGAAAAGGATTTTATTATTTCCTTTCCTTAAATAAGAAATTCCTGGCAGCCCATAGCATTCCAATCCTCAGCTTTGGTTAAGAACTAGAGGCACATGTCACTTTTCGATTCCACTTAAGGCTTTCCACAAATCCATTCTTCTCAATCGTGTGGGTGACAGACTCTCTGTTTGCTAGTGTGAGGGAAAGAGTTACCAATTTCAGTGCAAACTCAGGACGCATTCAGGCAGACGTGCTCTGAGGGCTAAAATGGAATTGGCTCCTTTGCACAATGCGGCTCCCCGTGCTGAACGCTTGATCCATGTCACCGGGCGTCAGCATCTCCTGGGAGCCTTCACGCCATGCAGAGGCCCTGCTCCGCCCCTAGAATTCACTTTCATTTGTCCTTGGGTGGGAGCAGGCATCAGCACCTTTAAAAAACCTCCCCCAGATTTCAACGTGCGGTGAGGTTTGAGAACCCCTGGATTAATAAGGGGCTGGAGACGGCCAGGTCGGCCTGGATGGCCTCCGGAATGTGCTCCCACCCCACGGTCCTGCCTAGTGGACCCCTCCCCTCCTTGTCCAGGGAGGATGGAATTGCAAAGAGCAGCACTGCTGACCCAATCGGGAACTGGGAAGGTCAGAGGGAGACACATGGGGGCAGAATATACTGGAAACCAAGGAAATTTATTCCAAATACCCGAAATCAGGGAGGTGTCTCTAAAACAATGGATGAAAAACAGTCCCCGTACTCTTTTGATCTAATGAGGATCCGTCCACGGATAAATAGAATTTTTTCCCTCCATATACGTTCCTTGATCTTTGCCCACTTCTTGCCGGACCTGGTAAGCACCCTCTAAAGCGTCCAGTGTCGTCTCCAACCCAAAAGCATTCTCAGGAAGGAAATGAGTCGCCTGGCATCCTCACCAAAACCAGTGCACTGAAGGCTTAAGACTCCATGAAATGAAAAGTTGTGACTATCCTGAAAGACATTTGAGGACTGCAGAGTCGGAGATCTTGTTTTCGTTTGTTTGTCTGTTTGTTTTGGCTGTGCTGTGGCATGCAGAAGTTCCCAGGCCAGGGACTGAACTCGTGCCACAGCAGTGACAATGCCAGATTCTCAGCTGCTAGGCCACTAGGGGACTCCAGGCGATATTTTTTAGAGTAGGAGTTCTTTTCCTGTAACTGTGAGATCTCTCCATAGAAGTGGCCACTAGAGAGAAAGACGAAAGACAGGTGAGAACTGGAGTTTCCGTTTTGTCTCAGTGGGTTCAGGACCCAAAGTTGTGTCTGTGAGGATGCAGGTTCGATCCCTGGCCTCACTCAGTGGGTTAAGGATCTGGCATCACCACAAGCTGTGGAGCAGGTTGCAGATGCGGCTGGGATCTGGCATTGCCATGGCTGTGGCTGTGGCGTAGGACAGCAGCAAGAAAGGAAGGGAAAGGAAAGGAAAAGAAAAGAAGACAGAGAACTAAATGGGGGATTAGTCTCCTGAAGAGAAAGCTAGGAATACACAGCCAACCTTGAGGGCTTAGGAAAATGACATAGAGAACTGGGACTAAATGTCCTTCGCTTCCATAAACGATGAAATAAGAAACGAGCAGGCCTAAATCATCATGTGATAAATTTCAAGCAAACAGTCTATGAGAAACGCCTTTCTGATTACATACTGGAATGGGTGATGGATAGAGGTTGCAGAACTTCCTTTAATGGATGTTCTTTAAAATAGGTTGTCTTCACACCTGTACAGAACTTCCCAGAGCATTGCATAGATCTCTCGTTCCTCTCATCCATAAGGAAAAAAGCTTCATCACTCTAAGGCTGGAGCACAAAAGAAGACGGCCATTAAGGGAGTCAAATGAGAATCACTAGGTAAAAAGAATGTAGAAAGAAAAGCATTACACAATTTGGGGATATCAATTTTTTTTTTTCCAAAATGAAGATATCCCATCCTTCAGGGCCTCGGATCCTCAGTATATCTTAGGGGTTGACATTTTATCTCGTGGCCTAAGTATTTGGGTAGGGTATTTGGAAGTGACTATTCTATAGAGCTAAACCCTGTGGAATGAATAAAGGACAGAAGCCTGTTAGGTTCCACGCAATTTATGCAAAAGCCTCAGGAAAATGTAAAAGTAGATCGGACCACTGATGTCACCACCTCAAGTTTTAAGTATTCCACATGTTTGGTTTAAGAAGACACGTAAATCTATGGGCATTCCAACCTCTCACACAAATTTTTAGGGAGTATTTGATAATAACATATGTGGTGGTCAACTTGAAGGGTAACGTTGGCCTTTCTAGTTATGTACTGGTTTGCACTGTGTTGTGAATGCATGGGTGTATAGATAACTAGTACTTTCCAAAGTATATGGTTATCCTCCCTATGACATTTTTATTTTTTTAAAAGATGACTTGAGAGGCACAGACTATGATGTGAACATGCGTATGAAATGTAGCTAATTCTCGCTATGCAAGCAAAGATGCTGCTTTTTTGTGATTTTTGTTGTAAAAAGCAGTATTTGCATGCTCACTCGGCCTCAGTACAGGGATTTCCCTGGTTGCTAATATTGTGTGGTAGATCTGTGCATCCAGACTCAGTAACTAAAGTAACAACCCCACACTCTCTCACTGAAATGGCAGGTGCTTGAATGGCCAGCACAACGCCTCCCTGTTCTCAGTGTGAAAGTGGATCTGGCAGCAGCTCAGGGTCACCTCAACTCCACAAAATCTTAAGGGTCTGGCACTCTTCCTTTATGTGGTTCAGTCTCACATAGCCTATTAGTCCCTAAGTGTCAATGCATGAGTGAATCATAATATAGTATTTGAAATTTGGAAACTATAAGCCATTCTCCAACTGGCATATCACCTCACCTAAATGTTTAGCAATCAGAAAGCTTTATGTTTCTTGTAGCTCCCCTTCTGATGCAGTGGCATAGTAAGACGTGATGTTTATAATCTCCCACTTCTGGTAGAAGAAAGTCAGTGGTATCATGGAATGCGCACATTATAATATTGTTATTAAATCTGGGCTTTTTACGAAAAACTGGATGCACTTCTTTCTCTAGACAACTGTGCTCCAGCAGTCCCTATAAAACTTGGCCTCCCACAGTAAACTGCTGCAAATCTAAACTTGACCGATCATTCTGCCATCTCAATACCCTTTACCTTTGTTTTTGGTTAACTTGCTCTTCTTCACTGGCGGTATGTAAAATATACTTCCCTCCCCACGATGGAATAGCAGGATTATTCTCTCTCTCTCTCTTCCCTAATCTTTTAAGCCATAGATAGGTTCAATAACTGTTTCCAAGCACATTTCATTGACCATTATCTAGAAAAACTCAATCCACCATGACCTTTAAATTGAAGATGCACTTAATTAAATGGCAGGGGGAACAACTATTGAAAATCAATCTCTGGCATTTTCTAATTGGAGAACAACTTTACATGTCAGGGTCTATGTTTATGCAGACTATTTCACATTGTTACTTTTTATTTTTATTAACCCCCCGCCCAAATTCTACAGCTGTAGACTTGCTCTCTGCTAACAACTACCCTTGTAAAATGTTCCAAGTGTTCCCGTCCATCTCTTAGGCTGTAACCCCATGCCCAGCACTTTAGCAAGGCACATGTTTCATTATAAAACATATTAACATGGGTCAAAATCCAACCAAAGCTTCAACTATGAGACTACTTCAATCAACTTAAATTAATCATGGTTGAATTAATGAATCAGTTAAAACAAAAATGCTGTAAGGTTTAAACCTACTTTTAAAGATCTACATGTTTAAAATTTCACAGAGCAACACATGCAAAAAAAAAATCACACTGAATGCAAGGATATTGATAGATTTTATGTAGATCAAAGAATCTAGGAGTGCAATGGGGCTTATAGACCAACAAATTTGAAAATTTTCAATAGATTAAGTAACAAACACATAGCAATACTACAGAAGGCAAACACAGATCATTATTCTAAACAAGTGTTTATTGAGGAGGGTTGGAGTCCAAATTTGTCTAAGGGGCACAGTTGTTAGAATGCACCCCGATTGAGGGATACGCTATAGTCTTTACATTGAGCATTTACCTATGATAGGAAGCGTGTTAATCACTTTATTTAAGTACCCCATTTAGCTCTGTGAAGTTGCTACGATTATACTTTACTGAAAAAGTACCAGAGGCTTGCATAGATTAACTTGACAAAGCTGCAGACCTAGGAAGTAACAGAGCTTGGAGGTAACTAAACTTTCCCTCAAGTCTACAATTGTGATTGACTTGCTAAATTTAGTCCCTGGGTAAATTTAGGGACTAGCCTCCAGTGAAGAATAGGAGTTAATTAAATGAGTAATTAGACCACAAATAAATGAGGAAGGTTCTTCCAACTCTAAAGCCTATGCTCTTCAACAGTATATCAGAATTCCTCTGCAAGGACAATTCCTCCAAATCTCTATCCATTTTACACCCAATCTGAATTTAAGTTGAGCATTACTTCTTAAAAATACTCAGTAACGCAAATCAGAAACAAGAGGAGAAGTAAGTTCCAGTTGTGCCCAAAGGAGAAAAAAGGTTAAGAACGAGCTAGGACAAAGACATTTGAAAATTTCTAGTTTTGCTGACTTCTCTTTGGGATTGTTACAAAGCTCCCTTCATCAGCCTGACTCTTCCCAGCAGTTTACATCTGCGGCTGTCAATGGTATACGTTTCTACTATTTTAATTAAATGATATGCTCAGAGACTTCGGCTCTTGGTCCAGAGGAAGTAACAGGGACCAGATATAACCTCCCTCCTGAAAGATACCAAACATATAAAATAAATTTAAAAGAATGATTGTCAAGATAATGTATAGCAAACATCGTAAGGCAATGGTCCCTGCAAGACGTTCCCCAGTTAGATGAGCCCTACGGGTGCCCGAGCTGACTTCCTTGAGAGTGTTTAGGCTGAAACTTGGGAGGGAAAGTCCATGAGGACCCCAGATAACTCTTTGAATCAAAGAGATGGAGCTGAAAGTTTGGAGAGAACAAGGAGGCCAGAGTCCACAGAACGGTGCTCCAGTGAGGGGAGAACTACGAGATAGGACCTTAGACAGTCCTCTTGGGTATTCAACTGTGTACTGATCCGTGCGCGCATGAGACGAAACCACCAAAGAAAACCACCATCCGCAAGGATAAGGGAATAGTGCCTGACACTCACACTGGGCCAGGAGTAGGGCCTGTTTCCACCATCCAGGCTGGAACAACGCTAGTAGTAGGAAATAATTGATCTTAGACTGAGTACCTATCCAGACCCACCTAACAAATCATAAAAGCAAGCCATGAAAGGATCAAACTATTTCCAAATAATTAATGGCACTCCAGGAAAAAACTAGGGAATATTTATAGAAATACAAAACTACTTAGTGCCCAGCTTAAAATTTATAATGTCTGGCATCCCATCAAAGATTACCAGACATGTAAACAAGCAGGAAAATGCAATCCATAATAAATTAAGCCATATATGACACACTAGAATTAGCAAAGACATTAAAGCATTACTAAGGTAATTTACAGAATATCTTAATAAGTAGAATGTTATACCCTTGTACATGGGCAAGGAGACTCAATACTATGAGGATGTCAATTTTCCATAACTGATCCATAAATTCAATGCAATCCTAACCAAAATACCCACTACCTGTGTGTGTGTGTGTGGGAATTGACAATTGATCCTAAAATTCATATGACAATTCAAAGTATCAAGAATAGGTAAAATACTTTAATAAACTAACAAACCTGGATGACAAACACTTCTATGTTCAAGACATTATAAAGCCAACCATTATCAAAATAATGTGGTTTTAGTGCAAAGATTGATTAGAATGGAGACTTTATCAAAGAAACTATAAAGATGGGACAAAAGCACACAAAAAGATGCTTACCATCATTAGTAATGGGGAAAATGCAAATAAAAATAGGATGGGTACTGCCACACATCTATTGGAATAGCTAAAATTTAAAACATCGACCATACTAAGTATTGCCAAAGATATAGAGAAACTAGCACATCATATACTGCTGCTGATAACGTAAAATGGCACAACTGTGTTTGAAAAACAGTTGGCAGTTTCTTGAAAGTTAAACATATACTTACCATATGACCCAGCTTATTCCATTCCTAAGTATTTACCCAATAGATTTTCTTTTTCTTTTTACAGCTGCACCTGCAGTATACAGAAGTACCCAGACTAGGGGTTGATTCAGAGCTAAAGCTGCCGGCCTACACCACAGGCACAGCAACACCAGATCTGAGCCACATCTGTGACCTACACTGCAGCTTGTGGCAACACCAGATCCTTAACCCACTGAGGAAGGCCAGGGATCTAACCCTCATCCTCACAGACACTGTTTGGATCTTAACCCACTGAACCACAATGGGAACTCCTACTCAAGAGATAATAAAGCATACATTCCTAAAGACTTATACATGAACACTCATAATAGTTTTTTTTTAATAGTCCCACACAGGGAATGACCCAAACGCTGCCAACAAGTAAAAGGATAACAGGCTGTGATTTATTTATACAATGGGATGAATAAAAGGGAATGAACTGTTGATACATGTTAGAACATGGATAACCTAACTAACATATACCACTAACATATACCTCAATATAATTATGCTGAGTGGAAGAAGCTAGGCAAAAAAATGCATATACTCTACAAGTCCACTCTATAACATTTCAGGAAATGTAGAGCAATCTATATCGACAAAAAAATCACATCAGTGGTTGTCTGCAACTCTGGGAAGAGAGGCAAGCGCAGGAGAAAGGGACTGCAGAGGGGGATGAGAAAGCACTTGGAGGTGGTGGGGACGCTCATTATCTCGATGTGATGGTGGTTTCACAGGTGTACGCATATGTCAAAGCTTATTAGATGGTATACTTGTAATATGTGCAAGGTTTAATAGCTCAATAAAGTTGTTTCGAAATGGTACACTCTCTCAATTTTACCTCTTCTCCGTTATCTACAGTCTTGAACCAGCTGGAAAGCTTTAGAAACTGGAAGTGGATGGACACCGTATTGCTTTTGCCTGAGAGGTCTGCAGCCACAGGCCTGTCTGGTCCCCGTGGTCTCCTTTCTCTCCCGTGGTCTCGCATCCGTGTTGGCATTCCAAGCTTCCACGTCACTGCTGAGCTTGTCACCAAGACCCTTCGTTCTCTCTGGTCTGTAAACATTTCCCCATCATCTTTGCTAATTATGGTGCAGGTTCAGCTCCTGTTTACCTCCCTGGTTCTCCTGTGCACTCTGATGCCCAGCCGTACATACGCACCCTACTGAATTCCATCAATGCACCATACACTTTGCTTTAAGTTGGGTCTTTTTATTAGAAATTCTCTACTTCGGGAAAACTTTTCTTTCTATCCTCTTCTCACTTGGCTAAGTCCTCACACTCTTTCCCTCTCAGTTGCATGTCATTTTCTTGGCAAAGTCTAAGAATTTCTCCTGTCAAAGTTTTCCTTGGAGCTCCCACTGTGGCTCGGTAGGTTAATGACCCGACCCTGTCTCCGTGACGATGCGGGTTCATTCCCTGGCCTCATTCAGTAGGTTAAAGGATCCAGTGTTGGTAGCTATGGCTGTAGTGTAGGCCTCAGTGGCAGCTCCGATTTGACCCCTAGAGTGGGAACTTTCATATACTGCACGTGTGGCTGTAAAAAACAAGAAAAAAATAGTTTTCCCTAAGTGATCCTGACATATGACCCTTGAACTTTGCCTACCAGCATCTGCCCCACTGAATGGTACTTACCTGTGCACCTGCTAGTATTCCTGTTGGGTTTAAATCACCTTCATCTGATCTGACTGGGGGCTTGACACAGGGAAGAGGTAATAGATTTGACTGACAGAGACTAGAATTTCTCCATTTAAAAGTTTAAGAATGTTTCTGACTAAAACTAAAGAAAACATTCATTTACTGCCCCTGAGCATAACATGAAAAATTCAAAATGTGTGACCATTTCTCTTATGGAGCATGTGTACCCAAAGAAGACATTTTGGTCCTAAGAAAGACTTTCCAGTAGGGTTTTTAGGAAAAGGAAATGCTTGGAATTAAAACTGAAAAATACATGTAGTTTTCTCAAACTTGGTGTTAGTGTATCTTATGCAAGCAAAGATGAAATGGAGATCCTATCAAGTTTGGGACCCCCTCGAAGAAATTCTAACCAAGGCGGCATTCCAATTTATGGAGGCTGGCTACATGGTGAGTGTGCAGGAGCAAATTGCTTGGTACTTTGTTCTGTTTGTCTGTATGGACACAGCCTATCAAAATAAGACAACTTCCCTTTTATAGACCTGGGGGGAGCGGGAACTCCTGAGATGTATCATGTAGATCTTGCACAAAACTATCATTCTCGTAAGGGTACACTGATCTTGAAACAGTTAAGAAAGGTGACAGGAACTGGAGTAACCAAAGTAGAAAAGTGTCACAGCAAACGCTTCTTGATATTCTAACTGTCCCTACGATTTGCTCTCTGTGCAGAAAAGAGTTCTTCCTGTGGATTAAACGGTGGCATTATTCAGCCTCAAGCAGAGATGTCTGTCTTTGTCAATTTTGAAACAGAGCTCCTGGTATGTGCACCCCCTGCCATTTGCAGCCAGTTGGGATGCACTATCCTTATACTTACTCTAGTTCTCTGAATATCTTGGAGTAAATAAAATGAAACATAAAAATACAGTTGCTGGTTTTTTATGCCTCAGCAGCAGACTGCCGGCAAACATTTTATTGAAGGCATAACCTTTTCAAATAAGTGAAAGAATATCCATAAGAAATGACTCCCCCCTTCTAGCATCCATAGTTTTTCTTCTTTTTAATCTTTTATAAACTTATAAGTCATTGACCTATGTTCTCATTTACCCTGATGATTAAGGGAATGTGTTAACTCCTATTGATCAATGTGATCTATGTGCACAAAATATGTCTTAAATTTTTATTCCAGGCTATCGCGATGATGATGGTTGCTGCATGAGTGTTCGTCATTTCAAGTCAGAAGTCAGCCTTTCAAGATACATCTCAGGACATCACGCTTATTCTACTTCTTCAGTGTATTATGGGAACAGAATCACATTCGTTTATAAGTAGAATACATCCCAATGAAACTATGGGAAGCTCGAATATCAGTTGCTCGTGAACTTCATGCAGTTGCCAGTGGGAAATACATTTTTGATAAGCTGCAGATACTAAGGTCCATTATGGAAGTAGTGCCAAATCAGTGGTGCCACTGCATTTTCACTTGCTCAATTGTAAGTTGCTGCAACAGTTAATGGAGATAATTCTGTTATTTTTCCAGAATAATCCATTCATTGGAGATATGCTTTTAATATGAATGTACATTTCAGCTTTCAGTTATTAGTGATAGCTGAAAAAAGCACTATATGTGTCTTACTGCTAGACACACAGAACATCAGGCTGTTTACGAGTAAACATGGCATTGGAAGAGGAAAGAATAGAAATTCTATCAGAATTATGAAAAAGATAATTTTTTAGGACTTCAAAGTGATTGCAAGATGAAAGCAACCCCAGTGTTCACCCACAGATGAATGGACAAATAAAATGTGGTATATATTATATTACATATATATAATTCAGCCTTCGAAAGAAAGACGTCCTGAGGCACACTGCAACCTGGATGAGCCTTGAGGACATTATACTAAGTAAAACAAGCCAGTCACAGAGGGACAAATACCGTATGATCCCATTTGCATGATCTATCCGGAGCAGTCAGTTCCATAAAGGCTGGCAGCAGAATGGGTATGGAGTTTCAGTTTGGGACGTGGGGGCAAAATAGTTTGAATGTCCTTAGTGTTGCTGAACCAGACACTTAAAAATGGTCATAATGGTAAATTGTTATGTATATTCTCTATGATACAGAAAGTACGCTTTCAATGTAAACTATTAAAAAAATGAGAAAACTTTTAGAAGAAAACACAAACAATATTCATAACCCGGGTTTGGGAAGTGACGTCTTAGACCTGAAACCAAAAGCATAAGCCATAAAAGAGAAATGTGATAACTTGGACTTTGCCATAATAAATCAATTTTTCTCCACAAGAGACATTATTAAGAGAAAGAAAAGATGAACTAAACTGAAAGAAAATATTTGTAAATCACATATCTAACAAAGGACTTGCATACATAATATAGAAGGAACTCCAAAGACAACCGTATGGAAACGTAAAACTCAATTTACAGACTCGTAAAAGAATTGGACAGGTTCTGCACCAAAAGTGATATACAGATAGCAAGTAAGTACACGAAAAGGTAAACGCCAGCCATCAGTGAAGTGAAAGTTAAAATCGTGATGATATACCTACATTTAACATGCCTATTGGAACTGAGAAAATAAAAAAAAAAAAAATCCTGACAATACCAAGTGCTGACAAGGATGCAGAACAGCAAGGACTCCAGAGGACAAGACTGCACATGTGGAAACCCAAAGTAATACGCACAGTGTTGGGTTGATTTTCCCCATATAACTATGTGTTTCCCTTTCTTGTCTGCTGACAATCTCTGCTCTAATGTCAACTTTTTAGTAAGATCTCCTGCTATAGAATGGATACTTGTGTCCCTCTATCCCCAAATCACACCCGGAGACGGAATTTCCAGTGTGAAGGCATTAGGAGGTGCGGCCGTTTGGGCAGATGATTAGGTCATGAAGCATCCAACCTCATGACTGCCATTAGTGTCCTCTTCAAAGAGGCTCTGGCCAGCTTCCTTCCTCCTTCCACTGGGTGAGGACACAGTGGTGATGTGGCTGTCTATAGACCAGGAAGCTGGCCTTCCCCAGACACCAAATCTGCCAACACCCTGATCTTGGACTACTGATGTCCTGAACGGTGAGAAAATTCTGTTGTCTGTAAGCCAACCAGTCCAGGGTGTTTTTGTTAGAACATCCAAATGGACTAAGACGCCTCTGTGGACCACCTTGTTTAATATTGGAATACATCGCCAGCCCGCAGTTCCCATTTCTCCTTCATTACCTTCTTCTTCCCCCTTAGTATATGATGCTCTCAATGGCATTTACTTAATTCCTATGTCTACTTTCAGTCACCACTAGCTGGAAGGTAAACTACACAAGGACAGGAATCTTTGTCTTATTCAGTGATGTGCCCAAGAGCCATATTCAATGCCTAGAACATAGCACATGCCCAATAAATATTTGTTGAATGAATGAAACAGTTTCAGCATTCATACTCACCAGGGAGTCTGCTGCTTGGGCCTTTTGCCCCTTGAATCAGATGAAAATATCCCACCATTGGTTTGGTTACAACTTCACCTAATGAAGCTAATTTCATCCCATACCCTGACTCTCTTCAGCATCTCAATTCAGTTTACCTTTATTCTCTACTTAAAACCCGTCTTTATATTTTAAGCCTTCCCTGTGAAAATGATTTTTTTCTCGATTCTCTTTTTTGCTTTACCCCTGGGTTTTATTACCCTGAGATTCCCTTCTCAGCCTTTTTATAGCCATATCCTCTCATATCTTGTTCAAATCAGAGGCATTAACAGTCAACCAAGCTAAGTGAAATAAGTCAGACAGAGAAGGACAAATATCATATGATCTCACTTAAATGTGGAATCTAATAAAAATGATACAACAGAACTTATTTATAAGACAGAAACAAACTCACAGATTTTAAAAGCAAAGTTAGGGTTATCACAGGGGAAACCATGGAGGATGTAGGGATAAACTGGGAGTGTGGGATGAACACATACGCACTCCTACCTATAAAACAAATAACTAACAAGGACCTACTCCACAGTCCAGGGAGGTCTACTCCATGTTCTGTAATAACCCATATGGGAAAACAGAATGGATATATGTATGTGTGTAACTGATTCACTTTGCTGTAAACCTGAAGCCAATAATATTGTTAATCAACTATATCCCAATAAAATTAAAAAGAAAACAAAACAGAGGGAGGAAAAAACAAAGTCAACCAAGAGCAGAAAATCCGCACTCCCAGGCCATCTGGTTTCCAACCCAGGTGGCAACTGCATGATGACCAGCGACCTGGCCCTACACAGCAACACACAGAGTCAACATGCCCTGAAAAAATCATTTCTGACCAGTCCTCTGGCCTCACCTCCCATGACTTGGGTTCGCTTTCTGTATCCTCCCAATCACCCAGGCCCCAGACTTTGGAATTATCTCTGATTCTCCCTTCTCCATCGTGCCTCACATTCGTTCAACTTCT
This sequence comes from Phacochoerus africanus, assembly GCF_016906955.1. Classification (NCBI taxonomy): domain Eukaryota; kingdom Metazoa; phylum Chordata; class Mammalia; order Artiodactyla; family Suidae; genus Phacochoerus; species Phacochoerus africanus. The sequence continues at coordinate 6,389,494 of NC_062545.1, read as the reverse complement.
AAGAGGATGCATCAGGTCTCTGAGCGCTGTGGTGTTTCTCAGGACTGGATGTGCTTTAGAATCAACCAGGGACTTTTTAAAAATCTGGATGCCTGGGATCCATCCCAAATATTCTGATTTAAGTCTGGGGTTGGGTCCAGGCCTTGGCAGTTCTTACAAACTCTGCAGGGATGCTGGCAAGCAGCAAAGGATGGGATGCACTGCGAGCGCAAGACTGTGGGCTTTGGAGTTGATACAGCTGTGTGACTGCTTAATTCAGGGGAGCCTCAGATCCTCAGCGGAACACGGGGATGCCGCCATCCACCCCAAAGGCTTACTGTGTGGTTTAAAGGGATGAATATTCACATTTTCTAATAACAAATGGTAGGTTCTCAATGCATAATAATTATCTGGCTCTTTAGTTTTCTAATCTGTAAAAAGGGAATAAAAAGTACTTACTTTATAGGCTTATTCTATTCTACTCGGTAGAATAGCAAGGAAAATTCCTGCAAAGCAGTTGTCCCTAACTTTTATCACCTTGTCCAGATCATGTTTAGATGCTATAAGTGTTCCTTCTCTTATGTTTCCATTTCCTCTGCATTTCTATTGTTGCCATACTGCTGCTCGCCCCATGGCATTGGATTTGCTAAGTTTGTACTCCACTGCCAGATTCATGGTATTAATAATGCACAGCTCCAATCATGCCATTATCTTGCTTAAAACTCTTCAATGGCTCATCACTGATCACCAAATTATGTTCCTTGTGCCCTTAATGGGATGGCACCAATCAACCAATCATTCCAGCCTTGGCTCTAGTAGCCCCATTTCCACCCTGCATACCAGGTAATGTGGATTTTCAGTGCTCCACAAACTGCTGGTACACTTTCCTCGTCCTCTTTGTCCCCACAGCCTCAATTCTACCCATCAAATAAGCACCCCCCTTTGGAGTTCCTGTTTTGGTGCAGTGGAGACTAATATCCATGAGGATGTGGACTGGCTCCCTGGCCTTGCTCAGTGGGTCAGGGAGCCAGTGTTGCTGTGGCTGTGGCGTATGTAGGCTGGTAGCTGCAGCTCTGATTCGACCCCTAGCCTAGGAACTGCCATATGCCACGGGTATGGCCCTAAAAAGCAGGAAAAAAAAAGCCAAACCCATTTTTAATCATACTTTCTTAATGCATTCATCTTTAATTGGATGATAAAATAGCTTTCATGAGGTCCCTTGAGAGCTGTCGGGGACCTGGGTCTTTTCCATCTAAAGAAGCTCTCCTGGTCCACCATGGCAGCAATGCCATGCTCCTTACTACCTTTGCTTTACAGCCTTGAAATTCCTGGGTTTAGATGTTTCTGGGAGGACCACAAGGCTCCAAAGCAGTCTTCAATTTCTGAATTCCAATGCACTTCCTGGCCCAGGGACATGGTGTCCCTGGAATGGAGGTGGGACCGACGTGAGCACCAAGGAAGCAAGGACATCTGTCCACATGGCTCTCCGGTCCTGCAAATCTGATCCTTAGACAGAGCCGCTGCTATATCCATTCTGCAGCCTTCCCGGAGACCAGAGGATGGGATATTAATTCACCTGCTGTTAGTCTAGCCTGCTAGCCTGGCCTGACTCCTCTCTCCTCCTGCATCTCTGCACGGCTTCACCTCATTCTCTGGACTGCAGTCAAAAGACTAATCAGCACCTCCCTGTCTCCTCTCTCCTCCTTCCCTTCCCGCACTTGGGATCCTGAGCTTCTCTCAGGACCTAGCTCAGAATCACCTCTTAGAGGTCACTGTCACTGACTGGTCTCCGAGGATCACATACCCACCAAGGTGCTCCCTGACACCCTGGCTTCACTCCTCTCAAAACGCTTCTTTGACACACACAGTGCAACTTTCTTGAGCTCCTGCCTGCTTCTCAATTATAGGAAAGATGCCTCATTCATCTGTTACGAAGATGAGATATGTACATAGGAAAGAAGCAAGGAGTGAAAGATACAAGGAAAAAGGGGCGTTCAAATCTACACTCGTAATATTCCTGGTGGCTCATTGATCCTCTTCTTCCCCATTAAAGGAATATTAAACCAGCCAGAAAAAGAAAGGTTTTAACTGTTATTTCACAACAATCAGGAAGGGTAAAAAAGTATTATCTCTGGAAAAGTGACAGTGAGAAAACTACAGACATTTTAACTCTCCAAACCACAGTTATCGCATATTTCTCATAAACCTTTAAAGTTTTCAGGTCTACTTGCTGGTCTTAGACATGTGTTCAGTAGCTATGAAGCAATAATAGATAGTTTAGGTCTAAAAAATATTGACTTCAACATGATGGCTAATTTCCAGTGGGATCTGTTGTACCTACTTAAAAAAGAACTCTTGGAAATGTGGCTACATGTCATTTACATAGTTTAATGTTAGCAGTAAAAGGGAAGGTGGTTGAGCTTAATAAACCTGTATGCTCACAAGCGAAAGATGGAGATTAATTCTGAGTGGGCTCTTGCTGCTCTAACCGACAGAGAATATCATAATTATGCACTGAGGAACTGTTAGCGTGGGAAGGTGAAAGAGTACCAGTCACCAAGTAAGTGGTCTCTTGGGAGTTAATGAAAAATCCCTTTCTCCAATAGGAAAGGGATGCTTTTTAAAATTTATAAGACCATATGGACACTCAGGCATATGGATGGCTTGTAGATGCTCTACGTTAAAGTGTTATTTTTACATTTTCAACATAACAAATACACTAAACAGGTGTTTCCAAATGTCACACTTGGAAGAGCAGTAATTTAATTAGCATAAAAAATTCACTGTCCTTCGTAGTATCACTGAAATATTAGTGGATTAGAGTTTTTACATCTAACATGCTTCAACTATATATTTATAGGTAGTTTTGGATTTTAACAGATTTTTTTTTCTTTCTTTCCTGAAATCAGAATCCCAATTTCAGTGATCTAATTATTCTACGATACTACATCAAGAAAGGGGTCTTTTTATTCACACTTTTGTCACTGGCTGCTGCTTTGTTTTATCACTGGATCCAAAACGACAATAAATCAGTAAGGTGTCTGTTGGCTACTTGATCTTTTATTTGTAGATTAGAAATTATTCTTTAAAAACAATGCTTTTCTTTGAAAAGTCTAAAAATAATCTAAATATTCATAAATAAGAAAATGGGGAGTTCCCATTGTGGTGCAGTGGTTAACGAATCCGACTAGGAACCATGAGGTTGCGGGTTCAATCCCTGGCCTTGCTCAGTGGGTTAAGGATCCGGCATTGCCGTGAGCTGTGGTGTAGATTGCAGACGCGGCTTGGATCCCGCGTTGCTGTGGCTCTGGCGTAGGCCGGTGGCTACAGCTCTGATTCGACCCCTAGCCTGGGAACCTCCATATGCCACGGGAGTGGCCCAAGAAATGGCAAAAAACCAAAAAAAAAAAATGGTTAAGTAAATATCATACATCTCACTTTTGGAATATTTTGCCCTGACACATACAATGATATATTTCAAAAGTATCTAGAATTGTGCTTAGCATTTGTCACAAAAGTGTTTTGAGCTATCAATGAATAAATGACTAATAATATAGAACAATCAAAACAATAGAATGGTTTAGTGAAAGGAACAGAGTATGAAATTTTACTTAGAGCATACACAAGCTATGTTTTAGCTTATAAATTTAAAAAATACTTTAAAATGACTGTGCCTGATGGTTGGGGGGAAGGGATATTTATAATTCCTATTCTAGTATTTTCATATTTTTCTTTTATGGAATTGTGCAACTTTAAAATGAAATAGATATTCAATATATCACAAATAAACACATTTTCATTTTATCTCTAACTCACTTTGTTGATTTTTTTTTTTTTGTAGAATAAGGAAAGAAAAGCAACAGAAAGTTGGAAGATTCTGTGTGTAGGGGGGAGGGGAGGTGTTTCTGGCTTGTGAGTTGCCCCTGAGAACCATTCTTTCAACAAGTACCAAGTTTTACAAACATCAGTAATAGCTGTAATGCTAATGGACAGAGAGCATTTGTCCAGTGCTTTAGATTTCAGCATCAAAGTGTCGCATTTAACCATTAGGTTTGTCAGGCAGACATCAAATAGAAGGGAAAATTACATCTGCTTGTAAGGCGCTGGAGTGCACAGAGCCCACACAGCTCTAAACGATGCTGCCCTGCTGGAAAGGCCAAGGGTAGGGCTGGACCAAGCGAGGTCTTAGTCTCTGCTCCCAAAAAAGTCAACAAGCTCAAGCGTGCTCTTTTCAAAAGAACTTTAAGTGACGAAGGGGGCGCTGCCCATCTGGGTTGTCCCACCCAGCAGTGCTAACACATGTGGCTGGAGAACACTGGGGATGTGGATTTTAAATCATATGTTATTTACATTTAAATGTAAATAGCTACACTAGAGGCTACACTAGTGGACATCTCAACTTTGAAGGTTGAGGCAGGTATGATAGAACATTTATAAAACAACATTCAGGAGATAATGAGATGTTTTACAAGTTAAACAATAATCCAAGCACTCTTGCGGGGGGGGGGGGGGGGGGGGGGCGGGGGGAGGACAAACAAACAAAAAGCTTCTCTCTGCTTCTACTTCAAGGTGAATATATTGGCTTTCTGAGAATAATTGTTTCTCACTTTAACTGGAGGTACAATTTTAAATGTTTTAAATAGGATAGATGGCATTCAGGCTGTCAGTCAGCATATATTTATGCCTGCTCAAAAGTAAATTTATTAGAATCAAGTATTTATTTGAATTTTAATTGTACATGCATGCAAGCTCTGTTTAGAGAAAAAGTACAGACACTCTTGGTTTCTCCTTCAGAATACTTACCTACTCATGTACCAAGATGAGAACTAATGCTTCAAGTGGGAACTTTGTTACTCTATTAAGCCTCAGAAACTTTGTTACTCAATTAAGACTTGGAGGTAAAATTTTAATCTTTGCTCTAAGCTTACAAATGCTACCTTTTTCAGAGGAGCACCTTGGGTCAATAAGGCATGCATTTAGTTTGCTTAATATTAAATCACAAGACTCAATAATTTGAATGAAGAGCAGAGACTATAAAATCCTTGACTTCAGAAGCCAAACACTTCCCTGGTTATTTCTTTTAATTTATTGTATTTGATTTGCTGTCTCCATTAAATGTCAAATTTTCTTCTAAAATCACTCAGGATTTCCACGCATTAAGTTGTAAGCCTTTCACATGAATTCCCTACGTAAAACATCTAACATAAAGTTTAAGGATGACTAAGAACCAACTCTAAAACCCCCAAATTACCAAGATATCTTAAATGTCTTTGGAATAAGGTACAACATGAATAATTCCGTAGGGAAGTAAACATATTAGAATAGTTATCCCTTCTAAGTAAAATTATCCTTCTTACTAAATAGTCAATACTTCATGGAGGTTATTAGATTTCAATTAGCTTTCTGGGTGGACTACTGATTAAATGGCTCCCAGGATTAAATGCAAACCAGTTCCGAAGACTGGTGTTTGCACATATTTTACAACTCAATATGACATGTATTGAGATGATTCAAATCAAACACCTGCAGGAAAGAAAAGAAATACTTCCCCATGAAATTTTGCCAATTGTTCAATTCCCTCATCCCTCTTTCATGTTTTTAAAAAAAGTTGTATATTGTTGCTTCTTTTGCTTGACATCTGCTCTGCCCTGTCAAGGTAAGAACATAATTGTGGAGTGTGTGTGTGTGTGTGTGTGAGAGAGAGAGAGAGAGAGAGAGAGAGAGAGAGAGAGAGAGAGAGAGAGAGAGAGAGAGGGAGAGAGAGACTGAGTTAGTTCATTGTCCCAGGAAAATGTAAACATCCTGGGAATTACTTATCATACGGGCTTCTGTGATGGCTCCAATCATATTTCAGTTCTATGTAACAGTTCTAGGCAAGTCTGCCAAGAGGCCAACGCTAGCTGCTGACCACCTGGCTCCATCCACATGAGTCAGAGCAAGAAACAGGACATTTTCTTCTTTTCCACAGCTATAGAGATCTTCCTCCCTCCCTCCCTTTCTTTCTTTCTTCCTTTTCCTTCCTTCCTTCTCTGTCTCCCTCCCTCCCCCTTTCTTTCCCTTTTCCTTCCTTCTCTGTCTCCCTCCCTCCTCCTTCCTTTCTTTCTCTTTCTTTCTTTCTTTTCTTTTTCTTTCCTTCCTTCCTCTTTCATTCTTTCTGTCTGTCTGTCTTTCTTTCTTTCTTTCCTTCTTCACACAACGGTAGATATGCAAAAAGACTATAAGAATATTTCCAATTCCCATTATCTAAAATACAAACACGATAAAAAATCAGAAAACCTATCTTTTGGGACACTTTTTAAAACTAGACACAGGGGAAGGAAGTCAAATCACCTGTCTCTCTGTCTCTCTTCCTCCCTCCATGTGTATGTATACATCTATACGGACATTGTAGAAGAGGCATCATCATGTGGGGGAAAAAAGAAAAAATTTAGCTTCCTTGAGAATATGAGTTTTTGCCCAATGATTAATAAATTCAGATTGATAGAAAGGATAAATTTAGAAGGCAGAAGTTGTGTGGAGAGACAACAAATTAGAGCTACAGTAACAGAGACTAGATGTTGAAAGTGAGAGAATCCTTTGGCAGTATGTTTCAAATGTGAGCCTCGGGCAGATGGATTTTATATAATAAGCAATATGGAGTTACCATTGAAACCTAAAGCAGTTGTGAAATTAGATCCTTAATGAACATATTCTTCATTAATAGAATTGGGTGAACTGGAGCAGGGAGCTTGGTTAGGATGGTGTGATATGGATCCTGCATCATAATAATCTTAGCTTCTTAGTATTTCAAGAACATCTATAACAACTTTCCATCTAGGACTGAATTTCATTCTATGGTATCTCCATTCAGATTCTCAAGAAACTTTCCAGTGACTGGGGGCTTACAATTTCTCTAGAAGTCCTACTCTGTCTTCAGTAGTACTGTCACCCAGGGCAGCAACCAGAGGGTTTCTAACCTTTGTCTAAACTGTCTCTGTAAAACACAAGCAGAGCTGCCTTAGACCAGGAAGCAAGGAAGCCCCCACCCCCAGTTCTAATAATAACTTCCCTCTGGGCAAACTTGCTAAGGCCAGAACTGACTGAATCCTTTAGCTGTGTTTACAAGACAGGAACAAGAAACTGGTATAAGCTGTATGGACTTTAAAAGCAGGACAAAGGTTGCTCTATATGGCTCATTATCATCTCATTTTAATGCTAAAATCCCCACCAGAGAGCGTCAGTGTTGGTTCAACCCACTTCTGACCTACCCAAATCCCAAAGGACCATAAAAGGGCAGAAAAGACAGCCGATATCCCATTCCCATTCTGGGAAGTCAGCTCCCATTCCTATGAATCGGGATGACAAGACCCCCACCCCTGTAACCTCCTTCACCCTTTTCTATAAAAACCTTGCTCCCCTGGTAGCGGGGAGAAAGTGCTCTGAGAGCACATGCTCTCTTCTCCACCCCTTGGTCAATGATGGATGGAAGTCTCTGCTTGCAGCTCCACAGAGAAAAGGCTCTTTCCCCTACTGAGGCGGACAATAATCAGGGAGGGAGAGTTGAAGGAAGGTCAGCAGCAGGACTAACTTTAAGATTCATTCTTCAAAAAAATTTTTTTTCTTGGCCATGCCTATGGCATATGAAAGTTCCTGGGCCAGGGATTGAACCCACACCCCGCCTAGTGTCCTAGCCACTGTAGTGACAATGCCAGGTCCTTAAGCCCCTGCAGCACAAGAGAACTCCTAAGATTCATTCTCATCTCGACTCTAAATCTGTTCCTTGTTACATTTATTTCCATAGGGATCCAAGTTCTTCCCTAGGAAATGACACAAATGAACTCCACGCCTTCTTTGCAAGCTTCCACCATATCTACTCTTCTCCAGGTTAAACTTACAAGTTTCTTCAATTACTTTCCTTCAGGCTCATCACACTCTCACTCACACCGGTTTGCTCACACTTACGCTGCTCTTAAAAAAAGGGGAGACCGGGTTGGTAACGGAACAAACTACCTGTGGCTTCACCAGAGCAGAATAAACTGAGGTCTGATTTTAACCACAGGTGACAGCAAGTGTGGCCCTGGTGAGTCGCAGATGCCGAGTCCCCGTGAGACTTTCAGAAGTGGGAGAGTCCCCTAGACTCCATTTTCAGCATCACACATCAAGGCACCGCAATGCGCTACATCAAACACAGAGAAGAGAAAAGTAAAAGGTAACCTTCTCAGACACCTTTATGTCACTCACAGAAATGTGTCTCAAAGAAACACACAGATAAGCGAATGCATTAGGAAGACCTGCAGGCCATGGGCACTTCTGTGATTATTCCCAGGACAGAAGGGAGACTGACGGCCTGCTGGGTTTTGGCTGTGGCTCTGAAGACACATATCAGTGGTTCCATCTTCGAAACTGGTGTCCACAGGTTTTGGTAAATCCCCACAGCAGAGCCCTTATGGTTTTCAAATATAACAACAGCGTTAGTGCCTACTGTTATTTTCCCCACCCCTCCGTAGAACCCTGAGTAACTGCAGCTGATGGTGCTCCTGGCCCTTAAGGTGGCTGAAGGCTTCAAGGCCACGGTGATAAGCAGCTGTGCCTCTGCTTCGCCACGTTTCTGGGCCCCTATTAGGCAAAGACACACAGGAGATGTTTTTCTAGTTTTGCCTTCTTGGAGGCAGAGTGCCTCTGGGACCTGTCTTTCACTGAGGTGAGGAGGTGCCAGTGGGAACAGGGAATCCAATGCGGCAGATGACAAAAGGCGAAGATACTTGGAACGAGAGAATCGCAGGACTGGAAGACTCAATAGAAAGAATCCGCTTGTCTTGTTAACCTTCCGAGTGATTTGAAATATCTCCAAATATCCGGTGGCCTTTTCTTGGTGGTGGGATGATGTGTTTTTGCTTAGCTGTATCTTATAACTTTTATGTAATAAGTATGCATCACTTTTTGATATGAATAAGATTTTCTTTTTCATTTAAAGAGAGAGGAGATTTGATTAGTAATGAAGGAAGGAAGGGTCTCCCACAAAGGTTTTACAGAAACAGGGTGAATGGGCTGGCTAGTTCAGAAAGAAACTTGACACTGCTCCTTCTGAAAAAGGGGGTGACAAAAAGAGGCCACCCCCATTGTCCAGGCCCTGGTCTACCTCCAGCCGAGTTGGGTACCGCTCCCACAGCTGGGCAGGCAGATGTGTGCACACGGCCTGCTGACAGTGGTCTGTGTTTCTGGAGCTGACCTGGACCACCTGTTAGGAGGGGAGTGGCTGGGTCTTCCTGGGCTCTTCTGCACCCACTAGGGCTCCCCTCTCTGCCATCCTCCCAGCAGCGGTTCTCAAAGTGAGAACCCCCCCTCAGCACTATCAGCATCACCTAGAAATTTCTTAGGAATACAAACGACAAAGCCCAACCCTAGACCTACTGAGTCAAAAACTCTGAGCATGAGGACCAGTAATCTGTATTTTAAGAAGCTCTTCAGGGGAGACTGATCTGACCTGGGGGTATAGCTGCAAAGACTGGGCCCATCATGTAAGCTCTTCTCCTGAATCACCTCAGAGGAACCTCTGGACATCACTGTTTCTAGTTCCTGGTAAGACACAAATACATACTGAGGACACTGAGTGGACCTGGGGGTAAGAGCAACCTTGACTCTGACGCTCTGTTTATACAACCGCTACTGGAGTAATAGTCATTCTATCGCCAGATGTCCCCACTGACAGAGAATTCAGAAATGGGCAAGAACTGGAGGCATTTTCTGGGCCTTTGCTGTGTCTCTTTATTTCCAACATGCTACTGGCATGAAATATAGCTGGGCTGCATTGAAAGCAATAGTGCCTTTTTTTTTTTTTTTTTAAAATGTAGAGAAAATCCCTTTACCTTGTGTGTGGGTAGCAATTTGCTACTGGTAGCTTCAAAACCATGGCTGCCCTATGAACCCAGAATGCTCTTAGAGGCTGAACTCTGTTGACCTCTTTCTCCCAAACAAACAAATAAACCCAAATGCTGTGTCTAAGTCCATCTGCCAACAGGCATTTGCTGATACCTACTGTGTTTAAGGGATTTTATGTACAAGATGTCTCAAGAGGGAGGAAAACAAATACACAGTCCATGTACTTCAGGTGTTTTCACTCTGGTTGGGCAGCAAAGACTTGAGGACAACGGTAAGGAAAAATATTGTTCCAACAACAGTGAAACAAAGACGGTGCAAAGTGAGTTGTTGACCGAAGGGCTGAGTGGGGGGAAAGCAGAGAAGCCGTGGGAATTCAGGCCGGGAACCAGGGGTTCTGATCGAAGATCTGACTTAGAAACAATCAGCCACAGCCAATCACGTTGGGTTCCGAGCAAAGGAATGGCAAGCTGAAAATCCTATACTGTATGCAGAGAAGGACACGAGAGGGTGCATTACTTCCCAACAAGCCCTAGACGCCAGGTGCCCAGGCTGTATTGGGCTGTACTGCAGGCCTGGCTGGCAAAGGCCCAGCTCTCAGGGACCTTTGGTCCCTTAGGGGACAGACCTGAAACCACCACAGAAATAAGTGCTGGATAATTTTTAGGGCTCTGACAGAGATGCTGTGCTGGGATCCCTCCTGCCACCACGGGCCAGGCAGAAGGTGGCCATCCGGTGGCCATCCGGGGAAGGCACGGTGCCGAGCAGGAACATAAGGAGAGAGACATGCGCTCGAGGCCACAGGAGGTGGAAGGGAGTGTCCCTCCGCATCCTTAACTCGTGGGTACCTTGAGACCTGCCACAGCGTCTTGTCGGCAAATCAGCACTGGCGTCCGTGTCAGGGATGACACCGTCCACTGGGCCGGGGGGTCGTGATGCCACGGCAACCCTGTGAGGGAGAGGGGGAAACTCTTCCCATGGGCTGCTTTCTGGGCCTAAACCTTCATCTCTGCTCCGTGGATCAGGAGAGGGTCTTACATCCCTCAGACTCCGCCCCTCCGAGAACAGTTCCCATTGAAGGGCGGTGGCTCTGGCACCTCCCACAGTGTAATTAAACCTCTCTGGGACAGGCTGGTTCTATCTCAGGCCCTCAGAACTAAGATGTATCAACAAGCCCAACAGTACTGCCTATTACAAGTCCACCTGTTGGTTTGACGACGCTTTATTGCTGCGTT